>NC_044311.2:147282367-148026845 GCF_007474595.2 Lynx canadensis | reverse complement strand
CTTACACGGATGTGAACTGGGAAGGCAAGATACGGGGTAGGAGTTAAAAGCATGGTTCTGGCCCACCCTGGCCTGGGTTCTAGCACCAGCTCTGCTGTTTACTAGCTGTGTGACCTTGGACAAGGTCACTTAGCTTCTTTGATTCCAAGTGTACAAGGTGTTTATTATTCTTAGCTCCCTTGTTGAAGCCAGGGAGCCAAACTAGAAGACCTCTTAAGAAAATTCCCCTTCCATTTTCAGAAGCACAGTGCAATGAAGAGGTGCTTGAGAAGCTGGTGGAGAGCTGCCATCCAACTAGGGCAAGCCTTGGAGAAGTTTCCTTCCATTTTCCCTAGCTGGATCTTTGGTGGATTAAGCTCAGAGTTTGGCCTCCAGGGGCCTACCTAGATTCTCCATAAGCATGTCTTTAACCTAAACAGCCCATTACTGAAAAGGTTAGTGATAAAAGACTTTGCACATCTCTTTGGAATATCTGCTTTTCCCTCCTTAGTGGTTTATAAACCTACCATCCTAAATTCATAGTATCATATTTGTTCTTATAAAAAACAGAGGAAAATGGCCTTAAAATGTGACCTTTCAGACTTCCTTCAGTATGTGCCGGAGGCATTGAAGCAAATGGCTTTCACCCACCTTTGCCTTTTTTTCTTCTAATTTTCTATAAATTATTTCAAACTTAGTAAAGATTTCTTTCACATACAAACTCTCTAGGCTCACGTGAAAACTTGAAAGCAAATAAATCAAATGCAATATAGCTAGGAACAATTCAGCACGTTTTATTTTATTTCCTGGAAAAGGAGATAAAACACACACAGACTTTGATGGATTAACAGGAGGACTCAGAACAAGACCCAGTGAGAAGACCTAGCTAGGTGGCCACCACACACATTCTCTATGGATTTCTTCTCCATTAGGGCCTGTGCTCAGCTCTCTGAAATCCCTGGTCACAGGTCATTCTTCCCCAACCTGTCTCCGTTTCATGAGTTCTTTACATGGTTACTCACTAGATTTTGCTCCAAAAGTCCTTTGGGAATTCTAGACTAAGAAAATATGGATTTCCACTTGATTTAAAAATCTTTTGAATGGTTCTTAAATTCTTTTAGATTTTATGTTCCTCCCCTTCTAGAAAGAATATAGCAGAAACTCAGTAAATTTTTGCTGATGAAGGTGATCATCAAGTACCTGAAGTCAGAATGTATGGACTCAGCCAACATTTAGTAAGCACATACTACATATCAGACACTGGTCTGGTCACTGGATTTATGGTGGTGAACAAAGTAGACAATGCCCTAACCCTAATGGGACTTGAAGCTTAATGGGAGGAACAGGTACCAAATCTAGAATACAACAATAAATATAAAAGTACACACTGTGATAAGTGTCCTGAAGGAGTAGTACCGGTGCTATGAGAGAATACAATAGGGGCTTTAGTTAGATTGGGAGGGGATCAAAAATGCCTCTTCAAGGAAGTCATTGCACTGATAAGGGGACCCCAGCCAGGAGCTGGTTTAGGGGAAAGACTGGGGAGGCCAACACCCAATAAAAGGTGGAAACAGAGTGAGAGGAAGCTGGAAGATAAACAGGAGTCAGATTACACAGGGTCTTGAGGACATGTGAAAGACTTAAATTCTGAGCCAGGTGCACTGGGAAGCCATTGAAGGGTTTGGGGCAGGGCTGTAAAGAGCTTTGTTTTCTACTTAGAGGAGATCACTCTGGCTGTAGGAGAGAAGGCTACAGATGATCATAGTCACAAATAGTCCTGGGGAGACAGGTAGGAAGCTAAATGAATACTCCAAGTGAGAACCACTGGTGCTGGATCTGGGATGGGCAGTGGAGATGGAGAGAAGTGGATGGACTGCAGATGTAACCTAGAAGTTTGTAGTGGAGGAGAGAGAGTTGCAGGGGCAACTGAGTAAATGGTGGCTCCTTTTCCAGAAGGGGTGTACAGTCAAGGAGCAGGTTTGAGAGGAAGCTCTGGAGGTCCACTTGTAAGCATTGAGGTTGAAGAACTCGCAAGAGGTCCAAGGAAAGCTGGTAAGGAGGTGGTCAAATGTGAGTATCCTGGAGCTCAGAGGGGAGGTTAAGGCTGCCTAGTCGGGGTCCACATCCACTAGATAGGCCTAACGTATGATAACCACAGGACCTAGAACTTTCAACTGAGGCTGCCATTTACCCCACATCCCATGAACCCCAGTCTCAGGGAGACTTAACAGTTACTGTAGCAACATTTTGAGAACGTTGAAAACCAACCACAAATACTCCAGTTAATTGCCAAGAGAGCATCAAAAGAGTTAAATGCATAGTAAGTATCAAAATTACTTTATTTATCCTCAAGCTTCCCCCATATTATAGTTCATATACTCAAGTCCCAGTATAATAAAATCTGGATTAAGCTGTTGTAGAGCTTAATAGAGCCAAGTCACGATGCCAAGTTTCAGTTAATACATTTTAAATGAAAACACACCAGCAAGATTTAGAACAAGGGTCAGGAATCATAAAATAAATACCACAAAATAATTCTCCATTGTGAAATGATGGGCGTCATGCCCCTGGGAGTCTAAAATCTCTTCTGAATTAAACAGTCTTTTCACTTGAAGACAATTAGCAAACTACTGGCAGGCTCTGCTCTTACCTTTAGAGAAGGAAGAGAAAAAGAAAACTCAAAAGGGAAGCCACACTCTTGCTACCTCTATTTCTAAGCTTGGTTCTAGCCATTGTCAAAATACCATTGCTCTGGTTCAAGAAAATGACCAACTGACATCTGGGTTAGTTCCTGGGAAAGAAAAACCGGGTAGTGCAAACCTCTTGAACCTTCTAAAAGCTGAATGAACTCATATTTCTGGGGATATCTTTGTTTCCTGAGAGCTACAGGTGGTCAATTAAAACTGCTTCCCACCCATCCCTCTAAAGTCATTCTCATCATGAATCCTGCCATGAAACTCAGTTCTCCTCTCAGAGGAGCAATCTCTACTACAAATATTCTTTGCTGTGGTGATAATGAAGGCTGGGTGTCACTGTCAGCTGTAGGAGCTGCTGACCTGCACAGGCACTTTTTGTTTGTATCTAATGTTGGGCAGTGCCAGCCCCTGAAAGGAGGAGCTCAGAGCTCTGCGCTCTGACAGGCAAAGACAAGGGCAGGACACCATATTTAAACTCCAAAATACAGAGTCTGCCCAGACTTGGTGCGAGCCTCCTGGGAAGGACATGTGTGTTTCTCATAGGGAGACATCCCAGCAGGATGATTCTTTGTTGGGTGACCCTGTCCCGAGCCTTGCTGACATTTTGCCTTCCTGCTCTCGGTTCCTCATGTCAACATCCACAGCATGGTGACTAACTAAAATGGCCCCCTCATATTTCCAAATGCTCTTCTCAAGGAGGTGGTACCATTCCCCTATTGAGAACCACTATTGAGGAAACCTCAGGAGAGGAGTTTGGGACCCAGAACTGTGTCTTCTACCTGAGTCACACCTAGGCTTTGGGTAGCAAATAGAAAACTACTTCTAGCCTCTATCCTTCCCCAGATTAAACCAGGATGTGTCCCCCACCAAGGGTCATCTGGATCTTTTGGTGAAATGGAGGGCTTCTCTGGTAGGCCTCTAAACTGCCTTCCATGCTGCTCTCCCTAGCCAGCTCTGTCTCTGGGGTTTGGCCAGCATTCCTGGATGGCCTGACTGGCAGGCCATGTTGCCACCGTCCTCTACCACTTATGACCCTCAGTGACAGCACTTGCCACCCAACCTTCATGCCACAATTCTTTCCCTTCCTTACACAATGGTTGGGACTCCTATTCCATTACACTAGGGCCCAGGAAGAGCCATTTTCAATAGATTGTTGATAGGTTTTTATGCTTCTTGAATGTGAGGACACGAGGATACATGAACAGTTTAATTCTGTGAGCAGAGAGACTAGGAATAGTGGCTGGTTCATGTGACTGGTAACTTAACTATTTGTAACAGATACCGTGCTGCCATTGGGCCAAGGCTGGAGTAAATGTAGCCACACATTTGAACTGAATTTTGAAAAGACCCTGTTTCCAGACTCTTGCAGGTAAAAAGCAGCAACGTCTACCACAAAATGGAGGTTTTTGTCCTTGAAAAAGGCGATGTCAAAGAGAAAGGTGATGAATGGTTTGTGAGCTGTATTTATAGTGCTATTAATACATTGGCCCCAAACCACAAGTGATCCCACGTGGTCGAGGTAAATGAGGAAAGAGGATACTTTCCTGAGGGCTTACACATCCAAACATTTATGAAATTCAAAGTTACTGATGGGGACAAAAGAGTGGGGTGATGGCTCAGCATGGATAACTCCCAGACTCACCATCACGCAACTGGACTGTAGCAGTCTCCAGGCAAGAACATTAATATCGTTTGCCCTAATTAAATCTACTCTGAAGGGGGCCTTTGCAGGGCTATAATGCCTTGTGAGACCTTTGGAAAGCCAAGCAGCTTGTAGCCACCATGTCTGGCTCAGAGCAAATAAACAACAATCGACATCTTGGCCCAGAATATAAACCTAGACTTTCAGGGGAGTTATTTTCCAAGGGTTGGATCAGTGTTTTTCCTCATTATTATATATATATTTTTCATATTCATGCACGTTGCTACTACTGGCCTGTAGCCAGGTATAGTCTGTCTGCCAAGAGTAGGAAAACTATGAGAAAACCTTTTTTTTTTTTTATTAACATTTCCACACTGACTAGAAACAAAAGGTGTAAGCAATCTAGACAGTGACTGGTGAGAAGAAAAGGAAAAAAAAAAGGAGATTCATTCTTTGGGGGCCAGAGTACAGAAACATTGTAGAGGAAAAATATCTAGCACTCAAAAATAAATCATGGTAGAATGGGGATAAGGGAAAAAGAAGGAACAATCAAGGGAAAGTCCACATTCCAAGGCTGGGGTGTAGAAGAATAATGGGTCCTTCAACCTATAAACTTGGGGAGTCTATGCCAGCTTGGTGCTTTTAATGACTTTTTCCATGTGCATGTTCAAGTTCAAAGGAACACCATAAGGATTTATATCTAGCATTTCACCAGTTCAGAGCTTCCCACCCTCAAAATCTCTAATCTCTAATCTCACAAAATTTCATCTTGCTGTCTTTCTACCTAGATTCTTTCTCCTGATTCACCTCTGTGAATTGGTGATATTGGGGATAGCCTGGCTGGCTTTGATTTGTCATCATCTCAAAACCCATCTTTCATCTTTGTTTTTAAAACCTATCTGGTTTTATGATCCATCACCCACACCCACCCCATATGCATCAACAGCCCACCCCATGCCCTGTAGCTTTTAAGAAGTGGAACTCAACTTTTCATCTGACGTAAGTCTAGGACACGCCACATAATAGGCTGACTTGAGGTTTCGATTACCTGAGCCAAAAGGGAACAAAGGGAAGAGGGGAAACAGAAAGGGAACTTGTTAGGCAGAATACAAGTTTGTTTTCATACATGTAAATGCAAAGTGGTGGTCTCTCTAAGTGAACAAGACCAGAGAACACTTAGAAGTTGGATCTGGAGATCAACATTTAGGGCTAGGGGTAAAGTTTGAGAGTCATCAACAAAAAGGTAAAAGTTAAATCAATGGCAGTCCTATGTATACCAATTTTCAGCCCCACCTACAAATTGATCTACATTTTTACTCCCCAGTAACACACTGTTACTTCTCATGTCTGTATTCAAGATGACTCCCCCACCTATGGTCATAACTCCATTCCTTCCCATCTCCTTTACTAACAGCTCTTAACCTTCAGTCTGCAAACATGTTCAAATCTCCCTTATCTTTAAAACCACAAATTAACAAACTAAAAAAAAAAAAAATCCCCTCTTTTGACCCTGACTCTCCCTCCAGTCGCTGCATTGTTTTTTTATTCTTTTAGCTTTCCCAAGAGGTAAGGAGGTTTTGCCTGAAAAAGGGATAGATACTGCCTTTACTTGCCATTTCTCATTAATTGCTCTCTTCCTGAGGACATCACTAATCCCCATGTCTCCAAGTGCAGTGGATTTGTTTCAACACTCATATTGGATACTTCTTCATTTAACATTGTGGTTCCTTGTATTTCTTTGTTCTTTTGGCCTCTATGACTCCTCTTTCTTCATTATCTTTATTCTACTCTGACCTTTACTCACTAGTTTCCTTCAAGAGCTCCTCCTATGGTATTTCCCCAAGTTTTAGCCTTGGACCATATCTCCACTTTCTCTGCATGGTCTCCATGGGAGATCTCTGTCATAGATTTCTAATTTAATTCCATTATAGAAGAACAAATTCCATATGACTTCATTTCTTTTAAATTATTGAGACTCATTTTATGACTCCACATATGACCTATATTAATGAATGTTCCATGTGCAAATTTTAAAAATGAGTATTCTGTTTTTGTCATGGGGCATTTCAAAATAAGTGTTAATCATATCACATTGTTGATATATTGCTCAAGTTCTATATGCTTATTAATTTTCTTCCCCTATCAATTATAGAGAAAGGAGTGTTGTCTTAAACTATAATTGTGGATTTGTCTGTTTGTCCTTTCAGTCGTGTTGAGTCTTTGCTTTGTGTATTTTAAAGCTTGATAATTGATGGGTATACATTTAGAATGATTATTCCTTCTTGATAAATTGATCACTTTATCATTATGAACTCTCCTTCTTTATCCCTGGTGATATTCCTTATTCCAAAGTCTACTTTGTCTGATGTTAATGTAGCCAATTTGGCTTTCAATGGATACATGCTAGCATGGTGTATGTTTAACCATCCTTTAATCGTAACCTATTTGTGTCTTTGTGCATAAGGAGAGTTTGTTGAAAATACTGTAAAAACAGAGAAGGAGACAAACCATAAGAGATTTTTAAACACAGAGAAAAAACTGAGGGTTGCTAGGGGAGTGTTGGGTGGAGGTATGGGCTAAATGGGCAAGGGTCATTAAGGAGGGCATTTGTTGGGATGAGTGCTGGCTGGGTGTTATATGTAAGTGATGAATCATTAAATTCTATTCCTGAAGTCATTATTACACTATATGTTAACTAACTTGGATTTAAATGTAATTAATTAGTTAATTAATTAATTAAAAAAAAGAATGAGTTGTTGTAGGAAGCACATGGTGCAGTCTTTCATTTATCCAGTCTGACAATCTCTGACTTTTAGTTAGGGTGTTTAGACCATTTATATTTAATGTAATTATCTACGTGGTAGAATTTTCATTTACCATTTTCCTTTTTGGTTGTCCTGTCTATTCTTTATTCTTTTTCCCTCTTTTATTTCATTCTTTTTATTCACTGAGACTATTTTATGATTTATTTTATCTCCATTATCGGTAAGCAGTCAAAAAAGTGGAAATAAATATGGTTGAGTATGATGTCATGAAAGCCAACATAAAGAATATTTCAATAAGAAGAGTCATCAATTACGTTAAATGCCTCTGAGAGCTGAAAATGACCATAGAATTTAACAATATGGAGATCAGTCTAATGACCTTGATAGGAACAACCATGGCGAAGTTGTGGGGTTGTAAACCCAATCTACAAGAGATGAATGAAGAACAAATGATGAAGAAGTAGAGATAGGTACCGTGGACTATTGAAAACATTTTGCTATAAAAGGGAGCAGAGAGGATGTGGTGGTGATTAGAAAAGGATGTAGCATCAATAGGGATTGTTTTTTAAGAAGACAAATATAAGAACATGTTTGTGCTGATGAAAATGATCCTGCAAAGAAGGAGATTGATAAATTTATGTTAGAGGAGAGAGAAGAAGAAGAAAAACAACCAAGAGAGAATACAAGCACAGAGAGCAAATTTTGGTAGGAAAAGATTAGTTGTCACCTGTGAAAGGAGAAGAAGCAAATGTGTGGTAAAGACATCAAATCAGCTGGTTATTTATTTATTTATTTATTTATTTTCTAAGTTCCTCTCCCTATTAGCTTATGTTTTCTTTTTTTTTTTTTAAACGTTTATTTAATTTTTGAGAGACAACACAAGGAGGGGGAGAGAGAGAGGGAGTCGCAGAATCTGAAGCGGGCTCCAGTCTCTGAGCTGTCAGCACAGAGCCAGATGCAGGGCTGGAACCCACGAACTGTGAGATCATGACCTAAGCTGAAGTCGGATGCTTAACCGACTGAGCCACCCAGGTGCCCCTCTCCTATGTTTTCAAAGATGAATAAGTACAGAGCATCAGCAAAGAATATATGTATGTAGAAAGTGCTATAACAAAAGGAGTTATAAATCACAGTGCTTTAATTCCAAATGAAGGAATCAGAGTTTTCTTAGAAGTGGTATCATTCAAGCTGAGTACGGAAAAATTGGGTAGAATTTAAGTAAGTACATATTCATTCTTTGGCAAGTATCTTTGAAAGAGATTATAACAGGGGCGCCTGGGTGGCTCCGTCAGTTAAGTGTACGACTTTGGCTCAGGTCATGATCTCACGGTTCCTTTTTTTTTTTTTTAATGTTTATTTATTTTTGAGAGAGACAGAGACAGAGACAGAATGCGAGTGGGTTAGGGGCAGAGAGAGAGGGAGACACAGAATCTGAAGCAGGCTCTAGGCTCTGAGCTGTCAGCACAGAGCCCGATGTGGGGCTCGAACTCACGAGCTGTGAGTTCATGACCTGAGCGGAAGTGGGATGCTCAACTGACTGAGCCACCCAGGCACCCCCCCCTTTTTTAAATATAATTTATTGTCAAATTGATTTCCATACAAAACCCAGTGCTCATCCCAACAAGTGTCTTCCTACATGCCCATCACCCACTTTCCCCTCTTCCCCACCCCCCATCAGCCCTCAGTTTGCTCTCAGTCCTCAAGAGTCTCTTATGGTTTCCTCCCTCCCTCTCTGTAACTTTTTCTCCCCCTCCCCCCTCCCCCATGGTCTTCTGTTAAGTTTCTCAAGATCCACATATGAGTGAAAGCATATGGTATCTGTCTTTCTCTGCCTGACTTATTTCACTTAGCATGATACCCTCCAGTTCCATCCACATTGCTGCAAATGGCCAGATTTCATTCTTTCTCATGGCCAAGTAGTATCCCATTGTATATATAAACCATATCTTCTTTATCCATTTGTCAGTTGATGGACATTTAGGCTCTTTCCATAATTTGGCTATTGTTGAAAGTTCTGCTGTAAACATTGGGATACATGATTCTAGAGTGCCCCTAGAATCAGCACTCCTGTATCCCTGGGGTAAATTCCTAGCAGGCTATTGCTGGGTCATAGAGTAGATCTATTTTTAATTTTTTGAGGAACCTCTACACTGTTTTCCAGAGCTGCACCAGTTTGCATTCCCACCAACAGTGCAAGAGGGTTCCCGTTTCTCCATATCCTCGCCAGCATCTATTGTCTTCTGATTTGTTCATTTTAGCCACTCTGATCGGCGTGAGGTGGTATCTCAGTGCGGTTCCTGAGTTTGAGCCCTGCATGCAGCTCTGTTCTGACAACTCGGAGCCTGGAGCCTCCTTCGGATTCTGTGTGTCTCTCTCTCAGCCCTTCCTCCGTGCTCACTCACTCTCACTGTCTCTCTCTCAAAAAATGAATAAACATTTAAAAAGTTTTTTTTTTAAAGAAAGAGATTATAACCACCATGATCTTGGCCATAAACAAGATGGGGTCACTGCCCTCAGGAACTGCTAGTCAAAACTGGGAAAGGATTTTCTAGCCAAAAGAAAGAATAGGAGGAGAAAGGGGATGATTGATGAGAAATAAGGTTAAATGGACAGGTGATAGCCAAATTATGGAAGACCATAGGTGTAAGCCTAAGGAATAATGTTACTGAAAATTTTCTAGCAGAGGCATGAAAAGATTGAGCCTTAAAATGGGCTACTTATGAGAGTTTGTCTATCACAGGGAGGCCAGGAAGCCCAAAAGGCAGAGAGGGCAAGTCTCATATCCATAAAGGGTCTTAAATGGAAATTTCTGACATTATCTCCAAGTAAGCTTATATGTACAGTAATAATAATTCACTGATAGAATTGAAAGAAGACAATGTTTATCCACCTAATTTTTTTAAATGTTTATTCATTTTTGAGAGACAGAGCCACCCGGGCCCCCTTTATCCACCTGATTTTAAACGTTTGTCCTAATATTGGTCCACATAATGTGTAATGCCTCTCTCTTTTTATCAATCTTGTATTTATGTTGTGAGACAATTATATTGAACTTGGATTTTTATATTAAAAACATTAATTCATTAAATGGTTAAAATATTCTACCACTTGGGGAACTTGGAAACTGTGTGTGTGTGTGTGTGTGTGTGTGTGTGTGGTAAATACCGGAATCCTTAAAGGAATGGAAGCAATAAAGACTCAACTACTAAGAGGCTCTGTTTGCAAACACAGTATTATTACCTTGCATGAACTGATAATAGCTTTCTTCTTTCTGTAGTATTTTACAGTATGCTAAGAAGCATCGGATGATCAAACAGATGGTAAATTATTACAATTCTTTTATTAATGTCAACTTTGGTTTTATCATATCAGCAATGGTCACATGTTGTATCTAATTCTGCCTTCACAGACGCTCTGTGCCAATTAATATTCCCAGTCCATTGACATTTTTAAAAGGGTTTCAAAGTAAACAATTTGATACAATTTAATTTCAATGCTTTGAAATTCAGCTAAGATTAATGGAGTTAAAGAAGAACACACAAAAGTCTTGACAAATGCAAAGTGATTACTAATTGAAACTGTCATGAAAAATAAAAGATACTTATTTGAATTTCAGTTAGCACTGGTAAGGGAACTCTGTGTATAGACAAAATAAGGACATACATTAAACGATGCTGAGAGTAAGAACAGATGTCCCCAAAACATATGATTCTGTATCCTTCATTGTCTGCCTTTTCCACCAGACCTGACTAACACAGGAACAGAGTAGTAGAGTAGCTGTACAGTATTTTGTGCAGAGAATTACGAATGTATGAATGCTTCCTAAGAAAATCTCCCTTGCTAGTCTTCCATTAAAGATTGATATCTTTTGTTAAGTATTACCCTGTTTTTCCTTCTTTTTAAAAATCCAAGTACTTCTGGGTATTTGCCTGACCATGAGAAGCTACACTCAAAAAGAGAGAGAGAAAAGAGAGAGAGAGGGAGAGAAGGAAGGAAGAAAGAAAGAAAGAAAGAAAGAAAGAAAGAAAAAGAAAGGAAGAAAGAAAGAGGGGGAAGGGAGGGAGGGAGGAAGGAAAGAAGGAAGGAAGGAAGGAAGGAATGAAGGAAGGAAGGAAGGAAGGAAGGAAGGAAGGAAGGAAGGAAGAATGATGCCTCACCCAGAGTCCTAGATTTGCAGCTGGATATGGTAATTGTGTGGGCTTTAGCTTGACTTTCCCTTAGGTAAAAGAGATATACAAATTTTGCTAGAAGGAGGCATATTTTAAACTATAAATATGAGAAGGATCTGTGTGTGTGCTGTGGGAGTAAGGAGTAGAATGTTGTGGACATCTGTGGTTTTTATCTGTCTAACGCCGCCCCCCCCATTTCCATTGGGGAACTGCTCCTTTTCCATAAAAATCATGTACTTACAGATAGATAGGCAACACCAGCATCCTGATAGCATCACTTGGCATAGGAGTAAGCAACTGACATGGACCCTGATGATCAAAGTATCCCATTATTCTATTTTGTAATGTTTATTTTATTTTTGAGAGAGAGCAGGGGAGGGCCAGAGAAAGGGGGAGCAGAGGATCCCAAGCAGGCTCTGTGCTGACAGCAGAGAGCCCGGTGAGGGGCTCAAACTCACAAGGGGCTTGAACTCAGGAACCACAAGATCATGACCTGAGCTGAAGTTGGAAGCTCACTTAACCAACTGAGCCCCCCTGGCACCCCAGTATTCCATTACTCTAAGCCACATAGGCTGGTTCAAGTGTAAGTCTTCTCCAGTATTTTTCTATATAAGCTGGAATAAAATATTATTTAGGCGGTCAGGAGATCCCCGATAAAACTGCAGAATGTAGGGACTCTTGGGTGGCTCAGTTGGTTAAGTGTCCAACTCTTGATTTTGGCTCAGGTCATGATCTCAGTTCAGGTCATGATCTCATGATTCATGAGATAGAGACCTGTGTCAGGTCTTTGCTGACAGTGTGGAGCCTGCTTGGGATTCATTCTCTGTCTCTGTCTCTCTCTCTCCACTCTCCTCCTGTCCCTCCCCCACTCTGTCCCCCCCCCTCGCATGCATGTGCTTTCTCTTTCAAAATAAATAAATAAACATTAAAAAATGTAAAATGTAGGGGAATAAAGTGCTGACATAAGTCACTTTGGAAATGGGTAGAATCTGTAAGATTAAAGGCCAGAGGAATGTACACAGGCACAGCACTGCATTCTATGTGTAAAGTTATGTCACATGAAGGTATAAGTTAACAACTTTGAAACCACTATATATGTATATTGGAATTGGACAATTAAGTAAATGGATGGCAGGAGGACAGAGCTGGGTTTGTCACTGTTGGGGGCAGGGAAGGTTACAGATAAGGAATAAGAGGAGGCTAGAATAATCCATGCAGCAACGGAGTAGAGTTGGAGACATCAGTATGAACTCATATTTAGCTTAAAATAGATACTGATGGTTATGTGTATAAATATTTATAGATATATGTATAGACACAAGTTAGAATACACACATATTCTCCTTACTGTATCAGCTGAGAAGCCTAGAAGCAATGGCCATCCAGATCTTGGTTTATAATAACATTCTCCAGTGAAAGGGACCATGGCTCCTTGGAGAAATGCTGATTCTAAGACTGGCGCAGGAAATATACAAGATGATCCTGTATCATTTTGTAATGCCAGAAAGTAAGGAAGTATTCAAAACCAAAACAAAACACAACTCACATCGTTGGGGCTATGTCAAATGGACCCAGGAGCAAACTGGAAGAGTTCTCAATGGCCAAACCAGAACAGTTTGAGCAACAAAATTTGGGTTATAACTCAATGTATAAAGTAAATATCAATGAACCCATTCTATTATAAATAAAAGATTGAATAAAAAAATAAATGGGGGAGAGGAGGCAAGTCTTTTGTGAAGAGGAATTTGAAATAATTTCTCTAGCATAGGGTACAACCTCAAGATGAGAAAGCATAACTCCTCACTCTTTAAGTGTGGGCTGTGGACAGCAACTTCTTTCCAAAGAGGACAGTATAGAAAGGGAAACAAAGAGTAACTTTATGTTGTAGAAATCTAACAAAGAATACCTCAGCCAGATGATCCAAGTTAATATCAGCAGTGATAAGTCATGTTGATAGCAGTGTACCTTTGATATGATGCAATGAGACCTTTTACCTCTGTGGTCTTCCTCCCCAAAACCCATAGCCCCAGTGTAATCATGAGAAAAACGTTAGACAAATCCCAATTGAAGGACACTCTACAAAATACCCAAGCAGGACTCCTCAGAACTGTCAGAGTCCTCGAAGACAAATAAGGTCTGAGAAACCATCACAACCAAGAGGAGCCTAAAGAGATACAGCAACTAAATGTAAATGTAGGATCCTAGATAGGATCCTAGAACATAAAAGGGACATTAGGGGGAAAACTGAGGAAATTTGAACAAAATATGTGTTTCGGTTTAAAATAGTGCATCAGTGTTAGTTCATTCATTGTGACAAACGTACCATACTCAAATCAGATGTCAGTGATAGGGGAAACTGGCTGTGGAGTATACAGGAGCTCTCTGTGCTACCTCAACAATATTTCTACATACCTCAAAATAAGATTTGTTCCAAAATTAAAAGTTTATTAAAATAAAATTCAAGGGTTACTTAAAAAAGAAAGAAACTGCATCAGCAAAGCCAAGCTTTCCCTCCAGCATCACCTGGAACCAGGAACTGACTCACTGTTCTGTGACCTCTGCAGTTTTTCTTGACCGCCATAGCTTCTACAGACTTCCTGCTTTCTGCCCTGGGTTCCCTAGCTCTGATACTTGGATCTGCCTGGGTTACCCTTCTTCCACCATCCTTGGCACTTCACAAGACCCTGCTGAGTGTCCCTCTTCTCCTTCATATCATCACCTACAGGTACCGGCCAGGCATCCCAGGCAAGACACTAGATAAATGTGAACCTTCACTCAAAGCCAGTAAACACTTAGGGGGACTACATTGGAACACAGCTGCTCCCACTCCCTTCTGCTTCTGCCCACTTTAGTAGGAGTAGCTCTTTGAAGGAGGAGCTACTTCTCTCCATAAAACAATAGAAGGACTGACCAAAGAAAGAAGACCTAAAGCATTCCCAGACTCTGAAGACCTAGAACATTCTCAGACTCTGATGTCCCAATGTACCTGTGCCCTTCTGCTAAAACAATGCACAAGATCCTTTTTGCAAATAGTTTTCCAAGCGCTTCAAATCATGCATTTGGCCCATAAAACTTTTCCTGGCCCTAGCCTCATATCCTCGGGTTCTCCCTCTCCTTATTCTCTATCCCCACTGCCTTTGCGTCTCTCTACACCCCAATGCATCAATGTAGTACTATAAAGACCCTGGGGAAAACAGGTGAAGGAGACATTATCTATGGGCACAGGTAGAGAGATAACTATGTGAAGGGAAAATGTGCACCACTCCAAGAAGAATGGTCAAAATGAGCAAGAGAACAGCTAGAATCTCGGAGGGGCCCACAGCCACAGGTCCACATTGGGCTGCTGCTGCTGCCGTGGTGCCAGGAGGCCTCAGTCAAGAGAAGATGGAGAGAAATCAGGAAGAGTGTAAACCTTATCTGTAAAACAGTCAAGAGACACCTGGAAAGAGCCAAAGAAAGGGTGAATAAAGAAAATAGGAAATAGGACATACATAGTAACTGCCATATAACAAAACTCCCATAAACTTGGTGACTCAAAATAACAGAAATTTATTCTTTCATAGTTGTGAAGGGTAAACGTCTGAAATCAAGGTGTCAGCAAGGCTGTGCTTCCTCCAGAGGCACTAGGAGAGACTCTTTCCTTGCCTCTTCCAGCTTCTGGTGGCCACATTCTTTGGCTTGTGGCCATCACTCCAACCTCTGTCTCCATCTCCCATGGCCATCCTCTCTTCTCTATGTCTGTGTCTTCTCCTCTTCTTACTCTTACACAGACATTTGTCATTGGATTTAAAGCCAATGGGTAATTCAGAAAGATCTCATCTCAAGCTGCCTGGCTGTACTTAGTTATATCCTTTCTCCAAATGAGATCACACTCAAAGGATCTGGGACATAGACATATCTTTCTGGGGAGCACAACTCAAGCTACTACATAGAATTTAGGAGAAAGGGTTGAAATAACTGTCTCTCATGAGCATGAAAAAAACAAATGCCCCAAGTGTGGTTGTTTGATGTTTGATGGAATGGGTGTTTTCACACACTGGGTACAGCAGAGGTATGAAGCATTTGTGCTTCATTGAATTTCAACTTGAAAAAAAAGATATGGCTTCACCAAGGACTAACTGAATGAGAATCTCAAGTGGATGAGTTCTGGATGTATTTTTCAAAGCTTCCCTGGTGATTCTAATGTGTGGCCAGGGCTAAGAACCACTGGGCTAGGTGTGGGCACTTACTGCTTTTATGAGTCTCCCAGCCCACCCTGAGAGTAAACAGAAGAGAGCTTTGTCCCTCTTCAAGCCCATGCACCCGAGCATAAATGCCTCCATGCCTTCCCAGCATTGAACTGCAAGAGATGTGCCCTAGAATCTGCCCGTCCTGAGCAGGGGTGTCAGTGACATCATGGAGTAGATTCTTGGGTTCACCCATTGCCAGTATCTGTGCAGTCTCCCAGACACACGTGCATTCCCCCACACGTGTAATTCCCTGACCACAAGTGACTCACACCTCTTTCTGTATGAGATCCTTCTCCCCAAATGGGGATATTCCATCCAGCACATAGTGATCCCTGTTGCAAACAGGATAGTTTTCTTTCTTTCTTTTTTTTTTTAATGTTTTTTAAACTTATTTAGAGAGGGAGAGAGAGAGAGAGCACAAGCAGGGGAGGCTCAGAGGATCAGAAGCAGGCTCCTTGCTGACAGCAGCAAGCCCCACATGGGGCTCTGACCCACAAACTGTGAAATCTTGACCCAAGCCAAAGTCGGATGCTTCACCAACTGAGCCACCCAGGCGCCCCTAGAACAGGATAGTTTTCTTAAAGATGCTATCCCAGAAGAAAACACATCTCTATATAATCAAACTATTTCTTTTCTGGCTGGTTTATGCAAGAAAAGCTAGATCAAGTGAGAAATACAAGAGTCAACTCATTAGAGTTATCAGGTTTATATTGAAAGGAAAATTAGATCTACATTTACCCGAAACAAACATACACTCTCAGCCAGATAATGAAAAATACATCAAACAGTATTTAAGATGGAGTACAAATATGCTTTGATTGTTTTTAGTAACACTCTTTTACATAGGTGACATCAAAGGAAGCAGGAGTTAACCAGAAATGAAGCCAAATTGGCTTGCCTTTGAAAGAGAACAAGTAACTCACTATCCTATAATCATGTCTTGGATCCACTGAAATGATCACTTCAAAGTGACTTCTTGGGCTTTACAGCAATTAGTCTCAAAGCTACAGGCAAAACCTGAGAGAACAATGCCCCATTGTTGAGAATGGGGAAAGGATGATTGGATACTTCTCAAGTTTGTCATTATGATTTAGCAAAAAGAAAAGTGAAGACAAAGTCAAAAATACTTCCAGGTTAATGCAGATTTTGAGTTGGTGCAAGGGTTATTTATCTGCTTCTTAGAACAATTATAAAAACCCAAAGAGAGAATGTACATCGAAGTGTTGTATAGACTATAACGCTCTCTGACTGACTCAAGTTTTGGTGAGAGAATCAGGGTAGAAGCGTGGGAAGAGCGTGTAATAAATCTTATTGGGGTGGCTGTGGTTCCTATGAGCCTGGATGATCTGTCTCTTCCTCCATGCTCGGCACGGCCAGGCAAGTTGTCCATTCCCCACTGGTTCGTCCAAACACAAGCTTTCCTTCCTGCCAGCCCTCGGACACCAGGCAACACCTGCACATTCAGGGCACACCCAGGGCACACCAATGAGGGCTGATGAAAACCTGCAGATTGGCCAAGGCTTTTGTATCAGAGCTCCTCAGGCAACACCTGAGGGAGATGAGTACCAGATGCTCCTTGTACTAGTTATCTATTGCTGTGTAACAAGTTATCCCGAAACTTAGCAGCTGGAGACAACAAATGTTTATCATTTTACAATTTGTGTTGGTCAGGAATCCAGACGTGGCTTAGCTGAGTGCTTCTGGCCCAAGATCCTTCATGGGGTTTCAGCCAAGCTGCCAACCAGGGCTGTGGTTTTATCCAAAAGCTTGACTGGAGTAGGGGGTGGGGGGAATCCATTTTGAGGCACACTTATTTGGTTGTTGAAAGACTTCACTCTTGCCATGGGAACCTCTCCACAGAGCTACCATACAAGAGAGCTAGATTCCCCAAGGATGAGTGATCCAAGAAAGTGTGAGCCCCCAAGATGGAAGATGCAATCTTTTTACAACTTAATCTCCACAGTGGCATCCCATCACTTCTGCCCTATTCTATTTGTTAGAAGTCAGTTAATACATCCAGCACACGCTGAAAGAGAGGAGATTACCGGAGGCAGGGATCATGAGGGACATCTTGGAGGCAGCCTAGCACCCTCCTTCTGTCCCACATTCACTCCATAAGGTGGTACTGACACCCCAGCCAGAAGCCATGCTATGTACCAAGGTCAGTGCACTGCAGATCTAGTCCTAGCTCCAGAATGCTCCACAATGGCTTGAGAAGTTGGAAAGGTCACATCAGATCTACATACAAGAAGACTCACCTAGAAAACCCCAGCTCAGGCTCACCTCTAACAATGTCTTAAGTCCATTCAGGCTGCTATAACAAACATGACACAGACAGGAGGACTTACAAACAACAATTCATTGTTCAAAGTTCTGGAGGCTGGGAAGTCCAAGATCAGTGTACCAGCAGATGTGGTGTTTGGTGAGAGCCTGCTTCCTGGTTCATAGACGTCTTCTTCCTGTATCCTAACATTGGTTAAAGAGGCAAGGGGACTCTCGGGGATCTCTCTTTTTTTTTTAAATAATTTTTTTTAATGTTTATTTATTTTGGGGAGACAGAGAGACAGAGTGGGGGAGGGACATAGAGAGAGGGAGACACAGAATCTGAAGCAGGTTCCAGGCTCTGAGCTGTCAGCACAGAGCCCGACGTGGGACGCAAACCCACAAAGCACAGGATCATGACCTGGGCCGAAGTCAGACACTCAACCGACTGAGCCACCCAGGTGTCCCTCAGAGATCTCTTTTATAAGGGCACTAATCCCACTCCTGGGGGCTCCACTCTAATGCCCTAATCACTTCCCAAAGCCCTACTTCCTAACCCCGTCACATTGGGCATCAGATATCAACACATGAATTTGGGGGAGAGGGGGACACAAACATTCAGTCTATAGCAAACACACACTGACTTAAAATGATGTTAAGGAAAAACAAAGAATAGTGGTTAAGGGTACACTCTGGAGTCAGACTATCTGGGTTCGAATCTTGATTGTGCCACCTAAGTATGTGTAACCTTATCCAGGTTTCTCACCCTCTCTGAGGCTCAGTTTCTTCATATGTAAAATGGGACGTATCCCACAGGACTGTACTGATGATTGAAGAAAACAATAAAGAACTTAGAACAGTTTCTGGCACACCGTGAACTCCCAATATATGTGTATAGTCTACTCATGCTATTTCTTGTTGGAGATAAAAACAGAAGATCTGTTCTGGAAAGGGGATAGGGACTGATCATCTTGCTCAAACTTCCCGCTTAGCGGTCACAACCTTCTGAATATGGTGTCCGGTATTTTTTCAAAAAGAAAAAGATTTTCCCAGGAAGGCCCAGTTGCATGCACCGCACGTTAAGGCTTGGCCATCAATGTTTTGCTCGGGCCGTCACGAGCCATGAAAGTGGCAGGGATACAATAGTGTGCTTTCTGTGTGTCTCTCCTAATCTGAAAACAGATGCGGCCTGGACAGTCTCCACTCCGGGCCGTCTTCAGGAGGAATGACGCCCCACAACTCTGGCACAGGGTCCTGCATTCTCAGTGGACAGGATCCCCATAAATCAGGCCACTGATTCCAACCTCAGACTCTGAAGCAGAGGGGTTCTTGGCGGCAAGTTCGGAGTTTGTTAGCTTATGACTTTTTGTCTAATTACTTAGTCCTGTAAAATCCAATTGGTTGCGACCAGAAAAATGATTTTAGCTGTGATGTCTCGTTCACACTGAGCATATGTCTCCTGTCTGCGTCCCTTGGTGACTTCGAAAGCAAGAATAGCAGATTATGGCAAATTCCTCCCAGCAGGCTCCAGTCCTATTGAGAAAGCCAAGAAAAGTAGAGCATCCAAAGCAAGAGCACTTACGAGCCGGGACAGACAAGGGCGCATGAACAGCCTCCAGGCCCTCGCTGGCCATGGCGCCCACTGAGAGCACCAAGCACTGGGGAACACCTCCATGTGGGTCCACGTCCTCGGGGGTGATGAACCTGACGCCCAGTTCGCCAGTGGCTGCACGTCTGGAGCTTTGCCTCTTCGTCTCTTCAGAAGCAGGTTCACTGCCCTTGCTTCTTGTCTCTCCAAGGAATACGTTCTCCCTTTTGTCCTTGTATTCCCTGTTCTCCAGACCTGGGTGTCTGTAAAACAGCTGGATGGCCTGGAAAAATATCAGTTTGGTCTCCATTCCGGGCGCTGGCTAAGTGAGCTTGGCCCGGGCCACTTCTCTGAACTCGTTTGTCCTCTCAGAGGAGAGAGGCTGAGCGGCTGGCCCCGGGGGGTCCTCCTCAACTCTGTTCGTCTGCTCTCCAGGAGGGTGGTGCTGGGCCCGAAGCAAAAGCCCACTGCTGCCCACTGATAATGAGCAATGCACCCCTGCAGGAAGACCGGTGGACCTCGTGGTCTGCTTGAGCCCGTCCTCTCTGCCTCCTCACCCCAAGCCCAGTGTGCCAGTGAGACAGGACAGCCCCCTGGGCCCCTTTCCCAGCAGCTGGAGGAATGAGCCTGGTTAGAAGACCCCAGCATGGGGAGAGGCAGCTTGTCAACAAAAAATAAAGGAATAAATGCATTAAGACCCTTCATGCTTGGCAGTGAACCTTAAATGTGTGTGTGTGTGTGTGTGTGTGTGTGTAGCCAGATCCAGCTTTTCAACAACTGCTGACACTAAGGATAGAAGGTTTTTACTTGTGGGGGGGGGAGGGCCCTGGGTGGCTCAATCGGTTAAGTGTCTGACTTCGGCTCAGGTCACGCTCTCACGTTCATGGGTTCGAGCCTCTCATTGGGCTCTGTCTGTCTCTCTCTCTCAAATAAACAAACACTACAAAAAAAAATTTTTAAGGTTTTAATTGGGATCAGAAAACAGAAATTACTACAAAGGGCATTTTGGGGGGCATTGGTGGAACTTGAATTTGGACTGTGTATTACATTTAGTATTGTATCAGTGTTAAATTTTCTGAAGTTCATAAATATACTGTGATTATTCTTAGCACTCAGGGATGAAGGATCATGGTGTCTGCAACTTATTCTCAAATGGTTCAGTAACTAATGGTGATAATAAGTCTACATAAGGATAGAGCTGAAAGTGCACGTGGTGATGCCTTGACCTTAACTGTAGGTCAAGGGCAGACAGATGTACACTGTGCTATCCTTACCACCTTTCTGCAAGCTTGAAACTTTTCAAAATAAAAGGTTAAAAACTAAATGAAATAAGAAATTTAATAAACCAAGTGGGGATTTTGAAAACATCTTGGTTTGGGATTACAGGCAGCAAGAATGAAGACAGGTGACAGTCTCTGGTTCTAATTAAGTTCACGGTCCTCTTGGGTTGCGGCACATCACAGTGAGGGTCGCAAAGCCGAGCCAGCCCCGCACAGTTGTGTTTTGCCAGAGAGAGCCCAGGGAGGGAGACCCCATGTGCCCTTCAGGAGTCCACTGTCAGTGGGGAAGAAAGGCAGTCCCTGGGCCATTACCTCGTGGCGACTGAAGGCCACCCAAACCTAGTAGGCCACCGAGAGGGGCAGCCCTTCAGCCCTGGAGGTGAGGAGACTTACTTCCCAGGGCATCTAATCTGACTCCTTCAAGCCTCAAACAGGGCTGTTACTCAGGCAAATCTCCTCATCTCCCCCTGCCCAGGCATCAGCACTTTCTTTCCTTCTTTAACCTCTGATTTGCATTTCACTGATTGGTCAGGATGAGGCTGGCAGTGGACCAGGCTGCCCCCAGGAGGCAGGAGGGCTGGGCCCCTGGCCACGTGTGCCATATGACCCCAAGTCAACACCTTCGCTCAGTAGACCTCAGTTCAATGGACATCACCGAGATCCAAGATCAGAAGGGGCTACATAACCACGGGTCTTTGGGATGTCCTTGCTTTTTCAAATCTTTGTGACTGTCCCCAGAAAGGCACACCATGATGATCACAGAAGCATGGGTAGCTGCCGCCCCGCTGCACAGAAAGAGGGTACTCCTGGGCATCTCGGATGGGGCGGGGGGCTGAGGCTGCCCACAAAAGGAGGACTTGGAGAACAAAAGCGCTTCTCCTTCCAAACGTGTTGCTTCTCCTGTTGCCAAGGCAACAGCGCCTAGTCAGGAATCTGGAATCTTCTGCCAGTTGTTCCATTTTCTTCTCCTTCACTACCCTTGATTTTCACAACCCTCCTGTGCACCTATTTTGGCTTCAAATAGCCAAGGGCCATGCTGGGGCTCCACTTCCCACTCGCCTGTACCTCTTGATTGGAAAGTACCCCCTTGGCCCTTCCAGCTCCAAAGGTGCCAGGTGCGTGGAGTGGTTTCCCCCAAGGGACCACAAGAGGGAGACAGCTTTCTCTGCCAGGATGAACAGCAGGCATGCCTGTGTACCGGACCCCATGCCCCAAACAAGTGCTTAGAAAAGAGATCATTTAAGATGACATGCATAAGGGAAATCAGCAGGTATACCTCTCTAGAAGTCATGACACCGTGAAAAACGCCCTCCCACCTTGTTCTCTATCATTCCCTGGCTATATATGAAGTCCCCAGAGTAAATCAACCCTTTGGGTTAATTACTGGGTCCATCCCAGATTTCTGACTCCTACCCCTTCCGTTTTGAGTTTGGACCAACCCCACTCCTGGCTCAGTTTTCTGCTTTCGCCTCTCCTTTCCTTGTCCTGTGTATACAGCAGAGTCCCACTGACACCCTAGCATGGCATCCAGTGTCAGAAAGAGAGTCCCAGTAGACACCTATCACTTCTCTGCTCTGGTGCTCCCTCTCTTGGACTGCACACTTCTCTTCCCTGCCCCCATCTAGTTTGCCTGTACTGGAGCCTCAAGAACCCCTGCCACCCACTCACCCTACCAGAGAGCCCCAGGGAGACTTCTCCTCACCCATCCCTGCCCTTAGGGGGACAGATATGTCCCTGATCACATGAGCACCTCCTGGTCCCTTGCTGGTGTGCTCTACACAGCATTTGCTATCATTTGACACCCTCCACCTTCCATCTACTACAGAGCATGATCTTAAGGATGGTCCTTAAAAGGAGAAAATGTTTCTAGAAGCAGCTTGAACTGTGTGAGGATGTTAATAAAGGCAGTGCTGTTATTATTTTTTTATTTTAATGCTTATTTATTTCTGAGAGGGAGAGAGAGACAGAGCTCAAGCAGGGGAGGGGCAGAGAGGGGGTGGGGACACAGAATCTAAAGCAGGTTCCAGGCTCTGGGCTGTCAGCACAGAGCCTGACGTGGGGCTCGAACCCACAAACTGTGAGATCATGACCTGAGCCAAAGCCCAATGCTTAACCGACTGAGCCACCCAGGCGCCCCTGCTATTATTTTTTACTAGGCTTTATTTTTTTTAGATTTTTTAACACTTTGTTACAATCAATGAACCTATATTGACACAAGATTATCACTCAGAATCCATGGTTTACATTAGAGTTCACTTTTGGTGGCGTGTATTCTGAGTTTGGACAAATGTATAATGACATGTATCCACCATTACAGTACCATATGGAGCAGTTTCACTGCCCTGAAAATCCTCTGTGGTTTGCCCATTTATCCTCCTCTCCCTTCTCTCTAACCCGTGGCAACCACTGATCTTTTTCCAGTGTCCACAGTTTTGCCTTTTCCAGCAACCATACAGTATGGAGCCTTTTAAAGATTGGTATTTTGTGTCTAATAACATGCATTTAAGATTCCTCCGTGACTTTTTGTGGCCTGATGGCTCTTTTCTTTGTAGTGTTGAATAATATTTCGTTTTATGGACATGTCACAGTTTATGCATCCATTCACCTACTGAAGGACATCGTGGCTATCTCCAAGTGTTAGCGTTTATGAAAAAGCTGTTATAAACATTCATGTGCAGGTTTTTGTATGGACATAAGTTTTTAACTCGTTTGAGTAAATGCCAAGGAGCATAACTGGTGGATCGTGTAAGAGACAGTGCTATTATTCATTGCACTTTTCAAGCAAAGGTTCCTCTTCCTCAGCTCCCAGATCTTCTGCGGTCTGCCTTATGAGGGCTTCGAAAAGCCTAGTCCTGGTGCGCCTCATCCACTTGACTTTTTCAATATTACTTTCTTAAAAAAAACTTTTTATTTTAAGATAATTGTAGATTCAGATGCAGTTGTAAGAAGTAATTCAAGAAGACCCCTTCATCCAGTTTCTTAAATGATAACATCATCTTGCATAACTATAGTATAATTATACTATAGTATAATATCACCAGCAGGAAATTGACAGAGATATGGATGTACCAGTTTATTTAACCATTCACCCATTGAAAGACTTTTGGGTTGCTTCCAGTTTGAAGCCATTACAAATAGAGCCGCAACGAACATTTTTGTAGAGGTTCTGTTGTGAACATAAGTTTTCAATTCTCCGGGACAATGTCCAAGAGCATGATTGCTGGGTCATATGGTGAGTACATGTTTAATTTTGTAAGAAACTGCCAGACTTTTGCAGAGTGGCTATGCCATTCATATTCCCATCAGCAATGTGTGAGTGATCTGGTTTCTCCCCATCTTTGCCAGCAGTTGGTGTTATCAGTGGTTTTTATTTTAGCCATTCTGGTAGGTGATAGTGATATCTCATTGTGGTTTTAATTTGCATTTCCCTAATGGCTAATGACGTTGAGCATCTTTTCCTGTGTTTATTTGCTTTCTGCATATCTCCTTCAGAGAAACATCTGTTTGTGTCTTTGCCCATTTTCTAACTGGATTCTTTGGGGGGTTTTTGACTATTGAGTTTTGGGAGTTCTTTATATATTCTGGATACAAGTCCTTTATTGGATAATGTGTTTTGCAAACATTTTCTGCCAGGCTTATCATTCCATTCTCCTCACAGGACAGAAGTTTCCATTTTGAGGATTTTATTAACTTTTCCTTTGATGGGTTATGCTTTTGATGTCAAGTCTAAACACTCTTCAACTAAGAGCCCCTGGGTGGCTTGGTCAGTTGAGCATCTGTCTCTTGATTTCAGCTCAGGTCATGGTTTTGCAGTTTATGGGATCAGGCCCCACGTCAAGCTCTGCGCGGACAGCACGGAGCCTGTTTGGGATCCTCTCTCTCGCTCTCTCTCTGCCCCTCCCCTGTTCATGCATGCTCTCTCTCAAAATAAATAAATAAACTTAAAAGAAAAGAACCTCAGGGCGTTAAGTGTCCAACTTCAGCTCAGGTGACCTCACAGCTTGTGGGTTCAAGCCCCATGTCGGGCTCTCTGCTGACAGCTCGGAGCCCGGAGCCTGCTTCGGATTCCGTCTCCCTCTCTCTCTGCCCCTCCTCTGCTCATGCTCTGTCTGTCTGTCTCTCTCTCTCTCAAAAATAAATAAACATTAAAACAATTTTCTTAATTAAAAGAAAAACCTCTCTGTCTAGTCCTAGGTCTCTATGACTTTCTATTTCTTTCCTAGAAGTTTTATTTTCTACATTGTAAATGTAAGCCTGTGTCCATTTTGAGTTAATTTTTGTGTAAATATAAATGAGTCATGATGTGATCATGAGTAAGAATAACAATGAGTACTAACGTGTCAGGTTTAGGTGGAGGTTTGGGGGCTTGGGGGTTTTTTGGTTTTCCTGCCTGTGGACCTCAAACACTCCAGCACCATTTGATGAACAGTCTATCCTCCACTGAACTGCTTTTGCTCCTTTGTCAAAACTCGGTTTCAGGTGTTTGTGTGGGCATTCGCTTGACTTTTGTCTTGCCTGTTTCTTCCTTTTAGAAACTCCCCTGCCTGGCAGCCAACGGCTGCACACATCTGAAGTCGCAGAGACTCTAGATAAGTAGGTGGTCCTTGCTCCAAGCAGCCCAGACTCAAACCCTCACCCAGTGGCAAAGCATCAGGGGTGTGGCAAATGGCATCCGAACTCATGGAAAGCAAGAAGCAAAGATGATTTGGGGAAGGGGGAAGTGTCACTGAGCAACCTAATTCGATTTCATAAAAATGGCTATCAGCAGGATGGGGGGGGTCTTTCCAAGAAGGTGGCCAAATATGAGTGGATTCCAACTTTCCCTTCCCTAAAGCACGGAGCTGCTCTGAAGGCCTGGAAGGGCTGTGTCACCAACAGCGTGACCACACGGGTGTGAGACGAAGCCATTCCCAGCCACCAGTAACAGGAAGTTGTGCATCTTTAAGGAGAGGCTTGCAGCTCAGTGAGGCAAACGTTTTAACTTTGAGGAGGTAAAATTGCCAATTTTTCTTTTTATGGATCATGCTTTTGGTGTCAAGGCTAGAAACTTTATATGGCCCTATGTCCCTATGAGTTACTTTATTTGTTTATTTTCTGATGTGCTTTCCTTATTCTCACTAGTTATCCTGTGAAGTGTCAGGACTCAGTCTGTCTCATCGGGAGCCAGAGGAACCCAGTGACATTCCTGCTGAGCCAAGAAACCGTAGATCTTCTCTTGTGCTGCTCTGTGCTCTCCCTTACCCTGCTGAGTGCCCCCCACCCTTCAGGACCCATTTTACCCTACAGCCCCCACAGGGTGGGGAAGGTGGAGGGAAGGTGAGTGTTATAACCAAAAGCCTCAGAATATGGGTTCATTGTCATTCCAGGTCTGAGCTGGAGAGGCCAGGCCCCTCAGAATAGTGCAGGTTCTCCTTGCAATGCAGGCACCAAGCTGGGAATCACGGGTCCTGATCTTTCTTATGTCAGAATGCAAAAAATTAGAACAAATTTCTCAAAAAGCAGGATTTTGGCTCCTCGCAATTCCCTACTCAGGCTGGCTTTCTGAACCACCTTAAAGAAAGGCAGGGCTTCCATTTGTGTGCCTCAGAATCTCCTAGAAACAAAGGTTATTCAAGACTTTGCGCTTGGGGCAGCCTCTCAGGTCCCAAGAGCACATCTTTCTGCCTCTTCCTGGACCCAGAGCAGCAGCAATGCCCAGCAACCAGGGTTCTTGGGGCAAAAGCTTCAAGAACGTAACAGACCAAAAGGAGCTCATGCCAAAGCCATCAGCCCTTTTGGCCCCCATCCTTTCCCAGATGTGTTCAATAAGTACATCCCAGGGTGAACTCTTGTCTCAAAGCAATCTTCTCTTGCTGTTCGCAAGACAAACGAAGAGGGCAGTCATAATTAGATTGCTACTAATACACCACAGTTAATAAGTGGCATAAATAACCATGTAAATGTCAAGCTGTGAATCTGAAACTTGACAGGACCTTTCAAATCCAACCAGGGCTTGGCACCAAAAAGCATTCTCTGAATTTGCACATAATCTGCTTTTGCAGCTCTTTTGAGAAGGAGCTATTTAGCCAGTAAGCATGTTATTCTCCACCGGAGATTATAGTCATTCCAAGTCAATGAACTGCATTCCCAAGAAATCAGGAGGAACTTAAAACACAGAATTTTAAGGTTTGGGAGTAAGATAGGGAAGACATGAAGGGATCGTGTAAGTCATGGTTGCTAATGCATTGACACTGCCCTAGAGCTCTGAAGAGCAGACAGCACCGAGCCATTTGATTAAAAAAAAAAAAAAAAAAAAAAAATTCCACGTTGTTGCTAGGCTTTTCCCACGGACAGCTTGGTGGAGTCTGTCCAGATTGATCGCAGGATTGTCATTACACTGGAAGGTACCACCCAGTGCTCCCTCCCGGGGCTGCTCACTCGGAGCCAGAGGGTGCCCACAGCGCCTCATTAAGCCATTTAGGGTTAAAGATTCCCCCGAGACTTCCTCTTCTTGCTTTTAATTTTTTAAATTGAGGTAAGTTCGCATAACATAAAATTAACCATTTTCAAGTCCGCCATTCAGTGACTCACAACGTTTTGCAACCATCACCTCTATCTAGTTGCAAAACACGTTCATCGCCATGAGAGAAAATCACTTCCATTAAGCGGCCGCTCTCCATTCCTCCCAACAACACCTGCCGCCAGCCCCTAGCAACCACTAATCTGCTTTCTGCCTCTACGGATTGACCTATTCCAGACATTTCATATAAATGGAATCGTACCATAGGCGACCTTTTGTATCTGGCCTCTTTCACCTAGCATCACGTTTTCAAGGTTCATCTGTGATATAAGGTGTATCTGTACTTCACCCTTTGTTAGGTGTCGTAATCGTCCATCGTCTGGCTAGACCGCATTCTGTTTATCCATTCACCAGCTGATGGACATTTAGGTGGCTTCTACCTTTTGGCTACTGTGAATAGTGCCGTTATAAATATTCATGTACAAGTTTTTGTTTGAAAACCTCCTAAAATCTTTGGGGGTATGCACACCTAGGAGTGGAATAGCTGGGTCCTACGGTAATTCTACGCATAACTTTTTGAAAAACCACTTAACTGTTTTCTCCCTTCTTGCTTTTGAACAAAGTTATGCCTTCACCTAAAACTGTCTTTCTTATTATTTGTAAGGTTTGGAAGAGGAGAGAGGAGGCTTGCTGGCCATCCTGATGCCAGAAGTCCCCCATTAAACCAATCTTCTATGGAATTCCAAACGGAGCTCTTCAAGGCTTGGTCTTCCACACACTCACACCCTCCTTGCCCTTAATGAGAACCGGGGGTGAATGATCACAGGGAAAAGAGGAGGAGGGACTGAACTAATGAGGCAGTGGTCTCCATAGAAAAGTACACACACCCCACGGGTGCACCAGGCCATTATCCACCGGGATCTGCCACAAGAAGCCATTAGAACTTCTATTTATTTTTACCTAAAAGTCAGAAAACAATGAGCTTTACTAATTGTTATGGGTTGAATGATGTTGCTCCCAAAAAAGATAACCCCAAGCACCTCAGAATGTGACCTTATTTGGAGAGAGGGTCTTTACAGAGCTAATCAGTTAAAATAAAGTTATTAAGGTAGGCCTTAATCCAGTAAGACTGGTGTCCTTACAGAAAGGAGAAATTTGGACACACACACACACACACACACACACACACACACGGTGATGTGAAGACGAAGACAGATCAGGGTGATGAGTCTACAAGCCAACCAACACCAACCATTGCCAGAAACCACCAGAAGCTAGGAGAGAGGCCAGGAACAGACTCTCCTGCACAGCCTCCAGGAAGAACCAACCATCATGGTACCTTAGTTTCAAACTTCCAGCCTCCAGAATTGTGACATAATCAACTTCTGTTGCTCAAGCCACTCAATTTGTGGCACTTTGTTACAGCAGCTCCAGCAAGCTAATATTCCAATATTTAACATAAAGGTGCTCATAGGTCTCTGACTTAGTCCCTCACAGGCAGGATCTGAGGCCTCTTAAGGGAGGAGCCAGCTTTCGGGCAGAGCAACAAGACCAAGAACACTCAGCCTGCACCCAGATAAGAGGATTTATAGATCAGATCATCTCATCGTGATGTGATCAGTTCCCACAAGATGAATGGGTAGACTTAGGATTACTACCAAAAGTCTTGCCTGGAAATAATGTTAAGTATAGTTGACTCGTCCCTTATAGGTGGGCCCCCACACCCACAGCACGATTAAAACTTGAGGAGCTGATCAGATCTGGCCAGAAATCATTCCGAATTAACAAGAAAACTACTTCTAATAGGTAGTTATATCCCTTTTTGTTAACAATGAACCTCAAATCTAGATTCCTAGGCCTCGAGGTAGTGACTAGCGGTAATCAGAAGCCACCACAATTAACAACACTCAAAAACATTGTTTATGTCATCACGTTCCTCCTTTTAACCTCAACTTTATGTTTCTTTTATAATTTATATAATGTGCAGTGTATAAGTAAACAGATGGGCAATATGTACCCCCCACCAACCTCTTACTAAATGGGCACGTAATCAGAAAAGTTTAGAAACCACTGATTTAGGGCAAGGGCTGAAGATAGACATGGGACAATACCCAAAACAGAGGTGCTGGTGCCCCGACAACTGATCCTCCAGCCAGAAGCAGATGTTGTGCAGACATCAGAGGTGTCCGGAACCAGGAAATGCCCCAGGGATGAGTGGTCTGGTTCCCCGGATCAGGGAAAGGACTCGGCTTCCTTGGCAAGAGGGCCAACACCGGCTCCCAGGGAGAGACACACTGTGGCCAGAGCTGGAGAGGACTTCCCCATGTGTACAGACGTGCCACACAGCCACACTGACCCACGCGCGGATGGAAAGAAGCAGGGGCCAGTTCTCAACTTTTGTAAAGTCACGAAGCTTTCCACTGGGAAGCGAACTTGGCAAGATGGCTTCCCTGTTGCCGTGAAGGGGAAAAATCCTCAAATATCAGAAAGGGGCAAACGAAAGTGATCTCCCTTTTTTTTTTTAAGTTGTATTTATTTATTTTGAGAGATCCAGACACAGCGTGAGTTCGGGAGGGGCAGAGAGGGATGGAATCCCAAGCAGGCTCTGCACCACCAGGGCAGAGCCGGATACACGGGGCTGGAACTCATGAACCTGTGAGATCATGACCCCCGCTGAAACCAATGATCGGATGCTTAACCGACTGAGCCACCCAGGCGTCCCAAAAGTGACCTTTTAATGTATTTCAGGGTCAGTGAGGAGACATTCTTCTTTTTTTTTTAAGTTTCTTTACTTATTTTTGAAAGAGAAGAGAGAGCACAAGTAGGGGAGGGGCAGAGAGAGAGAGAGAAGGAGAGTGAGAATCCCAAGTAGAGGATTAATGTCAGCACTAACTTGGATGCAGGGCTTGAACCCACGAACCATGAGATCATGACCTAAGTGGATACTTAACCAACTGAGCCACGCAAGTGTCCCGAGAAGAACATCCCTGAGCAAGTATGGGCCTCCGAAGCCCAGCCAGTCGAGCCACCTGGACCACAAGAGGCTGGAGGCCAGCGAGCAGGAGGGGCAGGCTCCTGTGAGGCCAGGGTGGACAAAAATGTACCCAGATGAGAGGCTCCTTCATGCCTCAGCTGTTCCTGAAGTAGCAAGTGCTTAGATTTGCTCTGCCAAATCTGGAGGTAGCCTGAATCAGGCGACCTTTGCCAACCTCTCCTGTTGCTTGGCCATGTTTGAGTGTGAGAGAGTGACGATGGTATCTGCTGCTCCCCTGACCATTGCTAAAGGCTTGAGATGAGGCTTTCCTCAGGCAGCTTCTCCTTTGCCCTCAGGAGGGGGTCTCATGAGCCTCAGATGCACCTGGTTCCACCTGGTGCTTCCATGGCTGGCCCTGACACGGCAGCTCCCAGAGATGGGACCGCAGGCCTTATGTACCTGCCTTCTCCTTCAGGCCCAGCCTTGTCTGGGCTGATTTTGAAAGAAATATTTATACTAAAGGGCTCAAGCTGAGGGAAGATTTCACCACCTCTTATCTCTCGTAGTTTAGAAAAACAACCAACATTTCATTGACAAGTGACCCTGTGGCGCCTGTGTTTGTGGCTCGTTTCTCTGGGGAGCCGCCTCTTCCCAGAGCCCTGTCTCGGTTTACATAGCTCTGCTCACTTCCTCTCAGACTCCCCAGGGAAAACAAGATTCTCATGGACATGCCACGTCTCTGGTAAGGTTCCCTGAGCATTGCGAGTGCTCAAAATGGGAGACTGGTATTGCTCCATGTTCTATCTATGGGACGGTAGCTTCCAAGCCTAGACCTCCAGCCAAACATCTTGAGTCTCTCAGCTTTGAGGAACTCTGGACTCTTGTACCCATCCCAGTGCCCACTACCCCACAAAGTCATTCAGTGCCTCGGCCCAGAGCGACGTGCTTAGCTTTGTTCACCCCTGTCCCCAACTCTATGTAGTCTCTTCTCTCCACTGCCCCTGGGCTGTCCATGCACTCTCCAGAAGACTACAGAGCAAAGACTCTCCAGCCCCACACCCCACCAGTGTGCCTCCCTTTCAGGCCATGGCAAAGTGGTTAGGCTCCAGCACTCCTCCTTCTCCAAGGAACCAAACATAGACCTAGATTAGAAATCTGTGCAAACGTGCCATCCTCCCCATACCCTCCGCCATCTTCCTCCCACCCTATACCCTCAGCCATTTCTTCAACTCTTGGCTTAACTTGGTGACTCTCAACCCTACCCACGCATCAGAATCCCTTGAGGGGATTTCTTTCTTTTCTTTTCTTTTTTAAAACTTTATTTTTAAGTAATCTCTACATCCAACATGGGGCTTGAACTTATAACCCCAAGATCAAGAATTGAATGCTCTACCAACTGAGCCAGCCAGGTGCCCCTCGTTTGAGAAGATTTCTTAAAGGACACTGCTACCCAGACAGGCCTAATTACCCAAATTTGCGAGGTCTGGTGCAAAATGAATTTGCAGGGCACTCCGTTCAAAAATGATTAAGAATATCAAGATTGCATTAAACTAAGAATGGGGCCCTACTGAACACAGGGACCAGTAGGACTCATGCCTAGGAAGCCAGATCTGTGCCCAGGCACTTTCCCTAAATATATAGATTTAATTAGCCTGGGTGGGGCCCTGGAATCTGCATTTTAAAAGCTTCCCAGGAGGTGCTAAGGTGACTAAGCTGGCTCCTGATGGCTGACCCAGAGATACTGCTTCTGTTGAAGGCTTCCCAAATGGAAACTGTTTACTCTTATGCTCTTGACATTGGGTCTAGGAGTTGGCCCCACTTTGAGCTGGCTCTGCATTGTCACTTCCAGAACACTTCTTTCCTGGGTTTGCAAGTTAGCCGCTCAACTGAGGCTAAGGTCATTCAGGTCTTATCCTTGCCCTAGTCTAGGTCATTTCTGCACTTTGCTTGGTGCCTTTCCTCATCCAGCCAACAATTAGCAAACGGTTCACAACTTTCTCCACCCCCATTCATGTCACTGCTTTAGAATCCTTATGGCTGGCCCAGCCATGATCTTGGCCTCTTGGCTCCTCGTCCTCTGATCTCCAGCAACTTCTTCCTTCCTCCTTCTCAGCCCCCACTCCCATGCCTATCTGGGCCTGACTGACACTATGGGCTCCTCTTCCTCAGAATCTTGACCCCAAGTGCTCTCTGACTGCAGCCTTCTATCCTAACTTTCCCCTCAATTCCATATCCCCACTACATCTGTTACTCAACTCCATTGTGGATGTTGGACCAGTGAAGTCCAGGTGTTCCTCCAAGGTGTTCCTTATCCGCGGTTTTCAGTCTCTTCAGCTTCCATTCTCTCACTCTTCCAAATACTAGACATTCTCTTCCTCTCTGTCCTTACATCCCACCCACCTAGCAAAATTCCAACCCTGAATGAACATCAGCATCCATCTTCCCCATACCTGCCCCCAGGCCAGCAGAGCACCGCTGGAGGCAAATCCCACAGCTGCATGGACCACCTTGCATTCTATTGCACTGAGAAAAGAGAACCAATTGTCCAACATGCATTCCTGAATTTGCAACCAACTCTCCATCCTCCTGCCGAGGGCCAGTTCCTTCACAGATGCTCTTTGTCTTCCTTGCCTCCCATCTTCCCGGGAGCTGTTTGCAGCAATTACCTTCTCGCTAACCTGTTTCTTCCATCTCTTCATTGTTCTGGAACCTTCCCATCAGTGGGTAAATGCCCTGCATTCTGCAGTTTTTCTAAAAAAAAAAAAGGGGGAAAAAGGGAGAAAAAGAAAAGCTGAGAAGGGAGGGGAGGAGAGAAGAGGAGAGGGAAAGAGAGGAGAGAAGTCTCCTCATCTCCCTCCAGCCCCTACCCTCTTGCTCTTCCTTTCATGGCCACACTTTCTGAGTGTGTTGTCTCTCTATCACCCTCTCATTTCCCCCTCCCTCCCTCCCCTTGGATTTCATCCCACCAATTCAATGAAACAGCCTTTGATAAGGCCACCAATTACTTCCATTTTAAACAGAGTGGCCATGTTGCACCTCTTCTTCCTTGACCTCTCAGCATCACTGGAACTCCCTCCTTCCTCAAATAGACTCACCCACTGGCTCCTCCACACCACTTTCCTTTCTTAGTTCTCTGGCTTCCCCTCCTCACTCCCCTTAGGGGTCCTTCCCCCTCTATATAACTACTATATATTGAACTTCTTTAAGGCTCCATTCTAGGCCCTCTTATTCCTCCCTCTACTCTCTATTCCTGGATAATCTCATCTATTTTCAACACTGCAAATATCATGTAAATGTCGACTCATTTTATCTGCAGAGACGTGAAATATAAGTGCCCATTTCTCTCACGTTATATAAGCATCCTGGGCTGATACAGTAACGCTATGGTTTGGGGCTCCATCTGTCTGGTTCCTCTGCCATTCCCAATGCATTGCATTCATCTTCATAGTCCCAGATAACTCCATGCCTACATTCCAGCTTTCAGGAGGAGGAAAAGTAGCAGAGAGCAGACAGGCCCCTTCTTTAAAGATACTACCCAGAAGTTGGAGGCATCACTTCTACAAACATCTCATTAGCCATAACTTCAACAGCTGGCCACACCTAGCTCCAAGGAAAACCGGGAGCTGTAGGCTTTATTCTGGGTGGTCGCATGCCCCTTAAATTTCTCTTGGCATGTAAGAAAGGGAAAACCAATACTCAGAGAAAACTAGTAGAATTGGCCGTAGGCACCGGCTAGATTTGCCAATTCTTTATTTTGTCTAATAAGGACATTAAAAAAAAAAAAAACAAAACTACCTATTGCCATCACTTCATAAAAGAAAGGACATTTTTAATACCAAAATTGGAGAAGACATAATCTCAAAATAGAGAAAAGTCTTTTAGGTTAAATGAATTTGGATTTAGAGAAGACAACACTGTATCATCCTCACTGTTCTTATTTCCCTTGAAACTGGCACAAGCATCCATCTTCTCGCCTGAACTGGAAACCATGACTGAGGCATGGCTGTTAGAGCATTGTCAGTATCATCTTTATTTCCCTACACCATCTTGGTCTAGGCGGATGGCCATGATAGCACCCACCTGGTAGTAGTACAGAAATCCCAGCATCTGTCCCCTCAAGTCCCTTCCCCTTTCCAAATGCCCAAACAGAATGGCCATGTTGCACCTCTTCTTCCTTGACCTCTCAGCATCACTGGAACTCCCTCCTTCCTCAAATAGACTCACCCACTGGCTCCTCCACACCACTTTCCTTTCTTAGTTCTCTGGCTTCCCCTCCTGACTCCTCTTAGGGGTCCTTCCCCCACTGCTGTGGCTGCAAGACCTAATCCCATAGCCAGACCTCAGGGGTCTCTGGAAAGCTTGGCCACATCACTGTTGCCATTCCCCAAGAGGGGAATTTCCCCAGCGGGGACAACAACATCCCCTTTTGACCCATCTTGAAAAGTCACGCCTTTCCTAACAGCAGTCCTTCTCTCTCCCCACCTTCCCTTCCACGTAGAACAAGTCCAGGAGACCACGCCAGAGGGCCTGTAAAGGATGTTGAGCAGTGTCTCATCTACCAGTAGCCACATCTATCACAGAAGGACTCAATGTTTTGTTTTGATTTACTTTCAGGTGAGTCCCTCCCCAGACCTCTGCTATACTCTTTGGTCAAGAGAGCCACCTTCACCCCTGGACTCCTCAAAGTTTCTCTAGGAGGCTTGCAGGCAGACGGTCCCTCAGATCAGGTCATGGAATAGAAGTGAAGCTATAGGATGAGAACTCTCCCCTGGCTCAGGGCAGTTAAGAAGGGGTGCTCTGCGCCCCCTTTCTCTTCCTTCATTTGCAGGGTATATTTTGGGGCATTGGGGGAGGTTTTCGGCTGTGTTGTTAGAAAAGAAGCCTTGGGTGAGTTAGTTTTTGGACTTTTCTTGTGTTCTGCCTTTTGAAAAGAAAATGTTTTGGGGCACCTGGGTGGCTCAGTCAGTTAGGTGTCTGACTCTCGATTTCGGCTCAGGTCAGGATCTCATGGTTCATGAGTTCGAGCCCCACATTGGGCTCTGTGCTGACAGTGTGGAGCCTGCTTGGGATTGTCTCTCTCTCCCTTCTCTCTCTGCCCCTACCCTACTTGCTCTCTGTCTCTCTCTCAAAATAAATAGACTTAAAAAAATGTTTTGATTTCATATAGGAGCTTTCACTGTATGTTCCTGAATCCTAAAAACTAAGATTTTTTTTTTTTGGTCAAAAATACCCCCTTTTTCTTCATGTAGATATTGCTGGATTAGAATCCTAGAATTTCAGTGCTGGAGGGGGCTTAGAGATCATAAGATCCTACAGCTTCTGGGGCACCTGGGTGGCTCAGTCGGTTAAGTATCTGACTTCAGCTCAGGTCATGATCTCACGGCTCATGAGTTTGAGCCCCACATCAGGCTCTGTGCTGACAGCTCAGAGCCCGGAGCCTGCTTCAGATTCTGTCTCCATCTCTCTCTGCCCCTCCCCTGCTCGCTCACTCTCTCTCTCTCAAATATAAAATAAGAAATATTTTAAAAATTAACAACGAATCCTACCGCTTCGTTCTATGGGTAAGGAAACTGAGGTGCAGAAAGGTGAACTCATCGCCCAAGTTTACACAGTAGCCAGTGCCAAGGTCTAGGTAACACAGCTCTGCACCCTTGGTGAGGGCACGGAGAGCAGGGAGGGGTGGGCACCTGGCCTGAGAAATTGGAGCCAAGCCTTGAGGGATGAGATACTTTGGTCCTGGCATGTTCAAGACAGCCTCCCCTTACCCCCTGCACTCCATCGTGGCCGCCTGCCTTCCATGCCAAATGAAGCTGATAGAGGAAATTCTCACGGGAGGGCTCTTCAAGATCCTTTAAGAAAATTTTCTCTTGTTTACAGCAGAGTGCATCCTAGATGCAATGCCAACAGGGTTTGCTTCTTTGTTTATTTTAACCAAGAAGGGAAATTAGTGGCAAAAGAATATTTTGATAATGAATGGAAAGTTAGTCATGACATTCTTGAGGGGGGAAAATATAAATAAACTTTTTTTTTTTTTAATGAGAGCTGTCTCAACGAATGATAGGATTCATGAGTCTCAACCAGGGTGAACAGACACTTGGGGTGCCTGGAGCACCCCCTGTGGGTTTCTGCTTTTCCCATGCACATAGTAGAAGCCTTGGGGGCAGGGGCAGGGGGAGTGAGGTGTGTGTGTGTGTGTGTGTGTGCCTGTGTATATGTCTGTGTGTCATCTCCTAAAGCAATCCTTATTAACGGAAAGGTTTTTAAATATTTGCAAACGGATCTCCGAACTTTGTAGAACACAACGGTATCTATTTCAAAACAACCTGGGAGTATTTGGTGTCTCTTTGGGCCTGGTAAATTTCCACTGTGGCTAGTGCCACACAGCGTTTCCATTCCAGGCCAACTCACTTCAAGTGGCATGATTTGATTAAGCATTTCTTCACTTTTAATTGCATGCCAAGGCCCCAGGGCATCATTTGTTGGGTGGCCCTGAGTGGGCTGGAGTGGGGGCGGAAAGACATGTCAATCTAGGAAGGTTTGCGCCTGACTTGTTCTCGGGTGTAATTCTGTCCTGTACCTGGCAAGCCTTCCCGTTATTATGAACAGGCCTGTCTTGGCCGATGGTGGTTTTCGACGGTTCGTGGCAAGGAACATCCAGGGGAGAGCCTGCTCCTGAGGAGCTCCCGGCCTGATGGAAAAGGGGGGGAGGGCATCACACTGCACTTGGCTGAACGCCACTCACCACCTGGGAAATTATATCCCTAAGCCACCCACTTGCAAACTCTATTACCACAGTATTTTAGAAGAGAGTTGTTTAATAATATCAACAACAAAAAAAAAAGATCTTAACCTCCAAGCATAGTCTACGCCTCTGTAAAATGAGGTAATGCTACAACCTCATGGGGTTGAGGTGGGTGTTAGAAATATTGTAGACCAAGTCCTGGAACATGGTGAAACTCTGCAAATCATATTTATAGATGGCACCCTGGCCTGTCACAGTATCCATTATCCCCATCCTCCCTCTGAAAAGAACGCCTATAGTGTTCAGATATCTGCCCCACTCCCATGTAGCTGTGAGGCCAGGCCAGGGCCTCGGGTCGGAAGGAGCCCTCCATTCTCAGTGGCCAGTGATTTCCTCAGGACACCCTCCCTGCAACACAGTGATGGCCAGTAAGTAATGAACAGAACCTGCAGGTGGGGGTACAGTGAGGCAGGAATGGGAGAGAAAGTCACATTCCCCAGGATGCTATTTCTCAGGTTGATGTTGCCATCTTGAAACTTGAGGATGAGGCCAATTTCCAAGGATGACAAGGCATAGAGAAGGAAAGAGATGGGCTCCTAGAGAACAATCCATGTTGCCAACCAAATACGCTCGATGTGCCTGGTCGTCTCCAAGTCTTCTCCAGCTGGAAATCTCCTTTGCCCTTCCACGAGTGAGCTGCCCCCTCCCACTAGTGAGCCGTCCCCCAACTTGTGAGCCATCCCTCCCACTCAGGAGTGACTCTCCCACTGGTGAGTGACCCCCTCAACTAACTAGCCATTCCCCCACTAATGAGTCACCCTGCTACTAGTGAGCCATCCCCCAGTAGTGAGCTGTGCCTGACTAAAGTGCGGTGATTCGTCCTTCTTCACAAACAGGAGCCTGAAGGGGAGACATGCACCGGTTGGGAGGGTTTTCTGGACTTTCCCAGAAAAGTGGGAGCCGGGAGGCTGGAATGAGAACCCCAGCAGAGGTGGGAGCACCTCCCAGAAGAGTGGGTAAAGGAAATTTCATCTCAGAGAAGATTTGCACACGAACGATGCCACTGTGCGTTCTCAGATACTGCCCCTGGGACATGCTAAGGAGCTGTGGGCTTTATGGGGTTTTGGCATTTTAACTACTCCATCCGGCTGGGAGGCTCTGGCCGCAAATAACAGAAACCCTGACCGGAACCAGCATAATCAATATAGGAATGTATTATTTTATATCATAAATATTCCCTGTAGGGAGCTCCGGGGCCAGTTGAATAAGTCGTTCAAGAATGCCGCCAAGGACCCAGTTCTCTCCCGCTCTCCGCTTTTGGTGTGGGCTCCATTCTCTGTCTGGTGTCAGGACGGCGGCAGGAATTCCAGGCATTCTAATAATGGCCCCCACCAAGAAAACAGCTGCCCTTGCATTCCATGCCACTCCAGGACTGCTGACTAAAGATGAATGGGTTTCGAATGAGGACAACATCCAAGGTCCCAGTGCCCAAAGCGACATTTAGGTCCGGGGAAACATTTGACAAACCATGCCAAGGCAGCCTGCTGGCCCTGCAACCACCAAGGACAAAGAAGGAGCCTCAATATCCCAGCGGCTTGGAATGGAGGAGACAATAGGCTCCAGGCCCCAGGGCGTTCTTGGCAGCCTCCGTCCCAGATCACCAGATTTCAGGGGGATCACAGTAAGACAGTTGACAGGCAATGTAGGCAGTGGTAAGGCAAGCCTTGCCCAGAACGCCCATTTCCTTGAGATCCTACGGAATGACAGTTGTCCAGGACCAGGCTCTGCTAACGGAGCCTGGTCCCCAGCACCCCGCCAGCATTTCTCCCCCTCTGGCCCTCCGGATCATCTGCTGAAAGACGGCTGTTGACCTGGAGCTGCCTCCCGGGATAGAGACGGAAGAGACAGACCTGACTCTATGTCAAGTCTCCTTCTCCAAAAATAGTCAAGGAATTCCCCCCGAAAACTGAGAATATTTGCAGTATATGTGACAAAAGTTTGATTATCCTTATTTTACTACGAACTCTTGCAGATCAATTTGTCTTAAATGGATGTACACATAAAAGATAAAACTTACACCATATAAAACCATATAAAAACGCAACTGCTCACTAGTAATAAAAACGTAAAGTTAAAAACTGAGATGGGTTTGTTTCTTTTCTTCTGCTGTTTTGTTTGTCTTTTACTTCATAAAACGGCAAAGGAATACCACACAGTGGCAAGGAAAATAGGATTTCTGCTCCTATGCACTGCTAGCAGCAATATAAATTCAGGCAATCTTTCTAGAGGTCGGTTTGGCAAAATAGAGCAAAAAGACTTAACCACGTACATAACCTCTGAACCACTGATTCTGCATTCCAGAACGTATCCTGAGGAAATAACCAAAGAAATGTGCAAGGCCGTGCTGAACACTCATGAATATTCAGTATGGTATTGCTTTCTTTTGACATTGCAGTGCTGGAAATTACCGAATCATCGAATGGTACCTGGATTAGCCAAATGGATGATAACACATCCCTTCCATACTATGCAGTCACCCACCAATAAAGCAAAAAAAAAAAAAAAAAAAATTTCATCAGCGTTAAGTTAAATGAGAGGGTTGCGTATCACTAAGGTCAGTGTACGTTTTGGTAACCATTTGCATGGTACAACTTTGCATTATCTTTACGTTCCAACTTCAGCGGACATGGAAGGGATATTTAAAACGTTTAACAACTGATTTCCGAGAACAAAGGGCCATACCCCCAAATACAGTCTGTCTTGTTACTGCAATTATTTTCATTGACGACTCTGTGTGCCAACAACTGCACACACCGAGTGGTTTTACTTAATTATTTAAAAGATTAAATAATTCTTTAAATAAATAGCATTATTCAGCTGCCCACAGATGAGTAGCTTTATTAACTCCTTTGTGTGTTTTCACGTTTTCCACTTTCTTTATAGTGAAAAGGTATTCCTTATCAAAAACAATAATGGGGGGCGGCTGGGTGGCTCAGTCGGCTAAGTGTCTGACTTCAGCTCAGGTCATGATCTCATGGTCTGTGAGTTCGAGCCCCGCGTCGGGCTCTGTGCTGACAGCTCAGAGTCTGGAGCCTGTTTCAGATTCTGTGTCTCCCTCTCTCTCTGACCCTCCCCCGTTCATGCTCTGTCTCTCTCTGTCTCAAAAATAAATAAATGTTAAAAAAAAATAAAAAAATAATTAAATCTACACAGCAAGTATACTATGATCCCATTTGTGCTAAAAAGAAAAAAAATCTGTGTGCACATCACATTTCTGGAAAGGTCCACGAGAAGCTGTAGGTAATGGGGTCTTTTGGGAATTGGAGGGAGAGGGCGGTGTGATCGGTTAAGGCTTTTTTCTTTCCACTTTATAGCCTTTTGTACTGTTTTCACTTTTCTTCATGAGTAATAATAATTTTTAAAGATCTGCTTCCTGACATTTTAGGGCAGGCCTAGGAAAAACAATAGATACAGACCACTGAGCCAGGCAAGTGCTCTCTAGCTTGGGTGTTAATTTGCATGTCAGGGACTTGCCCACAGAGTGATTTCCATTTTAGCAGTCAAGGTCATCTCAGGGCAACGCTTCTCAAACTTTTCCACAGAAGTACCCCTGATGACAAAACAGAACAAACACGTAACCTCAAGGGATGAAGGAAATTGGCCCAAATCTTTGCCTCGAGCAAAATGTCTCTAGTGTGCAGACTATCTTAAAAATTCAAGAAAATTTAGAATTTTACTCCACCACTGAGTTGTCTTTGACTTACTGTAAAAACTAGTTTTCACTTCAAATTTTATTTGTGGAATTCTGGTCACTATCTTGGTAAATCCCTCACTCCTGCTTTAAATGGATAAAAATTTCCAGATGAAACTTAATAAGAAAAGGTTTTATCCATAGTTAGGCTCTGAGGCAAGAACAGCTGAAGTGATAGAGGGAACTCAAGGTGAGAAATTTCTGGAAACCAGGACTTGATACCAGCCGAGAGGTGCAGATTCAATTATTCATGCAGAGGAAGAGCTGATCTAAAACACAGGACTGGGTTTTGCAGAATTCTACTCCCGGACATGAAGTGAGACCAAGGATTAGAAACATTCTACCCATCCGTCTGAGAAGTGACAAGGAGGCTTGTCATCTACTTGGACTTTGGGGAAGAAAGAGGGAAAAATACTATAAATCAGACACCCAGGCTGGCACCGTTGACAAGTATACTTTCACAATATCTATCCAGCACAACATCAATGTCAAGAGTAGTTCGGTACTAGAGAAATCCATAAGAGTCCTTCCTGCTGGAAGAAAAACGAAAACTGTCCTCTAGACAGGGAACCCCCCAAACCCAGGGAACTGGGACTTATCATAAAAATATGAGCCACACTGAAGATAAACAGAGATAGCAAACTGAATGAGGAAATGAATTGCCATGAGGGAAAATCACAGACGCAACAGATGGGGGGAAAGCTGCGTATCAACAACCAAAGATAATAGGACAATATAAAAGAGATATCTAACATGTTAAAAAATACATATAATGGGAAAAACATAAACCATAAGCACAGAGTGGAAATAGAACGGGGATATTGCCAAAGGACCAAATAGAAGCTTGAAAAAGAAAACAAATAAACTTCCTACAGGAAAATGGAATTGATGTAGTAGATTTGCCACAGATGCGGAGAGTATTCATGAACCGAAAGACGAGAGGAAATTACCCAACATGCCTCAGAAAAATAAAGAGATGGAAAATGTGAGAGAGAAATTGAGACACGTGAACATTTGAATGGGAAAACCCAGCATATATCTAAGAGGAGTTCCAACACAGAAAAGAAAGGATTGAGCAATTTTCAAAGACATAAAGGCTTAGATCATCATTATCGAAGGAAGATATGAACTCTCAGTAAAAGAAGTACACTAAGACCTGAGAATGATAATTAAAAAAAATCCATCCCTACATGCCTCATAGTGAAACTATAGAATACCGAAGACAAAGAGAAAAACCAATCTTCAAAGCTGTACGAGGCAAGTGGGAAAAAAAACTAACAAGGCTAAGGGAGAACCAAATCACCTAATAAATTAGAGAAATAGAGAACATCTCCTTTTCAAGAGACCGCAGAACAAACCTCAAAATTTCCAAAAGACAAAAACAGAACAGAAAACATTCTTTAATGACAATGTAGAAATTGTCAAAAATCCGAAGACAAAAAGCCCTTACTTACTGGAAAATTTTAAACACTCTTTCAAACAACTGTGGAGTCACAGGAAAAAAGTACGAACTGATAGCACAGAACAAAAGAAGATGGTAACAAGAAAGACATGACCGTGTGAGGGCTCACAGCAATACAGCTAAAGCAGAATGGAATGAAAATGCATATGCCTTGCACCGTTTCATTAGTAAACAGAAAAAATAAAAATAAGTGAATGAAATAACATGATAAATAAGTTGGAAAAAGCAATCAGGGGCTCCTGGGTGGCTCAGCAGGTTGAGCACTTGACTTCGGCCCAGGGCATGATCTCGCAGTCTGTGAGTTCAAGCCCTGTGTCAGGCTCTGTGCTGACAGCTCAGGGCCTGGAGCCTGCTTTGGATTCTGTGTCTCCCGCTCTCTCTGCCTCTCCCCCACTCATGTTCTGTCTGTCTCTCTCTCTCAAAAATAAACATTAAAAGAAAATTTAAAAAAGAAAAAAACAATCAAACTGAAGGATAGGATAGCTAAAGGGATAAATTAATAAAGTTAAAGTGTAATGATTATAAAACAAAAGACTACAGAACTAGTTAATAAATTCAAAAGCCGGGTCTTCTTGAAAAACAAAATAGTAAAATATCCAAATTTATAGCTAATGAAATCAAGAGGAATGTAGACAGGGCAAATATATAAAATGAGACTAAATGGATCCAACAACTGGAAAAACCATGGGAGTGAAACAAATCATCTAAAAGCAGTTTGTCCAGTGTTATAAAAATAATTTTTCAAATACATTTGAAAACAGGGATGAAAAGGACAGTGTTCTAGTTCTAGAATTGAGCTCTCGAAAAGAGCAGCAACTGGCCACATGTAGCAACTGAGCAATTAAAATGTGGCCAGTCTAGGGGCCTGGCTGGTTCAGCTGGTAGAGCACGTGACTCTTGATCTCAACAGGTCGAGTCCTAGGCTGGGTGTAGAGATTACTTAAAATCAAAATCTTAAAAAAAAAAAAATGTGGTTGGTCTAAGCCTAGATACATTATAAGTATAAAACTCACGCTGGCTGGGGCGCCTGGGTGGCGCAGTCGGTTGAGCGTCCGACTTCAGCCAGGTCACGATCTCGAGGTCCGTGAGTTCGAGCCCCGCATCGGGCTCTGGGCTGATGGCTCAGAGCCTGGAGCCTGTTTCCGATTCTGTGTCTCCCTCTCTCTCTGCCCCTCCCCCGTTCATGCTCTGTCTCTCTCTGTCCCAAAATAAATAAATAAACGTTGAAAAAAAAAAAAAAAAAACAACTCACGCTGGATTTTGAAGACTTGTGAAGCAAAAAATATATATATATTTCATTAATAATTTTAATTGCTCACATGTTGATAATATTGATAATGACGATATTTGGGATATATTTGGTTAAATAAAAATTTTTTAAATAATTTTATCGGGGCGCCTGGGTGGCGCAGTCGGTTAAGCGTCCGACTTCAGCCAGGTCACGATCTCGCGGTCCGTGAGTTCGAGCCCCGCGTCAGGCTCTGGGCTGATGGCTCGGAGCCTGGAGCCTGTTTCCGATTCTGTGTCTCCCTCTCTCTCTGCCCCTCCCCTGTTCATGCTCTGTCTCTTTCTGTCCCCAAAATAAATAAAAAAAAACGTTAAATAAAAAAAAAAATAAAAAAAAAAATAATTTTACCTAACTTTTTTCACTTTTTAAATATGGCTACCAGAAAACTTCAGATGGTATGTGTGACTTGTATTATATTGATATTTATATTTGACAGTGCTGTGAAAGACAAAAATAATTTGTTAAACCTAACTCCGGAAGAGGGTAGCTCAGTCAGTTAAGCAACTGACTTTGCCTCGGGTCATGATCTCCCAGTTCCTGAGTTTAAGCCCCACGTCAGGTTCTGTGCTGATAGCTCAGACTCTGTGTCTCCCTCTCTCTCTCTCTCTTTCTCTCTCACAAAAATAAATAAACATTAAAAAATTAAAAAAAAAAAAAACTGACTCCGGAAGAGATAGAAAATCAAATAAACTAGTACCTGCAGAACAGCAAAGAAATTTGTCCCACAGTTTCTCCCTGCCACTCTGCAACAAAAGTTCCAGACCAGGGTGGCTCAATAGGTCGAGTGTCTGACTCTTGGGTTCAGTTCAAGCCATGACCCCAGGGTCATGGGATCAAGCCCCAAATCAGGCCCCGCGCTGAATGTGGATCCAGATCAAGATGATGCTCCATTAGAGAGTAGTGATTCCAAAGCTATTGAATCTGTGCCAGGGCAGTTTTAAGAGAAAAGTTTTCAAATGTTCCTCATGAAATAAGCATAATACCAAAACCTGACAGGGACTGCTCACAAAAAAGACTCACACATTATCTTTCACTTACGGATACTGAAGCAAGAAACAAACAAGCAATGGCAACAACAAAGACTAAATAAAACATTGACCAACAGGGTACTTGGGCTTCCAGGTAGAATACAACGGGTCAGGAAGATGAGCCTTCTTTCTGCAACAGCAGTAGCGATGACTGGATAAATTGAAATAATTGTATTTTCAAGACAGTTGAGAACCATGAAAACAAAGACTAGATAAACAGAAAAGTCCAGAGGAGTAAGAGTTCATCGTACATGAGCTGAAACTCACCAGCTGGATATGGCGTAATGTCAGCTTGGCTCAAACAGATTACCCAAAAAGAGAAGGCAGCAGAACTTTGGGTTAGTGTAATGGATTGGAAATTATAAGAGTCCAAAACACAATGCTAATTTTCCTCATGAGACATTTGCTAAGTTCTAAGGCTGGAGGAGAGTGGGGGCGGGGGGGGGGTACCCAGAAGGCTGGGGGCTGGGCTAGAAAGGCAGAGAGAAGAAATATCCTGCAAGTCTTGTAGGTGCTTAGGAAACTCAGTCCCATAAGATGGAAAGGCCTGCCAGAAACGTGACCAGTCTTTCTCTCAAAACATTTGCCAAATTTTAACTTTTGGAGTGGCTGCTTAGCTCAAACCTCCAAAAGGCAGGACTTTTAGGGCAAACCAGAGGTGGAATGCATCTTACCAAAATGGAATCCAGCCCCAGCCTGACTCAGTCCCTGATTAGACTACAGCAATCTTCTCTTTGCCTCATGAGCCTAACAGAAGGAAAAGGCAACTCTCATTGGCAGAAGATATCGTCTGCAGCCTCTATGCTTCTAAAATAATACGATAAATGTGTTAAAGGAAATAATTGGAATCCATGAAGATAATCAGGTGGACACTCTACAGCCAAAAATACAATAGCTAAAATTAAAAACTTATTTCAAAAGAAGACTGTATATAGCAGAAGACAGGATTGGTAAACTCAAAAGTAGATCAACAGAAAAATCTGATAGGAAGCAGAGAGAGAAAAATGAACAGAAAGAATAGAATAGAGCACAAGTGATACATGAGGCACAGTCTAAAGATCTAATATATGTATAATTGGAGTCAAGAGAGGATAGAAATAAGGGCAGAAACAATATTTGAAGGCACAATGGCCAAGATTTTCTAATACTGATGAAAGATGTCAACTCATTGATCCAGAGTTTCAGTGAACCCCAAGGAAGATAAATAAAAAGAAAGATGTGTCAAGACACATCTAAGCTAAACAATGAAGATCAATGACAAAGAGAAAATGATAAAGGCATCTGGGGGAAAAAATGCACATGACCTTCAATGAACAACAGTAAAACTGATGATTGACTTTTTCAACAGAAACTGTGAAAGCCACACGACAATGGAATGATATATTTAAAGCACCAGAAGAAAAAAAGAAAAAACAACCATCAAACTAGGATTCGGTATCCAGCAAGAGTCCTTCAGATAGGAAGACAAAACAAAAAATTTTCGAGACATTAAAAAAAAAAACAAACCTGAAATAATCCATCCCTGTGGAGAAGCACTACATGAAATACTAATGGACATTTTTTTGAGTAAAGGAAAAATGTTCCCAGATGGAAGCACAGAACTTCAGGAAGGAACAAAGCACCGTGGAAACAATAAATACATGGGAAAAGAGAAAAGAATATTTTCTGTTTGAAGCCAAAGTAATAATAAGGATGTCTTGTGAGCTTTATAACATATGTAGAGGTAAAATTATACAATATCCCAATACCTTTGACCTTAATACCTTTAAGAGTCAAAGGTAATGAGTCAGAGATGCATGATGAAATCTTTAGGGCAATCACCCCCTGAGAAAATATAATTAAAAAGCTAATGGATAACAGGGCGCTTGGCTGGCTCTGTTGGAAGAACATGAGACTCTTGATCTGGGGGTCACGAGTTCAAGCCCCACAAGGGGCATAGAGATTACTTAAATGAATAAATAAATAAAAACTGAAGGTAAAAAGCTAATGCATAAGAAAATGGAATAGGAAAATACATGATTAATTCTTAGCTCTGGTTGTTGATGTATTTCTTCTGTTCATTTCTATTCTGAAATCGTGTTATCGAGAACATACAAATTCTAGCTTCTTGGGTTTTCTTATTGAATTGACCTTTTTATCATAACAAAACATCTCCTTTTCTTTCTGGTAATAGTTCTTGCCTTAAAGTGTAGTTAGTCTGTTACCGAGTCAGCCAACCAAATTTCTTCTTTGCTAGTATTGAGGGGCCTAACCTTTTCCATCCTCTAACCTTGCCCTTATGTTTGATGTGCGCTCACTGTAAATAGTTAGTCTACACCCAGGTCTCAACTCTTTTTATTTAGTCTGACTGCTTTATTCTTTTAATTGGAGTATTTTACATTTACATTTCAAGTAATTACCAACATAGTCACATTAAATCCTACCATGTTGCTATTTGTTTTTCATTTGTTCCATCTGTTATATTCCTTTGTTCCTCATTTTCTGCCTTTTTGAGGATTAATCATGTATTTTTTCTATTCCATCTTTCTCATCTATTAGCTTTTTATACTTTTTATGTGCAGATTCTCATGTATATATTGCATATATACATATATACACACATACGCATACCCATGCACAAATTCACCTACTTCTACACCTAAGTTTTGTGCACTATTCACAAAACGAATGGTTGACTATTTCAATTTCAACTGCATGAAAATAAAAAAAGTTAACAAACACACCATCAAACAGAATTCACCAGCAAGTGAAGATAATAACGCACAGCATGACCAAATGGGGCTTATTCAGTAGGAGGAAATCCACCTAATTCTAAGGACAAAATTACATAGTCACCTTCCTACATGTTCAAATACAATTTGACAAAATTTAACAACTGATTCTTTCTTTATTTTTCAAAGGCAATAACGTAGGAATCAATAGGTACCTTAAAAATGTATATCTGAACCTCAAAACCAAAAGCACACTGAATCATGAAATACTAGAAGCTTTTACCCGTAAATCAGGAATCAGATGAGTCTTTGCTCACTATCACACTATTAATTAATTTTGTACTGGAAGTACTAGCTGATACAACTAGAGAAAGAACAGAATTGAAAGTATAAAAATTGAACCAAAGAAGATAAAACTATCACTATTTGCAGGGGACTGGTTGTATCCTTTGAAACCCCAAGAGAAATGAATGAAAATTACTACAATCACTAAGAGGATATGGTAGGACAGTAGGGTAGTAGGAGATGCAAAATTAAAATACAGAAATCAATAGCTTTTGTTTATACAAACAACTCTGTTAGGCAATGTGATATAAGGAAATACCTCACTTACAATAAAAATGTTAAATAAGCTTAAGTATGCGCAATGTAAGGCAATGTAATGTAAGAAAATACCTCATTTACAATAAAAATGATAAAGTAAGCTTAAGATATGTGCAAGGCCTACATAATCTTTTGAACACTCATAAGTGAACAAAGAGAGAGAGAAAAAGAAAAGTAAAAAGCTCGAATAAAGTAAAAGACATACAGTGTCCTTAGATAAGATGACTTTGCCTTAGGTCAGTTTCCCTCAACTTGTGTTTATTGATAAATATTATCCCAATAAAAATATAAAAAGAAATTTCTATCTATACAAGGTGATTGATTCTCTCACACAGAAAAATAAACAAGAATAATCCAGGTAATTTTGATGGAGAAAACAAGTGAGAAGGAACAGTTATATCATATATTAAGATATATTTAAAACCTTCAATAATTAAGACATTGTAATAGTAGAATCTGATTAATCAGACTGACGTCTGGCAAGAATTGAAAATTCTGAAAAACATCCAAATATATACAGAAATTTTAAGATAAAGGTGACATCTCAAGTACACGGGAGAAAGACGGCCTAGTCAATAATGTGTGTTGATAACAAACATTTTGTATATAGACTTCAAATTCCAACCGTACTAAAGATTTAAATATAAAAGTTCAAAAACATAAAAAAAAAAAACTAAAACAAAAATGGGAGATGAGCAAAGTCTTGCCACTATGACTCAAAAATCTAGAAGTCACACAACAAAAATTTTAAAAGGGACACCTAGGTGGCTCAGTTGGTTAAGTGTCTGACTTATGATTTCAGCTCAGGACATAATCCCAGGGTCATGGGATGGAGTCCCGCGAGGGGCTTTGCACTGGACATGGAGCCTGCTTGGGATTCTCTCTCTCTCTCTCTCTCTCTCTCTCTCTCTCTGCCTCTCTCCCCTGCTCTCACTCTCTCTCTCTCAAAAAACAAAACAAAACAAAAATTTTAAATATCTAGAAGCCACAAAACGAATGGTTGACTATTTCAATTTCAACTGCATGAAAATAAAAAACTTCCACATGGCAGAAAGCAAACAAATTTTTAAAAACGCCCAAAGCAAAGTCAATAAATAGATGACAAAATGAGAAATGTGTGTAACTCATATCACAGAGGGTTTACTGCCCCAGTGCATGAAGTGCTCCTACAGATTGATGAGACGGAGACCAAAAAACCAATAGGAAAATGGGCATGTACATGAACAATTTGCAGGAAATAGACTTGGTTCCTAAACATATGAAAATATGCTCCGTGTCAATCATAACAAGAATTACACACATGGAAACCATACTGATTTTTTAAAAAATTGATCAGAAATGGCCCAAATCCAAGAGTTTGAAAATAAACTCTGTTGGTGAGCTCTAGAGACACAGGAGCTCTCTCTCCTGCGTTGTTACTATGAGGAGACATTGGCATACCCCCTGCCGTGGGTAATTCGGCAACATCTGTCCACATTAGAGATGCATTTACCCTTTGACTCAGCCACTTTACTTCTACGAATTTACCTTCTGCATAAACTGTGTGCTGCATGAATCACCAAGTTATCCATGGCGGCACTGTTTGAAAGCAAAAGATTTCAAACAACTTAAATGCCCATATATAGGAGATTGTTTACGAACATTCTGCATAGTAAGTGAGCATCAATAAAGAAGAAAAACGACATGATTTATGTGCCATGATGGAAAGATCTCTAACACACAGTTCACAGAGAAGAACAAGGCACAAAACAGCAGGTTCTATACCATGGAGCTAGTAGAAAGAATTGGAAGTGGGGAAGGAATATATATTCAATTTGCTTGTATGTGCAAAAGAAAGAAAGAAAGAAAAGAAAGAAAGAAAGAAAGAAAGAAAGAAAGAAAGAAAGAAAGAAAAGAAGGAAGGAAGGAAGGAAGGAAGGAAGGAAGGAAGGAAGGAAGGAAGGAAAGAAAAGAAAGAAAAGAAAAGAAAGAGAAGGAAGGAAGGAAGGAAGGAAGAGATCTAGAGATAAATTAATAACAGTGGCTACCTTTTTGAGAGAAGGGATAAGAACTGAGCTGATAGGAAAGGGTACTTTCCACTGTGCAATGTTTTATAACTGTTGGGGTTTTTTTTGAACCCTATAATATATTACTTATTCAAAATGTTAAATCAATAAACATTTAGCTATGAGAAGGAAGCATAGGACAATACCCCACCCTCCCCCCTTCTCTCTCTTTCCTGTCCCCAGAGCAGCATGGCTCCCGCTGGGCTGAGTGGAAGAAGGTGTGGCCAAATTGGTTTCACAAAGTAGCTGAGTCCCTGAAGGTTTTAGGACTTGCTCAGGCCTGTCCAGGGAGATCAAGGGTGATTCTAGAGCTGGAAGCCCCAGGCTGGGAGACTCTGCCTTGATGCGTCCTATGATTTCAGAATGGAGCCCTTGGCCCCCAGGGGAGGAGGCAGGTGCCCAGGGGGCCTCCGAGGGGCCACCACTGCTGCATTCTAGAGCTGCCCTGGGCCAGCTGGCCAGTTCTGCAAAGGGTTCCGAGTGGCACAGCATTGTGGGCTTTTCTGAACCAACTTCATCGAACTTCTCTGTCCCTAATCACCCTCCTTGCCTGGTGAGAGGCCTCAGACAGGATTACAAAAGCAAAGAGGAGTCAGAGACCTGGAAAGGAGACTGGCCTATCAGAGGAAGCAGCCTCCCCCAGGCGCTGGGCCCACGACCTTGGACTGGCCGGTAAAGGAGAGAGGCTGAGGCCTGGACACCTGATTCATTTTGTGATTTCCCCTGGGGAAGCATTCCATCCAGCCACCAGCATGGTCATTTCCTTCTTCTCGAGGCCTTTTAGCACCATGTGGCTAGAGGGCCATTTACAGCCGCCCCAGCGGTGGTCTGGCAACACTGACCCGTGTGCAAGTGAGCGGCTGCCAGAGGCTACAGGCCACCCCAACCCGAGAGGAGACAATTAGCCACCGGGCTCTCTCTGCCTTGGTCCACAAACGGTCACTGAGCACCTACTATGATCCCTTCACAATCCCAGGGTACCTCTGGGGTTCCCAAAGCTCCCAGTTTCTTCCTCCTTTCAGGGCCCATCTGCACCATTCAACACGTGTTAGAAACTTGCTTTGTATTGGTCACCAACTGTTTTTCGCAGCTCAGCTTTATTCCGGACCAGACTGTTGGGGGGGGCGGGGCGCTCAGAGCAAGGGTCTGTGTCATACTTCCTTGTGTTTTCCAGAGCCTGTACCGCCCCCCCCCCCACTCCCCCTTGCTGCAGGCGCTCAAACACAGCAAGGCTTTCAATAAATGCTTGCTGGTCGCTTGCCAGTCTCCAAGCTTGAAATGGAGTTGCATTACAGGCAGTGAAAACCCAAGAGGGATCTTCAGCAGTGACCCCTCTGGCTGTCCAGAACCCTGGCCCCATCCCCATCATCCACTCTCCTTCCAGGGACAAGTGTCTGCCTTCTGGTTCCTCCAACTGGGAGAGCCACAGTCCCACCTCAGGTCCGAGGCACTTGCTGGCACTCCCTCTCCCCCGCATTCCCCCATCTGGAAAGTTCTTCCCCCAGAAATCCGCAGGGCTTACTCCCTCTCCTCTTTGTTAGGTTTCTGCTCAAAGAGGACCTTGTCAATGAGCCCTTCCCTACTCACCGTATTCAAAATCACTCCCCTGCCTCCCATTCCCCTGGCGCTCTTTCAGGCTAGCCACTTTCAAATACCCTATAGGGTCATCTGTTTTATGCCCTGTCTCCCCCGTGCCAATCTGAGCTTCCCAAGAGCAGTGGTTGCTGTTTTGTTCAGTGCCGTCTCCCCAGGCACAGAACAATGCCTGGAACATATTAGGTGCTCAGTAAATATTTACTGAATACATTAATTTATGTACTGATCCATTAATTTAGTAGCGGCTCTTCGTCAAAGTTAATTCAACCGAAAAGACATAGCTTATCGTTTGCACATGTGGGTAAAAAAAAACCCAGGTCCATATATTTCTTTACAAACCGTTTCAGAGAAATCTCATTTTTCTTTTAGGTACAGGAATTGTTTTCGCCATGCTTTTACAGAGGTGAAAACTAAGACTCAGGAAAGTTCGCTTTTCCAGGTCCTTACTGGCTCCTAGCAGAACTGGGGCATCCCGCTTTTCTGTCTCCCTGTGCTTGGCTTTGTTCACCCACCTCGGGGTTTGGGACCGGAGATGGCCCCTTCCTTCTGTTTCTTGGTGCTTCCTGAAGCTTCATACTCTCCTTTAAGAAGAAAACCCTGCATCTTCCCCTTTCCTTCTCTTTCCTTCCTCCCAGACAGCTCAGGGCCCATTGTCCCCCTCCCCCACCTCTCAATCCCCGACGAAGCCATCGTGATGAACTGGCTCCTGGGCAAGATTGCATTCTCATTTTTGGACTCTGTTCACGAGGTTCTTTCACATGGCAAGGGGCAGAAACAAGCCTGGATCCCCTGCAGAAGGTGGATTTATTGCAATGCCCGCGGAGTTAGGAAAGATAGGGATCCCGTGACACAGCCCAGCTTCGTGGAAGGGCAGCGGCCGGCCCAGCAGCCTGCCCTCCTCCGCGGCGGGAACACCGGCTCCCCGGCGCCTCCCCCTTCGCTGTCTGGCTAACTCCTACCCTTGTGTACCGCCTCTGCATCCCCTCCTCCCCCGCCCTGGCGGACTGAGCAAGAGGTCCCTCCTTTGTGGCCCTGGAATTTTCTGTGCGTCCCCGGGTTATGGCGCTGATACTATTGCGTGAGGTTCGGGCACAGCTCTGGATCTCCCCTCCCCCCCTCCCCCTCGTTAGCAATTTTGTACCTTTGCTAACTCCTAATCTTTCGCTCTCTAGGACCCACAGGCCACCTCTGAAAGGTCACCGTAGTCCTTGGGCGGGTAGATCTAGAAAGGTGCCCGTTCATTCATTCTCCGCACGTACTGAGTTGCAAAGCCGGGCCGAGGAACTTGGGGGACAATTCCAGACGGGGCTTAGAGACGGGGGCTGAGGACGGTGCTTTCTGTCTCCATCACACACACGTAACCCCCCCCTCCCCCCAACACACACACACACACACACACACACACACACACACACACACACACACAATGATACAAGCATCGCCAGCTCGTCTTGGCTTTGCTGAAAGCTTTTCTCGCAGAGAGGTGGGGGGAGCAAGAAAACGCTAGTTTCTCGAACGGTGACTCGGGGAAAAGCGCCTGGAAGCTTGGCGGAGCGGCTGGGGGACCGGCTCGGGGACCCGCTGGGGGACCGGCTCGGGGACGGCTGCGGAATGCGGAGCGCGCGACGCCACCAGGGGCCGCCGCAGCCGCCGGCGCATGGAATTTTCCACCGCCCGGCCGAGCTTGCACAATCGCCTCTCATTGGCCGAGCGGGGGTGTCTGTCCCGCGCGGGGACGCAGATTAGATTAGCCAGGGAGCCCTCCTCAGTGGGCTTGGCAGGGTTCTGATTAATCAGGCCAGCGGGGCCAGAGAGGCGAGGCCAGGGAGGATGGGAGCCAGGAGGAGCCCAAGCCTGTTATCAAAGCCAGCTCAGCTGAAGCCTTTGGATGTCACCTATCTACACAGAAAATGCTCCAGTGAGCCGGGAACAGTCGGGGGTTGACATTAGAATTTGCCTCTTCATAGTAAAAATTCCCCTAGAAACCACAGGAAAATAAGATTCCCAGTGCTCAATCCTGCCGCCTCTCCCACCCTCCACCCCCCTTCCCTTTAAAGTCTCTCTTCCGGCCCCGGTATTTAACCCTTTGGAGCACGCAGTGGCCCATCCCCAGGGGCAATCCAGAAATGCAGACAGTGAAAGACCATTAGAAATGGAGAGAGCGGACCTTTCAGGTGGGCTGGAGAATCAGCACGAACTCCCCACAGTGACATTAAAAGATGCAGCAAGGTGTGCGAGAACCTCCCTGTGCTCAAATAGATTGTTGGCTTAATGGTGTCTATGCGTGAGCTGGTCACGTTGATTTACGATGAAAAATACTCCCCTTGTGTTTGCTCCTGAAGTTTCAGGCATTAGGAGGCTCCTTTCTGGGACTTATTGTTAAATCTGCCACAAAGCCTCGCTCTGGCTCTAGATGAATGTTTGGTGAGTGAATGAATGATGACCCCTGCAGCCTGCAGGTCTGTCCTCAGAATGACAGCAGTGTGGGCTCCTGGGTCCTAGTGCTGGTTCTGTCATTTCTAATCACATGACCTTGGACAACTCATAATCTCCTTCAGCCTCGGACTCCTTGCTTTTAAAATGGCACTAATAGGGGCACCTGAGGGGGCTCAGTCGGTTGAGCATCCGACTCTTGATTTCGGCTCAGGTCATGATCTTGCAGTTGGTGAATTCAAGCCCCATGTCCGGCTCTGCCTGACAGCGCAGAGCCTGCTTGGGATTCTCTCTCTCTCCCTCTCTCTCTCTCTGCCCCTCTCCTGCATTCGTTCTCTCTCACAACATAAAGACACTTAAAAAAAAATAAACATAAGGTGGCACCAATAGTTAAATTAAAACATTACCCTATGACCCAGCTATGCCCCTCCCAGGTATACACCAACAGGAATTGAAAACAAGTACTGCACACAGATACTTGTACACAAATGTGCACAGCAGCACTCTTCACAATAGCCGAAAGGTGAAATAACCCCAAGCATCCACAGACGGGTGAATGCATAAACAACATGTAGGCATGCAGGCAATGGAATATTACTGTGCCATAAAAACCAATCCAGCACTGGTACATCCTACAATATGGATGACCCTTGAAAACATGCTGCTAAAGGGAAGGAAGACAGGCACCAAGGCCACATGCTGCGTGATTCCGTTTCGGTGGCATATCCCATATAGGTGAATCCACAGAGGCAGGAAGTCGTTGGTGGTTGCCAGGGGCTGGAGGAGGGAGGGCTAGGGTGTAACTTGTTTAACTGAGTACGGGTTTTCTCTTGGGAGTGATGAAAAGGTTTTGGAAAGAAATAGAGATGGCCATTGCACAACATTGTGAATGTACCATGCGCCCCCGAAAGGTTCGTTTTCAAGTGGTTAATTTTATGTTCGACGAATTTCACTTCAATGGAAAACATATACCGGGACTTAATAAGAAAATCACATTGGATGTGACCTCTATGCAGAAATGTCCGAGCAAGTGAAACACCTTATTCTTTGATGCCTTCCATGTTAATGTTGGGTCATGTGTTGGTGAGAACAGGCTAAGCTCTGGCCCCAGGGAGCTCCATAGTGGTCTGTCCTGTAGGCAGAAGGGCCTTGAGGGATGGTAAAAGCCACCAAAACTGCTGAAGAGTAGGATTTGAATTTTTAAAAATTTTGATGCAGGTTCCTCGGAGGACACAACCACGACACTGGCGTTGCGACTCATCACTCGGACTGGGAGCCGGGCAGCCTGGGTTGCTGGCTCTTGACCTTCCCCCTGCGGGACCCTGGGCTTAAGGCTCTTGGCGGGAGTCAATTTTCTCAACTCAACAATTGGGTTTATTGCAAGACCTCCTGCCTGGGGCTGCTGTCAGAAATAAGCAAAGTAGTGCACGTGCTGGAAACAGAGTACGAGCTCAAAAATGTTAGCTGGTGTAATTAAGCAGAAGGTACATGATGAATAAAAAACCTTGGGTGGGGGCGCCTGGGTGGCTCAGTCAGTTAAGCATCCGACTTCGGCTCAGGTCATGATCTCGCGGTTCGTGGTTCGAGCCCCGCGTCGGGCTCTGTGCTGACAGCTCAGAGGCTGGAGCCTGCTTCGGATTCTGCGTCTCCCTCTCTCTCTCTGCCTCCCCCTCTCTCTCAAAACTAAATAAACACTACAAAAATTTTAAAAACAAAACCCAAAAAATCTTGGGTGGTTTGTGCTCTGTCAGGGGACTGGTGGAGTGAGCAGGATGAGGGACCAGTTCGAGCATTTAAAACAAAAAGGGAGGCACCTTGAAGTTGCTTTCAGTAAGGGGCAGTCCTGAAGGATGGGGACAGGGAAGAACAATGACAAGAAGGGATAGTCCTCCAAAGGGCATGTTCGGAAAATAAAGGAAAGAGAATGTGTCAGATGCCTGGAGTGGCTCAGATGGCACAAATGACACAAATTTGGGAGTCTCCACGGGGCCTGGGATGAGCCTTCTTTGGTTGCTGCAGTGAAAGGGGGCCTGAAATTTTGTCCCCTGCAGCAGGGCACTTGGAAAGTCCAGCGCTCAAAGCAGGATCCACTGTGCCTGGTGACTCCCGTAGAGGAAAACGACTAATGAACTAAAGTCAGTGGAGACCCACCGTGCAGGCACCCTTGAACCCCTCGTCTTGTTCCCACCTGAGTTGAAAGCCCCATCGGAAGAGGAACCTTTCTGTGGGACCCAGGACGTTTTATGGTTTCCCATGGTGACCTGACTCGGCTTCCGTAATAACCATCGTCCTAAAGGTCCCCCCTCCCTCCTGGTAACTGGAGACACCCCACCCGCTCCCTAGCCATGCATCAGTGTAAACTCCAGGGGCACCCCAAATGAAGCGGTGGCCTCGGGTACGCTCCTGCTTTGTCAGCCTGTGTCCCCAAAGCCCAGCTCCCCCTGGCTGCAGGGCTGCAGGGCAGGGAGCCCAGGGAACTGGCCCTCGGGGAAAGAGTAGCTCACCACCCCCAGAAGTGTGGGATGCTGGGGCTTTGCTAGAATGTGGTGTCTTCAGATCTATCTATTCAAAGAGAGAGACAGAGGTAACAAGTGTACAAATCAATATCCTATACATCTTAAACTTATTCAGTGTTATATTTGAATTATGCCCCAGAAAGCTGGGGGAAAAAAAGATACGGATTCAGTGCAAACTATTAACAGTATATATAGATACTGAGATTTTATGAAAAATTGCATATAAAAAAGGGGCAGTGTCTTCTACTAGAAATAATTTGAAACCACAAATCTACATGATTTTTATGCCTGTGGTGTATCTCCCGCTCCCGCTACCCTGCTTCCCTCCCTTCCACACCTCCCTCCACCCCTCTAACATTGACATAGGTAAAATACTCTGCCTTGGATGGCAGGAAACTCACAGTTAAACGTACTAAGCAATTATGTTGAGTGTATTCAGTGATTACAGTCATGGCTGATTTCAAGTGCATCTTAATTTTGTTAATACAAGTAACACATGTTTATTGTAGAAATTTTAAAAACACAAGTAAGCAAGAAAAAAATTAGAACATTTAGGCACCCCAATCTTGCCATTCAGAAATGACTACTATTAACATTTTTAATTCCTATTTACATTGCTTTAATAATACTCACGTGTACACATGCGCGCGCGCGCACACACACACACACACAGGGAACCAGCTCAGGCTGATGAACACGGGGTCCCCCCCTTGAGCTCATCTGGGGGCAGGGAGAACTGGGAGGTGCTAAATACTTGGAGGCAAGGGGTCAGCTAGAAAATGAGGAGGTCAGCATGACTGCTGACATGGCCTCTGGTTCCCAGCCGGCCCCTGAGCCACAGCTCAGTCCCGTGGAACAGCTCTGGTTCATCTTCCTTATTCTTTGCGGCATGACCCCACCCAGCATGTGACCAAGGCAGACGTTTGCAGCAAAGTGGGTGGGAGATGGGCATCTGGAGCAGACCTCCCCGAGGCACCAGCAGCAAAAGCGGGACTGTCCCCATGCACTTCTGCAGGTGATGGAAACCAAGGCGCCAGACAGAAAGTTGTGATCCTCACAGGTGGGGAACACCCCTAAGGCTCCTCAGAGATAACTGGAGGACGCTGAACAGGAAGGAGCTACCTTTTCGAGAAAGAGGGCCACCAGCTAGGGGGATTTGAGTAATCATGACGCATGTGACTTCATTCTTTCCAAAAACTGGTGAAGCCTGGAGAATTAGTAATCGATCTATCACTGTAAGATATCTTTTATCTTCTTAATATAAAACTGGATCATACCATAATTTGATTAGTAAACTGTTTGCTTTGCTTAACAAGATCTCACGAGGATATCTGTCAAGTGGGCAAAGAGAAAACTGCAACCATCGTTTTCAAACCGTGCTCGGTAGTTCTACGGAATTCTTGAGACCACTGAGGGTGTTTCAAGATCCCCAAGAGAGGAGGGCAGATTATGCGAGGGGAAGAAGATTATGAGTTCCTATCCTCGGCTCACTCAGGATTATCTACTCGGAACAATTCTATATACTAGGATTCTCTGAAAGACTGAGTACTAATAAAGGGAGGTACCCACTACTAGAAATAATCTGAAGCTAAAGTTTTACACAATCTGTTACATGTCTCTTAGCATTTCATTGTGTGGGTAAATGATAATGTGTTAATCAGGCTTCCATTTGTGGACGCTTAGGTTGCTTGTGAGGTAGGAGTTGTGTTCGAAAGCAAAGATCACGCTCCTGAGACACGGTGACTTCAGTGAGGATTTTTTCTCAATATAATGAAAAGTCCAGAAGGAGGTGGTGTCACCATCAGTTTTGTGAGTCACGGATCTCCAACACCCTACCAGCGTTCCAGGCAGAATAAAGGGGTGGGAGGGGGGCAGAGGTCATAGGTCAGAACATAATTTTTTTTTTTTATTTGAGAGAGAGAACAGGGGAGAGTGAGAGAGAGAGGGAGGGGGCACCTGCTCAAGCGCACTCCATGCTCAGCACAGAGCCTGACGTGGGGCTCGTTCTCACAAACGGTGAGATGATGACCTGAACTGAAATCAAGAATTGGACGCTCAACCCGCTGAGCCACCCGGGCGCCCGCAACCTAAATTTTAACTGAAGATCATAGAAAGGAAATTGTTCCACAGCTAGCTGTGCCAGTGGACTAATTTACTAATTCCCACCAGCAGTATCAAACAGAAGAGTATCTCTCTAACAAAAATATTGGCATAATCTCTTTTATTTTTACTCTTTGTTACTTATTCTGAGGCCACAGGTCTGGGGTCTGCTGAGAATCTGCATTTCTAAGAAGCTCCCAAATGCCGAAGGTGCTGCATGCACAGACCTACTTCGTTTTTGTTCAATTTTATTTTATTTTATTTTCAATATATGAAATTTATTGTCAAATTGGTTTCCATACAACACCCAGTGCTCATCCCAAAAGGTGTGTTTTTGTTCAATTTTAATGTTTATTTATTTTTAAAAGAGAGAGAGAGACAGAGCACCAGAAACGGGGGGCGGGGGGGGGAGAGGGGGAGACACAGAATCTGAAGCAGGCTCCAGGCTCCGAGGTGTCAGCACAGAGCCAGAAATGGGGCTCGAACCCATGAACCGTGAGGTCATGACCTGAGCCGAAGTCAGCCGCTTAACCGACTGAGCCACCCAGGCGCCCCTGCACAGACCTACTTTGAGACGTGAGCCCCTAGGCACCCTACCGGTGCAATTTCACGATGAGACAGAAGACGCCAGGATCTGTGGTGAGAACTGCCCTCTTCCTGAAGGGGACCTCGGCACACAGAGCAGGGTCAGACCAGCAAACATCCCCGGTGAGGATTTGGCCCGAGAGCCAAATCTCTCGTCCACGTGTTCTTGCACAGGGAATAAGACTTAGTGCTGCTCAATTCAACACACGGTTTCTGAGTGAGCTGAGAGGCCCCTGCGGAGAATAAGGGTTGCTTTACACAGGTTAAAGTCGGGGGTCTGGAGGGGAGAAGACAAGAAAGTCCAGCACGTCTGCAGCTATTGTCCAGACAAGAGAACCAAGAGACTGGAGCGGCCTGGGAGCCCCTGGGAAAAGTGGCAGGGCGTTATGGCAGGATCAACTGCGAGAGTACTAATTCGGGATTGGCTCCCTTATTCCCCACCCACACCAATTTCCACCGGGCAGCCAAGCTTCACACTTGCTTGCCTTAGGGATTTGGGCCAGCTGAAAGGATTCCTGCTTTTGTAAACGCTAAATCCCTGGATGAGATTATGCCAAGGGCCTGGAAGATGGGAGGAGAAGGGAGAAAAGGGGGGAGGCAGTAAGACCCCAGAGAGTCATGCCCAGAGAGGCGGCCTCCATGCACCCCTACCCAGATTCCCGTTCCCACGGACGCAGCTGAACCACAGGGTCTGAGGGCCGGGTGCCAAGACAGCGGGAGGGTAGGGAGAAGGGGGATCACCTTGTGGGGTTTGGGGGATTCCCTCTGTGGTAACTCCTGATCTTAAAGCCTACTTTGTCTGATCTTAAGGTCACCACACCAGCTCTTGATGCTTTGAGCTGGCACAGGACATCTTTCCCATCCTTTTCCTTTTAGCCCGTCTCTGCCCTTACATTTAAAGTCTGTCTCCTGTGAACCTTTCTGTCCTGATTGGGTAGGGCTGTGGCCTACACACAACTAGGGGGCTCGGCATTTATACGGCTTAGAAAGTCCCCAAGGGTTCCTAAGAAGAAAACGTTTCTAACACCACTGACAGAAATTAGGTATCTTTTTAATCAATGGGAAACCAGAATACAGGTGAGTACAGATTAGACGTGGAGGTCATGGGACTGTAGCTCCCATGGTTACTGGATACCCTGCAGGCCCGGCCAGGTGACCAGTGTGAGGGCCTCTCAACCTGGGAAAAGGGTCTGAGTGTGTGTGTGTGTGTGTGTGTGTGTGTGTGTGTGTGTATGTGCGTGTGTGTCCAACAGCCAGGTGCGCTAAGCCCATGCAACGCCCGTTTCCCTACCAACAGGGCCCACAAGGATGCAACAGTCCCCAAACCCAGGAACACGAGCGTGCTCTGCTGGCCCTCAGCCCACACCCCCCCAAACAGCCAGCACCACCTGCGGAGACAGGGACCCAGAAGTCCTTGGAAAACATGGCCAAGAGACAGCTTTCCTTCCTCTGGTTCAGGAGATCCAGTCCTGGCCGTACCTTAGAAGCACCCACCTGAGAAGATATTTTGAAATGCTATTCGGTGGGGCTAGACTCTATCTTTTTTTTTTTTTTTTTTTTTTAGGAGATTTCAATTTGAATCAATATTTGTAAAGGCTACTTAAGTAAATCTCATGTGCAATCGGATCCCTTCGCAGGCTGGAAATATTTCAGAGAAAGCCACCAGTATCATACGGACAGGTATATATTATTCTGGGGCATTACCAGTGCCACCGGGCTGGCTGGCTGCTAGGGACAGGTCTACCGAGATGGAATGTGACCAGGCAGTGGCAGGACCCATCAAAAGCACCCGGCCTGCGTGGGAGTGGCATCTGATACTGAGGCTCCCCACGGGGCAGGACCACAGCTACGAAACGCGGAACAGGAGACCCGCTTGCTCCTCAGCAAATAATTAGGCCTGAACTGCAGCATTACTTGATATCTATCTCCGAGGTCAACGCGAATGAATAGATCTCTTTGCTTGGCTTCTTCCCTCAAAGCGAATGTTTCAACCATCTCCATTTCCCTCCTCAATTCAGAGGACATTGTCCAGCATGTCTGAGCCGCTCTGAAAACAAGCCTGTGTGGGTATAATGGAAATAAAGCCATTTCCATGAGAAATGGCGTTTCTTGTTTAACCCCACTTGCAAGAGCTTACTCGACCGGAGAGAAAAAAGCAGTGCTTTTCAAAGTATGAAAAACTACCCATTATCCATTCGAGAGAAGCCAGTGGAAGTCAGGAGCTTTGGGCTGGCTTCAGGAAGAACTAGTGAATTTGAGGCTCGTTTTTTAAATGGAAAATGCTCTTTTTTTTTATTTTTCTTTGCCGTTCACAGCAACTCGTGCACGGTATGAAGCCCTAACCAGACCTTTTGAAAACAGTATTGTTCTAGGCCTAGGGGGTTGGGAGAGACAGCGAGGGTTTTCAGTGAAAGCATGAGAGTCTGCCATTCTCCAACACCCCCCCGCCCCCCGCCTGCCTTGGCCAAACTGAACCCATCCACTTGCTCAGCCCAAGGATCCCATCCCTGTGCCTGCTGTCCCCAGGGGGGAACTTGCTGGATTTCATCAATTATAACCAAAGCTCCCTGCTTACAAGCACCAGGCCCCGCCTGCTACCACATCTTTGCAGGATCAGCCCCAGCCCTTTCCTCCTGGCCAACCTCCTCTGCCCCCAGCCTCCCTGCTGCTGCGGAGACACAGGGAGGTGTGCCTGGGTGGGGGGGGGGGGGGCTGCGTGCCTCAAGTGGATGCACCAGTCCCCTCACCCACTTCCTGCAGACATTTCAACAGAAAACAGGCTGGGAGGTTGAGAGGATGCTGCAGGGCAGCTGCTGAAGCCCAGGCTAGAATTCCCCTCTCCTGCTTAGACACAGCAGTAGAAAGCCACAGTCACCACGAGGCGCCTGGGTGGCTCAGTGGGTTAAGCATCCGAGTCTTGATTTCAGCTCAAGTCAGGATCTTGTGGTTCGTGAGATCAAGCCCCACGTCAGGCTCTGTGCTGACAGCGGGGAACCTGCTTGGAATTCTCTCTCTCTCTCTCTCTCTCTCTCTCTCTCTCTCTGTCCCCACCCCTCAAAAATAAATAAATATACATTAAAAAAACAAAACGAAAGCCACAGCCACCGCCTCCTGAGCTTCTGACGACTTGGTAAGAGGAGTTAAAGATGAGAGCACGAGCAGGACTTCACCAATCTCCCTTGGCTTTCAGTGGACAGTCAGGACATCCCTTCAGTATTTAATAGCTTCACTGTTGCCCTGGACAGCCACCGCAGACATTGTAAAGGCAAGAGGCTGGGGTTGGGGTAGAAGACGTTAACCCCGGGGCTGGGGTGGCTTTATACAAGAAGAAGCCCTGAAAAGTAATCACCTAGGTTAAGTGTCAATAGCCTTGACACACTGAACGGCCTTGGAGTTGACCCGCGCTAACAAAGATCATAAGATTTTTGCCCTTGCTTGCACAAAAATTCTGCTAGCCAGATATCCTTGACCCGCTCAGCACGCAGTTGTTCAGAGGGTAATTCTACCCTCCAGGATCCATTCCCTATATTCACTGTTTCCACGTGGGAACTTGCAAGCTTGAGTCCTTCCTTACTGCACTGTTTTTTCTTGTAACTGGAATTTACAATATGGAATTTAAAGAACAAACAAATAGCAGTGGCTCCTCTGTCACCTGATACTCAGAGAGGGATTCTTCTGAGAGAACGTGTGGAGATAAAGGACTCTTTCAAAGCAACCTAACATTGCCATCTGTGGCTGCTCTGTAGATGCCTTGCGGAAGAAGCGCTGAGTAAGAAACGAGTGGGTCTGGAGTCTGCTCTTAGTCCTGAGCTCAGGTGTGCCTATGTGTGTGCATGTATGCGTGCAGGTATATGTGCATGTATAAAATGAACATGTTCTAGGTTTTTCCTAACCTGGCAAACAGCAATGATCCATCAACGTCACAGGATTGCCAGGTAGATTAAATAAGGAATGCTAGTATTAGGGTTCTCCAGGGAAACAGAACCAATAGGGTAAGTAGAGATAGTGAGATAGACAGACAGAGATAGAGGTATTATAAGGAACTGGCTCATGCTACCACAAAAGCTGACAAGTCCCCAGATCTGCAGGGTGAGTTGGCAAGCTGGACACCCAGGGGGAGCCAATGGTATATCCGCAGCCCAACTCCAGAGGTCTGAGAACCAGGGAAGCCAGTTGTGAAGTTCTAACCCAAGGCCAGTGGGCTCAACACCCCGAAGAGCTGATATTTCAGTTCAAGTGCAAGCAGGAGAAAGCCAGTGTTCCAGCTCAACAGGTCAGGCAGGAGAAATAATCTCTTACTCAGGAGAGAGAGTCCATGTTTTTTGTTCTATTCAGGCTTTCAACTGATTCGATGAGGTCCACACACACTAGGGAATGGTGATAGGTTCACCCAGACTACCAGTTTAAATGTTAATCTCATCCCCAAACACCCCAATGAAATACTCAGAATAATGTTTGACCACATATCTGGGCACCTCGTGGGCCAGTGATATTGACACGTAAAATGAACCATCACGATGGAGTGGGAGGCAGCATTCTGTACCGGAAAGAACACCATTTCTGGGGGCCAGTGGCCCAAGGTCAAGGCCCAGCTATTTACTTACTGTCTGCGGGGTGTGTAGGTTACTCTTTCTCTCTGGGGCTGCCTCAGTTGCCTCCTCGGGAGGATGAAGATAACAAAAGAATGGGCACCAACGCATTAGTTGTTGTGGATGTGAAAGAATACCTTTTTAAGGTTCAGTTTGCCCTTTGCATTTAATGTACGTTGTTATTTGAGGCAAAAGAGACACCGGTCGTAGAAAATAAAGGAGGGAAAAAGGAAGCGTTACTATCAAGAAAGAAAAATAATGGACCAGAGGAAGACACTAGTGGTACGTCCTTACTCTTCAATCAGAGTAGACCAGGTGCTGGGGGCTTCAGAGAGGCAACACAACCATCCGACCGTGTGGTTCTTTTCCTTTAAGGAAACTTCTTCTCTATCTCCCCAGGAGATCTGTGGGCCCATATTTCCTTTGGAGCCTAATGGTGGGGTGGCTGTGGTCTCTGCAGGGTATGGACCTGTTTCACATTATATGCATGAGTGTTGGATGGTCGTGAAACCTAATATATTTGGGGCCTGATACCATCAACCACCATAAAAGCAAAATATTTTCCCATCTAGAAGTCAAGTTGGAAAAACCTCTCTCACAGTTGGTTTGGGTTTTAAAGACACAGTAATGGCTGCAAAGATGGCCTGTTCGTCCAGATAAGACTGGAGCCAAGCTGACACCTCATTGCAGTCTGGTCTCTCTTCCAAAGTTCTGTTGAGCATGTGGGTGGTGTTAACGGCGTCCTTCTGGCAGCTAAAATGGACCAAGAGAACAGCCTAATGGTTAGAGAAAACCTCATTGGTACAGCAAAAAATGCGGTGGCTGGACTGGCCAGATAAGACTGCTGGGGGCCAGCAGGACAGTTCTTACAGAGTGTGAGATATTTGGGGTTTGGCAAACCCTAAGAAGCTGGTTGCCAAGCCCTGTTGCCCCTTGTTCCCCTGGTGTATTTCAAAGGAAATTAAATCCACATGTTTCTGATTTGCTGACACTTAAAGCTCATCCAAAGGTGGTTTTGCAAGAGTGGTTTGGACACAAGAGGCCTAGAGAAACTTTAATTGTTATTGTTATTTTTCATTTTGAAACGCAGACCTGTATGCTTACATAATAAATGCAATGCCTACAAAATCAGAGCCCAGTTTTGCCTTACCAAAACGTTTTGTCCTGGGCCCACCAGAGACAGATAATTGAAGTCGATTCAAGAAGACAAACATCCGACCTAGAAATCCATCTTGCAAATGGCACTGTTAACAGCCCTTTTGACTGGGTTGCGTCTAAGAACCCCCAAAGCTAAAGTTCAAAACCATATGCACAGTATGGACTGAGTCTGTTGATTTCATTATTTCCTCGGACTCTGGCCAAGGAGATAGAAACCTAAATCCAAGATGGCATCCATCTTGGTAGGTCCTGGGAACCAAGGTCCAAAGATGTGGGCGTGGCACCTCAAGGGCAAGAGGCCATCACAAAAGCTTTCTGTAGAAGGTTCTGAGATGTCCTGCCATGTATGTCCCTAAATGAAACCTAAACAAGCAGCAACACAAATTCTACTTCAGGGAAAGAGATTCGCATTAGACACTTAGAGAGAGTTAGTGCTTCTGGACAGGACATGTGACCTCAACAAGTCCAGTCACTTGAAAACTACTGGCCAAAGAGCTCAGGGACCAAAGGGTCCCCTTCTTCTGAGCTAGGGATTAATATTTTTGTTTCTCCCATCTCTTCCTATGGCCACTGCATATGACTTTTCCTCAAGATTCACCTCAGAGGAATTCTCCTGACAAGAGTGGTGGCTTTGTTCTCTCTGGTGGCTCCCACTTCTTCTTCTAGCCCTGGGCCACCAACTGCTTGATTGGCAGTTTACGTCTCAGTCTCCAGCACTGGAATCCCCCAGCCACTAGCTTGGGATCTGGAAAGTTCTGTGTCTTTTTTTTTTTTTTAAGTTTTATTTATTTATTTGAGAGAGAGAGAGACAGCATGAGCAGAGGAAGGGTAGAGAGAGAGGGAGAGAGAATCGCAACCAGACTCCATGCTGTCAGAGCAGAGCCCAACGCAGGGCTCAAACTCATGAAACCGTGAGATCATGACCTAAGCCGAAATCAAGAGTTAGACACTTAACCGACTGAGCCACCGAGGCGCCCTGAAAGTTCTGTGTCTTTAAACCTCTGATTAATGAGGTGATGGAGGCTGAGACGAAGAACTGGGGCTTCATTTGGAACTCAGCCCTGTCCGGTTTCTGTCTCTGCTCCTGCAGTTGGATTTCTCTGGGTTACAGTATACACTTCCTGCTCCCTCTTGCCCTAGAGCCTTCACACATGCTCCCTGTATCCCCCTTTTCTTTTGATCCAGGTAACCCATGCTTATCAGGTCAGCTTAGATGTCCCTTTCTGGAGGAGACATTTTCCTTCCAGCCCAGGGATATGCGTCCTTCTCCTCTGCAGAGTCGATACATATTCATACCTAACTGATGAAGTACAAGGTCATCTGCACTGGCTCCCTTCCCATCAAACTGCTGGCTCCTGGAGACCAGGAACCACGTCTGTCTCCCTCACTCTGCCCCCAGCACCCGGCACGGACAAATCAGTGTCGGCTCACTGACTGACTTCTCACACCGGCTTTGAAGCTGACTTTGCCACCAACACGGCTCACTCCTGTAAACTGTACAAAGCAGGGCCAATGGGAATGTTTTCAGACACTTGGAAACCAGCACCCGCTTGAATTAGTCTGCTAGGGCTGCCATAACAAAATGCCACCAATGGGTGGCTTAACACAACAGAAATGTCCTTGTTCGCAGTTCTGCAAAGACCCTAATTTCTAAATAAGCTCACTTTCACAAGTATTGAGGGTTAGGACTTGGACACTTTTGCCGGGAACATCATTCAACCTATAATACCACTATTCTGGCAAAGAAAAAAAGAAAGTAGCCCCAAATTGACATTGAAACACAGCAACCATTTAAGTTACTGCCCAAGCAGGGATTTTTTTTTTTTTCTTTTTTGAGAATGAAAGGGGACACGGTTCATAATTTTTGCGGGAACACCAGGCATAAACCAGCACCGTCCAGGGCAGGCAGTCCGGGATGTATGGCCACCCTCTGTGGCTAGGCTCACTGCCCAGGCTTTCCCGTGCAAGGATGCGTCGTACCTTCCCTTCAAGTCCCTCTGTGTTTGTGTTCCCAGCAAGTCCAGTCTGTTGTATACACAGGCGCAGCGAGACCAAGGGATTAGCTATATTCCGGTGATGGTTAATTCACTGTTTCCAGTTACCAAATGCAAGCCCAATGTCCGCAATTAATTTGGCCAGATCAACTCGGGCCTCTTACACCTGTTCCCCTGTTTAATTAGGCTCTAATCTCCCCGGGGGAGTTGGAAGCACCGAGCACCATTACCTAAGCCTTAGATTAGGAGGGCAGCGTCAGATACCCTTCGTCGCCGTAATGCACAGCACCGTCCCCGAAACAGCTCCCGTCCTTCGGTCTAGAAATTCGCCTTGACAACTGTGATCCCCCCCAGCATGGCTGGGGAAACGATCCCTTTTTTTGTTACAGATTTCCTTTCATCTCCTCCCAAGGGAAGGCAATGTTCCCAGTGGTGCTTCTTTCTGAGGTAATTGTTGGACAGGAGTCAGCCAGTTAAGGCTGCCCATCTAATTAACAGAGTCTGTTATGATTTATCAGGATAATGAGGTGGGGAACAAAGACATCGATTTTTTTTCTTCCCCTTCCTGCTATTTTGGCCTCTTTTCTTCCTTTTGGAAAATGACCCAATGTTAATGAGAAACGAGTCACTTATTGTTGGGGTGCAAATAGAGAGATAAATGACATCAGTAATTAAGTCTCAAGCCCTCTTTGGTATACAGAGCCATTTTTCAGGCAATATTATTCAATTAATTAATTCTATTAGGGCTACCACGTTTCTCTAAATCCAGCCATTCAGCCATCAGTGATGATAATTCATATGATACAAAAATAGAACGGTTAATAACTGCATAGTGAATCCAGGAAGAAAGTATTTTAGCCACCACAGAAAGCCTAGCTAGGAGCACTTGATTTGAAAACATGTAAAGTGATCGAAGCTGGCCATGTACCTCTTCCCACCGTGGACTGAACAAATGCTCTGGGCATTCCTTACTCCAAATGCCTACAAGGACAAAAGGGGACATCAGAGTGGTCCAGATCATCCTCTTATGCCATACGAGTGGACACGGTCAAGGCCTCTGGTCAGTTGCCCATCTGTGGCAGGAGAGGGGGCAAGTGACATGAAATGTGATTGAAAGGCAATACAACAAGAGAGAAGGTTTCCAGAACAGCAGCTCCCAAACCACGCCGCTTTTGTTCACATAAAACTGTATGTTCATAAATATTTATCAAAATGAAAATCGGCTGACCAACCGCGAGGGCAGTTTTTGTCTGCTTTCTTTCCTCTTTTGTCAGGGGAGAATCCTGACCCGTCCATCTCTCACTGCGCACGACTCAAGTTAATTCTGTCTCTGTTGATGGTGGTGTTAACAGAAACCGCACCCACATTCTCTTTAATCCCCGAACTCTTTCCGCTCTCCTTTTCAACGCTTGCCAACTTTCCTAGAATTCTTTACATCCCTCCTAGGACGAAACTTATCTTCACAAAAAGGGAACAGTCCAGAACCACATTTAAGAAATCTTGAACTAAAGGAATTAGTATCATGACATACTGAAGAGAAAGGCCAGCGACTCCTTCATAGTCATGACAAATCCCCACGAACCTCTCCCTCTGCCTCCAAATCCACCTTTCCTTAACCCAGCAATATTAGCATAAATAAAATACCATCTCTGTGTTTCGTTTATCACTTTATTACTCTGCCTTGAGTGGTTGCTAATACTACGGGAGCGTTGTGATCTGCTCTTTTTCATTGTGACGCAGCAGTATTTCAGCTAGATTCAGGATTAAATATGCCCTGTGTGCTGGCGTGGGAACCTTTCTACCATTCCTAGGAAAACAGCTCACATTCCAAACAGCTGACTTCCAAAGTCCAGAATATGATCTGCTTAGAAGCTGGGTGGCTGCCTACACGGTTCTAGCCTCTTTTCTCCTCCTCACTAATCAAGGCATCTTTTGTTTCTGGAGCTCGTTCTCTGCGCAGGAGTGTGAAATCCACATTGAAGGCCCCCAAAGCACGTAAGCCTGGCTGAGAAGGGAAAAGCTCAGGGGAGTGGTTCTCAAACTTAAGCCAGCATCAGAATCACCTGGAAGGCTGCTGAAGATCTGGAGAGGGACCCAAGAATTGGCATTTCTAACCTCCCCCCAGTGGAAAATTTGCCTTCAGAAGAAATGATCTTGCCCAGGGATCACACGTTGAGAGCCGCTGGCCTAGATACTACAGGTAGAGAAAGGCTACGGGGGGGTAACTAGGTTTTCAGAATCCTGAGCATCCCATCAATAACCTGGCCGAGGCAAAGGCCACCCTTCCCTGAGATGGATCATGACAAAAGCAAAGAGGCCCCCCTGGGTCTCCTCCACCTTTACTTGAAGGCAGAGACCAGGCCCCAGAGTCAGGTCAGCAATTTCCTTGGAAGAGGCCAGCACCGCTCGCGGTTTCATAACCAGATCCAGAAATTGTGCAGAGGGCTCCCAGGGCTGTGGGATTTCTGAATGTTTGTGAAGAGTGCTTTGTTTTGCGCTCTGCTTCCCCCGGATGTCATGTGTACTCACAGGTGTTGAGCAGGCGTGACAAAGCTTGGGGATCTTCTAGCGTTCATCACGGAAGGTTCAGATAGCCACAAACCTGTTAGAGCTGGACAAGGACCTGACAATTCTCATTTAACGTGCTGTGATCCCCAGAGGCATCTGATCCGGCGGTTCCCAAACTTCTCTTTGAGCCCCACTCATAGAGATACACCCAACCAATCCCTTAGCAATCCATATCCATGTCTTAGTTCTGTTGCATGACTCTAGCGTCTAGCCTGGATTCCTCAGAGGAAGCAGAGCCCGTGACAAGGGCTTATTCTGGAGAGCGATCCCAGCAAACAGGAGTCAAGGACAGGAGGCAGTGAAGCAAGGAAGGAAGGAGAGAAGGTGGCCTCGTGATCCATCTCGTCTCCCGTGACGATGCTCTAAGAAGCCGCAGAGGATGCACATGAGAATTTTCAGTCCGAGGGGAGAAAAAGGAAAGCGCTAACCCACGGACTCCCAGTCCCTTTTGGAGGCTTGTCTCATGGGGTGTTGACTCCCTTGCAACTTCTAGCTCGCGCGGGCATGTCTACCAGGATACGGTTTCCAAGGAGCCCAGGGCCCAGACAGAGGCATATGGTATGGCTGAAACAAGGCACTGGTCCACCTGCACAGAGGTGGTTGCTCCAATAATGGCTGGCATCAAAGGTGGTCCAGAAGATGAGAGACACACACACACAAGATGTCCAATACGATGCATTATAAAACGAAGAGACCGGGAGCAAAAAAAAAATCTTTTCTATTTTATCCGCATATATGATAAATCTCATATCAGTATAATCTTTATATTCAATATATTTAAAAAAGTTTAATTGAACGGGAGGATTAACACAGAGTTTCAGGGGCGTGTGTCTAAAACCCATAAGCCTTATAAGATGTGCCCCTGCCCTATTTCTAGAAAAGGCTACCATTTCTGTGCCCAAAAGTCACTCGGAAACAGTGATGAAACAATAAATTTCATGATAACAATTGCAAGGTCATCAGATACAGGGAGGAAGTCCGTAAAAGAGTTATTTTGTGTTGGCCGTGTGGTGCTCACAGTAAAATACGGGTTGAAATTAATTAACTAGGAGTTGGGGCATGAAAAACTACTTTCGTGACCTCCTGTCTGAAATTCCTATATTTTGAGCTTAGAAAATCAACTTACTGCTATTTATAATCACTTCTAAACAATTGTTGCTTCTTTATAAATGAAAACTAAGATTAGACATAATTGTCACTGTCTCTTTTTTTTTTTTTTTCTCTCCCTGTAACACTTAGTTTCGGAAGTCCAGGGGCATCTTCGGAGGGATAGATTTTGATGAGAAAAAGATCATCTTCAGATGAAGAGAAGATTACCATCAGGCAATTTACTGAATTAATAACACAAGTTTCAGGAGCTGCGTTGCTAACGCTTCTAGTCTTTAACAAATGATCCATTCAGCATACGGACCAAAGAACATATGGCTAGGAATAAATGCTATTTGAAACTGTACAACGGGTTAGAAGTTTTGGGGGTTCAGCTCAGTTAAACGGACTGAGGCCAACTCATGAGCATGCCCAGTGAAGCCACCCCTCCCTGCCATGAATGCGTGCATGGTACCCACTTAGGGGCTCTGGAATCATTCTAGGATGAGAGATAGAAGTATTTAAATACTTTCTAAAAAAAGCTTTCTTTCATTAAAATGTTCACAAATATGCTAAAGTACAGAAACAAGAAGAATGAGCCCTCAAATACTTCTCCCAGCTCAATTATAATGGCCAATCTTAAATACGTTAAAAAAGATTTTTAAACAATCTAAATAGGCATCAATTTTGCTCTCAAAACCCAGAAACCAGGGAAGATTTTCATGACCCCCTGAGGGTTTGTGACCTGCTGGTTCTTTGGTTCACTGACCTTGTTCAATCCTCCCTTTATACAAGGGAATGCTATGCTCTCCCATTTTCTCTGGCTGTCTCTCACGCTTGCAGCAAATTAAGTGAACTCTGTCTATCATTTCAGCAGTGGTGACATATAATCCCAGTGTGAAAGGATGGAATTTTCCAATGCAAGAAGCAGCAGAAAGCGAACGGAGGAAACGTTGCCATGAGCTAAGGCTCCTTCACACAGTATCTCCAACTGTGCTACCAAGCAGCCCAGCGTTTGGATGAAAAGTAAGAAAAAAAAAATCTGACAATACAGTGATTGTTCGCCCTCCACAAGCAATGCTACTATTTCTAACCCCTCGATGGGCTGTGCCGGCACCGGGCAGCCATCGTCTGGGTCTTCCACCAGTGGCGGGCAAGCCTAAAGGCAAAGGGGGAAAGGTCCCGATGTTTTCCAGAAAACCCAGATCCACACCAGGACCGCGGCCGCCAGAACCTTTCCTCCTGGGACAGAGGGGGATGAGCAGGGCAGCTACTCACCTTGTCTCATTTGTTCACGAAGAACCCAAAGCCAGCAACATGGATCGGCTCCTTGCTTTTTGTCCAACTACTTGCCTACTACTCTAGAAAAACAACCAAGGTCTGCCAAGAATCTGCAATCTCCTAAATCTTAAAATAATGACTAGCCTATCCAGAGTTTCCATCCAAGGCATTGTTGGTTCCTATACAAGAAAACCCTCTGGGGTGAGAGTCGGGAGGCCAAGAAAGGCATGTGGTTATTTTTGCCACACTTTGGAAAGAATGGGAAGTCTATTTTTGACATCAGCTGTTCAGCTTTCAAATAACACCAGGCCGTAAAACATACCTACTTTAAAAATTGATTACAAATTTTACTTAACTTTAATTGATAAGACTTTTTGGTTTCATGCTGCTTCAAAGACATGCACCTGTGCACACGTGAGCCGGCACACACACTCTCTCTCTCACACCTACATTCTATTTCCTGGCCGGATATGAGATAAATAAAGTTTTGGAATAGGTTAAGGCATCAATTCCCCCATTTCCATATGACAATTTCCATCTTTTAAAAAAAATAGTAAACCACCATTTATTGTTGGAGAGTTGATTGCTTTCTTCAGATTATAATGCTTCTAAGACTGATCACGGCGTTCAGTGCAAGGAGTCATTAAAGAAGGAACTAGGTGCTCAGGAGATATGAGGGGATATGAAGTGGACAAGGGAAAGGGGAAAGAAAAGAAATCACGGGAGAGTTATGGAATATTGCAGTGGATGTGTGAGTTCTCACACATCAATCCTGAGCCGAAGGCAGAGATCCAACACGAAGCTCACCGAGGGCTGGCAAACACTAATAAGTACTAAGGACCGTGGGGTCACTGACAACTACCCCACCATATTGGCACACAGACGTGAACAGGGCTTCTTCATGTGGGGAGCCCTTGCTTGAAGGGAAAGCCAAGGGTACGTGTTTCATTGTTTCAAAGAGAGAAAAGTATACAGTTTGAATAGTCATGAAAGCATTTGCTGTCCAGAGGCCAGCAAGTCATTTCATTAAGAAGCCGAAAGCCACACCATTTTACAGAAACGATCCTTAATGGAAAAGAATGGTTCTGTGTTTGCCCTCGACTCATTTCAAAGGCAAAGAAGATGGCTGTTCTCTGAAGCCTTTGGTTTGTATTATTTATCTCAAGTAAAATAAAATCACAAACAGGGGGCAGCCTCCCCTGCCCCCCTCACCTCTGCATCATCCGACACCTGCCTCTAACTCCTGGAGATCCCGGTGTCCCCCCACCCCCAGCCCACCCCATCCTCCTCCAGCATCTGAACCCAGGCGCTGTCACCTCTGGCGGCCACGTCGCCCCGTCCCTGCAGCCCCCACGGCATCTGAGGTAAGAACTTCATCAGTGCTGTCGAATGAGTGCGTTCGGTAATTACAAGATTGTAGTCATATTTATCAAATTAACCTTTTTTGAAATGAAAATAGAAGAGGTGGAAATGGAAGTCACGGTTGTCAAGTTTCAATGAAACTTCACTAGGCATGGAGACAGTAACGCGAATATTAAACCAAAATGGAGCTGAGTTAGAGCCCTGTTGGAGGGCGACCAACTGTGCCCATGTCGGTGTGGCTGGGACTGCCACTCCCACATCCCAGGAAACCCCAGTCGGTGGCAAACCTTGGCAGGCGGTCGCCCTGCAGGCCGTCAGTGACTCTCAGAGACCACAATCCAAACGTCAACTCAGTTGGAAATCAGCAAGATTTGAAGGACTCATCACAAGTACCCGACACACACCCTGAGCCCCCCTCACCACGAGGCTCTCTCAGCCCGGTCTGTTTCCTTCACGGCACTTAAAACGCTGTGATTATTGTTCTGGGTATTCACTTATTGCGTATTCTCCCTACTCAGTGTGAGCTCCACGGGGTCCAGGAGATCACCTCGTTGGCTTCCCACCATGGGCCCTAGAACATTACCCGGCAAACGGAGGACATTCAAGAAACAGGTCTTGGATGCGGCACTCTCTCCCAAATCGCGGAATCTGACGGAATCATTGCATCCCACCAATTCAAAAGTGTACACTTCTTCACAATTTCACCTCTCTGGAATCCAGATGCGTCCGTCAACAGTGCCTTTCAAAAGCCATCGATTGGCCTCAGTGGCAGCGGTTGCGACGTTGCTGCCTTTGTCTCCATTTGTGCGTCCACTCGGTCGTGGCTGCTCACCCTGTCCTCACTTTGATGGTGCGGTCTGTGCCTCTGTTAGTTTAACTCGAGAGCTTAACTGCCACCCAGAAATGTTCTCAAAGGAAATTTCACCGCGATTCAGCATTGAAGCGACACGCTATTTTGTACTCAGAAAGGAAGAGAAGCCAAACAGTAGGATGTACATGTGATTTTAGTAACGAATATTTGTCACAGAGGAATGATCGTTAAATCCATGTTTTCTTGCAAAGGAACAACCAAGTGCCTTAGAAATCTCAGAAAGGAAGATACCAACAAAGACAGGCAAGCTGTGTCACTTTCTATCACCGGGATATTTGTTTTATTGCTGAATTTCTCAGAAGAGATGAAGATTAATTTCAACAACAAAAAAACTCTGCTGCGATTGATTCATACATCAGTGAGGACTGTTGTTAAAGGTACCTGCCAGCCTACTGGCAGTGTTTTTCCTTTCTTATTGGTGCGCAAAATGATGGTGGAGCTCTACATTCAAGGGCATCTTAGACTTGACTTAATGAAATAAGGTATTAGTTTTATCCGATCTTTTATTCAGGTCTGGAACAGCCTTCCCAGCGACCACCAAGGAGATTGCTGGTACATGACGGGGTCATTCAAGTGTAGCAATGCATTAGGTTCGTGCAATTTTCTAGAACCCTCTGGTGACTGAGTTCTCTCCCAGCCCTTACTACTGGCTGGGGGTGAGGAGGGCTCTCTGGTTCTAACACCAACTTCAGTCTTTGGGTCCCCATCAATTCCCCATTGGTGACCTCTCACGTGAAGCGCCCTGCTGCGCTTTCCCAGTTCTGCTCCTCAACCTGGTCTCGTCGCGCAGACTGAATGATGCCCATTGACAGAATCTCACTATTGTTTCAGCACTGTATGTATGCTAATTGCAAAGTGTACCTTTTGGACAGTTATTGACCATCTTTGGTGACAAGAGCTGTATAATTCTGAGAAAGGATTTAATTGTGTCCCCTCTACAGGTTGGAAACAAAGAGATGCTCAGAAATAGTGCAGGTACACCACAAGACAAAACTGGTCAGTGGCCCAACTAGAAAAGCCCAGTTAGAGGAGGTGTTAGAGACAATCCAGTTCATAATTATGAACAGTGATCACATGTTAGGCTCAAGAGAATGGGTCTCTTTTTCTTAAAGTCTCTAGAGTCTCTAAATACGCTGTTATATATTTGCTCTTTTGTTGGTTCGTTCATCCATTTATTCTTTTATTTTCCAGATAACTGAGTGTCTGCCATATGCCAGTCTGCTGTATTGGGTGCAGGACATAGAAGAATAAACAAAAAAGACAATTTCTTTTTTTTATTTATTTTTTTTTTTTTTTTAATTTTTTTTTTCAATGTTTATTTATTTTTGGGACAGAGAGAGACAGAGCATGAACGGGGGAGGGGCAGAGAGAGAGGGAGACACAGAATCGGAAACAGGCTCCAGGCTCTGAGCCATCAGCCCAGAGCCCGACGTGGGGCTCGAACTCACGGACCGCGAGATCGTGACCTGGCTGAAGTCGGACGCTTAACCGACTGCGCCACCCAGGCGCCCCAAAAAGACAATTTCTAAGCAATATACAGCATAGGCTGGGTTCTTGACCTGGGGCCCACAGACCCTCTCCCTGAGTGGTTTGTGAATTTGGGTGGGGAGAAAAAACATGGTCTTAACTAACCTCTCACCCCTGGAAAAGACCGACTTGTCTCTGTCATTATGGTTTTGTTTTCTCAAAAATTCACATACATGGAATTATACAGTACATAGAACCTTCAAAATTGGCTACTTTCTCTCAGCAAAACACCTCTGAGATTCATCCAAGTTGTTATGTGCGTCAAGAGTTCATCCTTTTTCTTGCTAGATTGAGTAGTATTCCACTGTACGGATGTGCCACAGTTTATTTACAGATTCACTCATTGAAAGACATTTGGATTGCTTCCAGATATTGAGGATTATGAACAGAGCTGCTGTAAGCATTCAGGTACAGATTTTTGTGTGGACGTACATTCTCAGTTCACTTAGGTAAACATCCAGGAGTAGGATTGCTGGATCATAGGTCAAATCTTTGTTTGGCTCTATAAGAAACCACCAAGTGGTTTTCCAGAGTGGCTGTGCAATGTGGCATTGCCCCTGGGAATGTAGGAGAGTGCCAGTTACTTTGCACTGCCATGAGCACTTGGCATTGTCAGGATTTTTTATTTTGCACCATTCTGTTTTGTCATTCTGGGCATGTAGTTATAGTTCATCAGAGTTTAACTTGTATTTCTTTAATGGTTAATGATGGTGAACATCTCTTCGTGTGCTTATGTGTGCTGGATATTTGCCAATATTTTGTTGAGCATTTTTGCATCTGTGTTCATGAGGGATAGTGTTCTGTACTTCTCTTTTACTGAGCCATCTTTGTCTTGTTTTGGTATCAGGGTAATGCTGGCCTTATAAAATTATTTGAGAAGTGTTACCTCTTATTCTATGTTCTGGAAGAGACTATGTAGAATATGTTGTATTCTTCTTTAAATATTTAGTAGAATTTGCTAGTGAACCATCACTGGCAATATTTGGTAGAATTTGCTAGAACCATCTGAGCCTGAAGATTTCAGAAACAGAAGGTTTCTAATTACAAATCATTTTTTTTTTCAACGTTTGTTTATTTTTGGGACAGAGAGAGACAGAGCATGAACGGGGGAGGGGCAGAGAGAGAGGGAGACACAGAATCGGAAACAGGCTCCAGGCTCTGAGCCATCAGCCCAGAGCCCGACGCGGGGCTCGAACTCACGGACCGCGAGATCGTGACCTGGCTGAAGTCGGACGCTTAACCGACTGCGCCACCCAGGCGCCCCTACAAATCATTTTTTAAAAGTTAAAGGGCTACTCAGCTTATCTATATTTCATCTTGGGTAAATGTTGGTAGTTTGTGTTTCTTGCAGAATTTTTCCATTTTATCTAAACAGTTGAATTTGTGAACAGAGTCTATAGTGATAACTCCTTTTTCATCCTTGATATTGAGCATTTGTGTTTTCTCTCTCTCTCTCTCTCTCTCCAAATCTCATTAGAGATCTATCAGTTTTATTGATCTCAAAGAACCAAATTTTGGTTTCATTGATTTTCTCTATTGGTTTTGAAATTGTTCTCAATTTGATTAAGTTGTGTTCTTATTTCTATCATTCCATTTCTTTTGCTTGTTTTGGATTTGGCTGTTAAGATAACACTTAGATTATTGGTTTGATAGCTTTCTCATTAAAAAAAATTTTTTTAATGTTTATTTATTTTTGAGAGACAGAGATACAGAGCACGAGTGGGGAAGGGACAGAGAGAAGGAGACACAGAACCCAAAGCAGGCTCCAGGCTCTGAGCTGTCAGCACAGAGCTCGATGCAGGGCTCGAACCCATGAACCACGAAATCATGACCTGAGCCGAAGTCGGATGCTCAACCGACTGTGCCACACAGGTGCCCCAATAGTTTTCTCATTTCTAATATGAGCATTTTAATTGTATAAACTTCCCTCTAAGCCCTGCTTTACCTGCATTCCACAAGCTGGGATACATATTTTCAAATTCATTTCAATTCAAAATATTTTCTAATTTCCCTGAGACTTCCTTTTGGACTCAAGGACTATTTAGAAGTGTACTGTTTAATTCCCAAGGGTCTGGAATTTTTCCTGCTATCATCCTGTTATTGATTTCCAATCTAATTTCATTATAGTCAGAGAACATACCTTGCATGATTTCAATTCTCTAAATTTGTTAAAAATTTTTAGAATGCCCAGGGATGTGATTTATCTTGGTGACGGTTCCAAGTATACTTGAGAAGAATATGTATTGTGTTGCTTTGGGGTATAGTGTTCTATAAATGTCATTTCAAACCAGTAACTTACAGTATGTACCCTTGTTGGCTTTCTGTCTGCTAGTTCTACTGATTACCAAGAGAGGAACATTGAAGTCTCCAGCTGTTATTGTGGACGTATCTATTTCTTATTTCAGTTGTGAGTTTTTGCTTCAGGTATTTTCAAGCTCTTTTAGTCGGTATCTACAAATTAGGATTATGTGTTTTCTTGATAAGTTAATCCTTTTATCATTATGTATTGTCCCTTTTTACCCTTTTTATTCTTTGCTCTGAAGTCTGCTTTGTCTGATACTACTGCAGCCACTCCAGCTTTCTTCTGATTATGTTATATATTTTCCATCTTTTACTTTTACACTATCTAGATCATTATATTTGAAGTTTTTTCTAAATATAACTTATTGTCAAGTTAGCTAACATACAGTGTATACAGTGTGCTCTTGGCTTTGAGAGTAAATTCCCATGATTCATCACTTACATACAACACTCAGTGCTCATCCCAACAAGTGCCCTCTTCAATGCCCATCACCCATATTCCCCGCCGTCCTGCCTCACCACCACCACCCACCCCCCCGCCACCATCAACCCAATACAATTTGTTCTCTGTATTTAAGAGTCTCTTATGGTTTGCCTCTCTCTCTGTTTGAAACTATTTTTTTCTCTTTCCCTTCCCCCATGGTCTTCTGTTAAGTTTCTCAAGATCCACATATGAGTGAAAACATAGGATATCTTTCTCTGACTTATTTCACTTAGCATAATACCCTCCAGTTCCAACCATGTCGTTGCAAATGGCAAGATTTCATTATTTCTCATTGCCAAGTAGTATTTCATTGTATATATATACCATATCTTCTTTATCTATTCATCAGTTGATGGACATTTGGGCTCTTTCCATAATTTGGCTATTGTTGATAGCGCTGCTAAAAACATTGGGGTACATGTGCCCCTATGAATCAGCACTCCTGTATCCTTTGGATAAATTCCTAGTAGTGCTATTGCTGGGTCATAGGGTAATTCTATTTTTGATTTTTTGAGAAACCTCCACACTGTTTTCCAGAGTGGCTGCACCAGATTGCATTCCCACCAACAGTGCAAGAGGGTTCCCATTTCTCCACATCCTCACCAACATCTGGTCTCCTGAGTTGTTAATTTTAGCCACTCTGACTGGTGTGAGGTGATATCTCAATGTGGTTTTGATTTGTATTTCCTTGATGATGAGCAATGTTGAGCATCCTTTCCTATGTCTGTTGGCCATCTGGATGTTGAGGTGAGTTTCTTATAAACAATATATAATTGAGTCTTTATTTTGAAGGGGGGAGGAGCAAAGGGAGTGGGAGAGAGAGACTCTTAAGAAGACTCCATGCTCACTGCTTCCGATTCTGTGTCTGCCTCTCTCTCTGCCCTTCCCCCCTTGCACTCTGTCTGTCTGTCTGTCTCTCTCTCTCTCTCTCTCAAAAATAAATAAACCTCAAAAAAATTTAAAAAACAAAAAAGAAGAAAAAGAAGAAGAAGAAGAAGAAGAAGAAGAAGAAGAAGAAGAAGACGACTCCATGCTCAGTGTGGAGCCCATTGTGGGGCTTGATCTCACGATGGTGAGATCATGACCTGAGCTGAAATTGAGAGTCAGATGCTTAACCAACTGAGCCACCCAGGCAGCCCACTAACGGAGTCATTTAAAAAAATCTGTTCTGACCACCTGTGTTTTAATTACTGTGTTTAATCTATTTACATTTAATGTAATTACTGATATTTTTGGCTTTAAGTCTACTATTGTTTTCTGTTTGTCTATTTTCAGTTTCTAGGTTTTCTCTTTTCTCAGTCTCTTAAACATTTTTTTTTCCTATTTATCTATCTAGTTTCCTATTTATCTATGGCATTTTTACTAAGTACCTCTTTGTGTAATGTTTAAGTGTTTGTTCTAGGCATTAAAATATACATATTTAACTTTTCATAGTCTATATAGAATCAGTATTTACCACTTCAAGTGATATATTAACACCACATACATTCCCTTACCCTCCCTTCCTCATGCTGGGTTGTTGTATTACCTCAACATACACTGAAAATCTCGAGACAATGTTATAATTTTTGTTTTAAACCAAAACATATCTTAAAGAACTTAAGAGGCAAAGAACAGTCTATTATATTTACCCAGGTATTTACCATTTCTTTTGTTTTTCCTTCATTTTGGTTGTTTCAACTTTCCTTCTGGTGTCATTTACCATCTGTCTGAAGAATTTCCTTTAGTAATAGAGTTGGTTACACTAAAATCTCTTAGTTTCCCTTCATCTGAGAATGTCTTTATTTCATCTTCATTCCTGAAGGGAAATTTTTATGGGACTTAGAATTATGGGTTGACAATTCTTTTAAAATGTTCTTCAAAAATGTTCCATTTCTTTCTGGAAAAATCTGTGGCTATTTAAATCAAGTTCCCTACTATAACTAATGTGTAGTTTTTCTCTGGCTGCTTTAAACATATTTTTTTCTTTAGTTTTCAGCAGTTTGATAATGATGTGTCTGGGCATGGATTTCTTTGATTTATCTCATTTGGATATAGGAGTGCTGATATAGGGGCACAGGTACAAATGTTTATGGCAGTGCTAGCAACAAGAGAATGGGTTTCCTAGACTTCTTGAGTGTGTAGGTTTACTTCTTTCTCCAAATTTGGCAAGTTTTCAGCCATTGTTCCTTCAAACATTTTCTGTGCACCACATCTTTTCTTCCTAGGACTCCTATGAAAAGACAAATGTTTTGGTATTTTCGCACAGGTTGATGAAACTCTGTTCTTTTTTATTTTAAATGTTTTATTCTCTGTATTGTTCATATTTTATAATTCTTATTGATCTATATTGAAATTTGCTGACTCTTTCCTCTCTCATCCTCATTCTCCTGATGAGCCTGTCCAGTGAGATTTTTATTTCAGCTATAGTATTTTTCCATTCTAAAGTCTCCTTTTGGTTCTTCTTCATATCTTACATTTCTTTTTGAGATTTTATCTTTTAATTCATTTTAAGAATGTTTGCTCTTATATGTTGGAGTATTTTTATAACAGCTGCTTTAAATTCTGTGTCATCTATGCATTGGCTTCTGTTGACCATCTTTTCCCATACCAGCTGAGATTCTCCCAATTCTTCATATGCACTGAGTAATTTTTAACTGGTTCCTGGATATTTGATGATAATTTTACAAGACTCTAGGACTCTAGATTGTGACCAAATCCTATGGAAAATGTTGATTTTTTTTTTTAACAGAGAATCTACCAGGTTCAATTCAGGTCACAAACTCCAACCAGTTTTCTATGGGTTGTAGTTCTAATATAAGTTCTGTTTTCCATGACTTCAGATCTGTCCCTGTGCACAGTAGTAGGTGACCAGTCTGAAACCTGGGATAGTGTTATTTTGTAGTTCAGTTCCCAAAAACAATGGTGTGCTATTTAGGTCTATTCTTGTGAATCTCAGGGATAAGCCCAGAAGTTCATAGACAACTTCATGAGGTTGCTTTCTCTAGCTCTTCCCTCTGTCTGGTACTTTCCAGTTCCCAGGGGCTCAACTTTTTGGTCCTCTGGCCAGAAATCTAGGGCTTTACTTAGCCTGCCCCTCTAAGTACTTTCCATAAACTGTATCTGCACCCAGCGACAAGTGGTGAGAGGACACAGAGAAAAAAGCACTGGGAGTCTGCCCCTCATTCTTGGGACCACAGTTCCTCTGATCAGAAGGAAGACTCTCCTGCCTTCAGTTTTAGGCTTCTGAGACTTCTTCTGCCTCTGACACCACGGATTGTTTGGGGGGCTGAGTCTCCAGAGAATGGAGAGAAGAAAAAACAAAACTCTATAGGAGATTTCTCCACTCCTTCTAAATATTAGGAGACCTCCTTTCTGCTCTCTGTAGGACTTCTCCTGGGGCACTCTCTATTGGCACCAGTGTCTACTTCTGGGTTTTGGGCCGTGCTGAATCCAGGCTATGTGGCTCTGGAAAGGAAAAATGGTATCTCAGTACCAGTTCAGGGGTACTTCAGATTCTGTCTTTTTCACCATTCTGCCAACTCCTACAGCAGCATTTGCTTGGAGACAGAGTGGAATGTGCTTACTCCATCTTGCCCTGAACCAGAACCCAATGTGTCTTATTTTATACATTTAAAAAATGATTCTAAGATATGATTCACAGGCCTCATTAGGTTCCAAAGACATCCATGGCACGGAAAGGACCTTTAGCCAAAACGGAGGGGCAGGCATATGAAAAGTCATTTGCAAATCAGCATACACATGCTCAGGAGAAGCAGCTAGGATCTTTGGAAGCCTGTAGAGAGCACCTAGGCTAGTTTGGGATCAGGGATGGCTTCCCAGTGGGCAGGAGAGGAAGAGTGTTCTCAGCAGATGGAAAGTTGTGCTCATGAGCCAGAAAAGAACCAGTGTGGAAAGTGTGGGTCATAGCAAGCAGTTCAGAGTGGCCAAGACATGAACTTCTCTTGGCTCTTGAGACCATGCACAGAAGAGAATCACATTGTTTTATCAGACAGCATTGGTGGACTATTCAATTCAATGAAATCCTAAGTACACTGGAAGCTGTCATCCTGATGATATCCATTGTAGAATCCAATTCCAGATCTCGATCTCAGTTCTATACATAGAATCTGTATGTAGGCATTTAACATTTGAATAAGGAACCCATTCATTTTGTATGCTTGGCAACACACTCTGTTGTGGATACATATACCATTGGATAGCTATTTTAAATTGCTATTTCCAAGAAATAGCAAAAATTCAATAAGAAGACTGAAATCAAAATATAAAAATGAAGAATGCAAAAGAATAAAATAGCCAAAGGAAAAACTTTAATTCCATCTTTTCATTATTATAAACTAGAAGAATAACCACAAATAACTGACATAATCAGTATAATGCATTTCTCTGTGCTTTCTGAAAAATTCAAATTTGCCAGAGCTTGGGGCAGAGCATTGAAATAAATATGATGAAACAGAGAAAGTGTGCTAAGAAATAAAAAAGAACTAAATTCCCAAGGCAGGTAAATCCGGTATGTAATAACACAGATTCAAATCCCCACAGACAAACACACATAGGTCTGTTGCGAGAAATCCAGTGACTATGCCACAGAGCCTATGGATTGGACCTGCCCTAAGGCATAGAACTTATTTCCTTACCATGCAATAGAAGGCTATTTTGGAGCGGGGGTCGGGGAAGTATTCATACTAGCATAGAGTTCCTTATACAAAATATGACTGGCTAAGGATAAAGAAGACAATAAAGAGACAGTTCATTTAATTTATCTTTAAAGAGCATATGGCACCATCCCATGCAACACAACTTGCTTGAAAATCAACATGATTAAAGAACAAATTGGGGAGCTTTCATCCAGACATTCAACTAACCTTTATCTGTCAATCTACTATCAACAAACCCTGCACTAAGCTCTAGTGGTGTGTTATGGACTGAATCATGTCCCCCAAATTCATATGTTGAAGCCTTAATCTCCAGTAGCTCAGAATGTGACTATACTTGAAAACAAGGCCTTTAAAAAGTTAATTAAAGTTAAATGAGATCATTAGGGTGGGCCCTAAGCCAATCTGATGGGTGTCCTTAGAAGAAGAGAAAATTTGGACACACAGACACATGAGGCACGTGCACACATCAAAGAAAGACCATGTGGGGACACAACCAAAAGACGGCCATCTTCCAAGCCAAGGAGAGAGCCGTGAAAAGAAACCAAACCTGATGACACCTTGATCTTGGACTTCCAGCCTCCAGAACTGAGACATAAATTTCCACTGTTTAAGCACCCCAGGCTGTGGTACTCTGTTATAGAGGCAGGAAGGTAAATGGAACTCACAGGCTCAGAAGGAAGCTGACCCAGGGACAAATGGTAACAACACCCAGGACCCATGTCAGGGTGATAAGAGCAAGAGTGTGGGGCTATAAACAGGGTACAAAGGGGAAAAAAGACATGATTGCAGGAAATAACCAATTGGGTCAAAGGACAAACTCAACTTCAAAAACCATCAGCCCTGCTACTTCCTCTAGAAACTGGATTCATCCTGGGATGTGTCAGACTGAAATGTGATCTGGGGTCAGCCTGGGAATCTGAAGTTTCCCCCTTCCTGAAGTAGCTCCCCTATCAAGGGGTTTGGGGACCCTGTTTCTTTCCAGGTGTAAACTATCTCCAAGCAGCTAGCACAAAAAGCACAGCGTGCTAACAATGTACATTCATCCCTCAGTCCTGAACTTCCTCATGATGATGCACAAGTTCTGCATGATCAATGACCTGATTGATCTCAGAGCATAGCTCAAAAATTCAATGAAATGAAAAGCATTAATAAAACAGAAGAGCTAGGGAGTATAGATTCAAGAATATTGCATTCTGGGGAGGGGGGGCGTGCCTGGGTGGCTCAGTCGGTTAAGTGGCAGACTCTTGATTTCAGCTCAGGTCGTGATCTCACGGTTGTGAAGTTTGAGCCCCACATCGGGCTCTGTGCTCATAGCACAGCCTTCTTTGGATCATCTGTCTCCCTGTCTCTGCCCCTCCCCACCCTCTCAAAAATAAACAAACACTAAAAAAAAAAAAAAAAAAAAGAATTTGTATACTGGAGAATACTGGCTATTGAATATTAGGAGCTCGAGAAAAATGGCATGGAGAAGCACACTCGGAAAAAAAAAAAAAGCAGAATACTCCTTACCTGAATACAGAACAATTTTTGGGCCAGAAGTAAACTCTAGTACCAAGCAAGATTAATTAACAATAATTTGAAGAGAAAAAAAAAAAAAAAAAAAAGAATCACGTCTGGACATAATCTGGAGAATTCCCTAATCCTAGCTACCAGAGAATGAAGACAAATTATTTACAGAGGCACCAGATTTACACTGCAAATTATTTATAAACGGCACCACATTCTTCACTGGGAACACCTGGAACACTGAGGCAGTGGAGCCAGGCTTAAGGCTTTTGAGAGATAAGGCTCTGATCCAAGACCCCTCTGCCTAGCCAATATCATGCATATGGGAGGCCAAGGAAAGACACCTGGGGACTTACCTAAGTGTACTTGCCCATGTTCCATTTGGAGAAAAGACCTAGGAGTACTCTGGATTTAAAAAAAAAATCAATTAAGGGGCACCTACGTGGCTCAGTCAGTTAAGTGTCTGACTATTGATTTCGGCTCAGGTCATGATCTTATGGTTTGTCAGATCAAGCCCCACGTTGAGCTCTGAGCTGACAGCACAGAGCCTGCTTGGGATTCTCTCTCTCCCTCCCTATCTGCCCCTCCCCCTGCTTGTGTTCTCTTTCTCTCTCTCTCTCAAAATACATAAGAAACATTAAAAAATTTTTTAAAGAGATACACAGGTGAACTTCCAATTACCAGTGAGGATGGGGACAAGATGTGTAGGAAGAGTTAAAAAAAAACAAACAAACACACAAAGGAGAGGGAAGGGAGGAGGGGTAGGAGAAAAAAACAAGAAGAAAATGTAAAACATAGTGAAAAAAATGAAAAAGAAAAAAAAATACCAAAGATATCAGGCATCTCAATAAATAGAACTCGATTAAATTCCTCCATTGAATTGACACATAATTGAAAATAGAGTTTTAAAGAACTGTTTGTTATGTGCTATTTATGGGAAACAGCCAAATGAAATCACAAAGAAAGCTCGGAAAGAAAGAGATGGGAAACTAGATCAGGCACGAGTAAACAAAATGAGAGTGGAGGCAATATGAAGATCGGATAAAGTGGAATTTAAGACCAACAGCTTTTAAATAGGGCCAAGGAGATGAGGAGAGGGCTCTACCCTGATCCCCGCCCAACGCCCTACCTCCTCACGCCACCGCATCGGGGATGAGGGCTCCAACAGACGTATTTGGGAGGACGCAAACATTCAGTCCATAACACTTAGGCCACAAAAGAAACGGTAAAAATGTAGACATTCTGATCAACGTGGAAGACCCAGATGATGAGAAAGGATGTCCTGCTCCCAATGAATGGAAATACTGAATAAAACACAACAACGGAATTTTATTACAGAGCTGAGCTCAAAAACCAGAGACCAGAAAAAAGGCAGCAGGCACAAAGCACGTGAGTACTGCTAAAGTGCCAATAACCGTGCAAAGCCTGGCAGCGTCGCACGGGTCTGGGACATTGGGGCTAGGACTGGGGTCCGTACTGGCAGAGGAGCTCAGGCTGTGGGGCTGGGAGAGGCTGGCAGCTGAAAGGAGCCACAGGCACGAAACCAGGACCTGCCTGGGGCGACCTGGCTCCTGAATCTCAACTAGAAGAACTCTACCCGTGGACCCAAGAAGCTTGCTTCAAACCTAGACCAAGCCACAGACGGGCAAAGAATTACCCGAGTAGTTGGAATGACTGAATAGATTGTAATGTCTCCTCTTAGCCCTGAATTCAGTACTGCCCTTCCATTTATTATTGGGGTACAGGCGCAAAACTACCTCCTGGTGCCTGAATCTTTTATCTAATTACCAACTAGAACTCTACTATTAAGAACTAAGACCACTGCATGTGATGGGCAGCCTGCTTCTTCACCCCAAGAAATAGTTGCTGGAAAACACAAAACCACACTGCAGCTGGTTCTTTTCACCACTACCCCCAACTTCCTCTGCCAGCCTGAGGCCAAGGGCATCACACATTTCAGAAACCACGAGAAGGCCAGGCTTTGGGAACAGGACAACTGGAAGACTTCAGAAAGTATCGTATCTCTTTGAACTTCCGTTTGCTTGTCTGAAAACAGGAATGATCACAACTACTTTTGAGGGTTATCATGAGAATCAAACGAGATATGTAGAACGGTAACTATAATAAACAAATGAGCATTATTATTACTATTACATGTTTAGATATAAAGCCTTCCTTGATTTGAAGAAATCGCCCCAATGATTTATTTTTATTTTTGATTTAAATATCTTGCTAGAATTCTTTTTTGCAGCCAAATAATATTACACTGTATGAGTAGACCATGTTATTTATCCATTTATCAGCTAATGGACATTTGGGTTGCTTCTACTTTTTGACTATTATGAATAATGCTACTATGGACATTTGTGTACAAATTCCATGTGGACAAATGTTTCTCAATTTTCCTGGGCATATACATACATAGGAGTGGGGCTGCTGGGTTACATGGTAATTCTCTGTCTAACTTTTTGAGGATGAACTGCCACACTGTTTTCCACAGCAGATGCACCATTTTACCTTCCCCCAAGCAGTGTATGAGGGTTCTGGTTTCTCCTTATCAGCAGGATGCTTTTTAAAGCAACTGATGGGCCACTGAACAACAGAAAATTGGGATATTCAGCACCCTCACGTCTTTCCTGGAGACCGTCACAAATTGGTAAAAATCTGCTTCCCTTTCATTTGGACAAATTGAGACAGAAGCAATAGGGTTTGATCAGTCTTTCTTCCCATTTGTGGGGATTTCAGTCATGGCAAACATCCTCCTCTCTGATTCCATTTTCTCTCCTACAAACAAAGAGGCAGAAGCAGCTCATTAAAGTGCCTACTTGGTCCAACATGATAGAAAACAAGGTTAGAACACATACTGAAAAATGGTAAAAAATGTGGATTCAAACCAAAGAATTTAGAACACGTAAAAAAAAAACAAAAACCCTGCATGTGAAATACAACCATATCTTTTGTAAGCATATTCAAACAATTAAGGAACCTCCTTGGTGCCAAAGAGAGAGATTTTCCTTGTCCTTTTTCCTGGCCTGAGAAGGCAAAGACGAGAGTGATAGAGAAATGAGCCAAGGAGCCAAGGTGGCCGTAAACCGAAGTCTGTCCCAAATTACCTAGTTAAGTGATGTTTTCAAGTGGTTTCGATAGAAAGACCGAAGAACAAAATAAACAGCGTGCTCCAACTTCTCATCAGAAGCCCATCGTGCTCTGTAGCATATTGCATTCATGGAATCATCAACCATGGACGAAATGGACTTTGGATGTGATGCGTGGGGTTGGCCGTACTTTGAATCTTATGTCCACATGTGCTGAATTGAAAGGGTTCATTCGGAGAGTTCTTTCGAGTGTAAAATGTAATTCTGTTGGTCACAGGCAAAAAAAAATCACTGTGGTACAGAATGACTAATAGGATGCTACATCCTCTTTTCCACAATCAACTACAAGAGGTGGGTGGGTGGGGGGGGAACCAACGGAATATTCTTTTATGCATTGCTTCCCCTATGCAATTCAAAGCACAAGGCAGTAGAGTAATAAAACTAAATATGCCATAATGGAAAAAAACAATTCCACTACAAATAAGCTTTATTACTCCATCTGAGAAAGGAAACAGGGAGCTAGATTGTGTGTGACTCTTCCCTTTCAAAATCAAACCACAATCAAAAGCAAACAGGTTCAAAAACACAACAGAGAGAAAACTGGAATTTGCAACTGAAAGACCCATGGAGTGAGTGGAACAGCCCCACACAATGAGCGCACAGAAGTGTGGTGTTTGGTTTTGTTTGGGAGATGGCTACGTGGGGCTCTGACCTCATGAGTGGGGGCCCCAACACTCCCTAGTTCGGACCAGCACCCAGGGGTCAGCAGCGTGAGGTGGCATTTGAACCTCGAACCGGAGCAGAATAGCAGCCCCAGGGGAGAAGGTAGGGAGTAAGTTTAACAATCTGCAGACTGCTAGGAGCGCCTACGGTGGCTCAGTTGGTTGAGTGTCCGACTCGTGATTTCGACTCAGGTCATGATTTCACGGTTGGGGAGTTTGAGCCCCACATCGGGGTCAGCACTAGCAGTGTGGAGCCTGCTTGGGATTCTCTCTCTCCCTCTGTGTGCTCCCCCGCCCCCCGCCCTGACCCTGGTGCTCTAATCCTCTCTCTCAAAAAAAATTAAATAAACTTAAAAAAAAGATGGAAGAGAATTTATTTTTTACCTCTAGGACAAGAATATATCCAGAAGGAATAACCAGTAGGGTCTATTATACATTGTTCTTTTCCTTTTTATATTTTCTTCCCAGGATCCTGGCATCTTAAAAGCGTCATCACTTTTTTTAGTAGTCCTGAGTAAAGTGGCAAATTATGCCCAACAGAGAGTAGGGAGCTGAGCCAATATACAACACTGAGGCTTCTTTCGTGTACAGTTTAAACAGCTCATGAGTTCGAGCCCAGCATCAGGCTCTGTGCTGATAGCTCAGAGCCTGGAGCCTGCTTCGGATTCTGTGTCTTTCTCTCTCTGTCCCTCCCCCACTCGCACTCTGTGTCTCTCTCAAAAATAAATAAACATTAAAAAAATTTTCTTTTAAAAAAGAATCTGCAGACCGCTAACCAAGAGTGACATATAGCCCTGCAGGTCCAAAGGCTTCCAGGCTGTGTGTAGCTTTCTGTGGCGTGGGAAGATAGACTCAGCTTTCCCCATCTGTGGACCCTCATGAGACAGAGGAGGCTGTTTTCTGAGAAAGGCTTGGAATGAGATGTCAACACCATAGAGGCTGGCATCTGAGGCTTACCTGTGTCTCTGTGTCTTGGGGCAGGACAGGCAGCAACCTCATATAGATGCCCATATCTCACCCAAATAATTTTAATGATTGGGTCTCTCATGGCCAACTTCTCCACTCATGCCTCTCATCCCAGGAATGGTCTCAAATGTTGACTCCTTTGCTCATCAGACATCATCAGGCAAGGTAGCCCTGTTGCCACCACTAGTCTGTCACCACGAGGGAGGGGTTCAACATCCCCACACGTGGCTCCTTTGGTTCTCGGAAGCTGCTCTCTGCCTTAACTCCTGTACACCAGTGAGCTTTAGCCACCTTCTCCCACGATGGTGCCATAGCCTTGACTTCCCCCAAATCACTCTGCCTCTGAAATCTTGCTCTTCAATGTGACATGTACACCCATCAGGATCCTAATCGTTCTATCACTCAGAATCCCTTCCTTTCCATTCTGACAGCGTGGGCTTCACCCACAACCAACCCCAAAGGAAAACTAAGCAAACAACCAACCAAAAAACAAAAAAACCAAGACCTCTGTTAGGTTTGAAAAAATCCAATTACCTCTTGCTCATCAAGGGGCTAGCTAATCATCAATTATTACATGAGAATTAATGAATCCTCTTTCAAAGAATGATCATATAAACATCTATATAGATGAGAATCAATGTCATGCTCTTTAAAGCTATTGTCCTAACGTGACCTCATCTCCTTCCTGTCAAAGTATAATTTTCAAAAAGTTCAACAAATATAAAATGAACATGCGTCCATAACGTATTTAACTAACGAGCAAACCAGTAGGACAGGAATGATGGTTCAAAGAGCATTTGCAGAATCTACTGGCCTTAATTATTTTTTAAAAATTCTTTTATTTTTTGAGAGACAGAGCATGAGCAGGGGAGGGGCAGAGAGAGAGAGGGCAGAGGATCCAAGGCAAGCTCTATGCTGACAGCAGTGAGCCCAATGTGGGTATCGAACTCACAAACTGTGACATCATGACCTGAGCGAAAGTCAGACGCTCAAACAACTGAGCCCCTCAGGTGTCCCAGAATCTACTAGCCTTTAAACACAAAAGAGACTGTTAGAATCACTGCTTCGTTAGGTACAAAACTGGTTAATGCCCTACATGGCAATAAAACCATAACCTTTGTGGTTATTTTTTCTAAGCAACAGAAATCGACAAGTTAACATGTAACTTTACTGTGTCTGGACTTATCAACCAGTAAATAGTAAAGTCAAACACAGGTATATTCTCCTCGAGAATTAAATAATCCCTGGGTTAGCCTGTCAAACAGTGCCTCAGTCTGACATTGAGAGGACACGGCCCTTTGCCTTACGTCTAAAGTTTGGATCGCTGTTCTTAACAATCCCTAAAGAGAGAAAATTCTAAACGAGTTCTCTCAAAATCTCTATACTTATTCCCTCCTGAACTTGAGAAAAGAAAGAAAAAAGAAAACCATAAGGGCATCGCTCACCCTCCATTGCGCTCTTGATGACCAAAGAATGATTGTCACCTGGTAGAATTTCAGACAGCATGACTCAGCGGTAGGAAAGGTATTTTGGCAGCCAGCCTTCCCATCACACAGATGGCCACCAGCTCTCCCAAGACCAGTCCTGGCCAAGAATACAGACACTTCAAGTTCCATGACAGGTCATTCAGGAATGGGTTAGGTGAGTTTATACCTTCATCGAGACATCATAGGATTGGAACTTCAAGGAACCTTCTGGAAAGTCTCCCTGGATCTTCTAGGACAGATGGTGTTTCTCATATTCAGTCCTCCCAGGACTGAGCAAGCCCACTATCAGCCCATGCCAGGCTCTCATCAGCCTCCCTGGCAAGGATCTCTTCTTCAACCTCTCTTAATCAACTTAAGGCCATTTCTTCTTCTTCGATCCTCTGCGAAAATGGTTTGCAATTGATCAGTGTTTTCATCTAAAACCTCTTTCCTTAAGACAATTTTTAAACCATAATTTCTTTTAGGCTAAATAATCCGAAAGGCTGTTTTCTTAATTCTATTATTAGTTGTGCTTGGCTGAGCCCTCTTGGGTCTCTCCTAAGGCCAGGGAGAGCATTAACAAAGCCCCCAGGGATGATGACTTCACAAGCCAGGTCTGCTGTCTTCCGCACCACATGAGCTTTCTCCAAACAAAAGCCTGGCTTCCCTCACACACATTTGCTATGATAATCCGTTAGGTCGCTTTACTTGCTCTGTCCTCTCTTCCTTCCCTCCCCTCTTTTTCTCTTTTTCTTTTCTTGTCTTTTTTCTTTCTTTCCTTCTTTCCCTCTTTCCTTCCTCCCTTACTCCCTCCCTCTTTCAATCTTTCCTTCCTTCTTTCTTTTCTTTTTTCTTCCTTTTTTCCAGTATAATGCTTTAGCTTTTAGGCTTTTTTTTTTTTTTTTTTTAATAACAGAAATACCATTAACATACGGTGTTATATTAGTTTCAGGTGTGCTTGGTCTCTTCGTTGTTATTGGAAATATTTGTACTATGTTCTTCACCACATGGTCATTGTTTAAAAAAATAAGCAACTATAGTCAACAAAAAAAGGAAAAATGATCCATCATCGCACTTCTCAGAGACTACTGCTCATATGTTGGTGCCTAACATTTTGGGGTTTTTTCCTGATATATACATTTTTAAGAAGCTATCAGACTGTACTGCAGTATTCTTCAACTTTTTTTTTTTTTTTTTTTGCCCAGTTACGATGTGGGGGTCCCACACTGCCTCCCTGCTCAGTGCTGCCTCTCACCCTCCGGCTGCTGGGTCACCGCCTTAGACTGTCACCATTGCTACAGCCGGATTCAACACAAAAGCAGCTCCTGGTCTCAGAAGCAGTCCAAGCAGCAGGTCAGATCAGTTACAGAGACAAAATAAAATGAATCTATCAACGCTGATTCATTTAACCAGAGAGAAAGCAGCCCCATAGGTGGGAGAACACACTGGCAAGTAAGAAAGGCGAAGTGGAGATATTTATTCGAGCCCAAACCTCTCCTTTGTTCTGTCTTCTGAGTCTACTCAGGTTTACTCCAGGGACCTTTCCGAGCCTCCACAGTGGGTCTATCAGGCCTACAGAAAGGCCCTAAGGTGAGCACCAGCTAACATCACTGCGGCTGCAGGAGTGGTTTTCGTCCTAACCTAGCTTGCTTGGTGTCTACCTGGTCGGTCCCTTGCGATGCCCCTCATGCTTAGATGGTTTTCTTCCAAATCGGTGCCAACCTAATGATATTTCTGTATTCAAGATTATGCCAACATCCAATCACTGATTTTCTAGTATATTTTATGAACTCCCATTGACACGACTAATCTGACCCATCTATGTATTCTACTGTTTTTGTAAAGTTCTTGTTTTGATGCAAATCTGTTTTATTTCCATATTAAGTTTATGTATCTAAAATGCCATTAGGCGCTGTTTAAATTTCATTTTACTCCCAATGATAGGTCATATTTTCTCATGCTATTGAGAAAATAAAAATCAATAAAAATCCATTTTTTATTGATTTTTAATGGTAACATAGTAAATCCATACTCAATTTATTTCAATAATCAACTATGGAACATTTCGGTAATTTTCAGCTTTTTGGTTTTATTAAAGAATAATTTGGTGAACATCCTGGTACCTTAGCTCTGTGTGCCATCGTGATTCAAGGTAAATGCCTACAAGTGGAACTTCTGGGCCATGGGATGCAGGCCTTTTTTTTTTTTTTTTTTAATGGCTTTTGCTACCTCCTGGCAACTTAGCCCTGGTAGTTTGTGTTTTACACCTACAGGTATTTTTGCTGTACTTTCCCTTACTAATCTACCCAGTTTTTGACCAATCAATTCTCCACCTAGGATGTATGGCAGGGCTACTGGAGCCGGCTCTCTTAGAACCAGAGGTTTCACAGCCCAGGACACTTTAATTTCAGATACACCATTTCATCCTGGAAAATTCCTCTTCGTTCATCCAGCTGCAATGCATCAGGCACCATTATAGGCAAAATAAAGTGCAGTGGTGAAAAATATAGCAGGGTAAGGAAGTGACAAAGCAGGGGTGTGGGCCTCATATACAATAAATGTTAGATGTGTGTCTGTTAAACACGAAGTTTCAAGGAAGCGTTCAGGTAGAGGGCACTGCCCGAACCAAAGGTGTGGGGAGCCAGCGTCAGGGGAGGGGCTGGGGCGGGAGAGAAGATGGGAGGTAATTGGGTGACCAGATTGAGCCAGGTTCCATAGGCCATTAGGACTTTGGCCTTTACTCTGGGCAAAACAGGAGCCTTCCCAGAGTTTCAGCAGAAGACTGATGTGCTCAAGCTGCTGGGCCAGACCAGAGGATGCCAAAAGCAAAGCAGGGAGCCTTGTGAAGAGACAGAGTGGGTTGCATGGTGTCCCCAAGATGCATGTCCCCCTAGGACCTCAGAATGTGACGTTGTTTGGAAACAGAGTCTTTGTAGATGTAATTAGTTAAGGATCTTGAGGTGAGGTGAAATCACCCTGGACTTAACGTGGACTCTAAATTGAAACCCGATAATCTAAGGAGAGGGGAGGGGAGAGGAGGGGAGGGGAGGGGAGGGGAGGGGAGGGGAGGAGAGGAGAGGAGAGGAGAGGAGAGGAGAGGAGAGGAGAGGAGAGGAGAGGAGAGGAGAGGAGAGGAGAGGACACAGAGAGAGACACGGAGAAGCCATGTGAAGGCAGAAGCAGAGATTGCAAAGGAAATGTCAGGACCTCCCTCCCCACCCTCACACCCCCAAAGCTGGGAGAGACAAGGATCTTGCTCGAGAGCCTTGGGAAGGCTCGCTGACACCTGTTTCAAGTCCCCGAGTTTGTGGTACTTTATTATGAGAGCCCGAGGAAACTAACCCAGGAGGTTCTTGTGGTCTAGATGATGTGGCTTGAACCCTGGTGGTGGCGGTGCAGGAGGTGAGCATCAGTTGGATTCCAGGTACACTTTGAAGGTGAGAAAACAGGATCTGCTGAGGGGACAGGATGGGGGTTGTGAAGGGAAGTGAGTGAGGAGTCCAGGATGATTCTAAGATTTTGGGCTCCAGCCAGTGGAAGGCGAGAAAGACTCAGAAGATTGTGCTTGGGTGGGGGGAGGGGTGAGAAGGAGGAGCTCAGTGTTGATGTGTGAAGTCTGAGGGGTACCCATCAGGCTTTCAGGGAAGATGGCGTCTAGGCCACTGGAGATACCTGGTGGTGCCCAGGACAGAAATCCACGCTAGAGACAAAAACGAGGGGTCTTAAGTTGTATGTATATGCAAAACCAGAAGAGTGGATGTGAGAGTAGACAAGAGGAGGGGGAGTCTGGAGTGCCCCAACACTAGGAGGCAGGGAAGTGAAAAGGAAGCAGCCCAGGAGCCCACAATAGACACTGGCAGGAAGAGCAGAGCCATGATGCCCTAGAAACTGAATGAAGGTGGCATTTTCAGCAACTGTGGCTGGGCTGGCAGGAGAGTGACATGAGAACCAAGCAGGCAGTGGGCTTGGGGACTTTGACCCAAGTGATGTGAGCCTGACAGGAGCTAGCCAAGGAGGCGAGGAGAAAAGTACCTCAACACAATAGGTGCTCTTCTTTCATTTCTTTCATGAATGTGGGCAGTACCCTCCAGGAGGGAAGGTGGGATGCGGCTACAGACACAAGGAGTACAGTAGGTGTGGTCTGAGCATTTGTGGAACTTTTCTGATTGCCTTAATTTTTTCAGATCATCCATCAGCTGAGAGGGAAATGGGGGCAAAAAGGTACTAGAAGATGGAGGGGAAGGGAAGGAAGGAAAGATTTGCCTGGGAAGGATGGGAGTCAAGGGACTGGGGGAGCACCGCTGTGCCAGCAAGCACCCAAGGCCCACACGTGGTCTCTTGAAGAGACCAGTCAGCAGAAACGTGTTCTCCTGGAGAAACACATGCAGGACAATGAAATTGGACCCCTACCTCACACCATTCACAAAAATTAACTTGAAATGGATCCAAGACTTAAACACAAAACCTGATACCATCAAACTCCTTGAAAAAAATATAGGGAAGAAACATCAATATTGATCTTGGCAATAAATTTTGGGGGCATGATGCCAAAAGCGCAAACAACAAAAGAAAAAAAAATCAACAAATGGACTACATCAAAGAAAAAGAAAAAGAAACACAGAAAAAGAAACAAAAAAAAAAGACAACCACAGGATAGGAGACAATTTTTGCAAACCATTTATCAGATAAGGGGTCAATACCCAGAATATATAAAGAACTCAGTCAACTCAGTAACACAAAAAATAAACAACTTGATTAAAAAATGGGCAGAAGAACTAAATAGACATTTCTCCAAAGACATTAAAATGGCCAAGAGGTACAAGAAAAGATGCTCAACATTGCTAACCAGCAGAGAAATGCAAATCAAAACCACAATGAGCACTCAACTCACACCTGTTAGAATGGCTATCATCAAGAAGACAAGAGACAACAGGTGCTGCTGAGGATATGGTGAAAAGGAAATCCTTATACATCTTCCATCTTTATTGACGGAAACTGGCCCAACCACTAAGGAAAACTACATGGACGTTTCTCAAAAAAATAAAAACAGATCTACCATACAATCCAGCAATTCCAAGGGCAATCCCAATTTCAGTTGGGGCAACAAGAGGAAGGAACCATTTTAGAAGAGATTGAGGGGATTGGAGATGTGGCTGATGTCTGTGAGTTCCAGAGGCACAGGAAACAGGTTTCAGGATTAGAGAGGGAGATGGGTCAAAAGATGGATTGACTGAGAAAAATGGGGACTGGGTTGCCAAGGGTGAGGGATGACCTGGAAATGCTGGCCTTCTCGTGGTGACTCTCATAAACAAGAATAAAGGGCATCGCTATATTGGTCCAGAAGTTCTCAAGGGAGACAGCAGAGCCAGACTCTATGTGTGTGTGCATGTGCATGTGTGTGTGTGCGTGCACACACACACACATTGAGAGGATGTCGAGTGGGGTGGGGAGGCAAAAATGAAAGGGGGCGTTGCCAGAAACACATGGAATCTGGGGCCCCCTCTTCACTCCTGCCAGTGGCAGGGCAAGACCAAGGTGGTGGTCTTAGACCCTCTTGAACTACACTTGTATAGAAAGCTTTGCTATTCTGTTTTCTTAGGTCAGAAAAATGACAACTCAGGAAGGAAATTAGCAGAGAATATAAAAAGACAACTAACAGAAAAACACCAAAATGACCATTACCACAAAAATAAGCTCATGCCTATTAATAATAGAGAAAATGTACGTTTAAAAAAGAGATAGCTCTTGACGCTCATTAGACTGGCGAAGTCTGGGGACTTTTTTTTTTTTTCTTTTTAATATAAGCCCTTGTATTGGGAGGTGTCTGAAAACAGGAACTCTCAAAACTTGCCATTGGGTGTGTAAGTTGGCATGATGACTTTGAGAGAAATTTGTCAATAACTAGTAAAAGCGAAAATGAAAATGCCTGATGAGCCAGCAATTTGGTGTCTAGTGAAATACACACATGCTCCAGGAGTCATCCCCAGGAAGTGAACGGCAGCATTGCTTGAAACACTGTAAACTTGGACGTGCCCATTAAGACGTGGCCAAAGTGTGATGCAGTCACACACAGAACCCTTTAGGACAGTGGAGATCAATGAACGAACTAGATCTACAAAACAGATCTCAAAATGATAGTGTTGAATGAAAAAAAAAAAAAAAAGCACATTGCTGAAGCCTCCATACCACGAATCCATTTAGTTCATTCAAAATCCACAAAGCAGTGGGGTGCCTGGGTGGCTCAGTTGGTTAAGTGCTGGAGTCTTAGGATCATGAGTTCAAGTCCCATGTTGGCCTCTGCGCTGGGGGTGAAGGACACTTAAAAAAAAAAACAATCCACAAAGCAGTATTATAAATTGTAACCCAACGTATATGGAGTGGGACATACATATAAATAAGATAAATAATGCGCACTGACTTTGACGTGATGGTAACCTCCTGGAAGAACAGGCGAGATAAAAAAAGGACTTCAACTAGGTCTAACATTTTATGTCTTTAAAAGACCTGAAATAGGGGCGCCTGGGTGGCGCAGTCGGTTAAGCGCCCGACTTCAGCCAGGTCACGATCTCGCGGCCCGTGGGTTCGAGCCCCGCATCGGGCTCTGGGCTGATGGCTCAGAGCCTGGAGCCTGTTTCCGATTCTGTGTCTCCCTCTCTCTCTGCCCCTCCCCCGTTCATGCTCTGTCTCTCTCTGTCCCAAAAATAAATAAACGTTGAAAAAAAAAATTTAAAAGACCTGAAATACAGCAAAAATACAGTATCAGTCTAATCTAAGTGGTAAGTGCCTCAAGTTTGTTATGGTATCTTCTGTGTACTTTTATGTATGTTTGAATTTTTTTTTAAAGAAGAATGTTTCTAGTTTATCAATACACATACGAGTTTGAAGAAAGAAAGCAGAGTACGAACAGTGCCGTAGGTGAGGGCAGTCTTTGTAATGCCATCACATTTGACCAGAATAGAGATTTAACCCAACCATTTCATTATGATGAGGAGGGATGAGAGTGAAGACCAAACAGAAATTTCCTCAATATTTGACTGAATCACATTAAATATCTTATGCCATATTTAGATGCCGTATTTAGATCTGGTAAGAAGTATATGGAAGAGGAATAAGCTTCCAAAGCATTGTTTATAACTATTAACTATAAAATCAACGCCTTTAAAATTCCTTGTGATTTTGCCTTGTGACCAAAGTTTTGCTCTTGTTTTCAAGGTCATTAAAACGTATTTGACTTGGAGGATGCTACGAAAAGCGTCGCAATACCCTGGGAGCCTTGCAGGGGATGGGGGTGGGGGGTTGCTACACTACTTATCTAATTACCCCTTTCCAGGGCCTTAATTAAACCCCACAGAATCCGCCTGCTTCTATGGCTAGGATTTACATGGAGCACCGTGTCCAGGCTCTTCTCTTCCGGTCTGGCTCTTTCTGGCCACGTCACCAAACGCTTCTGCCAAGGTACGTCTTAAGAGAAGGGCCCTGGCTTGTGTAGACAGAGAGCTAGCTCTCTAGTGGACGGTACTCTAGATAACGAAAGTAAGTGTGGATGAGAGGAGGCAGGACGGCAGAAGACAACCAGACGCAATCTTAAGAACAACGGTGGGAATAAAAATCACCCTAACGCAGACAAAAATCAGAGAATTACAGAAATCTGTCAAAGAAGTCCTCAGCAGAAAAACAAATTACAGACACCAGAGTCAAGGAAGAGCTGATTCTTGTTATTTGAGAGAGTATGTCCTATAAAGTTGGGGCTGCAAATACTCGTTTGGAGAATACTAACCCAATGCTCCTAGGAGAGGTTCCTGTGAGCCTCTGACCGTGTTTATGTCAACCTGTCAATACACAGTCTTGGTGATGTATGTTTCTTTTTAAAGACACCTTATTTAATTTATACTGATTCATTAACATTGAACGAGGCCAACAACCCAGTAACTCATGCCTCGGGGAAGCCAATCTAACACATGTATTTTCTCTGTAAGGCACAGCACAGCCTTCTCTGCTTAGGAACACCGGACAGCACTTCGGCACTATGCTTGGGGCCATTTTAAACAGTAAGATCACCAACAAAAAGCACACTGATGCAAACAACACTGATGCAAACTGAATAGATCACAACAAAGACACTTGTTCACAGTAGGAGAGCTGAAACAAGGCAGAAGGTCACTTTGTACAACCTCATCTGGAAAAGGACTCGACAGGAGGCTCAAATTTTTGCCTCCCCATCTGTGAATGACTGTGAAAATACTGTATTGATTTGGGGGAGGGGGTACAAACAAACGTTTGCAAGTAGGCAGATTGACAAATACAGATTCTTTGAATAATGAGAACTGACAGTTAACAGGGTTTGACATCTATAAAAAAAAAGCAGTATCTAGTCCTCCACAAAGAGGTACTCACATTTTGGGATTCATTTGGACAAAGAACTTTATAGTCAAGTCATTAGCTCAATAGGAGCTTTATGGAAACAATGGTCTCCTACTGACTTGGAATGGAGAGATCAGGTCCGTTTTGCATATTCCTTACTTCTGGCATTGTCCACCGAACAATGCATCCTTGTCTTTTCCACTCACGATGGAAGCATCTCAGGCAAACCTTCTCTGGGAAATGGGATGAAATCACATTTCCTTCCCCAGAGGACGCACAGCTTAGCTTGCTCTGGGGGAAAAGATGCAGATACAACACACAGACACCAATTCCCCAGTACCAGACAACACTTGCAGCAACCCAAATGTTCTCGAACATTGTGGAGACTCCATCTGGTTTCAGGAATCTTTTGTTAATTGCCCCACTGGGCTTGGGGGATCTGGGACTGCGCAGGGTTATCTAGGTCTTGCTGCTGTCACTACAGACTTAGGGGTTGATTTTTAGGGTCGTGGTGTGCCGCTCCAAAAACAAGACTTTGCCACCGCCCAGAAACTTCTTGGCCACCACACTATGTTTTCCTCCTGTGGAATAAGAGTGCCTTGTGCCTGTGTTTGGTTTTAAGTCCATGTGCCTTAAAGCTGTGTTCTCAAAGCAAAAAGTATGTTGGCAATTTGAGCCCAGCAAATGCTCGTGCTGGCCTCTGGGGCTCCCTTTGCTGTTTTCTTGTGGTCGGGTACAGAGCCTATTCTGTTTCGAGTAATAGCCCCACAGAACCCACTGGCAAGCCATGAAAACAACAGCTATGCTTATCAGAAGATGGAGAGAAGTGTGCAAAGAAGCCCCTGAGAAATTATTTTAAGCCCTCCCCCTCTCCCTACCAGGTTCCCGAATCACTAATGGAATAACCCTTCAGCAAACCAGGCAGTGGGACCTGATCCAGGGCCTTGCAGACTTGGAAGGCTCTTTAAGACCGGCTGGTTCACTGGCCACACTTTTTCAAAGACTCTGAAGCCTGAGGCTGAGGGAAGACAAGAAAGTGTGTGAGATCCTGTGGCTGGAGGGTGGCAACACAGGGCCATCGAGGAGGTCTCTGACCCAAAGTTGTATGCTCCTAACACTTTTTTCAAGGTGACCAAGAATCCCACAAATTGCTCTGGGATCTTCCCACCGTCAACACGATCCTGGCCTGCCAGGAGACAGGGCAGGTCCTGGCAGGTGGCATTCCAGGTCAAGCTCAGGTGCAGTCATCTATCACCGAGCCCTCTGAACAACAAATGGCAACAGCCCAGACCACAAAAGGAGAGGATGCTGTATACTCTCACAATGCTCCCACACACAGCATTTCAGGGCACACCCAGTTCAGCTGGGGGTCACTGGGCAAGCACACGGTCCAGTGCACTGTCCACCTGCTGGTGGACATCTGACAACCTCGCCCCAACCCCCTTCGTACTTCTCCATGATGAGTTTACATAATAGTTTCTTTCTTACAAATATGTGGGTAGGGTAGAGCATTGGTCAATTAGGATGCACATTGTGTAGGGAATTAGTATGCATACTACTCGTTCCTGGCTCTTCAAAATGATCCTTTCAGTTCAAGAAAACTTCAATCACGAAATGCCTTCTCACCAGCAGTCAGGGACTTGGACCCTCCCTGAATTCCCAACCTGTCGTGTGCCAGACCATACCTGCCTGGCCCCCAGGTGTACTGAAAACACTATAGTTTTGCCACCTCCCATCTGCTGCCCTCCCATGCTCCACACTAGTCCCTATGCCTGCTGAAACACGATCTCTGCTGGAAACCGCACCCTCCTCCCCAGCTCCAAGTGCTAATGAATCCAGTTCTGTGTTTTCCATTGCACTTAGTTTAAATCTTAATTACCATTTTTATTATGGCCTGTTTTTAGATAGCGGAGTATTTCCACCTCCCCTGTCTATGACTCTGAGGTCAGGGTCACTGCCCACTCATCTTTGTATCCTGCCCAGGGCATCACCTGCCATGTGTGTGCTTCATACACATACCCCTGGAGTATGGAGGGGAAAAAAAAAAAAAAAAAAGAAAAGAAAAACTACGGGAAATTACAGAGAAAAAAAAATGTGCAGAAAGGAGGCCTGGTCTCCAGGGCATGCTAACGTTTTTATTCTGTCGTTCTCATGACTTCTCTTTGAAGACCTGAGATAAAAACACTCCCAAGAAGTCCCAGATCCACCCTCTCCCCTCTTAAAATGATAAAGCCTGGGTCCTTGGTCTAGGTGTGGGGTAGGAAGGGACCAGGGCATCAAATCCTGGAATCAGCCCCCCCGGAGCATGGCTGATTCAGCAGGGATTGCTGGTGTCCACCTCCAGAAGGATGCAGTGAGCCAAAATTGGACTTTCAAATCCCAATCCAAATCCTCCCGCTGCCGCCTTGGACGAGTCACTTATTTTCTCTGAGCCTTGGGTGCCCCATCTGTAGAATGTTAAGGGAGCATAAAAGATTACTGTTAACATGAGCACTTGCTGAAAGTGTCCCTCAGATGTGCTGTCATGCATCCCCTGGCTGTGTGGGGTAGACCATGACTCTTCTGGACTCGACTACAAGGAGGGAAGCACAGCTCATGCTTTCAATCCTCCTAATCCTTCAAACAAATATTTCATCTCAATCAAGAAAAATGTTGCCTTTCAGCAAAAATCTAAGGGGCTCACCTGTGCTTAATGGTCCTTCCTTGACATTCATAGTACAGGACCTAGTCCTCCGACTCAGATGCCTGCTGAATACCTCCATCACTTACAAACGTCTCCAGGAGGCAGTTTCTGAGACACATCTGAAACTAGCTTCTTGGGCCCACAGCCTCCGTCGCACTCTCTACCTGCCTCCTGAGCCCAACCCATGTGAAAAAGTACTTCCAGAAGCTTGTTCCTGTCCAAAGTGAACCACAAGTATAGTCAAGGTAACAAAACTGAGGAAGACGCATCATTTCAAGAAGTGAGCCCAAAGGGAACGCTCTGGAATCACTGCTTCAACCTTCAGCCCTGGCCTCCTGTGCTTCTGAGGCTCAGTGCGTTTTGGCAGACTCCAGTCCTCCAAATTTATCCCTGTGGGTCCCCCAGATCTGACGGGATTCTTGTCAGGGACCTCTCTTCCCCTCCACAGGGGCCGCTCTGCTCTCTAGCTCAGGGTCCCAGGGCGGCTGCATGCGCAGGGCTGGCTCACCCCCCAGACCTCAGCCTGTCACTTCTGCAGCCCTCCCCATGCTGGGCGCCACACTCACTTTCCTGCCTTCTCTGCGAGGAGCCCATGAAGACAGGGGCTGTCTTTTGACTGCTTTCCTTCCAGAACCCTGCTCCTAATCACCCCGTGAAGGAGCAGACCACCGCCAACCTGGGCAGGAGGACCAGACACTCTTGGCTCTGATGGCAAACACGCAGCCTGGAAAGGACCCCCACACAGGCCCTGCTCAGACACCAGGTATTTTGCAAGGGGACAAGGGCCCCTTAGTGGCTGACGGTCTAGCTATGAATCAGCAGCTCAGAGAGGAGAGACTGTGCCTTCATTCTGGAGCTTCCAAGGAGGGCAAGTGGCACACTGCATGGCTGCCCTACTTAGCCAGCCTCCTTCCTCTCTCTAAACTGTGCCACAGGATTCTGAACACTGGCATGACCTGGAATGCTCAAGAACGTCAATCAACTTCCCAGGGACTAGCAAGTGCAGGAAAACAATGTGCCAGCACCACTCTCAGGCCATGAGGACCACTACTACTCATCTGAGCAGTCATCATTCGCCCCAGACATCCAGGTGCCTAGTTTAACCGGAGAGAATAAAGACAAGTTCGCTGTGACTGAAGGGAAAAGACTGGATGGCCTCAGGGTCCCCAGTTCAAGATTCCAGCTGTCAGTTGGTAGTTGTAGGGTCAAGGTCAAATCGCTCTGAGCCTGTTTCCTCATCCAAACACCAGGGATGACAATGCTTCCTTGTAATGCTGCCGAAAGGACTAAGATGAGGTTCCAGAGAAGACGTGTGTGGCCCCAAATATGGCACGCAGTGTGCACATACTGAACTTTAGGAGAAGCGAAAATGCGTCGGACGGCACCTGAGCGGAAGTACACACACTTGCAAGCCATTCGGAAGAAGAGTTAGTGCTCTCACGCGCCCTGGCTGAAAGCCCAAACTTTCAGGAAATTCCTAATGAAACAGGAAGTAGCATATTTTCCCAGATAACCTCCACTTTATCCCTTTTATTTCCAGGCTACAGTTTTTAATGACCCTCTTTGCTGAACTACTGCTCTTCAAGAGACTTATTTTACAGTGAGGAAGTTGAAGCTCGGTGCTGTCTGAGCTCTTAAGGAAAAGGGTGAAATCTCGCCATCTGCAACAACCTGGATGGGCCTACAGGGTATTATGCTAAGTGAAGTAACTCACACAGGGAAAGACCATCACTGAACGATTTCACTTCTTTGCGGACTCCAAAGAATAAAACAAACAAAACAGAAACAGACTCATAAATACAGAGCGCTGCTGGTTGCCAGAAGGGAGGAAGGGTGGGAGGGGGGTGGGCAAAATAGGGGAAGGGGATGAAGAAGTACAGCCTTCCAGTTATACAATCAGTCATGGGGATGTCATTTACAGCATGGGGAATACAGTCAACAATACAGTAATAACTCCATATGGTGACAGAGTAACCAGGCCTCTCTGAGCAATCATTTTGTACATCTGTAATGTATAAAAATACCAAAACACTACGTTGGCTACCTGAAACTAATATAATACTGTAGTGGGTCAATTATACATCAACTGAAGACAAAGAAAGAATTAAGCAAAGGGACAAGGCAGAGACGGGCAGCGTTACAGAGGGAGGAAGCCCGGGCTTAGTTAGGAGCTGGGCTCCTCCTGATTCTTGGGGACACCGGGCTTGCACATCTGTGTCTCCGTCTCGTGATTTAAAAGAGGCAGAGGCCTAATCTCTGGGCCCCTTCCTGCTTTAACATGATCTGACTGTACAAGCTACAACGACCAGAGATTGTACTCAGGAGCTGGCGCTCCCCCCAACAATTAGCGCACAGAAGCTCTGTCACTACGGACACCCTGTGCAGGGCACCCGTTTGGGAAGGTGGACAGGCTGGTTAATTTCTTCCGGTTCACCGGCTCTGAGGAGACCGAGGAGGAGACGCCAGTGACCGTTCCGGGAAGAAGCCGCCTCCTCACCCGCCACAGAAGCCATCCGGCTGCCAGAGACACGGGGTCCTCCGCTTGCTAGGCCTCGGGCAGAGCCCGCAGATGGACCTTCCTTAAAGGAGAATTTGTTTCTTGCTAAAGGCCGGTGGCACTTACTGATTCTAAGACTGCAGTGTGACTTAAGGCTCACAGAACAGATGATCTGGAACTGACCAGGGATGAAATTTTAGTTTCTAGATGGGTTTTCTGGCGGGCTGAGGGAATCAGAGTTGGAGGCAAACGAGCATGCCAGCTGCGTTCTCTTCTGTTAGCTCCTGATGCTCTTCAAACTCGCCTCGGTGCGACGCCACCAGCTGCAAAGCTAGGCTGCCCGAGGCCGGCTTCCGCTCCCCAAAGCTCAGCGAGGCAGAGCACACCCCATCTCTGGGCAGGCGTCATAGCAACGTTGCCTGCCACGTAAAATACAGAACACCCAGGTAAATCTGAATTTCAAACAAACGGCACATCGCTTTTTGCTCTAAGTATGTTCCATGCAACACTGGGGCATGCTTACGAGGAAAAAAAGATTCGTCGTTTACCTGCAATTCCAATTTAACTGGGCACCCTGCATTTCTATTTGCTAAATATGGTAACCTTAATTGCACTCAGTTCAAGCAAAGACCGGTTGGTTCTTAGTCTCAAAAGCGTAACAACATCCTACAACCAACCTCTCCCCTGCCAAAACAAAAAAACGCTCAATACAAAACTTGTCTTTTTATTTCAAGATGTGGTTTTAAAAAGCAGGTCCGTAAGTATCAAATAAAAAACAGAAAAAAAGAGATGTAGCTCCTTGGAAGTCTCCCTAAGTTTAGAGCTCAGAGTGCCACTGGCCACAGGCACTGGTGCCAGCCAGCGATTTGGGCAACCCCACCGGCTTCCAACTGGTCAGGGTAGGGGGAGAGGGGAGGAGGCAGGTGTGGACGGGGGCGGGGGGAGTGTAGAAGAATGAGAGGAAGCAGCGCGAGAGCTCAAGCCACAGCACTTCACGTCCCTCTACAGACAGCAACACCCACGTATGGTCACGTTAACTGTGAGATAAAAGAAAAAGTCACTGATTTTATAGAATGCCCGGTAGTGGAGGGACACACACATTCCTGCCCCACCCTCGCCCCTGACTTCTCCCAGTCTCTGCACTCGGGCTGGTAACCAGGTAACCCTCCCACGCACTGCGGGCATTCCGGGCTTCTGGGCAGACAGCGCTCAGGGCCTCCGGCGGTTCACTGTGCTGGGGCAGGTGAAGAGACAAAAGACCTCCCCGAGTTTTTCTGAAATTATGTTTATTATTCTGGTCAAAAGTTACTCATATAAATGCAGTGGTCTTAAATTTTTATTTTGCATGGTTGACTAGCCTGAATAATGAGCTTGCAGTCTGAGGCAGTTTTCAGAAGCTCTGCTCTTCAAAATGGTGTTAGCGTTGTTGTAGGGCAAAGTCCTCACCAACAAAAAAATCACACGAATGAAATGAAGTCAAGAACAACGTGCTGGTACCACAGATTACAAAGTGGCTCTAAGCCGAGCCCTTCCCCAACCTCTTAGGGCAAGGGAGATCAAGAGCTAAAAAATACCTTTGAAAAATCAAATGGCACCTGTAACACACTCTTATATAAGGGTCAAGTCTGTAAATTATTAATCCATGGTACTCAAAAGTGATAGAATTAAATATAAAGCTATAATCTGGTAAATCTTCTCACTTCCTCTTCTTCGTGGAATATAGTTTTTCTTCAAGTGGGACTGGGACAATCCCTTCACACGCTTTTACTTCCTGGGTCAGAGGGTGTTTTACAACATTCGGTCTAATCACATCAATGTCTCGAGACAAATGTTCCATTATGCTTTCCACAGCGGTTGTTGGTGCATAAAAATCCACCAAGAAATACCTGCAATAAAATAAAAATGTGTGAATTCCTGCATTCTGAAATATAACACTTCCACTATTTTGGACAATGTTTTCTACTCCTGCCCAGATAAAGATCAACTACACAAAAACACATACACACCTTTGCCAAAATAGAAAGTACCAGCTGACCAGCTAAACAGAAGTGTTTGCCCACCCCCAACCCTTCCTATGGCTCTTCTCATTAACACTCTCAGGAAAATCCGAATCCAAACTCTGTGGTAGCAAAAAGTGCCGTGACTTTACATAGAGAGGGAAATAGAGACAATATGGTAAAATGATGGGTTTAAGAACAGAATTTACTATTTAACAAGGCTGGATTTTGCAAACTATTTTTGAGAAAACATCTTATTAGGGAAGGCCTCATAGTTTTCCAAAGGGTTACACAAGTAACTCAGTGCACCAGAGAGAGTGCAGACCACCAGCCACACTTCACAAATAAGGAAAAACATTCTGAAAGGCCTGGGACTTGTCTAAGACTACCCTCCATGTTCAAGAGCTGACAAAGACCAGAAAGAAAATTCTGTGAATCCTGAGTAAGAGAAAGAATTTAACGTTCCTCCACTCACAGCAGAATAACGCAGCAGGGCATCTCCTACGGCTCACTGGCTTCACCACATCAACAACTGGATCGGCTCAGCTGGTTGATGTCACAAAAGCAGCAGCAGCCCTTCCTTCTCCCTGCCCACGCCCTCCGCTCAGTTCTAAAAGTTTAAGCCTCTCTTGTACCGTTTGGTTTGAACCACAGTGCTGCAAAAGGCCAGTTTTCAGTGCAGTCATTCAGAATTCTGCAGTGTTCCATCTGGCTAAGGCGACCTTTGACACCACTTACTTTGTTCCAGCCACACTCTCCTCCCCGAACACATTCCCATCCTAGGTCTTCATTCTCACTGTTCCTTCTGCCAGAAATGTTCTTCGCTCGAGTTCCCCATAGCTCACCCCTCACCTCTGTCATGTCTCTGTCCAAATGTCACCTTGTAGAGAGGACCTCTTTGATCACTTCTCCTAATGCAACATCCTCCTTGCTCCACGTACCAAGCCTCATTACTCTCTCTTACTCTCTATTTTTTCCCCACAGAGCTTATCACCACCGATACAGCATATAGTTGTTTACTGTCTATCTCACTCCACCAAAACATAGTTGCTGTAAGAAGGACTTTGTTAATCTCTCCCCAGCACCCTGAACAGAGACTAACACACAGCAGGTCCACAGTAAACACCTGACAGCGGTAGTGTTATGTTAGCATGAAAGGTGGATTTCTCACGGAAAGCAGGAGAGACCAAACTGAAAATGGACAAATTCAACAAGGAAGGAAGTTACAGGAAAAAGGATGACGTTTTGTGTAATTCCATACAAAGAGGGTTCAAACTCACAAAACAACTTGCCAGGTGATCGTTCACCCTTAGCCAAGCCTAGTGGGAAAGTTTTTCAAGTAAATAATTATTCAAAGTGGAATGGAAGAAAAACATATACTATGCAAAAACACTAATCAAAAGAAAGCTCCAGTGGCTACAATAATATTAAAGTAGATCTCAGAGCAAAGAAAATTACGAGGGATAGAAAAAGATAGTATGTAACAATCAGTTCACCAAGAAGACACAGCAATCCTAAATGTGTATGTATCAAACAACAGAATTTCCTCATACAGGAAGAAAACTAACAGAACTGACAAGAGAAATCCACAACTATAGTTGGTGACTTTTAATATTCCTCTCAGTAATCAATAAAACTAGTATACAGAAAACCAGCAAGGCTATACAAAAAATGAGCACCACCATCAACCAACTAGGTCTGATCTTTATAGACCCTCCAAACAAAAAGAGCAGAATACACATTGTTCTCAACTGCTAACAGCACATTTACCAAGGTCAACCATATTCTGGGCCATAAAACAAGTCTCAATAAATCTAAAGGGACTTGAATCACACAGAAAAAACTCGGGAAACTCTCCAAATACTTGAAAACTAAACATACATCTAAATAGCCTACAGGTCAAATAAGAAGTCAAAAGGAAATGTGAATTGAATGAAAATGAAAGCAATATATCAGAATGCCACTAAAGCAGGAAATTTATAGCACTAAACACTTATTATGTAAGAAAAGAGGAAAAGCCTCAAAATTTCTACCTTAAAAAAAACAGAAAAAGAAGAGCAAATTAAGCACAAACTAAGACAAAAAAAAAAAAAAAGAGAAGAGAAGAGAAGAGAGAAGAAAATGAAGGAAGGAAGGAAGGAAGGAAGGAAGGAAGGAAGGAAGGAAGGAAGGAAAAATAAAGATCAGAACAGAAATCTCTGAAGCAGAAAACAGAAAAACAAGAAAACATCAACAAAACCAAATAAATACTAGTTCACCGAGACCAGTAAAATTGATACATCTCTAGTCAGACTGATCAGTAGAAAAAAATAAAGAGACAAATTACTAATATTCAGGAATGGGAGAGGTGAAATGATAACAGGATGTGGCAGACTATTATTATAAACAAATTTTGCAATAAATTTGACAACTTAGATGAAATTCCTTGAAAAAATGCAAACTACCAAAACTCACTCCAAAAGAAATAGATAACCTGGATAGCCCTATATCTATTAAGGAAATTAAATTTGTAGTTATAAGCGTTTCCACAAAGAAAACCAAAGACCCACATGGTTTCACCAATGAATTCCACCAAACGTGTGAGGGGGAAACTTTGTTCCAGTTTTGGCACAAACTGGTCCAGAAAATACGAAAACACTTCTCAATGTGTTCTATGAAGCCAGCATTACCCTTATGGCAAAACAAGGCAAAGACATTACAAGAAAAGAAAAAACTGATCAATATCTCTCATGAACATAAATGAAAAAAAATTTTAGCAAGAAAAAAAATTTTAGCAAATTGACTACTAAAATATATGAAAAGAATAATGTATCATGATCAGGCAGAGTTTATCACAGAAAGCAAGACTGGTTTAACATTTTAAATCAATGTAAATCCTATTAGCAAACTAAAAAAGAAAAATCACATGATCATTCCAATAATAGCAAAAAAAAAAAAAAAAAAAAAAACAGCAGCATTTAACAAAATTTCATATCCATTTCTGATAAACTCTCCGCAAAGTAAGACTACAAAGGAACTTCTTCAACCTTACAAAAGGCATCTATGCAAAACCTAGAACTAACTAACATCATATCAACTGGTGAAAGTCTGAATCTTTTTTCCTGAGGCTGGGAATAAACAAGGGTGTCTGTTCTCACCATTTCTATTCAATATTTTACTAGAGACTCTTGCCAGTGCAACAAGGCAAGAAAAAAAAGAAAAGGTATCCAGATTGATAAGTAGTAAACTTGTCTATATTTACACATGAAATGACTGTGTATACAAGAGAATCTAAAGAAATTTATAAAAAAGATACTAGAATATGTGAGTTTAGCAAGGTTGCAAGACACAAGATCAGTATACAAAAGTCAACTATATTTCTATATATTAGCAACAAATAATAACACCTTGAAATGAAATATGAAGTACTTAAGGATAAATCTGACAAAAGGTATGCAAGACCTCTACACCAAAAACCATAAAACATTACTGAAAGAAATTAAAGAAAACCCACCTAAATGGAGGTTTATGTAGATGTCAATTCTCTAAAACTGATGAATAAATTCAAAAGGATCCCAATCAAAATCCCTAAAAGACACTTTTATTAGATATTGATGAACTGATTTTAAGGTACACAGAGAAATTCAAAGGATCTAGAACAGCCAAAACAACTCTGATAAAGAATAAAGTTGAAGAACTAACACTGATTTCAAGACTCATTATAAAGCTATGGTAATCAAGGCACTATGGTATTTGTATAAAGATACACAAACAGATCAGTAGAACAGAGTCCAGAAACAGATCCATATACACACAGCTGATTTTTGACCAAAGGCAATTCAGTAAAGTGTCTTTTCAACAAATGGTGGCCAACAATTCTATATATGTATGCAAAAAAAGGAACTTCGATCCATACTTGTATCATATACAAAAATTAACTCAAATGGGACACAGATCTGAAATATAAAACACAAAGCTATAAAACTGGAAGAAAACACAAGAGAAAACCTCTGTGGCCTTGAGTTAAGCAAAGATTCTTTAGACATGACACTAAAAGCAAAATCCATAAAGAAAAATGTGATAAACTAGACTTCATCAAAATAAAAAATTGCTCTTTGAAAGATACTGCTAATAAAAAAGACAAGTGACAGGCTGGGATTTGCAAATCCCATGTCTGATAAAGGACTTGTTTCTAGAATATAAAGAACTCTCAAAATTTAATTAAAAAAAATTTTTTTAATGGGGCATAAAATGTGAATGGCCTTTTCACCAAAGATATATTCTGGCAAAAAAGCACATGAGAAAGATGCTTAATAGGACTAGTCATTAGAGAAATGCAAATTAAAACCACAAAGAGATACCTACTATATAAGCTAAAATTAAGAAGACTGAACAATACCAAGTGTTGGTGAGGAAAGACAGGAACTGGCATTCTCACACACTGCTGGTGGGATTGCAAAATGATACAACTTTTTTGGCATTTTCTTAAAAGTTAAACATACACACTTGGCATTATGATCAAGCCATTCTACTCCCAGGTATTTATCCAAGAAAAGTAAAACACTAGTCCTTACAACAATTTGTACAGGAGTGCTCACAGCAGCAACACTTACAATCCCAAACTGGAAACAGAAAATATCCAACAACATGTAAACCAATAAACAAACTATGGTATACGATGGAATAGTACTCAGCTATAAAAAGGAATAAGCTATTGATACACACTATTGATGAATCTCAGAATAATTTGGCTGATTGAAAGAAACTATGGTTAAAAAAAAAGGCGGGGGGGTACATGCTGTCTGATTGTATCTAAGTAAGATTCTAGAAAATAGAAATTAATCTATAGTGAAAGAAAGCAGACCAATGGTTGTCATAGACGGGAAACAAGTGGAGGGAAGGATCACAAGATGCAGGAGGGAACTTCTGGGGTGACCAGTCTGCTTATTGTCTTGCTTGTAGTGATTTCATGGGTATATATACATATGTCAAACATATATTGTGGGTATATATACATATGATACATATGTGAATGTATTATGTATATGTATTACATTATGTAATATGTATTAATAAAAGCACGTAGTTTACTGTGTTGTCAATTATATCTCTGTAAGGCTGTTGATTTAATCATGGTACACAGAAAGCTGAAAGGGCAGGACTTGGTGAATGATTTGATATGGGTGGCAGCAATGAGGGAGCAATTACAGATAATGAAGCCGCCCAGAATTTCTCAAGAAATGAAACAGGAGTGCCTGGGTGGCTCAGTAAGTCGAGCATCTGAATTTGGCTCAGGTCATGATCTCACGTTCATGGTTTTGAGGCCCCCCACCCCCCACCCCATTGGGCTCTGTGCTGACAGCTCACATCCTGGAACCTGCTTTGGATTCTGTGTCTCCCTCTCTCTCTGCCCTTCCCTTGCTTGTGCTCTGTCTCTCAAAACATAAAATAAAACGTTAAAAAAAAAAATCAAAAAAGAAAAAAAAAGAAATGAAATAAAAATGGTGTAAAGTCCTCTATCATCAGGCAAACTTCTAGGAAGTGACTTTTACCTCTGCTCACTGATGATATTACCATTTGTACTTACCATGAAAATCACACACCAACCTGGCCAAATTCTCCAAGGTGTAATTCCACTGGTTTATTTCTGCACCACGTGGAAGGCACGAGGTTTGCAAATCATCAAACTTAAGAACTGCTCATTTGTTCGATATTTAATTATTGATTACTTACCTTGAGTAAGGCTCTAATATAGAACCTAAAAAGTTACTGTGATCAATCATAAATTACCTTCTCTTTGCCAATCCCCAGCCCTTTATCCAACTCCCCCAAGCCCCAGTAACTATGGTGGCCTGGTGGGCAGGGCAGGGAACTCTCTCACTCAACACTGCCCCAGCATTTCTTTCTTCCTATTTCATTCATTTGTTCTTTCATTCTGTATTCATCAAAATGTCCCTCCAAACTACCACAGACAACTTAGGATCTCACCCTCTGTTTGCCAACATTCCCACCATACTTAATTCTACAGTTCCTTCCTCTTCCCTTGCTTTTCATCTAGTTTCCCTAGACTAGTCTTCCTCTTTTGCTTTATTACACTTAAAGCCCTGTGCTGAAAGCCTGACGCGGTGTGCTGGTGAAATGCCACATATCACACATAGGGTAATATGGAAGAACGTGCTAAAGCAAGGGCTGGACATGCTCTGGGCACTCAATAACCCAGGCAATCACTACTGGCAGCCCTTGAAGTATTCCAAGTGCCCACTACCTCCAGAAGGTCCACAGACATCTCCTGCTCTAGAGTTAAGCCTGGCTTTCTTTACAGTCCAGTATTCAAGTTATTCAAATACCGCATCTGGGCTTCAGCAGCCATTGTTTTCTTCCATTTTCCATTCAAGTGTACCAGAGGCATTTTTGTGGGCTAGCCTCAGTGTCTACTAAACATGTTTCTAAAAGAAAGCGGGTGTACAGTTGCCAGCGACCAACTCAACTGCCCACAGCTCAACTCTCGTGCAGTCTTCCTGAACAACATTCTCCATACACTCGCACTCACCAAATAATCCTAAGACATCCAAAGCTTCTGGATACCATTTTGTGATAAGGATAAAAATACCCAAGGATAGAAGGAAGCTAGATGCCAGATATTATCAGAAACCTCCTATTCCAGAAATTAAAAGGAAAGGGTCTTACATAGAACTTTCTAATTTTCAAAGTGCTTTCACATCTTTCAGATAGCTTCTGAGGAAGAGGATAAGCAGGAAGTAGAAGCTCCACCCCACGTGGCCCATTCAGAAAACGCAAGAGGAAGTTCCTCTGGGTGTTATTCTGGTCCAGGAGCCCTCTCTTAGCAACACTACTGCTTTAGCAGTTTTCAAAGTGGGCCTCCTAGAGATGGCCTCCTTTGAGTTTCAGAATGATTAAGTCACTAGCTCAAGGTCACTCAGCTACTGAGTGGCCACAGCCAGGTTTCTAACAGAGCAGATCTTTTGACTCCAGGATACAAGAAGCCACACACTGCTCTGGGACCAATGGGTTACAGAATCACAGAACGTAAGTGCTGGAGGAGACCATGAAGACAATGCAGTTCAACCCCTTCATGTCACTTATGAGGGAACTGGGGAACTGATCTGCTCCAGGTCACAGGGTAAAAAGCAAGTTCCAGACTTCAGGCCCCATAGTTCCTCACTCTGTCAACCACATCTCTTGGTTCCTGCAGCCAGAATTCTGGAGGTTTCTCAAGGATAAGGAGAAGTGCTAGAAAAGCCTGGAAGTCCTAAGACTGGGCTGCAACTTGGCTTCTGGAAGATCGCTGTTACTATAAAAACGCTTACAGCCTTTACCTTTTACCTACGCTGCCTTCCCCCTACCAGTCCTGACACTCCTCTAGCAACCAAACCTAAACAAGAGAACTGGCCAAAATGCAAATGCGTTTGTGCCCACCACCACAGCTGTGACAGTCATTTCATGCTCATCACCCTGCTGATCTGTGCCTAGGGTTCGTGTGGGCAAAGACTGCTTCTACTCCCATGCTCCTTATTATACCGTGGAAATTTCCACAAAAATGAAACACCACCAAAACGGAAAAGAGGGGAAGTGGCTCAGAGAGGGGCAGATGTTACTGTGTTCACCAGTCCTGGGTGAAAGCTGAACCTCCTACCTCCCCTGCTCCCTCCTAGGGCATTAAGTGGTCTCACCCCACCATGAGGGAACCAAGCATAAGTCCAGGACAAACTCAATCTCCATCTACCTCAGTGGCCCACGCCCACGGGTCAATGGTCCGTTATGGCTTCCCCACACAGAAAAGACTATGACCAATTCCTGGTTGTTGCCAGTATATATTCTTTTTTCACGTAAGTGGACAAACTGAACTGGTCAGTGAACATCTGCTATGGGCACACCTCAGAGGGAGGCTAAAAAGGAGGAACATAACGGCCTGGACCACCCAGAACATGTAGTCCAGGCAGGGAGAGAGGTCACAGGGCTACTGGGCTGGCAGAAACCTGGGCTCCCACTATTTACACTGGTCTGCCAGTTCTGGAGGAGACTGTGGCGATGATGAGGTGGTCATGGACATCCGCCTCCTGGCAGCTGGGCTTTTCTTACTACAGAAGGATGACCCGAGGAGTGACAGGGGCAGGAGAGAGTACCAAGCGCAGCCCTGCATTTCCAGTTTTGCACACAAACAAAGTGAAGCCTAGAAACAGCCTACTTAGAATAGGGGGTTGGGCAGCTCCTGATGCCTGCAAGGATCCCTTTCCTGTGACCACACAGGTCCGTAACAGAACTGAAAAAGTGGGAGTTAGGCTAAAAAAAATGACCTTGAACTCCCCTGATACCCACTCCTTACATCCCAAAGGCTACCCGGGAGAAACCATTCGGAAACCCAGATAAGTTGCTGTTCAAGGCAAGGGAGCCAAAAGAGGAATGTCTCAGTGTCTCCAGAGGAATCCGAGAGGCCCTGCCCTCCCCTTCAGCCTGGCCCTCGGGGAGGGGAGGATCAAGAGGATTCAATAACCACAATTAAATACCAATTTTTCCTTCTTCCCCTGACCAAGCAAGCCAGAACCAAAATACAAGACCAAAGTCACAACACATGTGGACTCTCTCTTACCTCCATCCTCACGATTTGAGCTTGAAAAGAGCAGAGAAGTAGGACTACAACTGCCACTGCCTAGACATCCCCAAAAGCTGGCATTCCAATAAGGAAAAATAGTTCTTCAGTTAGCCCTCCGTTCCCCAAACAATGTTTAAGTCAGCGAATGGACAGATCATTTTGGAGAACCCAGCTTAGTGATCTAAAGTCTAATTACATTATACACTGCCGGCACCTTCAACCCTGTGCTGCTCGGTGGCACCGGCGAGCTGGTTCTGCGCACCAGGCGGCCAGGGCTGATGGAAGCATTGCCACTGCCTGAAACACGAAGCCCAGCACTGTTTACATTTAAATGGGGGTTTTCCCACGTGTGGTTCTAATGAATCACTTCACCTACAAGGTAGAAATCAGCTTTACCCAGGCATCTCTCTTTCCTACAGAAAAGCACTGACCTTCTATGCAGCACCAACTCTGCAGAAGCACAAGTGAAGTGGTGACTGACACCAGGCGAGGAGAGAAAGGACAGAAAGAGGTTCAATACACAAATGCAATTCTCACTGCAGGTTCCAGTGTTCAAAAGCTGGAGGGAACTATTTCATGGATAGAACCTGCCCCCATATTCAAGGTGGTAATTTACCTTCCTCGGTATTTCTTAAGACACTCTCAACACTACAAATCTCTCCACTACTGTGACTGAAAACCCCAGGGATCTGAGAAGATGCAGAGAAATGGGTTCCCCAGGACAGACTGAGCCCGATACTGGAAAATGATGCCACTAGGAACACTCCATCCACAGCAGTGTCTTCACGGGGCGCGGAGGGGAGGCAGCAGCAGCATCTCTTCTCACTATCCTTTCCCCCCTCCTCTCTGGGGTCCTACCCCTTGTCTCCCTCAGTCACCTTGTGCCCAAGCTGTCACCAGCCCCCTCCCTGCCCCAGGTTGTTGAGGGAAGATATGCGTCTTCTGGCAACGCTCCTACGTTTTTTAAAGGTCGTATTTGTTTTTTATTTCACTTTTGTTTTAACCCTGTTATTTACAAGTTTACCGTAAAAGCGCTCGCTTGAATTTGAGTATGTTCTTTGTCTCTGTTTGTCTCAGACAGTCACACACTCACAGCCTCCCCTTCCCCCTGGCAGACAAGTGGAAATTTCCACCGAAGCGCTGAGTGGCTCACGGTGGGTGGGGGGTGGAGAAGGGGGATGGGAGGGATTTGAAACCATGGAGCATCTTCGAGCCTTTTTGAGAATAGGAAACAGATCATCTGAATGCCAGTTTCTAGACTGTATCAGCTAAACCTTGCTGGCTTCAGGCTTCGCTGAGACAGTGAATTCTTCACCTTAAAACCAAGGAACACTCTGCGTGGAAAAGCCCTATTTCCTTTTATATCTGTTGGGTCTCATACATTTTTAAAACCACTAAACCTACAGCAGAATCCTTACAAATCTTGGGGCGCTGCCACTAAAAAAGAAACCTCCAAGGCCACAGCAGCCCTGCCTTGAAACCCAGTTGTGGAGCACCTTCACACAAGAATGGGGTCAGGATGCTGGCCTGGACTTAATGCTGGCAGGAAAGCACGAGAACATGGAAATGTTAGCTAACAGGAAAACTACAGAGAAGAATCAATCTCCTCTAGAGAGGGTGCCAGCTCTCTTGGAGTAAGCTGCAGACACATTTGGGGAGCGAGTCAGTAAAATTCCACTGATTCACCATAGTGCCGGTTATTTTTATCATTCTGCTTACCCGTAAATAGAAGGGCATCTTATATGTAGGCCAGCAGACCTTATAAGCACTTATTCACATTTTAATGCAAATGAGAATGGAGAAAGAAGGGAAGAAACAGGCAAGAAAAATCTCCTTCACTACTTCAGAGTGTCTTTACACACGCCTTCTGGAATAGGTCCTATCTCAACGCAGTAAAATCAGACCTGGTAAAAATGGTCAGAGCCAATCAGGGGCACCCTCTTAAAAACAAGCACACTGAAATATGGACCACAGTCTCTTCTACAGTTCTCTCTCCTCCACCAGAAAGCCTGCTCAGTCTCCGTCCAGCCCCATCTAGTGGAAAGAGAGCCTTCAACTAGTATGTGCAGTCCTGGAGTCTGACACTGGAGTGGTTTTGGCCGAGAGTGACAGACACCACGACTCAGAAAATGCCTGTCCTTTTTAGCAAGGGTCTAAAGGAACATCTACTCCCACTGCTCCCCTCTGCATATGTGACATCGTCCCCATTTAGACTCTGAGGAATGCAGTTAAGAATCTTTTACAACACCCACCTTCCCTTTCTGAGTTGATGAAGGTACCAAGGTGAACATCTGAAGGTACAAAGCAGAGAAAATCTAGTGGCCCCCAGGAGACCAAAGCAAATCCAGAGCTGAGAATACATCTCAAGACTTGTAAGACCTGCCACCCCCCATGCCTTCCACAACTCTGAGTCCTGCTCCAATCGTTTCTAGACACTGCCTGGACACAACAGGTGGTGAGGCCAGAAGCCTCTATCTATCTGGAAAGCTGGTCCAGAAGACCCAAACTTCCCAACCACCCCAACCTGGCCCAAAGAGCAACAGAGCATCTGGCTAGCTCCTTCCTTGTCTAAGTCACGTCACCTGGGGGACAACTTAACTAGTACGTGGAATCCGTACATCCATACGTCTGTACATCTGTACTTTCTTTCTGGCATACACTGGTATAATAATGAACACCTGGCACTGTCTCCTTCTCTGGGGAGACTCCCCAGATCACCCTGAGGTAGTGGTATCTCCCCTACCTACGCACTCTTCTACCCACACATCCTTCTTTTGGGCCGAGGTGGCACGTGTGTAGCAGTGGTATACAGCAGTCTGTGGCCGGTGCCTAGGTCAGCAATATGCTGGCAAGTCCCCGACTAGACTGACAACTCCTTGTGACCAGGAACCACAACAACCACAAGAACCATCCTAAGACCTAGGAATACCACCAGCACATATATTTCCTCCCATAAAATGCAAAAGCAACAAACACAAAATACCAACAGCACCACAATGTGATGTGGATTCTTGGAGGGCATCTAGGCTCACTCATTAGCCAGCTAAAAAACTAGCTCTCACATACCAACCTCAGGATTCAAATCAGTGCCTCACCGAAAATTGATATGTGCCATGGCCTCCAGGGTTGTTCAAAGACTTAAAAGCTTTTGAATGCTAGGGGTGCCTGGATGGTTCAGTCAGTGAAGCATCCTACTCCTGATTTCAGCTCAGGTCATGATCTCACAGTTCATGGGTTCGAGCCCCTCTTCCGGCTCTGTGCTGACGGCTCGGAGCCTGCTTGGGATTCTCTGTCTCCCTCTCTCTCTGCCCCTCCCCCACTCATGCCTGCTCTCTCTCTCAACAATAAATAAAGTTAAAAAAACAAAAACAAAAACAAAAACTGGGGCACCTGCGTGGCTTGGTCAGTCGAGCATCCGACTTTGGCTCAGGTTATGATCTCATGGTTCGTGAATGCAGACCCCGCCTCAGGCTCTGTGCTGACGGCTCAGAGCCTGGAGCCTGCTTCAGATTCTGTGTCTCCCTCTCTGTCTGCCCTTCCCCCCTGTTCATGCTCTGTCTCTCTCTCAAAAATAAACATTAAAAAAAATGTTTTAAAAAAACATTATTAAAAAAAAAAACTTCTGAATGCTGAATTCGTAACAAACAAGTCCACTGTTTCTTCTTAATCACCTCAAAAAAGTGAGCCTTCCTAGCACCTGGTACCTAATCCTGACACATAATCCACTAAATACATGTTTGTAACACTTTATGTGGCTACGTGCAGTGCACACACAGAACTTAGCAGATGAACGAAATGCCTGGTACAAACATCACTGGGGGTGGTGACCCTAGGGGAGGACCGGCTGAAGTCAACAGGACATCAGACCACCCTCAAGCTCCACGCTGCCGACATCTGACACACCACTCGATTTAAATCTTTATTTTTTTTTTTTTTTTTTTTTTTTTTTAATTTTTGGGACAGAGAGAGACAGAGCATGAACGGGGGAGGGGCAGAGAGAGAGGGAGACACAGAATCGGAAACAGGCTCCAGGCTCTGAGCCATCAGCCCAGAGCCCGACGCGGGGCTCGAACTCACGGACCGCGAGATCGTGACCTGGCTGAAGTCGGACGCTTAACCGACTGCGCCACCCAGGCGCCCCTCGATTTAAATCTTTATCCAGGTAACTCCAAAATATATTAGCCCCTCATCTCCTCTCTTACCAAAAATCACTGTGAAGGGTATTAATGAGTGTTACAAAATAAAAGATAATGGTCAAATAAAGATGACAAACGAAGGGATCTAACTGAAGGGCCTCTCACCATCAGTACACTGATGTATGCTACACAGCTCTAGAAGGGATCAGACCACATCTAAATGCTCTCTCTCTCTCTCTCTCTCTCTCTCTCTCTCTCTCTCTCACACACACACACACCCACCATTTTTTGGTGGAGCATATCTAGTATTTCAGAGACCACACTTTGGGAAACATCACCTTAAACAAACACATACCAGACATTGATTAATCCCAGAAAAACAAGCTTAAAACACGAACCTCCCCAACTGGGAGGTTCTGTGTCTACATAGAGCACACACATACATTACACTTTAAGAATGCTGCTCCTCCTTCGCTGAGGAGTCTGGAAGTACAAGAACCAAAAATAAAACTGCTAAATGTAAATGAACCAAGAGATGCCACAGAGTCCTTGGTGGGGCACGTGCACCTTGCCAGGAATCCGGAACGTAGGGCTAGACATCGTCAGCAGTTCTGGCTTAGTTCCAGGGAAGTTCTTCCAGGGTCTGAACTTATTCCGTCCACAAAAGAGGAACAGCAGCACCCAACCCCAGCACCGCACACAGAAGGCGGATCTCAAAGTGTGGTCCTCGGACAGAGGCATCAGCGCCACCCAAGTACTTGCGAGAAGTGCAAAATCTACAATGCTGGTCACACCAACCCTTAACAAAGTCAAATCCGCTACTTGGGAAAGGGGCAGAAGAAAACAATCCTAGTGTCCATCCCTGAGAGCACCTGAATGAGGGAACAGGCTTCTGTCCCTGCTCAGTGCCTTCCATCAGAGAACCTGACTAGTCATTCTTAGCTCAATTTTATATGTTCCTCTCTAAGCAAAAGGCAAAATGATTCACGGCCTTGCTGTTAAAATGAAGCCCCTTTGTGGTTAAAAAAAAATGTTACATACACAATCTCCATCCCTCACTGTTATGATTGTGGGAGAGGAAAATCGCCACTGTGCATTTCATGTTGCCTAGCAACACCTCAGGCGCTCCTCAGAGGTGTTCTCGAGAAGCCGAACACTAGCACAAAACAAGGTGAAGCGATCCAAAGATGAAATCCGCAGGACGTGCTACGCCCTGGCAGCAGGTTTAAAGGCGGCAGGAAAGCCTCAGCGTGCAGCGTGACTGCACGCAGGCCTCTCCCGTGCACGGCGCTTGCGCGGGCCCACCAGCTCTACGTGGATAACACTCCGTGCTGTCCACAGAGACATCCAGAGATGGCATCACTCGATCCCCACGACAACGTGGATGGGAGAACAACCACCTGAGTTCAAGTATCCAAGGAAGCAAGAACCAGAGAAACTAAAGACTCGCTCAAGGCCACACGGCTGGCAAGTATCAGAGGGAGAATCAAGTCTTCAACTCCCGCACTTTTCCACGACAATGAAAACCGATTCCCATCTTCTCTATCACTACTTTTGGGAAACTCAACAATATGAGAAAATTCCTCATCCGCACCAGAAATCACAAGTGTAAAAATAACACCATCAGGGCTCAGAGAGGCTTCGAACCAACTCACCAAGCAAACTGGTATCAAAGAATTTCTACAAGGATAGTTATTACTACAGAGTCAGACCTTTGACATGTTTGAGGAAGCTGCTATGAGAAAAAATTTCATAACAGAAAACTGTGATTATTGTCTGGAGTACATAAACAACCATTTCTCTATTGTGGGTTAGGCACTGGTCAGAAGGAGTACCCTTCTGCTTCTTACCCACAAGCCACATGTTTACAAAGGATGCACTGAGTGTGTGCCCAGCACATTGCTCACTGAGGTGTTTTAAAGGCAAAACTTAAGAAATGTCAACAGAAAACCGTGCTTAGGTTGACAAGAAAAGTTTCCCACCATCAAAAGCTTATATACCTGTTGCTCCCAGCATGACTTGCTTTTGTACTCTGATTATGGTTTATTACGGGCCAGCTTTACTCCAGCCCCATTTGACACACAACATGGCTGGAGTGCGGACCCGCACACCACCTGGCACAAAGGCAATCTACGGAGAAATTATAATAATTTCTAAGATGAACTAACCAGTATTCTTTACAGCCTATCAAAGACATTTTTCTTTTTTTTTTTTTTTTTTTAATTTTTTTTTTTCAACGTTTATTTATTTTTGGGACAGAGAGAGACAGAACATGAACGGGGGAGGAGCATAGAGAGAGGGAGACACAGAATCGGAAACAGGCTCCAGGCTCTGAGCCATCAGCCCAGAGCCCGACGCGGGGCTCGAACTCACGGACCGCGAGATCGTGACCTGGCTGAAGTCGGACGCTTAACCGACTGCGCCACCCAGGCGCCCCTCAAAGACATTTTTCAAGATGCATGTAGACACTTACCCTCCTCTACTGTGCCGCTGACTGTGGGCAGAAATCTTATAAGGCAGTGCTCGGTCACCCAGATTTTCCAAGCTCCTCACTACCGCCCCTCTGTCCATCAGGGCTTCTATTGTACGTTTCAAAGCAGCAGCGGTCTCTGGCTGTTTTTTTGTTTTCATTTTTAAAGAAAAGAAAAAAAACATATCAGAATCAATAGAAGAACTAGAATGATAAAGTCTGGTCAGTTCCAATCATAACAGCTCTACTGGCAGGGAAAAAAGCAACAGAAACTGTCTTGCTAACTTAAAATTTAAAGAGAGAGACATTTAGTGTAAGGATAGGAGATAGCTCACAGATAACGAAGGAAAAGCTGAAGAACCAGGCCTCGGAGAGTTCGGGAACCAGAGCAGCTCCAGGGATCTGGGAGGCAGGAACTAATAAATGGCTTCTTCAGAGCACCTTGGCCAGGATGAATCCACGCCAATCATGGTCAGTCCTCGTATCCCATGACTCAAAATCTAAATTCCAGGGGAAGAGCGTCCCATCCTCTTGGCAGGACACTCTGATTGGCCGTCCCACCAGAACCATAGCCAGGGGGAAAAGGGTCGTCCCCAAAGAAAAACAGGCAGATTATAACCAAAAGGGGGGAAAAGGATGATTAAGAGCCAATCTCTGCTCTCGTGGAGCTTACAATCTAATAAAGGGATTAACACAAAAAACCCAGGTAAGAAGACACGAGGGCAGAACACAGGACGTGACACGGGCTGGAGAGCTCCTGAAAGAAGGCACATTCAGTTGTGAGAACGACTGCATTAAAGAAAAGCTCATTTGCGAGGAGCCCTGAAAAATGACAACAGGAGATGCAAAGAACAAATGAAACCGGTGCTGAGTGAAGGAGTAAAGGCAAAGAAGTCTGAGCGCACTGAGGAAATAACTAGGAGTTCCACCGGATGAAGACCAGGACCCGGGAGGGCTGGGAGGTGACAGGCTGGATACAAGCATACAAATACTAAATACCTGTTAGAAAAACAAAATTCAAACAATGTAAAATCTCACCACCCAGAGATAAAAAAACTTTAAACATTCTGGTGAATTTCTTTCTAGATCTCTCTCTTTACATATGTATACACAAAAGAATTCTGGAAGCAAAGATACTTTACAGGGTAAACCTGAGATGTAGCTAATGTAATGTGGAGAATGAGGCAGAGATGTGGCAAAAGAGGGGTGCCAAAATACGGTGGCTGGGAAAACGGTACTGTTGCTAACACCTAACGGAAAATCTGGAGGAGCTGGTTGGGGACAAGAAAAGATGGATTCAGTTTAAGACATGCTGAGTTTGAGATGCCTACAGCTCCTCAAAGTTGACCTCTCAAAATGTTAACTTAAGCTCAAAACAACAGGGAGGGTTAGAATTACCCATTTAATAATCATCTGCACAGGAGGGCTGTCTGAAGCCCTAGGAATAGCGGAGACGAGGAGAGAGGGTGGGAGAGGGGGCAAAGAGATCAACCAACAGAACCTTGGGGAACACAACCATCTGGGGGCTGACCAGGGAACTTGAAGTCAGAAAAGCAAACGGAAAAGGTAGTCAGACAGTATGAGGAAAATCAGGCCCACCTGGTCAGAGAAACTAAAAGGAAAGAGGCAGACTCCAGAACAAGAGGGTAGAGGACGAAAATGAAGGCAAGGCCAGCATGTGCTGGCTGCACGGTCACACTGCGGGATGGGGCTAGAAGCTGGATGGCAAGTTTCCGCGGTACAGGTGTGACAGCAAGGAAGAGAGAGAAACAGAGCCAGGGCCTGAGGGGCATCAAGTCCGAGCAGAGTGTCTTAGGGGGCAGAACACATGAGCAAGTTAGTAAAGGGGAACGAAGCAAGTGAAGAGGATGGAACGTACGCTGTTTTCAACGACAACGGTGGCAGTGGCAGTGGCCAGTATGATTGTGTAATTGCTGCAAGCCCAGCACTGGCCTGGTACGTACTACATACTGTTACGCAGTTAATGTTTACCGAATAAAAAAAACAAAAGGTTTACAGATTTGGAAACTGGGCCTCTGAGGGATGCCTGGACTCTGAGATGCCATGGCCGCGAGTAAGTGGATGAGCCTGATGCAAGGGAAGGAACGCCGGCGAAGTAAAATCGGGGGGCGGGCAGAGGGTGGCCGAGGACACCTCAGCAAGGAAAAGGGACACTTCTCCTCAAAGACATTAACTGAAGGGATGAAGGTAAAGGGATCGCGAAGTGCAGGAATGAACTTCAGAAAAGGCTACCTTCCAGTGGCTCATTTCAGATCAAATGAAAAGAATAATGCAGAATCATTTTAAGTGAGCACTTTAGGAACCAAAGAAAATCCACCATTCCTATCAATTTTCCTTTCGGACGAATTCTGTTAAAATGCTGTGAATGCGCTAAGTATTAGTTTAAGGTTTACCAACAAAATTTTTACTTTCATTTCACATTGTAGCCCACTGGGTTTTTTTTTTAATTCCTGCTGAAAATTATATTTATGTATTTAACTTTATGATAAAACAGAAATTTCCTGCAAACAATAAAAATAGGAGCCCAAATTCCTTCACAGGAACACTAACTAGGTGAAAAATCTATGGCAATCTCTCCTTATGATTGTACACAAACATATTTTTATACAGTTCTAATCAACACGTAGACTAAATTCTTCTCACATTTCATGAGTTCACAGACATTTCCGTATTTCTGCAGAAGCCTCATTACTAACAGCAGGGTAATAATTCATTTCATTAACAATGCCATTTCTTGACCTGGTATTGCACCAATTAACTTATGATAATTGGCAAACAGTCTTTCCAAATAAAGAAATGGGTAAAGTTAAAAAAAAAAAATTGATGGATTGCAGTCTTCTGATTAGCTATCCAAATCATAAATTTTAATTTCAGTTTTGCCTGATTAAAAAAGAATATATCTCAATAACTCTTGTCTTGTTTAAATTCCAACTGCAATGTTTACAGTATGAAACATGGAGCACCCTCCTCTGAAATAAAAAATTTTCTTCTATCCAAAAATAGAGTAAAGCTACTTAAAAAGAATGTAACTCAGGAAAATATCAAAACCTATTTTGTTTGACTTAGGTATGTCAAGTCAAATTGTAAACTGCTGGAATAGCCACATTCACTTCATGGTAATTTCATAGGTAATTTCAAAAGTTTTAAAAGAAAGATGAAGAAGCAAAAATAATTCTGGTTTATTAGGGGAGCTCCACTTGTCCCATATCCCTTACCTCATCACTCTATATATAGCAGGGGTCAAGCAAACGAGGGCCTGTGAGCCATCTGCCTCAGTACCTGTTCCTGCAAATAAAGTTTTATTGGAACAGAGCAGCTCATACATTTAAATAGTGTCCATGCTGCTTTTATGCTAAAGGCAGATCTCTAATTACATCTGAGACTGCATGGCCTGCAAAGCTTAAATTATTTACTCCCTGGCCAACCTCTGCTCTATACTGTAATGGATTGACAGATGCCGGCAAGGCCTCAATCCACTAACCCTAAGATGCGCCACAAATGAAACCACGAGCCTGGCCCAGAGGTATGCAGACAGAGAATTCCCCATGGGATGGGTAATCAGGTAGACAGACGTGGCACCAACCTAACTGGACAACATTAGCCTGGCCATTCAAATCACCCCACAGGATTCACAGAAGTGACTCTACAATATTCACCATTCCAACCTCCAAGCTCCTAACTTCCTAATCAACCCAGAGTGCCAACTGCAGCTTTCCTCATCTGGTGAAACCTACAGCTCTATTAAAATAAAATTCTTAGGCTTCAAAAGAAACCCAAAGTTCTCCTTAATCCAATCCAGCACAATTTTCAATCTGTAAGAACATATGGTCTACAGGAAGTAAATGATCTTAGTGTCATAATTCTCATTCACAAGGTCTCTGAACCACTGAATTTCAACTATTCTAAGAAAGGTTGTGTGTGCTTCTCATGGGCTTCTCCCACCCCATCTGAAAGCAACTCCTTAAAACTCTCCTTCAATCCACCATATGGCAATGAAACACAATTTTGGCAAGGCACAGACTGAGGGGCTAAAAACATTCAGTTGAAAAAAACTATGGAAAAGAAACAATGAATGAGTGTGAATGGGAACTAGGAAAACTGGATTCGGGTCCCAGCTCATTCACAAATGAGTTACAACCCTGGGTGAATTGTTAAAATCTGCCCATTTTTAAACTTGTGCCTCAGTTTTCTCCTGTGCAAAATCAATGGTTCCCAACAAATTTTCTGCCTCTACAACCTTTGCACAAGCAACTTTTATATTGTAATTCTCAAAATATCCTAGGGGCATACAAAAAAAAGTCTCCCCCTCTTTTCTTCTGTGCTCATCCAAAAGTGCCCCCTGCCTTACTCTGTCATTCCCGTTTATCTCTATACAGCACTTGTGGCAATCCGTAAATATTCTTTCATCTCTAGAATGTAAGTTGCAAGAGAGCAAGGACTGTAGTCCATCATGGACTCAGCTGTATTCCCAAAGTCTAAACCAGTCCACATATCAGGGAGCAGGCACTAGAAATAATGCTTAAATAAGTAAACTAATGTAACAATTCTACCTCCCTTACTTGCTTTCTCCCTTTTTTTCTTGAGGAACCCCAAGCTTCCTCCAATCTATACTACAATTTGAAGCCACTTTTCAATGTAGCTCACCATCGGTTAGTAATTGCAATATTGAAGCAAAATGACAATAGTGTTTTTCTATTTATTTCATGTAATGCCAAAATGTTAATACTAATATTGTAGTCTTAAAGAATCCAGAACTCATCTAATGGAAGTGAAACTAAATAGTCATGTATTTCAGAGACCAAGTTCAAATATATATACAAATATAAATTAAACTTGGATTCATTGCTCTAATTATTTGCTGAAAAGATAAAGTACTAAAAAAATTTACACTAAACAATACTTTAAAAAATTCACACTGTGGGGGCGCCTGGTGGCTCAGTTGGTTAAGCTTCTGACTTCAGCTCAGGTCACGATCTCACAGCTCATGAGTTTGAGGCCCACATCAGGCTCTGTGCTGACAGCTCGGAGCCTGGAGCCTGCTTCGGATTCTGTGACTCCCTCTCTCTGCCCCTCCCCTGCTCGCACGCTGTCTCTCTCTCAAAAATAAATAAACATTAAAAAAAAAAAGTAAAAAAATAAATTAATTAAAAAAAATCACACTAGACAAAATTACCAATTTTGGTCTCATTATTATTAATTACTAAAACTACCGTTATTCAGGCTACAAAAGACGACTCAGGGAAAATCTAACAGCGAACTTCATATATTTGCAGGGCTACTCTGAAAAAACATAGGTATGTCATATTTTGATCACTGAGGTTTAGCACTTGTGGTAATCTATAAAAATCTCTGAAATCAGAGGGTAAAAATTCTAGAGAAAGAGAGCCTCAATGTGTAAACAACACATTTCTGAAATTACAGCTGTATGAAAGTGAAATGGGCTGGCATGACCCTCTCATCACTAGAAGTGCACAGGTAGAGGATGACCACTGAATCAATCTTTGCATTAGGTGGGAAGCTGGTCTTGCTAACTTCTAAAGCCCCAGCCAAGATTAAATTCCAATACTATTCTGGCACCACTCATCATCCTGAAGGACACTGTGAAGTGAAAGTGGGTTTTTAAAAAAACTACAACTGGGGGGCACCAGTGGGTGGCTTAGGCAGTTAAGTGTGCAGCTTCGGCTCAGGTCATGATCTCGCCGTTCGTGGGTTTGAGCCCCGCATCAGGCTCTGTGCTGACAGCTTGGAGCCTGGAACCTACTTCAGATCCTGTGTCTCCCTCTCTTTGCCCCTCCCCTGCTCATGCTCTGTCTCTCTGTCTCTCTCAAAAATACAGAAACATTAAAAAAAACCATAACTGCATGGTGGTGAAGAATACAATGACTACTAGTCAGGTTTGGTGCTGTTGCCTGGATTTATATTAAGGCAACAGCTTTTACCCACTACTGCTTCTACTGCTTTTGTAACGGTTCCCTGAGAGGGTCCCTAGGAAGCCCAGGCTCCTTAGGCTACATTTTGAAAACCCCAGTTCTAGAGATTCTAATGGTCGAAGTTTCTACAATAAAGATGAGAGCAAACAAATGGGAAAAATAAAAGGAAGGACATCTCTACTCGCCCGCAACATAAAATCTCCATTCAGTAAGGTGACTTAAGTTAAGAATTCATGGGAGTACTCTACCACCACCATTGGTCAATACCAACATTTTATCTAAACATATGTTCGTCCTAGTAAGAGTAGCTTGTGAACAAAATTATCTTGTCAATTTGACTCTCTGCCAACCATTAAGTTTTCGAAGCCAGTGGCCCTCAGATGCGCTCAGCTATCGCTACAACAGCCTCACAGTCCACCAGGAAATAAAAACCACACAGAATACACAACATCTAACAGCGTGCAGCACCCACGTACCCCTCACCTTTCTCACATAACAAAGAGGTGTGCAACTCCCAGGAGCAGGTAGGATTTAAGGAAGGCGGAACCAGGCCAGAAAACTGTCAACACCTGTGAAAATGTAAGAGTGAAAGCCTTTCTCGTTCTCTGCCACATCTTAATTCTGGAATTTATGTCCTTAAAAAAAATTCCCTTGAAACCTGCATTTTCAGAGAGAATGTCCCTGGAAATTCTGCAATGAGATTCTCACAGCAATTTGAGAAAAGGAAATCTGTGAGCACCTTTCAACAGTAGAACAGGATTTAAAGGAGGTTTCTGTCACTAGCAGACCTCCGAAGAACAGAATGGACAACCATCTAGAACAAAATGCGTAAAGTGCCAGCACTGCCTAACAACATCTACAAAGCCCAACTCTGAAAATGATTCCATGGGAACCGTTTCATAAAATATTTTTATGATCAGAGAACCCCTGTTGCCCCACAATTTGAATCAAGAGTTGCAGTCTTTAAAGATTAAAAATTATTAAGCACAGAAGCAATTTTAAAAATTAGCCTAAGATTCAGTAAAGAGAAGTACAGAAAACTAAAAAAATAAAACTTCATAAATACATGCCCAAACGTGATTACATAATATGTACACTGTATAACTTGTGGGTAAGTGACCAGCATAGTAACTTTCAAAGGCTTTTCAAAGGTCAAAGACAGAAAATGCTTCTAGAAGTAGAACTGCACTGCTCTACTACTTTGCCTATGAATCTTATTTAAAAGACCATTTGTAACAAATATGGACGAGCTACTGAAGAAAGACTTAACAGGCTTTCAAAAGCGGGGGAGAGGACAGGAGACAGTAAGAGAACCAGCATCTATAAAGTGTACTAGGAAAATAACAAATAATTAGAATTCAGTGAAACCCTTTTTGTAAGCAACTATCATGCACTCTGCAAAAAGAAAAGTACCTCAAATATTAAAAACAATTTTAGGGCGCCTGGGTGGCGCAGTCGGTTGAGCGTCCGACTTCAGCCAGGTCACGATCTCGCGGTCCGTGAGTTCGAGCCCCGCGTCAGGCTCCGGGCTGATGGCTCAGAGCCTGGAGCCTGTTTCCGATTCTGTGTCTCCCTCTCTCTCTGCCCCTCGCCCGTTCATGCTCTGTCTCTCTCTGTCCCAAAAATAAATAAACGTTGAAAAAAAAAATTAAAAACAATTTTAGATTAAAAACTGTACATTCACAGTTCATACATATCAAGTGATCATTTAACAAAGTTACGAGCCCTAAGAGCTGCTAAAATGTGTAACAAGTGAAAAGAACCCATGAATACGAGATTTAATTTACACGATCATCTTTACGAGAAACAGTTGTAAGAGGAGACCACCTAGAAATCTTTATTGGGGAACAACTTTAAAATAATTTTAATGACACAAATCAATTATAAAAGAGGAAGCATATTCCTGACATCTGGAAAAGGAAAGAAAACTGAACAAGCATACCAAATTCTGTGAGTTCAGAAATACAGGTTGAGATTGCCATTGGGGGAGATTAAGTATAGTCAGATAGTGACCATTTCTTAAGGCTCCACCTAATATTAATCTGGAAGCATTCCTCTCAAAGGCCTCTTCAAGCCAAGTATTTCTAGGTTGCTTACTGTGAAATCCACCTCCAAAAGGGTAGCCACAAGGATGTGAAACACGAAGTCCCAGCCCTTTCAAAGTTTGTGATACAGACATGAAGACAGACACATGTAAGTAAACTAATTAAAACAGAAATTAAACCTAAACAAGACTGAATCAAAAAGCATCAATGTGACAAGAACTCCAAAGGAGCTGCTACTTCTGACTGCAGGGTTAGAGACAGCGGACTGCAACTGGTCCAGGACAGCCAAACACCTCTCCTAGAGGTGGAGAGAGGGTCCGTTAGGGTGCTCTCAGAGCAGGTCTGGACTAACAGCAGGAAAGAAGGACAGAAAGAGTCAGATGGCATTTATTTTTGGATAGAATCAACATGGGCACTGTGTTTGGCACACGCAGAAGCCATCACTTTTGTCCATTCTAAGCAATTTTTTGCTTAGCACATTAAGAGTTCTGTTCAAACACTCACTTATACTGCTGGTAAAAATGTATACTTTCTGGAGGGCAAATGGCAATCTAGATTAGTCTCAAATGTGTATACCTTCAATACTACAGCCACTTCTAAGAATTTACTCTGAGAAAACTGCCATACCCATGCACAAGGACTTAGCTCGGAAAAACTTCACCATAAAGTTATTAGGATAGTGCATAAATAGAAATGTAGTTGTCCATCACAGACCACTGGTTCAATAAATTATTTTCACTGAATAGTAACACAGCCATTTAAAAAAGGGACGTTGATCCTTACGTAAGACACAAAAATATTTTAACAAAACTAAAAATCAGCCGGTAGGGTCAATCCATATTTCTTTCTAAAAGAAAAAAGTACTTATGTACACATACATTGGAAAAAAGTCTGGATGAATATACAACAAAATGTTACTACTTTTCCCTAGGTAGTAAGATGACAGGAATATTCTGTTGTGTTTTCTTTTCATGTTGCTTTATTACCTGACTTTTTACAGTGAGCAATAAAAAGTTGTTTTAGAAACAAACTGCTTTTGGGGAAAATTCAGTTTTGTTTTGATTTAAAGAGGATTTCTTCCCCTAAGTCTATGCCAGAGACTTGCTTGCTATCTTACTATGGATGCCGTACTTTGCAAATTTTGTACTGAAGTCCTAAACCTAAGCCTCAAACATTTAGAACTCATTCACAGACTCCACATCCATATACATTTTTAATACTAACCAGAGAGGTGTTGATAGATAAGCTTTCAGTGGTTACTGAGAGAGCCTTGCAAGCTGTACTTCTAATATCATGAGCTATGTTTACATTGGCTGCTCGGATTCTTGACAATCAGAGAAAAACCAGAAATCTAGAAGTCAGGAGCCTAGAGATCACTGGTCCTAAAATCAGAGCCGACTAAGGACATGTGACAGGACAAGACCAAGTCTGGCCCTGAGAACACAGTGGTCAATGATATCAAGGTAATGAGTGGTGGGTTAAGCATCCTACTCTTAGTTTCGACTCATGTCATGATCTCATGGTTCATGGGATTAAGACCCAAGTAAGGCTCTGCGCTAACAGTGTGGAGCCTACTTAGGATTCTCTCTCTCTCTCTCTCTCTCTCTCTCTCTCTCTGTCCTTCCCACCATGTGCATACATGCTCTCGCTCTCTCTCAAAATAAACATTAAAAAAAAGAAGAAGAAGAAGAAATCAAGGTGATGAGAAAAGAGGAACTTGACCATATTCTATGGCCATGCACCAGGACTGAGATTCTTGAGACCTGGGAAATCAAACATAAAAATTTATTCTTTGGGGCATGTGATAAAAATAAAAAGAACCCAGGGAAGAATGGAAGAAAAAAAAAATCAGAGGAGCAAGAGTCCAATAACTGCTGAGTCCAGCACAGATTAATGTGTGCCAATAACAATAACAAACTGAAAATAATAAAGCAGTCACACTTCATAGCATGGCTGAGTTTGCAAATGTAAAGGTAGTTAGTAGGATGATCAGTAACTTCAGCTGCAAGGTTGGCAAGACTGCCTCTAAATCATAAACTGGACTTACTAAGGGACCCTGCAGCTAGCCCACAGTGAGTCACCAATACCAGCTTTGGTGTCAAAAGATTATAAATGAATGAATTTCAAGACCTCACAGAACAAGAAGAAAGTCATGATTACATGAGATCCAACTCTGTATGAATTTATGACTTGTCAGTTACTTATGGGCCCAGGTTAACAGTAAATCTGTGTAGTTCGACTATAATGCAGTTTTGTTCCTTAATTAATCCACTTGTTTCCCAGGTCTCAAGTCAAAGAATATCAATCAGATAGATGCCATTTCAGGCCAAATTTGGAGGTTCAATTGCATACAACCAGCAGTTCCTTTCATGATTTGGGTACATCAAAAGAAAAGGGCAGAATCACCAAGGCATCCTCTAGAGCACAGTGGAATCATCTGAGGAACTTTTTTTTTTTTTTTGTGAGAGAGAGAACGAGCGACAGAGGGAGAGGGGCAGAGAAGAGAATTATCTCAAGCAGGCTCCACACCCAGCACGGAGCCCGATGCGGGGCTCAATCCCATGACCCTGGGATCACGACCTGAGCCAAAATCAAGAGTCAGATGCTCAATCAATCAACTGAGCCATCCAGGCACCCCTAACCTAGGAACTTTAAAAAATGAGATGCTTATGTCTCACCTCAGATATTTTGATTCAATTGGCCTAGGAATTTAAGAATCCTGGGCACTAGCATTTTTGAAGCTCTCCAGGTACAGACAAAGCTGAGAACCACATTCTAGTATGAAGTTGGCTGGCTTCTCATCAGCCAAAAAACGAGTGGTTCCGGCCGAACTGTAGTTTATCAAGGATTTCCAGCAATGATCTCCTACAACTCTAATTTAATAAACATAAAAGCTCCACTTCTTTTTTCACAATAACAGAGCTCTCCCTGACATGAAATAGAGAAATAACAACCCCAATAGGTGACTACTTGTGGTTAATAGTACTTGAACAGCTGGAAACAATGCCAAAATTAGGATGTCCATCTTTGCTATTCTGAGGACATTCTGAAATCCACACCCTTTTACTGGGAGATTTCCACTTCTATCTTCCCCATCCCCACTCCAGATGCCTGTACAGATGAATAAAAGATGGGAAAGAGGAAGACTGGCAGGAATCCTGGTTACTATGGCAGCAAGTAAATGAAATGCCAAAGCTCATGAAACGGATAGTGAGAGCAGGAATCAGGTATACATCACTGAGCTACCTGTCTTGTGGACTGCTCTCCTTCACACACAATTCAGTTCCCTGCCTTCATCTTACAGTTCGGCCTCTGCAGGGAGTAGGAGGACAGCACTGGAATGACAGGGAGACCAAGGGAGGTAAGAACCCGCAAAAGATTTAGTGACTAGAGACAACAGGGTTATTAAAGAAAGAATCATATTTTATATCCTGTGAATCTTCTAAACATCAGTGTATGAGTTTAGCAAAAAATGTGTTCGTCGACTGGGTTAAGAGAAGTATTTTTTTTTAAATATGCACTGATGGAGAAACTTGGGCCTTGGCAAGAGTCAGATCTGCATTACCCTACAGACCAACTGTGTCCACCAACCAGGCCACTGCAGGGGTGCTTAACTTAGGAGGTGAGAGGAAGGCATTTGAGGGATTGCACTACTCTGAAGAGCAGGAGGAGCAGGGTATAAAGGCACAGTGGAATTAAAGGAATAAAAACATCCTTCCAGATTCAGTTACTTCCTAGAAGTGTGCTTCTCCTCTGCGATCCTACACGGACCGCTCCCATTCCACACACATCTTGCAAGTACAATTACGTCGAGTACCATCCCCTTCCTTAACTAAGCTTCTTCAAGGTTGCATCTATTCATCTTTACTACATGCTGGAGATGCAACGCAACTGGCACACAGAATGTGTTTGCTAAGTATTTGATGAATGCATAAGTCAAAGAATAAATGGAAAAATGAAGGGATGGAAGTTGCTAACTGCACTTTAATTCACTGAAGAGAAAGAAAATGCTAAGCCAAGTCAGAAAATTCAAGGAGAAATAAGATATTCAACTGCAAAGAGGAAAACAGCACCATTTGTTTTCAAGAGACAGATATGCATAATAAAGCTAAAGCACATCCTGTTAGTCAAAAACAGATGCACAGTCAAGGAAGAAGGAATAAACAGGTAAGAGACTGATACAAAACAAAGACACAGCCAGACTCATAAAGGTGCTTCCAGACTTCTAAGAATTCTTGGGACATAATCAAGAATCATGGACATTCTACTCCTAGAGTGTACAGGAAATATTACGCATCCAACTTCAGGACTCTGAAAAGCTAGGACAACTTCTGGAAACCGAGTCAGCAGGTCGTGCTGTCTCTACATACCAAGTAGAGACAACAGCATTGTACAGTGTCTTCCAGAGGGTGTGACAATGAAATTTCCTATTACGACCGGAAGGACAGTGAAACCAAGGGAATGGTAGTCTTCACTGTTGTGTTTACTTCCCACCCCTACAGTCTAACGTCAGTAGTGTGTACCCTGGAGACTGTATTTGAGGATTTAAACATATAAAAAGGGACGTCAAAGTGCCTCAAAGTTGTCTGGAAAAAAAAAAAAAGACAGGTAAAGGCTCTCTTGCACACCCAAGAGAATGAAAAAGATAAAGCTGGATTTTGAGACTTAAGAGTACCTTTATCTTGAATATTTGTCTTCAAATACTCAAAGGGAAAAAAGGTAACACTTCAGAGGCAGAACTTGAGCTTGCAAATTAAAGAGGCAGACTGGAGGTAAGAAACCCCTTTAAAATCAGAACTTCCTGTAATTGAAGTGCACCTTCTGGGAGAGCCGCTGACAAAGTTCTAGTTCTTGCGGGTGGTGGTTACACGGGTGTTTGCTTCGCAGGTACAGTGGATCCTCATTACGTGCGGAATCCATACGTGCCAATTCGTCTACTAGTGAAAACTTATTTGTGCCGCCCAGGTGGACACTCCCACCAACTTCTGCAGTCATCTGCAGACACACGCATGTGGACACTGGTGGAAAAATGTGCCACCCGACATGTACATTCCCGGCTGAGGCCCAACAACCAAGGCTCTGCCTTCTTGTTTCAGGTCTCCCATGGTAATAAGCAGGTGTCTTTTCTGCGGTCCACGTAGTGCCATGTTTTCCTGCATTCTGGTGTTTTTTGTCAATGCTATTTAAAATGGTCCCCTGAGTGTAGTGACATGCTGTCCTAAATGTTCCTCGGTGTAAGAAGGATGTGATGTGCCTTACAGGAAAAATGCATTAGGTAAAGCTTCATTCGTGGCACGGGTTAGGATGCTGTTGGCTTTGAGCTCAATGATTATGAATCAAATGTATTAAATATAATGTCTTTATCAGAAACACACATAAAATGAGGTTATGTATCGGTCAGTTAATTAAAATGTGACCAGCCAGAGGCTCACAGGAACCCAACCCTGCATCTCCTCAAGGGGCAATGACTTGTATTCACGAATTCAGCGTTAGAGGCCACTTTACAGAAAGTAACTGCCACAAGTAACAAGTAGCAACCATACTCACTGTGCTGTATACCAGTTCATTTTCATGGGACGGAGTATGTATGTTAAACTCCACACACAAAAAATGTTTTCGTAGGTGGGCTTCGTGCATCGTACAGAAGAATCAAACACACAATTCCTAAGGCCCCTTTTGAAATGTGAACCATCATTAGCTCCGCGCTTTCAGAGACCAACAGAATTTTAAAACTCCAACTGTGCTTCTGGTTGTCAACATGTTCTTTTTGGGAAGGACTGAAATGGGCTATAGACTCAGAAATGTCAACTTTCAAATACTAAGCAAAGAGCAGATATCAAAACTTCCCAGTAAGTTGGAAGTTGCAACACAAGCATCTAATTATGCTCCTTCTGAAAAACCTACTAGAACTACAGTAAAAAGCTTTTTATTGTGTTTTTTTTTTTTAAGGTACAACTCTGAAAGAATGAGGAAGACGAGATGGGAACACAGCAATTCAATCTGGAGAAGAAAGAAAATATATGAAAGAAAGCAGCAATGGGGAAAACCAAGAATCAACCGTACTTAACAAGTGGCAACACGGGGTATGCCTGTGAAAGTGGGGGTGAAGTAAGAGGCTAAAATAAAGTCTGTCAAAAGCGTAAGGATAAACTGGATCCTTAGATGCGTGTCTGGAGGTTTATTCTCTGGAGTGGACAAAACAGAGAGAAACCTCTGGACTACGAGACACACGCACAGCTCTAAGTGGGGGCACCACACCAAAAAGAGACTGAGGAATAAAATGCATACTGAATGATGAGACCCTTGGGCTCTTTCCCCACTTAGCTCCCAGAATAATGGCCCAAGGCCTTTCATCCTTCAGTCAAAAACTCTTAAGACTATTCTTTGGGCAATCTGACCTGTTCAAAAGATACCACAGGAGTCATGCAACAAACAGCCAGGCCACGAAGGCCAGACAATGAAGCAGACAAGCTCCACCCACGCATTCAGTAGTCCGTTCTGTTAAACCAAAGACCGCATACATTTGAGAAAAGCCTTTAACATGAGAGCTCAACACAGAAAAAACTGAAGTAAACAAACACTGCAGGAAGAGAAAACACTATCTTCAGAGATGAAAAGATACAGCAACCATGAAACAAGAGACTAGAAAAAAGGAAGATTCGGGGAACAAAGCAGCACTGATAAAGTAAATATCTGAGAAATTTTTTCAACAGAAGGGTTGGAAGATAAAGTTAGAAACACCCTTAGAAAGAGCAAAAAGACAAAGACAATTAAGAAAATTAAAAAACAAGAGACTGTATGAAACTGGACCAGTCCACATGATCCAAAGAGTTGAACAAAATTCAAAGTTGAAAAAACTCCTTTTTTCCAAAAAGGAGAAAACAGAGAGTAATCATCCTAGAAATAAAAGACACTCGGTTGCCAAACTGAAAAGAGCCCACCGAGGGCCAGCACAATGGAAGAAAAACTTTCAAGGCATGTAATAATGAAATTTCAGAACACTGAGACGAGAAGCTAGGGAAAAAAAAAAAAAGTCTTATGCTTACAAAAACTGAAGAAAAATACTTCCCAACCTACAATTCCATATTCAGCAAAACTCTTAAAAACATCTATACACCTGCAAAAACTTTAATTCTAAAGAGTTGTAAGATTGAAAAATGAGTTAATGTGTCAATATTATCTGATTTCTTGCAGCTGGAAAAGGGAATAATGGGGAAAGCTAAAAGAACCTTCTAGCGCTGGTGTAGAATTAGGAGGCATCAGATGTATACGAATACCCTACTTCTGTATACTGAAAAGGGCCCAGAAAAAGGGCCACGTTCACCCCTGTAAAGAATGGGCACACCCAGACCTTGATTTCTAAATTCCATTCCCTAACTAAATGCCTGGTCCCAATGGGGAAAGGAAAGTACAAGATAAGCCTGCAACCCCTTGCTGTGTTGGGAAATCAGGAAGCACTGAAAAAATGATACAAATGGGCATCAAGGACACAGAAACTAGCCTGAAGAGAGTATCAATGGCTAAATCTGGAAACATTTGAGCAAAATGATGACAGTAATGGAGTATAACCCACTAAATGAGTTCATACAAATAAATGGGAAGAGGAGGAAGCTCTTCACTTGAGTATAGCAAACAACAACAAAACTTACAAAAAAAAATCACTGTTTTGCATCATCATTGTAGTAACTTTGCTCAGGCAAAAATTACCTATGGACACTGAATTCAGGGGTTCAAGCTTGATGAGGAGTAAGTTATTTACGTAATCTCTTATTATTTTCCCACAAATTATTTATTGGCTAAAGGAAAAACAGTAAGTTGACAGTGGAGAAACCCGACAGACACCGTCTTACCCAAGCATCAAAGTTAATGTCAACATTAAGGGAACCACATCACGTACCTCCCAACATGAAGCTTTGAGGACATTATCATTGCTTCACTTATGTCATACTCCTGCCAAAAATGCATAGTGTGAATCTAACCATGAGGAAATGAGGGGCATTCACAAAATGGCCTCTAAATTTCAAAACTATCAATACCATGGAAGACAAAGAAAAACTGAGGAATTACTAATTAAAGGAGAGAGACATAAAAGCTAAATACAACGGACTGGCTTCTAAACTTAAAAAAAAAAAAATGCTACAAAAGGACATTATTGGAACAGCAACATTTGAATAAAGACGTCAGATTAAAATACTGCATCACTGTCATGTTCCAGATATTGATAATTACATTCTGATTAGATGATTGTCCTGGTCTTAAATATACTACAACTACTGAAGGAGTAGAGGGGAATGATGTCTGCAACTTAACACTCAAATGGTTCAGAAAAGTGTGCATGATAAAAGAATGACAAAGCAAACGTGGCAAAAATGTGTACTACTGGTGAATCTGGATGAAAATGATCCCGGAGTTCTTCATACTGTTCTCACAACTTTCCTGTGATCTGAAGTCATTTCGAAATAGAAGTGATATACTAAGAGAGTTTTTATTTACTCGGTGATTGCCATGTCACTCAATTCTGAATCAACACCTGTACGCCCTGGTTTACACTGGTAAAGAACAGCATTAACTGGCAGGGAAAACCTGTGGTGAGCCAAGAGAAAAGGCACTGAGGTACAACCTCTTCAACTCTAGACACAGAACCTCGTCAAGTTTTGAGGGCAGATGTGTTCATACTGAAAATACTCAGTCACAGAAATGTAAATTTTTCATTTTATTCAAAGTTGGTACAGAAGTGCTAATAACATTTCCATAAAATAATTACTATACTTCAGTTACAGGACAAGATACCACAGAAAGGAATATACTTTTCAAGAAATGTAGTTCATCTGAAGTTTCCAAATACTTTTGAAGGCTAATGCAGCAGCTGGCAAAATAACACACAGTACACAAAGAACAGTGTATTTTACAGAGTCAGTAATGAAAACTGACAGCTCTTTAGCAGATTTGCTTCATTGTTTTTCCATTTTTTCAACAATAACACTTTTAAAAACACATTAAACCAAGATCATACAGGTCTACAATTTTAAAAATCAGATTGTATACAGTAGGTTAGAGTAATAGTCAAGTTAGACTTGTCATGTATGGTTAACAATCCTAAATCTACAATTTCAATGGTATTCCTTTCAATACAGAAATAACCTGGTTTATACCAAATTCTACTTTCTGCTTGCAACTAAAACATTGTACAATGTGAAGATGGACCCCGATCAAACCTGAAGACAAAACAAAACAAAACAAAACAAACAAAAAAACCTGTGGACAACAAACGGTCACTGGAAATCAGTTTACAATTCAAAAAACTCACCAATGACTCAACAGCTTCATTTATAATCACATTTGGTCTACAATGCATAACTGACGAAATGGTACATTTACACAATACACACCCCCAGTGCACAGACTGGTCTCTTACAGAAAATATGGACAGAGTATAATAGGGAGGACACTGGGAAAAACAGCTTTCAATGTAGACATCTTTTTAAAATGCAATACTTACATATCAAAAGTACTAGATAAAAGCAGCAGTACTCTGCTGACATTTGGCTTAAAAATAAAGAAATGAATGAAGCAATTTCACAGGATATTAGAAAAGGAATCGGTTTTCTTCTTGAAGAAGACTACTAACTTTTGCACAGCAACTATTTTTGATATCCACCTTATCAAAAAAAAATAATAAGTACTGAGAAGCATAACATAGTTCATACATGATTGCCAACACAGGTCTGGGCAACAGAAAATGGGATGTCCAAGCAAAGAATGGGTAGATCCCTGCTCCATTTCTCAACTCTGCTGGCAATCTATAAACCAAAGCAGTACCGGTGGGGAAAGGCAGGGAACAGATGCCGTATCATCATCTGACACTAACGTAACATGTCATTATTAACAAAAATAAAGCTTTTGCATTTTAACAACGCCACAGAAAAGTCCATGAGCAAAAGACTTGTTGATCTGTTTTTGCCACTCAAAAGTTAGAGATCTCAAAGTGAAATTAGAAAATTCTAATTATACATATTTACACTGCTAGGACTACTTTCACCTAGACGAATAATTAAAGCAACTTTCCATGGAATTTTAAATGAAAGAAATTCTGCCAAAGGAATCTTCAAAAGCATGAAGTTCTTGCAAATGATTTTAAATTTAAAAACATTTAAAGGTACAGACGCATACTATATAGGATTAACAGATTATAACTGTTTTGCCTTATCACACATCGCTAAGCCAAAGATACTCCTCAAGCCTTTTTTTTTTCCTGTATTTCTGGCACCCCTCTGCCCTCACCACACACACCCCCACCCCAAGCCTGAGGTTTTACATTCTAATACTGAGGGAACACACCTGACTGCTTTTTGCTGGAGGGGGAATGAATCTCTCCCTTCAGGCGCTCTGGTTAACCCCTCTAAAACATGTGATACCAGTCTACACCAGCTTTAATCTTCATTCCATGTATTATCCGAGTTGACCAAGTCTTTCCCTAAGAAGATAAATACACAAAATAGAGGAGAGTGGGAACAAAGGTAGTCACTTGTCTCCCATTCTGAGAGTTACAGCTTTTGACATATGGGCAAAATTCAAGACAGGGATTATTTATGCATTCTTGATAGACTGGGACTATGCAGGTAAAGAAAAACAAGGGCAAAACCGAGTGCAAGAAAAACACATTTTCTTCTGCTGCACCCACAGATTTCACCTCATCTGGTCATGAAGCGGGGGGAATGGTACAGGTAAAAGAATCCTTTAGACTCTTACAACCACTGTGAAAAGCAAAGTAGCTTGTTTGGCAGAGCTGTCTCAGACTTAGTTTGATGCTCAGAATACTTGGACCAAATTCCGCTCTATTAAAATGAAGTGCAGTAAAGCACACGAAAAAATAAAGATAAGTTTACCTCTTACAAACCTACACAAAGATGAAAGACAAGTATTTGCCCTGTCAAAATGTGAAATTTCTCCATGTTTTCAGGAACCTACTGATGGCAGGTAAAACTTCCTCAAGACTTAAGATAAAAAACCAACTCAAATGGGTCTACAACTTAAAGCAGAAGTTTATCAAACTGTCCCACCCACCAAAAGCTTAAAAGTCTGTCCCAGTTAGTTCCAGATTATAGGAAAGAACCCATAAACCCCATTTTCACTTGTAACCCCAAGAATAATTGCAACATTCTTGACATTGGTCTTCTCTCCCTCTACCACAACAGTACAAACTTATTCAGATTATTACATTTGAATCCCTTCTCATTTAGGACCACAATTTAGATGACCTCATTGTCTAGGGCTTTCAAAACGGTGGTCCTCCATAACTCCCAAGACAGACGCCTGGTGGGCTTTATGACTGGCACTTGCGGGACACTGAGAAACACTGTGAGTCTTGTGCTTTCTACGTGTGGAGATACACACCTGCGTGAACAGGATTTGTGCTTTCTACGGACCTCTACTTTAAGCTCTTTATCTAACATGGAATGTGAAACTGTTGCCACATGTATGTTCTCAGATATGCCTATTAAACCTACACTGGAAACACAATAGTTAAAATATACTCACAGAATAAGTAACTTTATAGTTTTAATGAAGGATACAAAACAAATATAGATGAATAAATAACATTTAAACTGCAACAGGAATTAGAGCTACTTGGTTTCCTTGAACCTAAACAAACGCTGCATATAAAGTATGTAAATATAAATGCATTTTTTGTATTTCCTTGACTAGTTATAACAAAATTTAAAAAGAGGAATTGTAACAAATAAATATATTCTATCAAGAAAGGGAAATGTGTAAACTAGCAGGGTCAATATTGGCAACCAGAAGGCACTAATCAAAACAGAAATTTCAGAAGCTGATTATATTATGAAATACCCTATATACTGGCCTTTGCCAATTTGGGATTTCAATAATAGCAATAAGCTTAATTTCAGTTTCCAACTATTATTACCAAAAAGCGAGTTATTAAGGAAAATTCCACTTACAGAAGTCTAGGCTACAATTAAATACTGAAAAATTATCCAGACTAGTTTGTCCAAAGGCGATAAACAAAGTAAACACTCCTTCCTCCAGCAGCACTGGGGTACAAGGTGAATTTACCAAGATAAATAGAAGTCTCCAATAAGGTTGTGGTTATCTACTGTCAACTTGTGCTGTTACGGAAATCACTGAAATATGTATTTCCCCTATCGATAGAGTTCACGGACTGTAAACTATTTTTAACTGGGGGTAGGGGTAGGAAAGGATTGGAGGGGCTTTAGGATCATGGGCAACAATTATGATCTAGTGCTTTTCTGCGAGTAAAGCCATTGCTCCTACACTAAGAAAAATCTGAGACCGCTGTGCTTTTTGTCTTGCTCTTCATTTGCTTATTTGTTCTAGCATCCCTCTCTTCACACATACTATGAATCCAGGTAACCAAACCACACTGAAAAATTATTACATAAAGTAAGGTTATTTGGTTTAAACCAACAGCTTCCAATTATGGTCCTCCCCTTAAAAGTAAAGTACATGAAATGAGTAACGATACGCATACATCAAATCTTTCTCGTCTATTTCTGAATAAAAGGCAATATATCAATGGTTAAGGCTGTTAGTTACCAGAGAAACAAGAGTGCTTAAGCCAAAGTCCTATCTTTTCTAAAGGATTTGAGATGGAAACAGAAACATAAATTATATCCATTCTCATAACATTCCTTTAAAGGTGAATCAGTAGTTGAAAGCCTTATTCCCGGCATTGGAGAGAGAAGTTTAAATAAAAACATTTATATGACTATGTGAATGATGGTGTGGGACTCAGCACTGGCAAAGCCTATTATATAGTTTGAACCTTAGCTAAATCCAATTCTAGGAGTCAGAGTAGCTGAATACCAAGTCTTCCAACAGAGGGGAGAGTCTGATAAAAAGGATACCAAATGAAGAGAAGTGACCTTAATGGAGGAAAAGGGGTTTGCCGCCCTGAGTTAATAAGCTAACCGAATGTAGTAATCAAAAGATTACTTCTTATATAATCCAGCTTCACACCTTACTAGTACAAAAGGGTTTCTCTATATGCCAACTGACTAGTTCCAACTTTTCACCTTTAAAGTACTGAAAGAACAAGGCTTTTTGGCATCAAAACAAACTCCATTCCTCTCTGCATTGTGATACCACCATTTCAAAGGGATCGGTATGAAGTTTAACTATTGTTGTCTCCCTAATTTTTGAAGAAAAGAGTTTTCAGAATAAAATACTGATGGATTATTAGGGCATTTATTAGTGAACACTAGTGAACATTAGCCTGAGAAGATCATTCTGGAGAATTAACAGTTTAAGCTTATAGAAATTTTGTATATTTAAACACGACTATACTTAATGAATCGTTATTTGGATCCAAGTATTCAAAACTGGGGCAAAGCAGCACTTTTGCACATCACAGCAATAAACCTGAAAGTGAAGTAAGCTGATAAAAGATCAAAACAGGAATCTGAGAAATGTTAAAAGAAAGAATAGGTGAAAAATTAAAGCATGTGAGGGAAGACAAAGGGAAAGACCAGTCTCTCTGAATGGTAGGTGAGTATACACACAAATAGGAGTATACCCTATTTGTAAAGTCTGTTCAAGCTAACATCAGAATGACTTATGCAATGTAACATTTTGCTAATGAGAAATCTTACGAATACAAGCCTAAAAGCATTTTTTTCTACTAAAGCGTCACTATCAAATATCAGTCATTTAACCTCAAATAGGCTTAAAAACTCCTACTTCACAATATTTAACATCAAACCAGGGTTTTTAACAGGCTGGATCTTATTCGTTGATATACGAATCTATATGAGGAAAGGCTTAAATAAGCTGATAGCCAAGATGCTTCAAGTTCTGGAATTCACTGAATAGAATTCTACGTCTGCACATTTTAACCTAATGTTTGTCTGTTACCTAATTTGTTAAGTTTGTGTTTTTATCACCCAGGTATTTCTTCTCAGCATCTCATTTATAGTTTTTCTGGCTTCTTAGAACAATTGTCCTGGCATGTCTCCGTGGTCACATAATGTAACAGGAATGGTCTACATACATCTCTCAATCTAAACCTGGGGAATGGTAAGGTGTAACTACTCCATACCCACATGGTCCTTTCCAGCCATCATACCTCAGATGAAAATGACACAGCAGAGTAAAAAGTATAAGCAAAGTAAGTAAGCCAAATACTGCCAAGTGGGAACATTGACGGGTCTAATAATATGGCCAGTCTTCAGGACGGTAAAGAATGAGAATAGCCCACAGGCTACACTAAATGATATTCGAAGACAGAGGAGAAGATCCACTCACCCTGTAAGTATAGGGAAGAAAACAGCGGACTGAGAAACGGAGACACTTGTAGACTCTAAGCGCCCTGGACAAGACTTCAGTCCCCCACTCCCAATTAGCCTCAGGTTAGAGAACTGAGTGACAACCTCCCAATCAATTCTTAAAATGTGAAGTTTCACATATGATAGGTCTCTGCTAATTACTTGACATGCTAAGAACTATGACCCTGGCCAGCCTCTTTGTACAAAAAGACAATGGATCCCTTGAGCCAAGGGAAACGGAAGCCTTGGGAGAGCAGATCTGCTGAATTTAGGCTAAAGGACACAGTACCACCACTATTGCTTGATGCTTCTCTAACCTAAAGATATGAGTGATAACCTCACCAGGAAAAGAATGGCTGCAGAAAAAGCTCGGCTCAGCTATTTCTAAAGCCACATACTATCTCGGGGCAAAAGGATATAGTTATTTTTGGAGCCAATAATTATTCTGCATGCCCGAATAATAAGCTCTTCTCATCAGATCTTAAGACTGAGATTGTGTGGAAAGACAAAAATCTAAGAACTGGGGATACCATTAAGAACAGATAAGACAATATTTGTCTCTACTTTTTGAAGACCAGTGTTCTCACTTTTCATTTGGACTCTTAGGTAACTATTCTAGTCAATATCACTCTTACTCAATTCTGAACCTTAACTTGAGCCAATATAAAAATATATACATATGTCTACAGAGCAAATGTCATCATTTAGGACCCATTTAGTGTAAAGTATGAACATTTTGCTAGCTTAAAACAGACCATGTATCATTCCATGAGCAATCATTCTAATGAAATCTAGACTGAACAATGGTCCCCTGAATGAAGTTGCAATCGGCAATCCACATACTTATTCAAGCACATTATCTATTACTGGAAAGCAATACGAAGGGCAAGCTTCAGGGACTTCAGTCTCAACACAGTGATGTTTATACTGACAAGAATAAACATCCTAATGGATATGCTAATAGTCATTCCTTATTTACAGACATTAGTACTCTAAACTTGACCTACTGCTATATACACACAAACAGACACAAGATGATGTATTTCACGTATCGTACTAAGACAGCAGCAAAGAGAAAATAGGGGGATCCTAATATTCCAAACTATTAGGACTCAACATTAAACAAAGAGGAAAAAACCTACATAAACACCACCTATTAATTTATGCCGTAAAAAGAAGGGTTAAGAAGGCTGCCCAGCCAATGTGTCAATCCTCTTTGTGGAGAGTTACACAGCAATGTGTTCAAAGAAAATTTTAATCCCTATGACTTAAAAGCCAATTTGAAAAATCTAAGGTCCTATTATTTTCCCAAATACCAAAAAGGTTGTCTCAAAGGAAAATAGTTCCTTTGAGAAAAGGACTAACCATGAGTCCAGCTTTGGATACATGGTTCTCTGTTCTCCCCAACAGACTTTTTGTAACCTTAGATATGTCACAGCCACAGCCTCCTCCATACAAGAAAAGGATGGTCCCTATTTATTTGGCCCCCAACTTCTAAATCTTAAGAATGAAATTGGGAAAAAAAATTCTACAAGGCACTCTAAGCTCTCAGAAATCATGCTATTCATACATAAATTACTTTTTCATCTACAGACTCAGTCCATCAGAAAGCCTCCTGGAGACGGGAAGACATTATGCTACCTGATAATTTCTAAAATCAACTTTGGACTAATCAAGTCCATCATAATGAAACTAGTTTACAGAATACAAAAAATTGAAAGTTATTAGGACTGAGTTTTGATTCAAAATCTACAAAAGTATCTAAAAAAGTAATACTTTTCCCTAAAGAATACAAGCTTAATAAAATCATGCAATTTAAAAAGTATCAGAGATTACAGGAAAGTCAAAGAAAGTAGATACACAATTAGTTTCCTTCATATGTCACAAAGGAAAAAGGACCATGTTGAGCACACAGACACATAACTACATGATCTATAGAGCTTTCCTCCAACATCTTTTGTACCCTGCCCTCACGAAGGGGAATCAGACTGTGAAAAAGATTCCCATCCATGAAGGTTACAACGGAGTGCCATGCCATGTGAAGATCGAGGGTCCTATAATTTACACAAGTCCTACAATATCCTCCACAAGACATACTATTAAGCCCAGAAGTTCTTATTCTTGACACCTCTTTAACATGCTGTTCCACAGAAAGACAATACTGACAATCTACCAATGGCAAAGCATGCACTCTGACTTTTCTGTTACTGATGATGCCCAGTTTGCATTGAAACCTCCTCATGCTCTAGGTCAATATAACTTTTTAAACAAAAATGTAGAGGCTGTGTACAGATGGCAAGTCTTTTGAAAAAAAGTAAATCGGGGGGCGGGGGGAACTTCTCAAGGACACAGTATGATCTCAGAATTAAATTTTCCCTCCAAAAGCTCAACTTCAATATATCATGGGGCAACCCAGCACAAAGGCAGTGACAATTTTTTTTTTTTTTTTTTCAAATTTCTGGACATATCTTCTGACTGAATCCACTTGGAAAGATATGTGGCTAATAAAAAATGTTACCAAATGACAAGAACAAAGAACAAAGCTAGAGAATTAGTGGAGTACGAGTAGTCACCTGTTTAGCATAAGCTGACCAAACACTGCTTGAGGACTGCTAATTCCCAAACTGTATAAACAACCTGAACTTGGTCAATAAATCTGGGGATCATCAGCAATATTTACTTCATTTTCTCCCCTAATCATCTGACAATACAGTCATGACATAAATGTATCAAGATAGACTTGATGGTCATTTGAGTATGGTTCACTTAAACTTCAGTCAAAGCAGGAAAAAAAGAAAAAAAAAGGAACTGGAACAACTTTTGCTCAACATTCCATATATTGGTGGTACAAGAACAGCTACAGGAAAACATTCTTCTTCCTTTCTTTTGGCATTCAGAATCCATAGGCTCATGCTAGCAAAATGAGCCTGGCAAATGAACTAACTTGTCCTGACACAAGTACCCCACAAGAACATGAGTTAGGTTTTCAGTACACAACTGATTATACAATGTCTACAAATTCAGTTTTAAATGGTAGTAGGGATTACAAAGACAGAAAAAACTTTGAAATGAGCAAGTCTTCTACTTCAGGTTAAGAAGGCCTACCAAGATTTGGCAGTGCAGACAGTATACCTTATTTGTAATAGCATATATTCTGCTCTACATGTTCTATGAGAATAATTGGTCTCTCCTTACTTTGGTATGGAAAATTTTAAACCACATTTGCACAATTCAGTCTGTTAAACAAGTTTTACTTCATTTAGGTTGAAAATTTGCTTTCATCCATCTCTGGGAAAATAAAGTCTTGCAAATAGATGATTTTCTGCTAAGTAAAATTTGGCTAAAACCTACAGCGTAAACAATGCCTGAGAGATGCAACAGTTACATGTTTTCTTTTTTTTCTTTCCAAAGACCAGTATTTTCTTAAGTTAGTGTCTCATCATATCCTTAAAAGTTCATAAGGAAAAATAAACAAACATGAAAATTCCAAGTGAACACACAGCAAAAAGTCCAATATTTAGTATTAGTTTAACTTGTGGAGGCTCTTCCAACATTTGTAAACAAACAGCCTCCTCCTCCATCAGGTCTCTGAGACTCCTCTTGCTGAGGCTCTTACTTTTAAAGCCACAGAACCAATCTATGAACTTCCAGTACCGGCCTCCATCCTCTGTTTCTTTCTTTCTCTCTTTCTCACCCATGAGAGCTGCTTGCCCATTGGAATAAGCATCTACTGGTGTTTCTGCCTCTGAATGACCTAATGAAGCCACTGGATTGCCTTCTTCTCTGCAGGTCACCAAAAGATTAACATCTTCAGGCTGAAGGCCCTTGATGCTATCTTCAGATTTCCCATTGGGAATGATGTGGTTGATGGCCTCACTATTCTCATTGCATCTCAGAATGCTCTTCTCTTGCATTTTGTATGGTTCATCTTTCGGGGAGCAGCTCTCCTTCACCACCAAGCTCTTCTTAGACCAAAAGGTGGTGGTACGAATCTGTTCCTTTGTGGGAGGTGGTGTGAGAAGGCTAACAATGACAGTAATAAGTCCTGTGACCCAAAACAATGCTGTGGCCACATACATGTAATGGATGTCTTTGATGAAGCCTGGCCTGTTATCAGGTTGGTCACATTCTGGGGCACGGTACGCAAAGGCCAGTGTCAAACGGACTGCTCCAAGAACAAAGCCAGCCATTCCACCATAGAAAGCCCCTTGTTCATTGCAGCGCTTCCAGAAAATTGCCAGAAGGAATAGGGCCGCAACTGGGGGTGTCAGGTAATCTGCTACCTCCTGAATGTAAAGGTACATCTGGCCTCCTTGCATCTCCACGATGATTGGCACCCATGCAATGCTGATCACCACCATAAAAGCCACAAATATCCTCCCCACAATCATTAGTTCTCGGGAGCTTGCGCTCCTGCGGATGAGTTTATACACATCGAGGGTGAATATGGTACTGGCACTGTTAAAGATAGAGTCCAAGTCGCTCATCAAAGCCGCAATCATCACTGCCATCATTAAGCCCCGGAGGCCCACAGGAACCAGCTTCATCACCAGGCGTGGGTAAGCAATATTAGAGCACCCAGCTCTGCTTCCACATACTTGCATGCAGTGCTCTGGGTTGATGCAAGCTATATCATCAGCAAACAGTATCCTGGAAATCATTCCTGGGACAACTATGATAAACATTGGCAGAAGCTTCAAAAAGCCAGCCATAAGAGTAGAGCCTTTGGCATGAGCAATGTTTTTAGCTGCTAAGACTCTCTGCACGATGACTTGGTCAGCACACCAGTACCATACTGAAGCTGGGGTCTGCCCAAGAACGAATCCAGGCCAAGGAACATCTTCATCTGTCGGATTCCGTAACATTTTCAGCGCATCTTTCTTAGGGTGGACATTACAAGAATTTGTGTTGGAAAGGTTGTATGTCAACAAGATGGAAGTAACATTGGGCGAGGCCAACATGTACCTTCTCTTAACTTCCTCAAACCCGCCAATCTCCATCATGCTAATAATCATAAGTGTGAGTGCCCCAACGATCATAAGCAGAGCCTGTAGAGTGTCTGTGTAGATCACTGCAACAAGGCCTCCGGTGACAGTCAGCAAAGCAGTCATGCCAATGAGCAGGATGACAGACACATAGAGGTTCCAACCCAAAGACTCCTGGATAAAGAGGGCACCCGAATACAGATCCACTGAGAGCTTGGTGAAGATATAAAGAATCAGAGACAAGGCTGCGAAATAGACCTGAATCCTATGGCCACCAAATCGCTTGGACAAGTATTCAGGCATGGTGTATACCCCTGACCGGATGTAAATCGGGATGAAAACCCATCCCAGAAGTTGCAAAAGCAGTAAGGCATTGAATTCCCATGCGCCCACTGCAAATCCACTTGCAGCTCCAGATCCTGCCAGCCCAATGAAGTGCTCACTCCCAATATTGCTCACAAACAGAGAGGCACCAATTGCTACCCAGGTCATAGAGCGCCCCGCCAGGAAGTATCCACTCACGGTGCTTCTATTAGATTTCCACATGGCAAAAAAACCAATGCACATGACCAGGATAAAATACAGGGCCACTATGGCAATGTCTGCTGTCTCCAGTACAGCCCTCATTTTGGTAACTTTGTGAATAAGTGTCCAACGACAGGAAGTGTCCAACTTTTTATTTACTCATTAGTAACCCCAGCCAAGTCTGTAAACCATACGTGAACTGGACTACACAGAGCAACACAGCAGGTCAAAGTCTTTGTCCTTTGGTTTGCTGTCTTGATGGTGGTGGTTGTGATAAACTTTGAAGGAGACAGTTTAAATTTTCCTCCGCTTCTTAATTGGGATTGAGAACTTAGCTCGTACTCTTAATCCACTCTCCACAAGACCATCAGCATTTACTCAGGTGCTGGAGGAGAAATTCTGAGTTGCAGCTAAGTTAGTGAAGCCTACTGTACCAACCCTGCAAGGCAGCAAAGACAAAAGACAAAGATTGAATTAGAGGAGGGTCTCACCAAGTGATGAGGAAACTTTCAGTCTAGCAAAACGGCGCAACAAGACATTCTTTATAAAAAGAAAAACTTTTAAAATATACTTCAGTTCCAGAGGAAAGAACTATACTAGCACATCTGATAACTTAAAAGTCATGAGAATATTTATCATTTTGAACTAAGAACAAAAATTCATCAACCTGATAACTAAGTGGCCTAACTTCTCTAGCAACTAAGAACTGCCTACCATGACATTGCCTTTTCTTGTCTTACTGTGATCGTCTCAGACTGGAAGAGACACCAAGATCTTAATTAAAGCACCTTAAAGGAGCAAGGGAGAAAAACACTAATTATTCATAAGGGCACCAGAATAAATCTTCAAATGCTATAAATCCTGAACAACGCACTTCTTATAGCCAGTTACGGTCCGGGATGGAACAGGCAGGTAGAGTTTACTGGATGTTATCATCTACCCCCAAATTAAGCATCACTTAGTCTATGCAAATTTATTATAATAAAATTTTCCTAAATCCCCACAAATGTCTATCTGTGGTAGTTATACAGCAATGTATAAATTGTGAGAGGACTCCTGCCCTAAAGGAAAACAAAACATTCCACGCAAAAAAATTAGGAACATACAACTTAAAAACCCTAAAATTTTATTATTTTTGCTAGCTAAAAGGAGGACATCAGAAGATTTTTAAAAAATGTTCAAAAAGGTAATTTCCTTGCCTTCTTTTTCATCAGGCATTATTTCCAAGAGAATCTGAGAGGATAAAGGCACACAGACATAAGGTTTGATTTTGTTGAGTACTTTTTTTCCTTTTAATAATGCTTTCTTGTTAAAGGGTATAGAAAGCTAGGAGAGTAGAGAGGGGAAGAAAAAATTTCTGAAAGTCCAAAAAATAAAGTATTATTATATCTTCCAAACCTCAATAAAACAAACATTTATCAACCATTAGATAATATATTATCTTCAATTAAGTCAATCAGATTAACTTTTCAGTCCTGGATTAAGAAAAAAAAAAAAATCACTCTGGAAAACAGACATTTAAATCCACCTAAAATCAAGTTCATGACTCTGATGGTTTTTCTCCTGGAAAAAGAGACAAATTCTAAATCTACAAAGTTAATTATAACTGTAGCTGAAAGATCAATATAAAGAACAATTTGTTATTCAACCTAATGCCTTCCACACATCAACTTCTAATGTGATTTCTCCTTTTGTGATAAAGCAACCGCAAAGTGAAATGTTTTCCTATACTCAACAAAGTAGGTTGCTTTTTGATGAATCTAGGCAACTTCCTTTAAAAATCAGTAGTAAACTTAAACCCTATTAATGATACTAAAGCCACTTCTTTCCAAAACTATTCAAAACAGACCACAGTATTAAAAACTTTTTTTTCCTTTTAATGTTTATCTTTGTGAGAGAGAGAGCGCGCATGCGCGCGCATGGGCAGGGGGAGGAGCAGAGAGAGAGGGAGACACAGAATCCAAAGCAGGCTCCAGGCTCTGAGCTGTCAGCACAGAGCCCAACATGGGGCTCGAACTCATGAACCGTGAGATCATGACCCGAGCTGAACTCGGACACCTAACTGACTGAGCCACCCAGGCGCCCCTTTAAAAACTTTTAAAAACACACCTCTCACTGGCAAGGAAAGGAGCTGGCAACAATGCCTAAACAGAAATGTTCTACCAAGTTAGGTTATTAGGCCTTATTCATAATGCTGCCTAGACAGACATGTCTTACTTAAACCCATCTTTATGCCTTTTTAAGCATGAAGCACTATAATAATTATACTTAGAAAACTGATTAAAATCCTTCCTCCTAAAAGCCAGTGTCAATAATGACTGAATAAAACTCCCACATACAAAAGCATAAAATACACTAACAGTTGGGATTTGTATCACTTCATACCTGCCAAATCTTGAAGCTGGTCATTAGTTCTGTGACCTCCAAAACTTTCTAAAGGAACCCTTGGACATTATGTAAGAAGAATGACCTAAATTTTTTATAAAATATAATCAGATGACTAATAAGCATTGACTATTTAAAAGAGCACCTTTAGGGGCGCCTCGGTGGCTCAGTCGGTTAAGCGTCTGATTTTGGCTCAGGTCATGATCCCAAGGTCAATAAGATTCTCTCCACACACACACCACCCCGCCACCTCCCTCCACCCCTCTCTCATGCTCACGCAGGCTCTCTCTCTAAAAGGGCGGGGGGCACCTTTAAGGTTTCAGTATAAGGGGCAGGTCCTTAATTACAAAGAAAATAGTTGCTGGTAGCTATGAAATCCTGCCTTCCACAAAGCTCTCCCCACCATTCAACTACCAAGCCACCTGTTTCAACTTACACAGAAAAGCCTAACTCACAAATCAGAACAGCCCTTTCAGGTGTTGCTCTTCTCAGTGGCGGTAGCTGACCAACCAACCATGTTGTTTCCCCCAAGAAGGGACAAACAAAACATCCAGGGGTTTTGCTGGGACGGGAGGGGAGAATACATGCTGTAGCAGCCCCTACCAGTAGCTTATTTGCTCAGAGAACCAAGTGCTCAGAAACAGAACAATCACTAAATCACTAGTAAGCACTGCTAATATCAGTATCCTTGTTCTTCTTGTCAAATACAATCTATGCAAGTCAGATATCCGAACCACATTCTGCTCCCTGATGAATGAAATGTTCACCCTGGTCTAACCCCTAACTTCTCTATAACAGCAAGTAAGCTACAGAAAAGATGTTCTGCCCACAGGAGAGGTAGCAGAGAATGGCCAAACACTAGCTCAACTCTGTCTGCCTATGCCTCCTCAGACCATTCAAAAGCCATTGCCAACAAGTCCCCATCTCACTGGATACCATACCAGTCTGTGGGCAGGCTTAAGATTTTTCCAATTTAAACGAAAAACATCCAGAGACCAGTACCCGGTAGACTGGAAAAGGAAAAACAAACAAAACCAAAAATAGGTCAACTTAGTTTGTAGAACGATATAAAATACTATAATGCAATGCAGCTAAATTTTACAGTCCAGTCAGGAATACAGATGGTCACAGCCTTGAACTTTACTCTGTTAGGAAATAAACTGTGCATTCCTTAAAAATGGTTCCAAATAGAATATACAATATAAGTTCTTCGTATTTTTCTCTTTCCTTTGAAGTAAATATTTCTAAGACAAAAACACAATGAACACTAACCAGAATTCCTTTATTTTCAGAAAAAATATACATGCAGAAATTTTTTCATCAGCCAAAAAGAAGCTTTTTATGTTTTTATATTATTAGAACAAAGCTGCTACTTGGTTCAGGTAAATCCCATCGAGTGAGACAAGTAATAAAAGAGGTACATGAATGATAACTATATGGGTTGGTTCCCTGGTAGTAAATTTTTAAGGAAACAAGTATTTCTATCATAGGAGTATTATTTGTAGAATGTATAAAGTGGTCCCCTAGTGGTGATGGGCAGTATAATGAATTTAGCCAAATCTCAAAACACAAGGGGAGTCAGTGTAAAACAGAGCAGAAGCCCCCACAGAGGAAAGAGCTTCTTTCTCAGAAAGTGTTTTGGTGACAGTTTTGCACAAAATTAGAATACAATTTTGGTACTGTTTAGATGAATTAAATTACAACTGAAGAATTAATCTAAATAGAGAAGCATACCTAAATATTTGCTGTGTTTGAACTAAAAAGGGAAAACAGGTAACACCAAATTAAATCAAATCAGCTATTAACCTCCCATTAGGTAATAGAATAAAAATATAATTATTATAATAAGCAAATCCAACATCTCTTTCCTAGTATCTAGGGTGACCAGGTAATTTATCTTCCAAACTAGGAAATTATTCTGGGACAATCTATAAAATCCAGGACATATAGTCACTCTAGAAATAAAGTCACCAACAGAGAACAAGAAAAACAATTCCTAAAGCTATCAGGGCTCCACATCATAACAAATTCAATGAAGCAAAGGGACTAACAAAGGGTAGAATACAGTGACACTAAAAGTGACCAAACAACAATCATTTTAGCTTTGGAGTCACTTTAAAAACCACACAAAGGACCACCTGAACAGGCCAGTCCAGCACTACTAATAGTACTCTTGCCGGGTCTTGCTTACATTCTGATCCAAGGAAAAATGCTCACTGTAACAGCTAGTAATTTCAGGGTTATAGAACACAGACACTTCTGAAAACTAACATGTATATAAGCGGCGTAATCAAGAAAGCAGACAAACTGAAGGGCTGGAGCCCAAGCTGTTTCTTCCTAAACGCAGGATGGAGGCAAGTAATCTCTATCAGCCTCAAGTGTCTCCTCTGTAAAATCAAATCACCAACTAGCTCCTAATGATTTGATAAGGAATAATTAACACAGAAAGAACAGAATATTGACGCTACAACAAACAGGCACTCAGTGTCTCTTTACCTTCTACAACTTGTGTGGACTAAAAATGATATCAACTCCTTTTAAATTGTCAACTATAATACAGGCATATTAGGTTCTTCACAAAAGTTATTTACAAAGAAAAGAACTAGGTAAAGTAATAGATTAAATATGCACTTCTCCCACAAATATTTCAAAGAGGCTCTCAACCATATCATGAATAATTAGTTCCTATTTACGTCACTTCAAGTAAAACACAAACTAAATTTATACAAAATTCTTAGGGACTTTTCATAACTCATTTTCACTTTTGTCGCCTTGACTCAAGGTTCAGTAAAGCAAACTCCACTAGCACAGTAGACTAATGGTGCATGGTACAGAGTATGTGAGTACTCATACAGGACCTTCTTCAACCCACACTTATTCTAAAAACGTAGAAATGAGTATTGGTAGCAGTTTATCAGTGACACTTGAAAAGCGAAAGAAGTGTTCCTAGTACAACTGATATGAATTCCAGCCAATTTCAAATTACAAGTGGAGCTAAAGATAACACTACATGTAATCATATGATAGAACAGTCCCTAAAACATGTAAGGAGTTTGCCCTTAAAATCTCTCCGCAAAACATTTCTATTATACCTACAACCTTACCTATTCAAATTTTTAAAAGTACATAAGAAATGCATGAAATTCTGAATTCAAATGGCATTTAAAGTGTATTCTAGGGATTTCTAGTCCCAGTGTATCATCACAGGGGTGGAAGGAGAGGCAGAGTGGGCAGGGATCTGAGCCCCACTCGAGCAACCCCCTACCGATGGGAACAGCTCCACTTTTAGCGAAGTATGGGGGAGGGAAGGGGTTTAGGAGGACGGTTTCCCATGTAAGTAAACCATTTCTTCAAATAAAATCTTACTCACCTAAGAAAAATCATAAACTACCAGATTTATCATTTTATCCATATACACACATTCCCCAAGATATACTCATTGTAACCTGCTTCTATCAATACAGAAGTCTGGCTCACAATGTTTTGTACTGTTGTTGTTGTCGTTGTTGTTCTAAAAGTCTCAAGAGAATGAAAACCTTTTGGGTATGGGGACAACTTTCAAATTACCACCAATCTCAACGTTTATGTGGGTGATACCACATCACGTATATGGAACAAACTCCAATAATCTTCTTGAGAGAAATGAGAATATGAAATAAGACAGCAGCAGCGCCTATGTTTGCTTGTAAGAGGTGACGGTCAAAGACAAGTGAGTGATAAATGACACTAACTGACCTAAGTCCTAACACCTTATATAGACACTGTACCCAGAGTGCTGTGTGCATGACTGTGCTCCTCACAACAATCACGGGACAAGTAGTTATTAATGACCGTTTCACAGATGAGAAACCTGAATCCAAAAAGTAGCATAACTTGCCCCACTTATTATCAGTTATTATTTGTATTTACATCAAATCTGCACTCACATTCATTTGTCTAAATAGTTTCCGCCCTTGTCATCACTAGGCAATACCAACTTTAATGACAAGAACATTTCTTTACTCATAGGAAGAAACATAAACCGTATCAATTAATAAAAGATCATTCCATATCAACCATGTTTAAAAATCTGTGCTTGCAGAGAAAATACCTGAGATGTATATATGTACATACAACAAATGTTTACAAAATGGACAACAACAACACAGGATAAAAATTCAACTGAAGTATTTATGTACGATCACATGTAAATGGATACATGTAAGGAGAAACTGAGGTAAGTAAACAATTAGAGCAGATGGAGTCAGCTGTAAGACCAGGGCTTATCCTCCTTCTCACCATCCCAAGCCAAGGCTTCTGCCTTCATTCTCTCTGCACTGTTAATCAGTCCTTTCACCAGAGAATAAAAAATTAAATCTAGTCCCTTCTCCACCTGACTTTCTATCAATCTACTACCCAAGCCAGGCTTCCTTCACCTGCTAAATCCTCCATCCTTAAGACATTAGGTTAAAAGAACTGGCAATACCTGATCGTCTCTCGGACGAAAGAGTTCTCGTAGTAAAATCTGTGGGGCACAGTTCTGACTGAAGTTTGGAGACCACCTATCCTTGTTTGGGAGTGTGAATAACTTGGCTCATATCCCTTAGACCCGTCTTCCTGTCAGTCCTCCCCATCTCAAGGAATGGGAACCCATCCTCACTACTGCCCAAGTCCTATGATGTCAGTAACACAGTCATCCTTGACTGACTGCTGCTGCACGGTCTCTCTCAAGCCACACACAATCAGTCCACTGGTCTGTTGGGTCTACCTCAAAAAATGTATCTAAAATCAATCCACTTACAATTTCAAATGCTAGAACTCTGATCCGAATCACCATTTAATCTCGTCTAGTTAACGAAATGCCCTCACCTCTTCACCTACCTCCAAATTTTGGCCCTTGGCCCACCGCACGGTATCAACAAACACAGGAAGCAGTCACCCCTTTATTCACAATGCACCAAACACACCTATGGGCCCTGACATTTGCTGTTCCCTCTGCAGGGTACACTCAGCACTCCCAGATTTTCACAAAACTTGCTTTTTTCTCATTCACATCTTTGCTCAAAAGTAACTGCCCTAGCCATCTCAGTCTCTCATCCTGTTTTATTTATTTTTAAAAGTAATTTCTATACCCACCAGGGGGCTTGAACTCACGACCCTCAGACCAAGAGTCTGATGCTCTACTGACTAAGCTAGCCAGGCACCCTATCCTGCTTTCTTTCTTTCCACAGCACTCGATACCTTCTAACATACTGTAAACTTGTTTATGTTTGCTGTCTCCTCACTACCAGAATGTAAACTCCATCAGGGTAGAGATTCTTGTCTGTGCTGTTCAGTGATGCAATCTATGTCTAGAACAGTCTGGCACACAGCAGGCAGGCCAAGTGTTTGTTAAGTAAAAGAATCAAATATTAATGATCAAGTACCCAACCGAGATACCCGATACTTTCAATATCCTACACAATCATCAATGGTGGGTCTTTTCAGGCAATAAATGATGGCAGATTATTAAAAGGCCAAAAGGGAGTATAGCATTTCCTCCCATAACAAAAACATCAGCTATCACAAAGTGTGGAAGGTGTGTGGAATGACCAGGCAAATCCAACTAGGCAAGAAGCCTTTTGCTCAGATAAAAATCTCAATTGGGGGGAAAATCTCAATGGGCCATGAGGTAGTAAAAATCTGTGTCCGGAGACACGATCTCATCCTACCTGCCCACCGTAAGAGTGGTCTACATACTTCACTGTGCTCACTCCACTTCAGAACGTGCTCCAGGTATTAGCAACATCCACCTCGTAGTGCGCAGCGATATCCAAGTGCTTCTTGTACTGCAGTCATTTCCATGCAAAAGGCACGTCAGTGTGGGCAAGCAGCACCTTCCTTTAGCCCACTCAATACAAGCCCAAGCCTCTCGCTAACGTCAGCTTATGAAGACTCTCTCCCTTCTCCGCCTCTTCATTACACCTGACGGTTTAAATGTTTCCAAAGAACTGAGAGTTACTTTGTTAACTACACTTACCAACACTAGTGCCAGGCACCATTTCTACACTACATGTACCAGCTCATCCAATCTTCACAAAAACCCCAAGAGGAAGGCACGATAATTATCCTCAATCTACAGATGAGAAAATTGAGGACGTATCATGAAGGAAGTCCAAGAACATCCTCAGCGAAACGAAGATGAAGGATGTATCCTTTTATAACGTTCCCTAGGATGATACACATAACAGGAATAAACACAAGTCAGAAAAAAACCTCACTGATACAAAAGGAAAAATGCAATTAGACAGTCACCCTTTATAGTCCCTAATGAATCAAAGTCTAACCTTATCTCTAATCATGAAAAAGCAACTATATAAATCCTACACAATGGTTACAATGGATGCTAGAATCCTTAGGTGAAAGGTTGATGGGGAACTTTAAACTGGATAGATGAGGCTGACAGTATCAAGAATCAATCTTCTCTAAAAGGCAGACATATAATGCCACACCCAGAATACTTATGTCCTCTTGCAAAACGAAACAATCAAATTTCTACCTGCCAGTTTACCGAAAATACCCGGAATAGATGAACACATAAAACACTAGGAAATTATCAAATTCAGAAAAGAAGGGTGGGGAATCTGTCAGAGTAAAAGACTCAACAGGCCATCTGGTAAATGTAGCCTGTGGACCTTGTTTGGACTCAGATTCAAGCAAACCAACTGGGGAAAAACATTTGAGACAATTCGGAGAATTTGAACATGGAGCTGTTATGGAATTCATTTGATGTCATAAAAGCACTGTGGTTGGCTTTTGTTTTTCTTTAAAGCCCTTAACTTTTGGATGCATACGAAACACTTACAGGTGAAATCTTATATCTGTACTTTGCTTTAACGTAGTCCAGCAACAAATGATTCAGAATCATCAACAGATGCTAACCCCAGTGGAAGACTGAAGAGAATACTCAGTCTCAAGTTTGTCACCCTAGAGGTCACGGACTACAAAAGGAAGATACATTTACATTAGGGCAATCTAATGGCTATCATCTACACCAACTGAATGCTTAACATCAATAGTGAGACAAACTGACATGCCTCTTGATACAATACACTGACATCCCTCTTTAATAATTATGCCAACAATGTTTAACCTATCTCTAGTCATGAGAAAACCAACTAGACAAATCCAAATTGAGGGATTCTGAAGACCAGTGGGCCTGGACTCTTCAAAGTGCTACTGTCATTAACGACAAGGACCAGAGAATTGTTCTAGATCAAGGAGACTAAACTAAATCCTTGATTGATTCTCGATTAAATACTGGATTAAAAAGTTAAAAGATATTAATGGAATAAATCTGAACGTGTATTGAACATTTTATAATACAGTAGCAATGTCAGAATTGTGCAATGGTTATGTTGTAGTTAGGAAGTAAAGCCCTTATTCCTTAAGAAAAAAAAAGGGCCACGTCAAGATGTCTGCATCTCTCCAACAGTGCAGATTAAAACAAAAACAAAACAAAACAGCAAATATGGCAAATTCTAACAACCAGTGATCTAGGTGAAAAGCCTGCAAGTGTTAATTGAACTGGTCTTTTTTTTTTTTAAATGTTTATTCATTGGGGGGTGGGGGGCAGTGGGGAGCAGAGAAAGAATCCCAAGCACGTTCCGCCCTGTCAGTGCAGAGCCCAAAGCAGGGCTCAATCTCACAAACCGTGAGATCAACCTGAGCCAAAATCGAGTCAAGACGCTTAACTGACTGAGCCACCCAAGCATCCCTGGTCTTGTAACTCTTCCGAAGATTTAAAATTTTAAGATAAAGTTAAAATAAGATAAAATACTTCCGAAAACAAAACCAAAGGGGCAGAGTGTAGATGAAGCAAGATTGGTAAGCGTTGATTAGTTGCTGAAGCTGGGTGATGGGCACAGTATGGAGATTCACTACACTATGTCCTTTTATGTGTGCTCAATTCTGGATCTTAATTTTCACTTCTATAAAATGGGGAAAAAGATGTACCTTAAGGCAACGTCTAGATTACTAAATGAAAAGGCCCTGTGGACAAAAAATAAGCAATAAACAATTGTTATGCACTGTCAATTCTTTCAGGAAAGGTTTGAAGGCAACCGACAAAACAAAAGCCTGCTGAACTGAATGCAAAGCTAACACAGAACTCCGACATATCTGCACTTGTTCATCTCTTCTGCCCCCAGTTACTGGCAGCAGTGTACTTAAGACTCCTCACTTCAGTTTCCGCCTTGCCTGAGCACTCTAACAAAAATGCAATTTGCCACATTTGTCTCTCATCACGCTTTCTCTAGCATCTGCTGGTTTGTCTCCCTTACTAGAACGTAAGCTCCAAGAAAGCTGGAACTTTGTCTTCCAGTTTACCACTATATTCCCCCAAAACATGGTACTGCCAGTCCTCTCTGCAGGCACTCAAAATAGATGTGAACTACTTCTTTCAATCTAAAGGGACTTTAACTGTACCACCATGATGTTGTAAACTCCTTTTACAGATACAGTGATGAAAAGCAGAGCTGGCTTCTAGGTTGAGACTGCTCGTGAGATGCTGGCCCAGCCACTCACTGAGCTGTGTGACCCTGGGCACCTTTCTGCTTCAGGTTTTTCACTTGGAAAATGGAGATCACACCACCTCACCCTTAAGATGGCCGAGTATTGAAGGAGAAAATACACACACACACACACCCTGCTTGAACCACCCACTAAGGACTAGGAGTATCAAACAGAAGGTTCAGAAGGAGAACATCCACCATGTCAACTCTGTGGTTCACCTTCATGTTTTCTGTGCTCATCCAACTTGATGTCTTATATTCCTGGAAAAAAGATTCCTAGAAGGAACACATGCCAAAATTTTCTTTTTCCATGTAACAAGGGCCAGAAAATATAAACACAAGCCTTCTTGTAGACCAGATTCTAATTCTCCCAGGAGGCCAAGGCATAAATAGAAGATCCTGAAACTGGGATGTTTCCTCAAGCAGATACATTTGGTTGGAAAACTTTTAAACTTTCTAATTTTCTTCAAAGGTTGGGGAATATAAGATTTTCAAGAAGTAAAAAGTAAGACCACAAAACAGGATAACTTTACTTCTATTTGGAAGGATTGGTAGAAATCATGGCTCGAATTGAATGTAAAAAGTGAACATAAAACCGGGGTATGGTGTTACAGACTACGAATGCAGCTAGATTTTCCCCTTGTATTTCAAAGATAGGAAAGGAGACTGGTCTAAAAAATCCGGAAAAATAGGATCACAACTGCTTTCCATGAATGTCAGAAATTTGAAGATGCTTAAGTTACAGCTTCCAATTATTTCAGCCTAATCAGATAAAATATTTAATTTAAAAAACTTTATCAGGAGGACTTTTTCTTCACCTTGGTTTTCTTAAACTGACCTGGCAAGCACTCCTGGCCCTTAGCCCATACGAGAATGGTTCCTGAGACCGACACTGCTACTACAGCTACTACGGACTTAAGCTCGTCCTAATGGAAATGTGGTGTCTAAGGTTTTCAAAACCGCAATTACTGTGTATGAGAAAGCAACTGTGTGAAGTATGCTAACAAAACAAAAGGCAAATAGCATACCAGCAAAAGAATGAGAATCAAAACAACGTATCACTGGATCATGCATTTACTTAACAGGTTCAACCGATTTTTTTAAAAGTACATCTTTTCTATATGTAACATACACCTGGCATAGACCCTACTCTCAAATTTAGCCTTTCATTCACCAACACTCACCTTAACACTGAATCAAAACCAGAACTGAACGGTATTTTATATTCATAATGTACCCATCTAACTAAAGCAAAGGCTACACATGGGTTCCAAGTCAAGGACCTTCTCAGCACCTGAAATCCAAGTGCAGCTAAGGTCTTTTTTTTTTTTTTTTTTAATTTTTTTTTTTTCAACGTTTATTTATTTTTTTGGGACAGAGAGAGACAGAGCATGAACGGGGGAGGGGCAGAGAGAGAGGGAGACACAGAATCGGAAACAGGCTCCAGGCTCTGAGCCATCAGCCCAGAGCCTGACGCGGGGCTCGAACTCACGGACCACGAGATCGTGACCTGGCTGAAGTCGGACGCTTAACCGACTGCGCCACCCAGGCGCCCCAACTAAGGTCTTGATCACCACCCTGAGAATGTTCCCACACTGGACTACTCCACAGCAGTCTGGCTATATGATAGCTGCACTTGGATTTCTTGATGAAAACGCCAGCATTTTAACAGTAAGGGTGGGTGTCAACAAGAACATTTAAAAACTGAAGTCCAAATGAAGACAACACCAGCACTTCTGGATTCTGGGGCAGAAGCAACCGAAGCCAGTTTTCAAGCACTGAGGGCTCCAGGTTGAGGAGATTCAGATTAAGGTTTTGTTAAATCCGCACTCTTCACTTGCAATTCTGTTTTTAAGCTCTCACCCACACCAACCACTCCTGAAATGTCCCCCAAAGTGGGTAGGGATTGCCTTAACCAGGACACTGCAATCATGGTAAAAATGAATTGGGGGGGGGGGGGGGAGAAGCAGGACTAGAAAGGCAAGAAAGAACCGGAGATGGACCTGAGATTTTTAATTTGCTATTATGTATATGAAGTGAGAGTGGGGAAGTAACAAAGACAAAAAATGTCAGTCAAGATAACTTGGCTTCCAATCTACAGAAACATGAAGCCTCGTCAAAAATAAAAATACTAGCTGGGGCTCCTGGGTGGCTCAGTTGGTTGGGTGTCCGACTTCGGCTCAGGTCATGATCTCACAGTTCATGGGTTCAAGCCCCGCACTGGGCTCTGTGAGGACAGCTCAAAGCCTGGAGCCTGTTTCGGATTCTATGTCTCCCTCTCTCTCTGCCCCCTCCCCTGTTCATGCTCTGTCTCTGTCTCAAGAATAAATACACATTAAAAAAATAAAAATACTAGGGGCACCTGGGTAGCTCAGTCAGTTCAGCATCCGACTTCGGCTGAGGTCGTGACCTCACGGTTCTTGAGTTCCAGCCCCACGTCAGGCTCTGTGCTGACAGCTCAGAGCGTGGACCCTGCTTTGGATTCTGTGTCTCTCTCTCTGCCCCTCACCCACTTATGCTTGCTCACTCGCGCTCTCTGCTTCCTCAAAAATAAAAAAAAATTTTTTTAATACAATAAAAAAACACTATTATCATCCCCTTGTTCTAAACTGTGAATGGAAGAGCACCTACATTTTTTCAGGGTAATATTATATTCCAAGGCTCATGGGTCATATAAGCTAATGCAAACTTCAAAAAATTTCATTTTCTCGACAAGCTGTCTGCTCAAAATAGTACTGCAAACCCCAAACAGCTTAGTACAATAGGTATAAACCAAACTGCACTAATGCATGCTTAAAATACAAAATACAAAAAAAAAAGTGTAGTACTAAAAATACTAATTTCTGACAATTTACATTAAGTCATACTGCAGTTCTTGTGCAAGTCTCTGAAGTCTATACATACACTTTAGCCTAAATGGGCATACCTAACACAGTAGCCCCAACTAGAAACCAATACTACTTTTAAGAATTAAACATGTTTGCCATTTATAGTAATTAACTGTTAGTCCTATCGTAAACCAATGACCAGTTAAAAAGTGAGTTTATCAACATGTGAGCAGCAATTTCTGAAACCTAAATTCTAAAAGAAGTCTAAAGACCATCAGGGACACCTTTAAAAAAATGTCTAAAGCCAATGATCTCAATCATAAATTCTAAGATGGTAGCATATCTGACCAACAGATAGATTTCATTTGGTTCATCGTGTTTAAATATTTTTGAGTTAATTGCCAACATCTTAAACATCAAATTTTCTATAAAATCTGGATTTCTGGCTGTGAACACTAGGGCAGAAAAGGACAAGCTGGCAAAACCAGACCCACGTTCCCAGGCAACAGACTTGGTTAATAAGCACCGTCCCTACCAGGACACACAATCTCCTCCACCCAGCAGCCCTTCCATTTTGCCACAGGCCCTCCCAACCCTTTGCAGTCTTGAGTTGAGACACTCCGAACTAGGACAAAATATAATCTAAACCGAGGACGACAGTTCATACTTACCCGGTTTTAAAACACAATAGTTAAAAGAATCCAACACACATCCTGGCTATTCCTCAGGCAACTTTGTTAAGTAGCTTTTATTAACTCACGAATACATTTACATTCACATTGCCGGCTCCCAAACAGAATGAAAAGGACTTAAGTTACCAGCATTGCTATTCCTCTTGGTCACAGTCTGGTTTCTTCCGTTATAGACTCACATATACACATTTCTCAAGTGTGCTTCAAATGGTGCCCAATACCTCATACCATCCCCAATCCCATTATGCAACTTCAGCAAAATAAAATAATCAGGTACAAAGTCACAAATTAAGTCTGAAATGAAGTTGGATTTAAAAGATTGACAGTTAAGTAAACATCAAAAAAAATGCACATTCTCTTGTAGAAGATCTTATCTTGGACTCGTTAGATCACGAGTATTCCTGGCTTACAAAACAATTACTAAAAAAAATAAATAAAAGCGTATTAATAAAATAAATATATACATTCCAGCAACATGTGCTGTAAAATAGTTTTAATTCTTTCATAAAAGTAAAATCTGTACCAACAGGAATGGAACAAATCTCTTAAAATCACCAATTAAAATGAAATATTTAGTTTTATAATACAATGCTGCATCAGAAATGAAAAATAGAATACTAACTGAAAATACCATGGAATGTGAGAAATCAACTGGGCTATCATCTATCTGCTCCATCTGTTTTTCGTACCGAAGAGTTCACCCTTACAGCTTTAGCAATTTGGTCACATTAGCAATCGAATACTCACTGAATAAATCAAAATACTGTTTCCCCCTACACTTGCCTCAAGTCACCTTAATAATTAAGAGCGTATCCAAAGGAATTCTTCTGTTTAGATTTTCCCTATTTGTCACTTTTCCCAACTTCTCACCTAAAATACTAAGTCTTACTAAGCACTAGTTATAATAAAGTTGGATGGGAATGATAACACAAAGACCAGATGCAAATAGTGTAGCTCTTTATGAGGAGTCCCAGTGCACAGTGCCTGGCAAAAGCCAGCAGTTGTTAATATAAATGATGGACATCAGTCTGACAGATTGTTCTAAGCTGGTGGAGTTCGTGGGAACCCTCATACTCACACGCTACATCTCCTAGAATCAAAAGCTTGCCCTTGCTTAATTAGTATGCAAGCTATTATGCAGTATGACTCATGTTATAAATTCAAATACTTACTGAGCAACTACCATATTCCAGGTCTGACTGTCAGATTCTGATAAAACAACTTACATATAAAAAAATTTACCTTTTGGAGTCTTCTTATCAATAAAGCAGCCATAATGAAAAACTACATAATAAAAGTTCAATAACTTGCCTGATATCACAAAGCTACTTCAGTGACATACTGAACACCTATTACCTCCAAGGTCTTGTTACCACTTTATCTTCAGACTCTCCAACTTAGAGATTACTCCCATTTTACAGCGAGGAAATGAAGATCCAGAAAGGTTAAGATCCCTAGGAGATAGGTGCCAGGAACCAAAACCAGGTCGATCTGTCTCTAGCTCTTTCTAGTATCCCCGTGCCAGTTCTTTGTTTATTTCGACATAATACAACCAGTATCTTCATTGAGGGTCTTATGTTCTTCTAATCATTTAGAAAACAAAAATCAGAACACTTACTGAAGCAGAAGCTTTCATATCCCAACCATATCCAAACGTAACAGGTTTAAAAAAAAAAAAGGGGGGATTAACGCTAAAGCAGGAAGTCAAAATATCATACATACGTACCTTAAACATTTTATTTAAGTTTACACATAAATGTACATTCATTTGCCAATCTTAATATGGGGTCAAAGCACTTGGAGAATGGGATCGATGAGGAGGAGCGCCTTGCTGATTGAAGTTCCTTCTGCTTGATCTAAACCACACCTATTAATGCATCATCTACAATTTCCATTTTCAGTTTCATTGAAGTGGAAAGCACACGGAATCCTTTGGGACTAATGTTCTTCCTCCCAAACTTTTAGTTACTACGGCCATATCTAATTCTACAGCCATTATTTTAGGAACTCACCTTTATCAAGTCTTTCCAAAGAATCCAACTTGGTTTTCAGGGAGAAAAAAAGTTTGGCACTCATTTTATCAGTTTACATGATATTTAATTATTATAAAAACAAGATTACCTGCCATCAAATAGTCTTGAAAACGAACACCACTTCTGGTAGGCATATTATCTTGCCCAGTGCAAGCCAAGTGCACTGACTTGAAAGCAATTCACTAACACAAGAGGTCAGCATGCTATCACCCAAAACTGTTTCAGAGATGAGAGTAGGAATCCCATAAGGCAGCTAAGTGAACACAGACATGTGCAGTGCAAAGGAGCGGAGAGGATAGAAATGAAACAGGCTGGACTCTCAAGAATTTGTAATCTAGCAAAGAAGATAAACATTCACCAATTAACTACAATATGCAGTAGAAAGTGATCCATGTGATAAAACACAGGAAAACACCATGCAAATCCAAACGAAAAATTACAGTCTATACTCCCCCAACAGTGCAGGCCCTCAATATTTTTTTAATGTACTAGCGGAGTGAAAATGAATTTGAGGCAAGTTTTCATGTATATCACGGGTAATATGGAAAGGGAGGGCATTCCAAGAAAAGCAGGATGACACAGGCACCAAAGAAAATGAAACGTAATGGTATTTATGGAGATCTACAACAGGTCTGTGTACTTAATATATGGAAAGGGGAATGAAAGAAATTGATATGAAGTCTAAAAACAAAAAAGTTGGGCATTCTATCACAGGTGGCCTTAGATGCCAGACTTCATTCTGAATGTCTCTGAAAAAGAGAGGTGTGCTGGAATTTGGCAAGTGTTGACACAATCAACTATTACAGAAAGACAATGAAGTAGTCAGAAAGCCACCACTATACAATGCTTTGTATTATTATCTCCTAGTTAAAAATGAATCTCAACTGAATCTGAATTTGACTGTCTTACAGCATCTCAAGAACTATTTTTGTACTCCAAGAAACATATTTACTACAGGCATTAATTATCCTCCCCTCAGCAGTGTGTTAGAGACCAGCTAAGAAACTGCAAGAATCAAGATAGAAATATTAGTGGTTCAACCTGAGCAGAGAAGACACTACATGGGATTGGGACTGCAGGAATATAAGGAGTTGCATTTGCTCAGCCACAGGTGACAGAAGACAGAGAAGCCACAGAGTAAGTTAGACCAATTTTAGGGTAGGCGACTCAAGTCTGAACCATATTGAGTTTGCAGTGCCAAGGGGACATCCAGGAGGCTATATAACCAGCACACAGAAGAGCACAAAACGCCAGGGTTCTGGGCTTATTACCAAAAAAAGGCAAATCATCCATATGAAAGTAAAAGGTATAAATATGAGGAGGAAAATGGAAGGCATTGATGCAGAAATGTCAGAAAACAGCACCGTAAAGCTAATACTGAACCTAGGAAATTTTGTTTGTATACTCTAAACCAAGGGTCAGCAAACTTCTTCTGTAAAGGGTGAGAACAAATATAAAAAAATAAACAGGGTTATGTTCCAATACACCTACATTTATGGACACTGAAATTTGAATTTCATAAAATTTTCACATCATAAGTTATCCTTCTTTTGATTTTTTTCCCCAACTACTTAAAAATGTAAAATTCTTTCCAAGCTCACAAACCATACAATACAGGCGGCAGCTAAACTGGCCTGTGAGCCACAGTTTGCGGACTCCCTGCTGTAGCATAGAACAAAGATACGAGAATTGGATTAACTGTCCTTTTCCAAACTCCTAAGGGCAGTTTTTCCTTTAAATATATTAATACCTTACCAGACATTCCTTAAATTTGGTTGATTTCCTTAAATTTGGTTCCACTAAGAGAGAACATGTGTTGACATCCCTGTTGGGTAAGAACATTGCCTTTCACTAAGAAGAGGTATTCTTTATAAGGAACAGAAAAATTATGCTTGTACTACAAATACAGCAAAGGCAACTGAATGAAAATTATTACCTTAGAATTTGTCCCTCATTGCTTTCAAACTCTTTGTTTCCTTTAAAGTGATTTTGTGATCTAAAGGTGAGAAGATTCAATAGCAGTCTGCACATAAATCCCCAGATTTTTAAAAACCTATAAACATGAGTAACGAATGTGCGGGTCACGAGTAACAATTAAGAAAATAAAAATTAGTGCAGAAATGTCAACTTCCGATAAGCAGTCTTAACAAATACAAACCACATCTGGTGAGGAAGGATTCCTTACCCCCAAGCCACTCCTTGTACCTTAGCTGTAGCTCAGGGGCAGGAACAGGACTCCTTCTTCAATCACTTGCTGCGGCAATGAGCTGTAACCCAAGAAAACTTTAATACCAAATGAGAGTATAACATTGCCCACAAGGCTCAAGTCTTTCATTACTGGAGAACTATTTTCAGTTGTCTGGTTTCAAGCAGACAAAACACAAAGGGTGATTATTAAAGATACAAGCTAAGCTGTTCAAGGAGGGCCCAAAAGAAAAAGACTAACTTCTCCAGCTGACAGCTAGAACAAAGATGTTTCCTTTTGAACTTTTGTCTGCCACCACCTGAGAGCAGAAATGTCACTATTTCCTCATCATCAAATGTTGCCAACAAGCCAAGCTGCAATGACCTAGGTTTGGCCAGTCCCATACTTGAGTTCATTATCATTAGCACTTTATGTCTCCAAAAGGGATCTCAAATGCAAACATTCTGTAGATATTACTTTCAGAGGATTCTGTGGTGGAAACAACTCTAGAACAAACACAAAACTGTTGCCAGTCTTTCTCATCAAAAAGGCTTTAGTAAAGAAAAATAGAAGACTCTTCACCGCACAATCAGAAAGCCTACTGCTTTCTATAGGAATTACAGAAATTGTAGAAATATTCAAGGATTGGAATATCACTACACTTCTATTTCTAAACTTGTAAAACCCAGGTTGTAAGTAAGTTAAACTCAGATTACAACATAAAACTCTTCACAAAGAACGACTTCAATGACTGATTTTAAAATTTAAAATATAATCTGCTTTCCAATGAAATTTAAAATGAGAGTATTAAACATAAAATGACCAGTGAAATCTGTTTTAATGGAAAAGAACTCAAGATTTCCAAAGTAGCTCTCTGCTATTTTATTCCTATTAGAAAAGTATATACAAGATAAATAAACACTATTTTGTTGTACACATGTGCATTCATTTAGCAATTAAACTAGTTATTATTTAAACCACTAATCTTTAATTCTTCATGTAAAAATTCCTGAGTAGCCATGGGAAAACTTCAGGAAAAGATATTTGCTCAGGTTTTCACAACTTTAAACATGCCAACTCTGAGAAACATACTAACACATGACAATTAAAATGTTCCTAAACTTAAAAAAAAAAAACTTCCTAAGCAAAGCAACCACAGAATATAAATGTTCTGCATAGATTTTTTCATCTCAAAATTCTTCTTCCTGAACCCATCCTAAAAGTAAAAATTTTATACAATTTACACAGCTTTTCCTAGGCTTTTCTTACACAGCACGTGGCTTTATCATTCACATATTGGCAGCTGTCTTCTGCCTAACTGAAATTAAATACCAATCTTTAAAATCTAATTTCAAGGTGAAATGAAAGGACATCAGCCATTTTCTCAAACTCGCCAGAGAAAGGTCCTCAGGAGTCAGTGTCAGACCTCACCCGAAATGCATCACCCCTCCTCTCTCTACTTGAGTGTTCCCACTGCAAGAGGACAAGGTGGAGGTGAAGAACGAACTCTCCATCTCACAGGTAGGTAGTTTCTCAGTCGTCAGAAAACTCCGATGCTACCTGATATAGGTATATCGAGATTCCAATCTTTTTATTCTGGAAACCCTTCTATAAATATAATCTAAGAATGATCTAAGCAACGAACCATCTTTTCAAATGGCTTTAGTCATCACCTTTAAAGGCCTGGTTTCACAACATCCATTACTTTACCATTTCTAATTTCAGAATTTAGCCACACTTTCACCTACTTTTCATGCTAAATTAAAAGTCGGGGAGAAACAAAAATATGACTTTTTTTTATATACACACATTAAAACAAACTTCAAGCTAAATGGCACCTGCCAAATAAATCTGGTCTCGGAAGGACTGGTAACTAACTACATTCATGAATGTATAAACTGGGAAATGCAACAAAAACAGACTCCTTTAACTTCCAGTTGCAAACTGAGAAAGAACACAGCACTGGACATTCTAAGGGACTGATCAACACAAAATTGTATAGCTGAATAAGGACTCGTGCTGTATGCTACACCCTGAAATCTGTCAACGGAAACTCCCACAAGTGACTGTACTACAGTGCACTGGGTCTCCGCTCCACGAGATGCTGAGCCTCAACACGGTATCGTGTGTTTTAATTTTAAAAGTTCTTGTTTGCTCATTTTTAAGGAGCCCAGCTAGGAGTCAAAAGAAATAAAATAGGGGAGGGGAGAGTAACATACTCCAAAGAGACTAGGAATGCTCTTCAGGCTTCCAGAGTACCACAAAAAAGAAACAAAGAGGAAGACCTCTCTGGGAATCCAAAAAACAAAAAGCTGGAAAAAACACAGTCTCAACTTCCATGTCTCCTGTTAAGAACTGTCAACATAAACCCATTTCCTCAATTCCAAGACACATAAATGGTTGGTTGTGGGAGACGGGGGGGGGGGGGGGGGGGGGGGGGGGTAAACCATCACCATTAGAGGGGGTTTCAGAATCTAAAAATATGAAAAACATGCAACTTGGAATTGAGAAGTTACAAGAGGCTTCCTGCAGCAGAAACAAACTGCCACAGACTGGAACGGAGGTTTCCCAGGCCTGCCAAAGGTGTTCAAGCTCACAAGTGGCATTTTGCATTACATACCTAACGTTCACTTTTTCATTCATTTTCCCAAGCATCGATGCTATTTTAGAATCCAATTCCTAAACTGAAAACAAAACTGTTCAAAACCAGAAGTCTGTTTGTTACACATTCACAACCTCCTCCAAAACTAGTTTTATGGGGGGAAAAAAAGGTGTTTTTGCTGTTGTTTAATCTTACTTTTTTATTCAGGTCAAGGAATTCAATACAACTTCACCACTGTTACAATGTCCTATCAGAGGCCACGGAGGCCTCCTCCTCCAGGGAGGAGTTCACCTTGATTATCTGCTAGTGGGTCGCCCCACCCCCTTGAATTTCAAAGAAACTATTGAATTATTTTCCCCAAACTAGCACTAAAGTAAAAAATGTTTGTGCCACATACAGGAGCATACAAAAAACAGAACACAAAAAAATACATAGAACATGGCAAAGGCAAAACATTTAACTAATCTACTTGGAGCCATGTGAACTACCCAATGTACTTGGCAGCTATGCTAAAGACAAAGTGCAGCGTTTTCATTTCAAAGGTTTATGGAATGAACAAACATTAGGTCTATACTCGGACTCTTTAGCGATCACCTGTTTGGTCCCAAAACGAGGTAAAATAAATGTCAATAAAACACGTTTCCCAAGTTCTATGGTATCGCCTCAGAAGCACAGATTAAAGGGCAGGGCCTAACCAATTTCTACATAATTAAAAACGTTTCCTTTTAAAAAATGTGCTTTTTGTCATCCCCCGTTCCTCTTCTCTTTAGGCATAATGTCTCAGCATGGAGACAGAAGACCCGGGGTTGGGGGGAGATACTCCAGAGGTTAAACAACACAATCCTATATTCTTCCAAATTCTGATAGAACGAAGTTGGGGACACAATGGCATGCCTGACCAGACTCTCCGGACCTGATCAAGAGGCACTGGTGTCCTTTCCCACTTTATAGTGTGCCAAGACTGTAACAACTTCCTACCGCTCCCTGACTGCCAGTTTTTCTACAGAGGTTGGACCATGATCCCAGCCTTAAATAAGTTGAACCAAACTTCATTGAATAGCTACTCCTCAAAATTGACCCAGAGCGTGATCATCTAGCTGTAGACAGCTCTGCTTCCCAAGTTCAGACGTGGTACAGGTTTTATTATTTTTTTTATTATACCTGGGCTTGGGGGTGGGGGTGGGGGGCACACACCACACTCTACGTTACCGAATTCACGGGAAGAATGGGGATTTCGGCGAAGGCTGGTGGAGTACCTGACCCAGAACAGAGGACGAAGAGCTGCCTTCCGGCCGCGGGGCCCTGTCCTCGGCCACACCATCACTTGCAATGAACGGGCTGCAGGTTCGCTTAGCATCCCTCCAGACCTGAAATTCCCTACCTCAAGAGCAATCAAAAGCAGGGGGAGAAAAAATTTCTTCCGGAAGGCGCAAAAAAGGCCACAACTTGGATGAATGAAACCGGGCTAAGGGCACCCGGAGCAGGATTTTCGCTGAAGTCAGAAAAAGAAAAGTCAAAGATTTTTTTAACGTGAGACCGGTTACAAACGCCCGTGGTCCAGATAACTGCACAAACACGCTGTGGAGGACGTTTTATTGAGCGCGGACGGCTCCGGGGCGGCCGGCGGGCGCTAGTGTGGAGGCGGGCGGCGGAGCGGGCGGCGGCGGCGGCGGCGGGACCGGCGACGAGGCAGCTTCGCGACGACGGGAGCGGGGCCGGACGCTCGCGCGTGTCCTCCCGCGGACCTTCCAGGGACTCCCGCGGCCGCCCCGCCCCCCGCCCGCCCCGCCGGCCGGCCGCGTGCGAGGCACACCCTCCCGCGGCCGCGCTCCCGCGCGGGCACACCCCCGCCTCCCGCGCGCACGGGGCCTCGCCGCGCCGGCCGGCCCACGCGCGCCCCCTCAGCGCGGACGCCCGCCGCCCGCAGCCCGCCCGCGGCCCCGGCCTCCCCCCGGCCGCGCGGGGAGGGCGGGGGGCGACGGCCTAGCGGCTGGGGGTGGGGGGGGCGCCCGCGCGGGAAGGCGGGCTCTGGGGGGGGGGGAAGGTCACTTACCCGCTGCATGGCTTTCAGGATCAAAGCCAGCTCGTAGCGGGGCATGCCCGAACGCTCCGCGCGCGGCTCCGGACCGAGCCGGTTCACGGGACGCAGGAGGGGAGGGAACCGCGGGGGCCTGACGGACTGCTGGGCCGGAAGGCTCCCGGGCGGCGAAAGCACGCTCCGGCCGCGCGAGCCCGGGCTTTAAGGCTCTGGCAGCTGCGCAGACGGCCCGCCACGCCCCCTCGGCGCGCCCCGCCCCCCCTCGCACGCCCGCCCCGCCCCCTCCTTAAGGCGGCCGCGCCGCGCCCCCTCGACAGTCTCTTTTCCCCCCAGGCTCGCCATCCCCGCCGGGACCCCCCCGGCCCCGTAGCCCCCGCGTGGGGGCGGCTCCGCGAGCCCAGCCAGGAGGGGCCAGTACGGGCCGCACTCCGCCTCCGACCCTGCCGCCGCCGTTCCAGCTACCTACGGTTCTCGAACCAGCTGGAACTTTCCATGCCTTCCGTCTCATCCTGGGCGGCGGGCGAGCGTGCGCCCTCGTGTGCGCGTGCGCTAAACAGTGCGGTCTCGTCCGTGCGCGCGCCCCTCTCCCGCGACTTCTCGGCGCGGGGGACCTTTTAGGCGTCCACGCTGCTCCGGGCGGGGTCGCGGCTGGACCTGGGCTCTCCCCGCCTCTGGTTGCGCAGGGGAGTTCCAGAACGTTCCGGCCAAGGACTACGGTTCTGCGCGCAGGGAATGCTTGGTGTACCCTGCCCCTCGCGCCCCCTGCCCACAGCCGACCTCACGCGGCTGCAGGCGCGGATTCCCGGGTCCCTTCCCCTGCGAGGTGGGCGCAAGGCGCAGACCGTGAGCCGCTGCGCGCGGGGTCGGGTCAGGCCCATTCCTCGCCGGCAGCCTGACCTTGGCAGGCTGCTGCGGAAAGGGGATGTGAAGGGCACCTACTTCCCAGGACCGCGATGCCTTTGAGTGAGCTGATGCACGTAAACCGCTGACAACGATGCCTGCACAGACAAAGTGAGGCGCGACACAGGCATCTGTTGTTGTGTGAGCCCGGTCTGACCCACGTGTTGTTGCCAAGGGCAGACTAATACTTTGGCTCAAACCGATATTCTTTAAATGTTTGCTCAGTGTTCATTTAGAGGACCAGCTGAGAACTTGGAAAGCCGTTTAGTAACCGTCTGGGAGCCTGAGCGTGCTCTGGAGGGAGGAGAGTCTCGTGGTGCATTCCCTTTACCCCCAAAACAGGCACGCAGGGCTCACCTTGCCCTCCAACCATTGGCTGTACTTTCCCTGGCAGGCATTGTATAAAGTGCGTTTTCTCCAGCGCCACTCCTTAGAGACTGAGCGTGCGGCCATTGTCACCCCTGCCCATGCTTGTCCCATTAAAAGGGCCTGTAGGTGAAATGTTTGCCTTCAAAGTGCTTTAATGATACGAGGTAAAACTTTCTGAGCACTTACTGTGTGTCAGGCACCACGCTAAGGTTTTTACATGCCTCTCCAAAAATTCTTGCTTTATGAGGCACGTACTATTATTAACTCCCACTTTAGGGATTCAAAGATACAGGCACGCAAAGGTTATGTAACTAGGCCCAGGTCAAACAGTGATAGAGAAAATTTGGATCCACATAGGAAGGCTGAGCCCATACTTAGTCCAGCCTCTGCCTGTCTCCTACCACACAGACTAAGGTGCTAATAATAATATTATTTACCAGGTATTCCCATGTAAACTTAGAGTCCCTTTGTCACCTTATCCAGAGACCTTAGTATTTCCCGTAGCTTACCTCCCAGCTCCCACCAAAGATAAAGATGATTTGAACACGCCTACTCTGTGATATTTGGGTTTTAACATTTTCTATTCTTGCGCTTCTCCACAATCTGTATTCTTCCAAAGAAAAACTACACAGGCATTAATACAAATGACCTGGTTAGTGCTGACTAATGTCACTTTTGGTTAAAAAAAAAAAAAAGAATATTATAAATAAATTACAGAAGAAAGCAAAGAATTTTTGAACCTCTAGAAGTGAGATACAGGTGCTCCAAGATGGTCCCTACTTCAGGTGTCCCTCCTGTTATCAGCCACATATCCCATTTTGGGAATGAGAAAACACAGACCCCAAAGTAATATGCCAAGCCAAAGGCCAGGGCACTACCACCAGTTGACTTCAGCTTTCAGTATTTCCTCTTGGAAGCTCCATAGTTTTTCCTAGCTAATACCCAGGGATGAGTGAGGGGGGTCAATTGGCATAAGGAAATTAGCCTGATTACGTAATGCCTCAACACAGCACCCCCAGCCTTCCCGATCTGGTGGCTGCCCACAGGCTCACTCCATTTCTTCTGAGAAGAAGAGGAAGGGCAAGCTGCCCTGATTTGCCCCCTTCAACTTCTTCTTTTTTAAAGCACAGCACCAGAATGCTCATGGGTTCATTATAAAATGATAAAATCCCAAGGAAAGCTGATGCAAATTTAGTGTCTTCCTGTTATAAGTACAAATTTAAATTCACCAAAAGATTCTTTGAGTTTTGTACTATGTATGTAAGTCAGCATTTAGAGTTATAAAATATCACTGTAGTAGTTAATGTATTAAAATTACTCTGGTACTTAGGAATAAGCTTAACCAAGAAGATAAAAAATCTGTATGCTAAAACTATAAAACACTGATGAAAGAAATTGAAGCAGTCACAGATGAAAAGATATCCATGTTCATGGATTAGAAGAAGTAATGTTAAAAAGCCCAGACTACCCAAAGTGATTTACAGATTTGGTGCAATCCCTAGCAAAGCCCAATGACAATTTTTAGAGAAATGGGGAAAAAATTTTAAATTCATATGGAACCACAAGAGAATAGTGAAAGCAAATCTGAACAAGAAGAACAAAGGTGGAAGGCATCATACATCCTAATTTCAAACTATGTTACAAAGCTATAGTAATTAAAACAGTAGGGTACTGGCATAAAAACAGACATATAGACCAAACAGAATAGAGAACCCAGAAATAAACACACATATATGGTCAACCAATGGTCATCTGATTTTGACAAGGACCTAAGAATACACAATGGAAAAAAGACAGTCTTTTTATTTTATTTTATTTTTAAGTTTATTTATCTTGAGACAGAGAGCATGAGAGGGGGACAGGCAGAGAGAGAGAGAATGAGAGAATCCCAAGCAGGCTCCACACTGTCAACACAGAGCCCGACGCGAGGCTCGATCCCATGAACCCGTGAGATCATGACCTGAGCTGTAATCCGAAGTCGGACACTTAACTGACTGAGCCATCCAGGTGCCCCAAGACAGTCTTTTTAATATATGGCTTTGGGAAAATTGGATATCTACATGCAAAAGAATGAAATCAGACCCTTATCTTACACCACACTCAAAAATCAACTCAAGATAGACTAAAGTCTTAAATATGAGACCTGCAACCATAAAACTCCTTGAAAAAAACTTCTTGGTGTTGGCCCTGGTAATGATATTTTGCATGACACCAAGTGCACGGGCAACACATGCAAAATAGACAAATGGGACTACATGATATTGTAAAGCTTCTGCACAGCGAAGGAAATAATCAACAGAATGATAAGGCAACCTACGGATTGGGAGAAAATATTTGCAAACTATGTGTCTGATAAGGGGTTAATACCCAAAACATATAAGGAGCTCATACAAGTCAATAACAAAAACACCAACAAACAAAAATAATTACCTGGTTTAAAAATGGACGAAGAAAGGAGGACCACCAGGTATGTGAAAATGTACTCAATATCACTAATCATCTGGGAAATGCAGATCAAAACTACAATGACCTATCACCTCACACCTGTTAGAATGGTGTCAGGAGTTATCAGGTGTTGGCGAGGATGTGGAAAAAAGGAAACCCTTCTACGTTGTTGGTGGGGATATAAATTGGTGCAGCCACTATGGAAAACAGTATGGAGACTCCTCAAGAAATCAAAGACAGAACTCCCATATGATCCAGCAATCCCTCTTCTGGTTTCATATATAAAGGAATTGAGAGCCGCCTGGGTGGCTCAGTCGGGTGAATGTCCAACTTTGGCTCAGGTCATGATCTCACGGTCCAGTCCGTGGATTCGAGCCCTGCGTTGGGCTCTGTGCTGACAGCTCAGAGCCTGGAACCTGCTTCAAATTCTGTCTCCCTCTCTCTCTGTCCCTCCCCCCATTTGTGCTCTCTGTCTCTCTGTCAAAAATAAATAAACATTAAAAAAATTTTTTTAATAAATAAAGGAATTGAAATCAGACCTTGAAGAGACACCTGTACTCCTATGTTCATTGCAGCATTATTCGCATTAACTGAGCCTTCAAAGTAACCTAAATGTCTGTGAGCAGATAAAGAAAATGGAGTACAATGGAATAGTAGTCAGACTTAAAAAAGAAGGAAATCTTGCCATTTGAGATAACGCGGGTGAAACTGAAGGACAAATACGGACACAAAAAGGCAAATGCTACGTATCACTTACATGAGGCGTCTGAAATAGTCGAACTCATAGAAGCAGAGATTCTAATAGCCAGGAGCTGGGAGAAAGGGGCAATGAGGTGAGTGATATTAGTGAAAGAATCCAAAACTGCAGTTATACAAGAAAAAAATTATTCCGCCACATAGCGTCTCCCAAACATTTTGTATGGTATGGATTTAAGATTTGGTTAACCAGACATCTTGATTCATCTTCAAGTAAGGCTTCATGAGAGACAATAGAAAAGAAGAAATAAGGACAGAAGTTGAAATCCAACCCTATTTCTACAAAGTAACTTCAGCATCTGCCCTGGGGCAGTTTAATCATATTTTTTACCTTCTTATTTTATATTACTGTATAATAAGGCTTTACCTTGAGCTCACACAAGGTCGTTAATTCTCAAAGATATGTCAAAGACAGGCCTCCTTCACCTAAAGACAACTCTCAAAAAGTGAAGAAATGTGCATGTGTTCAATTAATGGAGAAAATAATCCCACAGTCCAGCCAAGTCATATTTTAAGCTGTCAGTCATCACTCTCCTCAGCCTATCATCTTCTCCCTGAGGAAAGGACGCCGCCATTTCTCTGCCTGATGGCTCAGCGGCTATCTTTGTTCCTCAGCTGATGGCCCAGACCCAAGTCACATTTCAAACTTATTTTGTGTTTAATGTCTTACTAGTGAACTCACTGGCGTTTCTTTAAAAAGAAACAAATGTTTATTTTTGAGAGACAGAAAGCAAGCAAGGAGGGGGAGGAGCAGAGAGAGGGAGACACAGGATCCAAACAGGCTCCAGGTTCTGAGCTGTCAGCACAGAGCCCCATGCGGGGCTCGAACTCACAAGGCACAAGATCATGACCTGAGCCCAAGTGGTCGCCCAACAGACTGAGCCACCCAGGCGCTCCTGAACTCTGTTAGTTCCAAACCCCCTTGCACACACCATCACCCACCCTTGTAGACCGTTATAGGGTCATCTCCCACGTGACATTGGCAGAGTGCCCTCCGGCGTGAAACGCTTTGCGCAACGTACGTATGTTATTAGGTCAGGCATTTTTGCAGCCCTTTTGATCCACTAATTTCCTAATCATTTTTCTAATTTTGATCAAGAAAGTTTTTAGGTGGGGGAGATGGCTCAGATTTGGGCTCCACTTTATAAGAAAAAAGAAGTGAAGCAAAGGTTGCCTCAATGGAATGTTTCCTCACTTTCTCCTCTGCCTCCCCTCCCTTGCAAAAAAAAAAAAAAGTGAGCTCTTTTTTAGGAAAAAATACTATATTTTTGAACTTTAAAAAAACAAAATCCTTGCTGCATCTTCACTTAGGGAAGAGCTTAGTTTTTCTTCTGACGTTGTTACAATGTCTTCAACAGCCGACGTTGGGGGACGTTAATGTTAAATGTCAATAATGTCGGAGGTGTGAAACAGCTCTATGTTCTTGCTCCGCAAGTGCAAAATCCGGAACGCACCTGGAAGGAGTTTAGATTCAGTAAAAGGAACAAAGGCTGTGAGCTGAAGACGTGCAGGGGGACGAGGAAGCATCTGAAGGGGTCTTCAGGGGACGAGGCTTCCCCAGGGGAGGCGCTGTATAAAGCGAGCAGGAGCACCCAGCAAAATAAACAAGGGGGCCGTCGCTCAGGGTGAAGCCCAAGACATGTGCAAGCCAGGCCTGCTCAGCAAAGAGCAGTTTTAAGGCTGGACATGAACAGGCAGAAGGTAATCAGACCCTAACGGATTCAAAGGGGGCAAGTGCAGGAGCTGTGTCAAGCTCAGAGGGCGTGGCACAGGCCGAAGAGGGGATGGGGGCTGGCAGAAGTTGAGGGAAGGGGTGTGAGGGGATAGAATCTGTAGGAGTTGGTGACTGATTGGATACTTGCCGGGTAGCTGGTGAGGCAACAATGGATCCCGGGTTTCTCTTCAATAGACATTCTGGACTGACTTTCCTTGGTTCTGGTCCCGCCTACATGTGGTATTTCCTCAGCTCCTAATTCATGAAACTGCTATTACAATTCAACGTATTGGTATTTTTTTCTCAGGGTGTCTTAGCTTCATAAATCTTCACATCGAGATTATAATCTTCTGAAAAACTGACAGGGTATCTTTCATTGCTCTAAATAGTCTCCCTATTCAGGGCTTTAACCCAAAGAAAGAAAGCGATAGTCCTAAAGCCTGTGAGGATCCACCACCTGAATGATCTGGCCACCCAAGGAATGTTGAAAATTGGGTGTCATGACACCGCTAGTCAACACTTCCTGGTAAGAAGATCAATATACAAGTATCATCTCAAAGTCCAGCCCTCTGTGAGGATCATCTCGTCTGTGTTGCTAGGGTTCTGTTGATTCGTGTGAGGGAGAATGCCCTAATTATAAGAAGAAAGGCTTGCACAGATTTGATAAAAGGAGCAAAGCCCATCGGCATTAAATTATATCCAAGAGTTATTAACGAAGCCCTCCCGTTGACTCAGGGTCAAAACAGAATTGTGTCCTTGATCTGATCCGAACTTCTTTGGACTTTCCTTTTACTAAGGCAGATGACAGGCGGGTATGAGCATGTGGGAGGCAGAGGGGATTCCAAAAGACAACATATTCGGGAAGGAAATGATCTTTTGCAATGGAGACATTGTCTGGGAGGAAGTCAAACCCCTCAAAAGCAGCTATCAGGAAGATTTTATACTTTAGAGCCTACCAAGTCAGGATGTAATATTTTAGTATTAGATAATCTCTATTTTTTTTTCAAATTGCCCATATTAAAAAAAAAACCAAACTTAATGGCAACAATAACAGCAGCTATCTATGCTGCCAAAAGGAAAAAAAATCCTACGCGCAATGAAAATTACAAGGTAGTTGGGAGCTATCCGATGATACCTCCTACAATAAATCATCTTGAACTTTCAGCCTAGGGTTACCAAGACCTGAAGAGAATACGCAGGAAATATCTTGGGAATTTAGCTCCCAACTTGAATAAAGAAGTCCACAACTTAATACTAAATACATAATTACTAAGAAAATATTAAACAACCATGTTAACCCAGTGCTCCTCTATAATATTGCAAATGGAACAAGTCATTTTAGTAATTAAAGAATCATTACATATAGTGCTATCATTAAATGATTCCTGAAAGGGAATTCCTAAGGGGTTAGCTTTTGCAGTGATCAGTTATTTACAAATTCTTTTTTTTTTTTCTTTCTTCCTCTGCCCCCAAAATGTTCAGCATCTAAATGAGAGGGCCTTTGGGACCAAGGATGACACTTTATCTTCAATCCATAATATGCCTGGTTGACATTAGAGAGCAGCCAGATAGGAGAATCTCCTCCTATTGTTAATGATTCGGTGATTAAGAAACGGCAAAGGGGGTGCCTGGGTGGCGCAGTCGGTTAAGCGTCCGACTTCAGCCAGGTCACGATCTCGCGGTCCGTGAGTTCGAGCCCCGCGTCGGGCTCTGGGCTGATGGCTCAGAGCCTGGAGCCTGTTTCCGGTTCTGTGTCTCCCTCTCTCTCTGCCCCTCCCCCGTTCATGCTCTGTCTCTCTCTGTCCCAAAAATAAATAAACATTGAAAAAAAAAAATTAAGAAACGGCAAAGGCCCTACATGCAGAAAGGAGGGCCTTTGGTCTGACAGGAAGATCACCTTCAGGCCTGGGAATCGGTGCTATTAAATTCGACTCCAGCTGGAAGCCAACAGCTGCAAGCCCTGGACAAGTGCCACAGGCAACACTCTAGAACCAGGAACCCTTTCTTTGCCCACCTCACTGCCACCCATCTGGGTACTGTGAGGTATATCCCCACACTGCGGCCGTAGGATCTTTCTGAAAACGTACATCTGATTCAGTTTCTCCGCAGCTTAAATACTTCAGTGGCTTTTCCTTTGCACTGAAGGTAAAGTCCAAACTCTCAACAGGGAGTTGGTTACAAGGCCCTTCCTTCTGCAGTAGCCCCCCCCACCCCCCCACCCCGACCTACACACGCCTACCTCCACCCCTCTCGCCACTCCTCAGTGTCACTCCTTGGTGTTTGCAACCCCTGAGCCCTGTGCACACTTCCCCTTCTGTCCTTCGTCTTCTGCCTAGAACACACTCCAGGCCCTTCCCCAAGTTACGGAGTGTAGTTGTGGCTCATTTATTTTCATCGCTGAAGCTACTCTATTGTCCAGCTAAACCGCTGTGTATCCGTTGGGATAGCAGACATGGTTGTTTCCTTCGTGGGTGGCTTTAACCAATGATAACACTGGGAACATCTTGTCCGCATAGACGGGTGCATATAGGTACATGTGCAGAGTGGAATGCTACTCTAAACTTGAAAGTCTGGATCAGGTGCACCTGATCTGTGCTCTTTTTAGCACCTATGCTTACTCCATCATCACATGAACCACACCGTGTTACAGCATGCACAGGACAGAAGCGAAAAGATACTGCTGAGATCCCCAGCTGCTGTCCCTCTGGATCCATTGCTCTATTAGTTCTGAGGCCACATGTCCCTCCGGCTGCTCCCAGGTTCATTTCTCTTATACACAGTACTCCTCTGATAGGTGACTTGGGCTCAAAGACTTCGCAGTGACCTGAACAAACCCTTCTTGGAATTGTACGACGGTCCTCTCCCCTCTGGCCTTCCCCCTTTCCTGCACAGATGTCAGACCTGCAATGTCTTCCCCCAGCCTTCTCTGCTTCCCTCCCTTTGTCCTTCACAGGCATTTCCTCCAGGAAATCTCTTACCTGTCTAATCCCGTCTTGGTGTCTGCTTCTTAGACAGCCCGATCTAACAGCGTGTCTATCTCTTCATTACCCTGTGGCCTTAACAATTAATACGTAAATTCTCAAAAAAGAAACTCTTGTGCCCGCAGTGCCAACCGGAGGGACTGATATGTGATAGATGCTGAGTAAATATTGGAGAATAAGTGAATATAAATAAATAAATAAATGAGATGCCTACTTCATATGAACATGTTTCTGGCATCATCTTGAAGGCAGAAGAAAACTGCTTGGCCCAACTCTAGTACCTTCTTTCTTTCTTTCTTTCTTTCTTTCTTTCTTTCTTTCTTTCTTTCTTTCTTTCTCTCTTTCTCTCTTTCTCTCTTTCTCTCTTTCTCTCTTTCTTCCTTCCTACCCTCCTTGAGAGAGACAGAGAGAGCGAGCATGAGCGGGGGGGTGGGGTGGGCAGAGAGAGAGGGAGAGAGAAATCCCAAGCAGGCTCCGCACTGTCAGCACAGAGCCCAATGATGCAGGGCTTGAACTCACAAACCAAGAGTCAAAAGCTTAAGACAGCCACCCAGGCACCCCACCTCCCTTCTTTCCGTGGGCCTACCCACAGACTGTGCTTTCTACTTAAAAGGTGCTGCCAGGGGCGCCTGGGTGGCTCAGTCAGTTAAGCGGCCGACTTCAGCTCAGGTCATGATCTCACGGTCCGTGAGTTCGAGCCCCGTGTCGGGCTCTGTGCTGACAGCTCGGAGCTGGAGCCTGTTTCAGATTCTGTGTCTCCCTCTCTCTGACCCTCCCCCGTTCATGCTCTGTCTCTCTCTGTCTCAAAAATAAATGTTAAAAAAAATTTTTTTTTTAAATAAAAATAAAAAAAATAAAATAAAATAAAAGGTGCTGCCAGTGTGCAATGACGGACAAAGGAACTAAGATCTCACTTTCTCTCCATGAGGGAAGGGCAAAGTCTCCCATTAGGTCATTGGCTTGGGAACACTCTCTTTGGCACCTCATTCCATATTTCAGAAGCTTCTGATCACAACCCCAACCTACCAGACTTGTGTCACTGCCACGTGGCAAAGAGAAGGGGCCTATGGTAAGTGGCCTTTAGGATGGTCTCCTATGATCTCTGCCTACTGGTATTACACTTTATATAATTCCCTGTCCTTGACTGTGATCCACATTTAAAAACCCTAAGGAATTGTATACAGCGGAAGTGATAGGATCTGCCTTCTGAGTTTACATTATAAAAAGACTGGAGCTTCCATGGGTTGAGAGTCAGAAGACCTAAGTGTAACCTTTATCTTTACAGGGCACCGGCCAAGTTATTTTCTTTTTGAAACTCGTTTTTTAAGTTTACTTATTTTGAGAGAAAGAGAGCATGCTCACACGCTCACGAGTGGGGGAGGGGCAGAGAGAGAATCCCAAACAGACTCACACTGTCCATGCGGAGTCTGATGCAGGCAGGGCTCGAACCCCACAAACCCTGGGAGCGGGATCTGAGCTGAAATCAAGAGTTGGGTGCTTAACCTACTGAGCTACCCAGGCACCCCCTGGCCAAGGCATTTTCATCTCTTTATGTCTTAGGTTCTTTATCTGTTAAGTGGATTAAGTAATACCTAACTAATTATGATTAGTTTATGTGGGAAATTATATAAAAGCCAACTTTTATATAAGTTGGCATATATATATATATATATATATATAAACTTCCATGGGTGAGTACTGTTATCATCCTCATTTCTTTTTTTTCTATTCATACATTAGACATTTATCCATACATTACAATTTTATTTTTGTGTATGGGGCGCCTGGGTGGCGCAGTCGGTTAAGCGTCCGACTTCAGCCAGGTCACGATCTCGCGGTCCGTGAGTTCGAGCCCCGCGTCAGGCTCCGGGCTGATGGCTCGGAGCCTGGAGCCTGTTTCCGATTCTGTGTCTCCCTCTCACTCTGCCCCTCCCCCGTTCATGCGCTGTCTCTCTCTGTCCCCAAAATAAATAAACATTGAAAAAAAAAAAAAAGTTGTTTAACAATCACTGAATTTCTAGGCCAGGTTCAGGTACCTGAAGAGCCTTTATAACTAATTTATATTGTCTAGATCCAAGGTATGCTGCAAACACGGTCTGGAGCAAAATGGGAAATAACATCTTTCTAAAGGCAGGCTTAGAAATTCTAGTCCAGCAAGTTAAGATGTTTCCTTTTTCTGGTAGCAAGGCTGACTCATAACTGGCCACCATTCACAGGTATAGCCAAGAAAACAGGGTATAGACCACCAAAAACAAGACCAACCAGTCCACCCTGTGTTATGGTACAGGTTTCACAATTCAAATCACCTGTATTCAAAGGTAGATTTACAAAACCTTTGTAAGGTGCATGCGCAGTCAAAAATGGGATCACTGCCATTGGTAAGCCAGCAGCTGTGTGAGCCTGTATCACATTTAAGATGCGTCAAAAAAGACTATTTGCTATTAGACAATAGAGAGCAGCATTAAGTGCAATATATACTGATCCATGTTCAAATAGATTCCTTTCTGCTTCTGGGAGGTGGTTAATTTTTCTGGTTATGATACTGAAAATTAAGTCTTCCTTGACAGTATCATCTGGTTCATGACATTTCAGCTTGAGCCCTATGCTCTGCTCACAACCCTCCTTGGCACGCCGGGGTTCACGCCAACCTTTGCTCGACTAGCCTGAACGCAGCCATCTTTTCATACAACTCAGCAGTAAAAAGAAGAGAGCTAGTCACACGTTCAGCAACATGTGACGAACCTCAGTTAGGCCAAATGAAAGAAGCCAGACCCCTCCCCTGCAAAAGAACCCATACCAAGTGATTCCTTTTATATAACATTCTAGAAAATTCAAACTACAGTGGCACAAAACAAATCAGTGGCCGCTTGAGGCAGAAGTGAAGAAGAGGGATTATAAAGGTGAATGAGGAAATGTTTAGGGATGATGGATATTTTTATTATCTTGATTAGAGCAATATTATCGTGCATGTATACCTAGGTCAAAACTTACCAAATTATATACTTCAAATATGTGTGATTTATTATGTATCAATTAAACCTCAAAAAACCTACAAAAATCTAAATCATTCACATCATTATTATACTCAGGAAAGCCATTCTAGGTCATTGTTCTGATATATCTCTACTCTCTTCTTACCCTGCTTCCCCTTCCCCAAATTCCTGAATAAGAGGTGAAGACCACACTCACCTCTGGTATTCCCGTCAATTAAGAAAAAAAAAAATAGGTCCATATGGAAAGAATTTTCAGTTTTACAGCACATGCAAAGACGGATAAGAAATACTCCATGTCTTTAAGAAATTGTAATCTACGCAGAGAGAGAAGCTATAAGTATGTTTAAAACTAAATTGTCTAACGGGGTTTAAGTGTCAATTCTAAGAAGTAGAAAACATCTAAAAGGGGAGTGATTAACTGCCTAATGAACAGTCGAGGCAAAAATTTCCAAAGACACATGACTTCGGGCTGGGATGGCTTGGGAATGTTTCATGTAGGATGTGGGATTTGAGCCGGAATGTGAAGAATGGATAACATTTAGATAGATGGGAGGAGAAAAGAGAATAAACACAAGATGTTTTGGTGGGGTCAGAAAATGGTGACATTGAGTGAATAAGTCTGACGGGAGGAAAGGTGTCTGTAGAAGACTCACAGGACTTAGCTCTACAAAAGTGAGACCAGAGTTGGAGGGTCTTGAGTACCAGGTAGAGAGTCTAAACTCTCAGCCTATATTTCATCTTAACAACAAGAAGGAAGAGAGCTTTTCGTTGTCAGAATCATTCAGCAAAGAGCGTATGAGCATATACGAGGAAGGTGGAAAGGAGATAACTTGTCTGAATGGACTAGTCCCTCCCAATCCTGAGACACTGGTCACAGATTCATCGGCTTTGAAAGCGTCAAAAGGTAGCACCAGATATTTGTTCGATCGTATCTGGGTTCCTCTTGGAGGTGGTGCCTAACTTCCATGCCAGGGTCAACAGGGACAGATTTTCCCCTATTCCACCAAGTTCAGCCAGCAAACGGAAAATGATCCATGTACAACCATCAGACTCTCTCTCATGATTTTGAGTCCTGAGTAAATGACTCAGTGACATGAGGAACAGTTAGAGGTCACTCGTCATGCTCACCAGACGCTTCCTTCTCAATGGCTGTGGTTATACTTCTTGCTAACCAGCACTCCAAAGTTCTCTTGGTTCCTAACCAGTTCTCTAGTCTCTGGTCAATTCTGAGATTCCCCCAAATATTATTCCTATAAATTTCATTTTTGCCTAAGACTGTAGAGTCTGTTTATGTTACTTGAAGCCAACAACTGGGTCAACGTAGAACTCTTTACATCTTAGCACTTCAGGCCCTGCATAAACCTGTTGGCCTTAGTTCACCCCCTTAGGTCCATACAGAACAAGTCTATCCCCTCTTTCACATGAATTCTTCTTATGTCCGAAGACAGCTCTCTGGCCTATCCTGAACCTTTCTTTCCCTGGGCTGTATGCCCTGTGTTCCATTGGGCACGCATCAACTCACATGGGCTGGATTGCTTCACCAGCCTGAACAGTTTTTCCAAGGGTGCTCAGCTGTTCACATTCAGACCTTGGTGACTTGATAAACATTTGTTGAATGATGGCTACAATGACTGTTGTAGGAAACAGTCATTCGTTTTTGGTTTTCCATGCAAAGGCTATGTTATAGTTGGGGTATTGGTTCAACTACTGAAATAAATATCAAAGTAACATTGACTTATATAAGATGGTTTATTACATGGAAAGATCTAAATTTAAGTAGGGCTGGGGATCCAGGCTTTTTCCAGCTTGTTACTATCCATTTATACCCATTTATATTCATTTATAACACATGGCTTCATCTTGCGGTCTAGCATGGCCATTCCTGCATCTAGCACCATGTTCACATTCCAGAAACAGGAAAGAAAGGGAGAATAAAAGTCTTGTGGCATTCCTTTTAAGGAATGTTCCGGAAGCTATCACCTCTACTTATCTTCCATGAGTTGGAACTTAATCCTAGAGCTTTGCCTTGCCTTCTTTTTAAAAAAAATTTTTTTTAAACATTTTATTTATTTCTGAGACAGGGAGAGACAGAGCATGAACAGGGGAGGGTCAGAGAGAGGGAGACACAGAGTCTGAAACGGGCTCCAGGCTCTGAGCTGTCAGCACAGAGCCCGACGCGGGGCTCAAACTCAGACCATGAGATCATGACCTGAGCTGAAGTCGGCCGCCCAACCGACTGAGCCACCCAGGCGCCCCTGCCTTGCCTTCTAAGAAGGGCTGGGAAATGTAGGTTTAGCTGAAAGAGGATGGTAAACTAGCAGTTTCTACCATAGACCATACAATGCAATTTAGATATCTTCCAATAAAACACTCCCAAGTATAAGGAGATGCTACACAAGTCACAAGTAGCTTATTGGCTGTAACTTTCTTATATTCAGTGTTGGGTATTTTGCAAGTGGCTATCAGGCTAGAGTTATGCTAAGAATTGAGCTTTAGGTAAATTGAATTCATGGGTTTACCAGCACACATGCTTTGGACTAGTCCCTGTACTTATAACCCAAAGGTCAGGTCTACACTGTAAAGTTCCTCCAACTGAGACAATCAAACAGCTATTTCTTTTGAAAACAAAACCCACAAATTTGCTTCACACAATGAGTTTAATATGTGTTCACACATATTAGATAGTATTCTTTTGGTTACAAGTAATACAAACTGACTGTAGTTTGTTTAGAAAGGAGGGATGAATTATTATAAGCGCACCAGATGTATCACAGTACTCAAGGCAATGTGCAGCTGACTGGGCCTCTGGAACAAACTATAATTAAAATGCTCTCCATCTTTTATTTCTGTCCTTCTGCCCAGAAGCTTTATTCTTCTTTGTCTTAAAAGACCCTTTTTCTCCGCTCTCCAGTCTGCACAGTAGACAATGACTATTCCTAGCTTCTTGGTCTACATGTAATCCCTCAACCCACCCAGAGATATCTGAGGCTCTCCTTCAATTGCCATGTTTATTAGCCTTGGTTGGGTTAGTGGTCCACCTTGGGCCAATCAGCCAGGTCTAAAGAGTAGGCCAAGAGGCTCCTAAGTAGCTCAGTGAGTTAGGCGTCCGGCTCTTGAATTAGGCTCAGGTCATGATGCCCGGGTTGTGGGATCAAGCCCTGCCTGGGGCCCTGCACTGAGAATGGAACCTGCTTGTAATTCTCTCTATCTCTCTCTCTCTCTGCCCCTCTCCCCTGCTCTCTCTAAAATATTTTTTTTTAATTTTTTTAAAAAAGAATAGGTCAAATCTTATCTTTATGACAGCCAGCAGCTACCTCTGAGCCCTGTAGGTTTAGAGGGTTACAGGCAGGGAAAAATAGTTTCCAGCGAAGGGAAGGCTAGACAGGCATCTCAACAGGCATATCCTCCACCCATTCATACGTGGAGGATTGTCATGAGCGAAATGAAGTTTAAAAATGTAGCTATGAGGTCGGTGACACTCAAGTTAGCAGCATGATGCAATGCGGCTGGGGGAGAAACTATGTCTGCCTCGAGACTGTTTTGGTTGTAACCGAAACCCATCCAAAAGCTCTTAAGCGTATCACTCGATATATTTAATACCTGAAGAAGGCTTTGATGTACGGAGGGTCACCTCTAGTTACTTGTTTTAAGTATTACTCAAGTTGTCAAAGTTGTATTATTTTTTAAAATACTTTATTTTTTTAGAGTAGTTTCAGGTTCACAGCAAAATTAAGCAGAAGGTAGTGAGGTTGCCCATAAACCCTCCTACCCCCACATTTGCATGGCCTCCCCCATTATCAAAGTCCCACACCAGAGTAGTACGTTTGTTACCGTTGATGAACCCACATTGACACATCATCACCCCAAGTCCGTAGTTTTCATGGATATAGTTCACTCCTGGGGTTGTATATTCTGTGGGTTTGGACAAATGTGTAATGATAGGTATTACCTGTCACAGTATCGTACAGAGTACTTTCACTTCCCTAAACATCTTTTGTTCTCTACTTATTCATCCTTCTGTCCTCGCTAAGTTTTGGCAATCATTGGTCTTTTAACTACGTTCATGATTTTGCCTTTTCCAGAATGTAATATAAGTGGAATAACACAGGATGTAGCCTTTGTAGTTACAACCCGAAAAGCACCATCCATGAAAGAAAGAACAACCTGATTTAAAAATAGGCCAAAATCTTTTTCGCAAGAACACAGGTGTCGTGAAAACCACCACTAAACCTGAACCAAAGTGGGAAAGGAAAAGACTCATATCAACGTCATTGTCATTGGACACGTGGATTTAAGGCTGCCACTGCCAGTCATCTGATCTACAAATGTGGTGGGACTGACAAAAGAACTCTCGAAAAGTTTGAGATGGAGCCTGCTGAGATGGGAAAGGGCTCCTTCACGTATGCCTGGGTCTTGGAGAAACTGAAAGCTGAACATGAACGTTGTATCACCGTTCATAGCTCCTTGTGGAAATTCGAGACCAGCAAGTATTATGTGTGCATCACTGATGTCTCAGCACACAGAGACTTTATAAAATACATGTATAAAAAATGTGATTATAGGCACATCTCAGGCTGACTGTGCTGTCCTGATTGTTGCTGCTGGTGTTGGTGAATTTGAAGCAGGTGTCTCCAAGAAAGGGCAAACCCGTGAGTATGCCCTTCTGGCTTACACATAGGTGTGAAACAACTAATTGTTGATGTCAGAGAAGTGGATTCCGCTGAGCCACCCTATAGCCAGAAGAGATACGAGGAAATCATTAAGGAAGTCAGCACCTACATTAATATAACTGGCGGGGGCACCCAGGCGGCTCAGTTGGTTGAGCGTCCGACTTCTGCTCAGGTCACGATCTCACAGTTTGTGGGTTCAAGCCCCGCATCAGGCTCTGTGCTGACAGCTTGCTCAGAGCCTGCCTCAGATTCTGTGTCTCCTTCTCTCTCTCTGTCCTTCCCCCACCCATGCTCTGTCTCTCAAAAATAAATAGATGTTAAAAAAAATTTTTTTTTAATTGGCTACAAACCCAACACAGTAGCATTTGTGTCAGCTTCTGGTTGGAATGGTGACAATGTGCTGGAGTCATGTGCTAACATGCCTTGGTTCAAGGGATGGTAAGTCACCTGTAAAGATGACACTGCCAATGGAACCACACTGCTTGAAGTTCTGGATTGCATTCTGCCATCAATTCATCTGACAAGCCCTTGCATCTGCCTCTCTAGGATATATACAAAATTGGTGGTATTGGTACTGTCCATGTGGGCCAAGTGGAAACTGGTGCTCTTAAACCCGGCATGGTGGTCACCTTGGATCCAATCAATGCTACAGCTGAAGTAAAGCCTGTTGAAATGTACCACGAAGCTTTGAGTGAGGCTCTTCCTGGGAACATGTGGGTTTCAACGCCCAGAACGTATCTGCCAGAGACGTTTGTCATGGCAATGTGGCTGGAGTCAGTAAAAATGACCCACCAATGGAAGCAGCTGTCTTCACAGCTCAGGTGATTATCCTGAACCATCCAGGCCAAATCATTTCTGGATACGCACCTGTGCTGGATGGTCACACGGCTCACGTTGCCTACAAGTTTGCTGTGCTGAAGGAGAAGATTGATCGTTGTTCTGGAAAAAGGCTGGAAGATGGTTCCATGTCCTTGAAATCTGGTGATGCTGGCATCGTTGATATGGTTGCTGGCAAGCCTAGTGTGTTGGGAGCTTCTCTGGTTAGCCTCTTTGGGGCCATTTTGCTGTTCCTGACAGGAGACAGACGGTTGCTGTGGGTGTCATCAAAGCAGTGGACAAGAAGGCAGCTGGAACTGGCAAGGTCACCACGTCTGCCCAGAAAGCTCAGAGGCCTGAATGAATATTATTCTCAATACCTGCCACCCCAGTCTTAATCAGTGGTGAAAGAATGGTCTCAGAACCCTTTATGTCAATTAGCCATTTAATTTTAATAGTAAAAGACTGGTTAATGATAACAATGCATCGTAAAACCTTCAGAAGGAAAGGAAAATGTTCTGCGGACCATTTGTTTTGTGTGTAAATGTGGCAGGTTTCAGTTATTAGTTTTTTTTTTTAATGAGTACTTTTTAATGGAAACAACTTGATCAAAAATCTGTCACTGAATTTCAAGACCCATTAAAACAAAGGTTTAATGAGAAAACTGTGTCTTCTTTTGGTCAACACTGTAACTTCATGTAGTACTATTCAGGTAAAAGATTATGAGTTGCCCATAACCTATTTCTGGTGTTATCTTATGTCAAGACTCAGAATTTGGGTTAACATTTTTTTCTGGATGGGAATTTTTTTCACCTTGTCTGAGGGAGAGAAGTCATCTATTTAAGAACATAGTAAAAAGCTATGGGGAAAGGGGATCTGTTGGTGCAACATATCATAGCTTAGAACAGATAAGCGAAGAGTAACAGTATAAGATAGCTTATAAAAAGGTTAAATTCTGTAATACTAAAATCAGTGTGTCTCATATAATTTGTATTCTATCAATATTGGGTAAACTTGGTGATACCAAAAAAAAAAGGGAGGGTGGGTGAGGGTAAAGATTTTAACAGATACCTCACCAAAGAAGATATACACATGGCAAATAAGCATATGAAAAGATTTTCCACATCATACATCATCAAGGAAATGCAAATTGAAACAACAATGAGGTAATGCTACACATTTATTAGAATGGTCAAAATCCAGAACACTGACAGCACACAATGCTGGTGAGGATTTAGAACAACCGGAACTCTCATTTAGTGCTATAGGAATGCAAAATGGTACAGTCATTTTGAAGGACAGTTTGGCAATTTCTTACACAACTCAACATACTCGTACTGTATGATCCAGCAATCATGCTCTTTGGTATTTACCCAAAGGAGTTAAAGACTTATGTCCACACACATATACCTGCATGTGGGTGTTCGTAGCAGTTTTACTCATAATGGCCAAACCTTGGACACAACCAAGATGTTCTTCAGCAGGTGAGTGGATAAAGAAAGTATAGTATATCCAAAGACTGGAATATTATTCAGCAATGAAAAGAAATGAGCTATCAAGGCATGAAAAGACATGAAAGAAATTTGAGTGCATATTACTAAGTAAAAGAGGCCAACCTGAAAAGTTGTAACCTTTTAAAACCTAGGTTCTTCCAAAGGCTTTATGTTTAATTCACAACTCCTACCCTTATTTATGTCTAGTAATTTTTATATAGAAATAATATTAATCACTTTCATTTTTTCTCTGATTAATGTTGAATTAACTAAATTTAAGTAGTAAGTTGTCCTAAGTAATTAACCCTACTTATAAGCTTATGATTTAATTCTCTGAAACATTTTAAGTGCATTTAAAATTAAAATATAAGGTTTTCTAAAACACTTCAAACATCTGATGTGGCAAACTTATAAAACTGACAAGCAAAATTTTTCTAGGCCTTTAAGTAATTATTAAAATTTCATAAACCTAGTGAATGGAGTTTCTTAAGATTCACGGGGGATGACTATCAAATGTTTTCTAGTATTAATGCTCCCCTCTTTGCCTTTAGTTAAAACCTCTGAGGGGCGCCTGCGTGGCGCAGTCGGTTGAGCGTCCGACATCAGCCAGGTCACGATCTCGCGGTCCGTGAGTTCGAGCCCCGCGTCAGGCTCTGGGCTGATGGCTCGGAACCTGGAGCCTGTTTCCGATTCTGTGTCTCCCTCTCTCTCTGCCCCTCCCCCGTTCATGCTCTGTCTCTCTCTGTCCCAAAAATAAATAAAAAACGTTGAAAAAAAATTAAAAAAACAACAACAAAAAAAAAACAAAAAAAACCTCTGAGCTTTAGCTGGACATATGTCCACCCAACAATAGACTATATTTGCAGACAGCCGTGGTCATGTGACTAAGTTTGGACCAATGGGATGCAAGTAGATATGATATATGCTACAACTAGATCATCTCCCTTAAGACACTTGCTGTGGACCCACCTCTTTCCCACTTCCCTGGGATGCGGTGGTGAGCAAACATCAACCATGCTGATGAAGATAACACAGGCAATGGCAGAGCCAAAGGAGAAAAGGAATCCATTCCCCAGACCTCACACAGCAAAGCTGCTTGGCTTACAGCTTCGGACCCCTTACTGCTTGACTGTTACATGAGAGTGAACAAACTTCTATCATCTCTGAGCAATTGTACTTTGGGGTTAGATTGTTCCCCAATAATACAACATTCAAAGACTTCCTATAAACTCAATTAGTTATAATTTCTTAAACGTTTCAAATTCAAATTGCAAGTCCAAAAGCTTGGTTTTCTCATATGTTAGATTTTCTTCAATGTTTCAAGTTCTTTCAGTAACACATAGATTATAATGATGATTAAACACTTGTTTCTGCTGTTGCCATGAAAGGGACGCCATATTTCATGGGATCTAAGATGTCTTCGATTTGTAATAATATCACCATTTATAATTGATGCCACAGGTTGCAGAATGCATTCCAAATTCCAAGATGTTAAAACAGAAAATGTAGCAATACTCTGGTTCTAGTTCAGCTCACCATCTATACTGATCTGTGCATTTTCTTCAGGTTACAAATTTACTTGCCCAACCAAGAGAAGAAGATTTGCTGCCGTAGGCCATCTGACTCTAGTAGTGGAAGATTCAGGATTTTGAAGTAGTTACGGATTCAAGTTCTTGGTAGAGAAGTGAAGGCAGGACCTGGATGTGGGTGCTTGGTACGTCCAGAACGACTCTACCTGAGAAGCTGTATATACCAGTTGGGATACTGGAGTTTGATTTTGTCCTGTCAAAAGGAAGCTCAGTGCCCACACCTTTAACCCAGAATCTAATTTCATAACACGGTCTTCTGTGTTTTCTGGGTGGCTTTCAAGTTTCTCCTTCAACCTATTTTAATTGCATCTTCTTTCAACTTCTTATCACTTGATTTGAGTAGACATACCCCATACAGACTCACACCCATACATACACATGGCAGATTGCAGCTGTAAGATTAGGGTTATTTGAATGCTTTCTGCAATACTCGATATTTTATATTTTTGCCTATCTCATTGACCACCATTTTGTAATCATGGCACTGAACAGGCAAAAACAGGGATTTATTGCAGGATTCCAGACTATATCCTAGATTCTGGGATAGGATCTGGGGCTCCTGAGGAGCAAGATGTGACATTTTTGGTTTCTCTGGGACTACAGGTATCTGTCTCTGCTCTGCTCATGAACCATCTGACCCTGCCTCCCCCTTCTCCCCACCCCATCTCGTCTCTCTGGACACAAGTGCTCTCTGGTTCTCTGTGCCCACTTGGAAGATGGCTAGCCCATAGCCGGAATGTCCTGAGGACAAACACGCTGAGTTCAAGTGACCAACAACACCGACACTCATCTTTCATATGAAACCCATCTTGAATCCACAACAGTTAGCCATGAAATGCAAACACTTCGTCCTCAGGAAAGAGCCGTCCTCGGAAGCTGCAGACAGGGCAGGTCTCACCAAAGATGGCTGCTTGGGGGGAGTAGAGTTTGGTGGCTAAGGATATGGAGCCCAAGCCAGACTGCCTGGATCCAAACCCAGGTCCTGCTGCTTCATGGCTGTGTGACCTTGACCAAGTAACTGAATGCTCAGAGCCTTAGTTTCTGTAACATAATCTGTAACATAAGCATACCTGAGGCATAGGGTTGTGGCAAGGATTTCATGATGTATGTGGAAAACATGGGGAAATCTACCATGTGGGAAGTATTCAATAACTAGTTTGCCATGTATTCTGATGGCAGAGACAGGAAACAGAAGCAGGTTGTGTGAATGTGCTCTCCACCTCAGGTGCTGGAATCTTTGCATTTATGTCTTTGCTTGTTTATTTGTTTATCTAAATCAACTGCTTTGGCTTCCATCTACCAAACCTAACAAGCTATTCCATCTCAGTCATGACTTGCTTCTGGAATGCTCATTCTCCATCCAGACCAAAGAGATGCATCCAGAGGTAGAGGATTGCATCCCCCCAGGCCAACATGAGTGTGAGTTCATTGATTCACTCACTGCGGAGTGGTCATTACATGTGCTGAGGACTGGGGATGCAATGGTGACCAAAAGCACTATGGTGACCTTTCTGCCTCTGGAAGAACAACTTCAAAAGTGTAATCGGCAAGGCTTGGTGATCGGATGGATGTGGAGGGTGAGCGTGAGGAGGGGGTCAACAGCATGCCTGGGCTTTTGTTTTATGTCGTTGGATAGATACTGATGGCATTTAGGGAGACAGCGTGAAAGGGAAGTCACAATTCTTGTTTGGGGCAAAAGCCAGGATGTTTGGAGTGAGAGTGGGGCGCTGAGAATCAGGCTGCCAAGCCCCAGCCCAGCCCCACACTCAGCAGCATCACAACATCAGGCGAGTCCCTTAACCTCTCTATCGGTTTTCATGTCTGAAAACGAGGAAAGTAATAGCTTTAGGTCACAGGGCTGTTGTGAAGATAAAACATATTTATACAGGCGTATCTCATTTTATTGTGCTTCACTTTATTGTGCTCTGCACATATTGCGTTTCTTACAAATTGAAGGTTTGTGGCAACCTGGCATCGAGCTAGTCTATTGGCACCATTTTTCCAATGGCAATTGCTCACTTCCTGTCTCTGTGTCACATTTTGGTAATCTCACCATATTTCCAACTTTCTCATGGTATTTGTTACGGTGATGGGCTCGCTGATTACATCTTGCTGAAACCTAAAATGATGGTTAGCATTTTCTAAATGAAAGTATTTTTAAGGAAGGTATATACATCGTTTTTTTTAAGACACAATGCTATTGCTTACTTAAGAGACCCCAGTGTAGTATAAACATAACTTTTGTGTGCACTGGAAAACCAAAAAATCCATTGACTTGCTTTATTGCAATATTCACTTTATTTTGATGGTCTGGAACCGAAACCACGATACCTACAAGGTGTGCCTGTACACATAAAGTGTCTGCAACTGTGAGACACTCTCTAAGTGTCTCTAAGTGTCACCTTCGGCACATGATGGGTTTGAGGTGCCTTTGAACCATCAGCAGAATGCAAGCTCCCGAGAGCAGGGATGTGGTCAAATTGCTCTTGGATCCTGGCCCCTGGTATAGCGGCTGACACATAGAGAGTATCCAACAAATATTTGTTAGCAGGACAAGGTAAGGATTTTGTCTAGAGGGTGGAATGCGAATATCAACCTATGAGTCCCTGTATGGGTAGGAGCTGAAGTCTTTGGCTAGGTTGAGTCCCTAGGGAGGGAGAATAGAGGGAAAAGGGTCTGAGCTGGAGGGCTTGAGGAGCCTTAGACCTGGGGCCAGGGGGTCCATTTGGGACATGGGTGTCTCCCATTTTTGCCTCCACACCCCTTGCCTTTTCAGCCTCATTCTCCCCAGGGATCCCGAAACATAAACATTCCAGGGAGTATTTGAAGACAGCTTGAACCTTAGGATAAGGATGCTGGCCTTTCCATCCTAGTGTGGGGTGGGAAAACGTGGCATTTTCTACTCCTGGATCCACAGCTGGGCAGAACAATAATATTGCAACACCATTGGAGTTTTTCTTCCTACGAATCTATCCTGTGGAGAGTCAGCTATAACCCATGCCGGCTGTCCTGTTCCTGCAGCCAAAGTCCCGTATGCCACCCCCCACCCCCTCCCTTTCCTCCCTCTGCTCTTGTTGGAAGACCTCGCAGGTGCCAGAGACTGGCCCCTGAACTCTTTCAGGATGGTCACCCTGTCATGGCTCATATGCCTCCCTGGGCCAGCTGTCTGGCAATTTCCCCCTGTCTTTGATGGTGTTATTTCCCCACGGCCTGCAAGTTCACTCTTGGCATGCCAGGGTGGGGCACTCAGCCAGAGGGGCCCGCAGGAGGCTGAGCGCCTACACTTGTGAGCCCACCTCAACGCCTTCATGACCAGTGTCAAGGGCAGGCTGTGGAAATGAGCAGGGAGAGGGTCTGGTTCCCAGTGGAGGGCCTGCCAGAAAGCCCCAGCCTGCTTCCGTGAACTTCCCCAGCTCAGCAGATAGAGCCCAGGCCACAGAGGACAGAGAGGGGCAGAGGGAGGACCAGGGCAGTCTTGTCCTTGAAAACCTGAGGAAACAAGGTTGCTGTCAAATTAGGTGTCAGGGTTTTAAAAAGCTATTTTTATTATATGCATTTTCCCATTGTAAGATCAATAAAATCTCATTACAGAAAATTTGGGAAACAGGAACAAAAATTCCCCAAATCCCACAGTGCAAACCCAGCCACTGTTGACATTTTAGAGGTTTGTTTCTAAACTTCCTATGTGTGTGTTTTTATTTACATAGTTTTAATCATGCTGTATATATATTTCTGTGTTCTATTTTCTTCTTGGTATGTAATTGTTAGCATTTCCATGTTCTTTTTATTTTATTTATTTATTTTTTTTGCATTTTATTTATTTTTGATAGACAGAGAGACAGAGCACAAATGGGGGAGGGTCAGACTCTGAGCTGTCAGCACAGAACCCAACGTGGGGCTCGAACCCACAAACTGCGAGGTCATGACCTGAGCCGAAGTTGGACGCTTAACCGACTGAGCCACCCAGGCACCCCTCATTTCCATGTTCTTAACTGACCTTTGTAACTAGTATTAAACACTGTTACATTATATTCTACCCAAGGAAATGCTGTTGTCCACTCAATCATCCCCTTTTGGACATTCTGGTTCACACTTTTTCGCTCTTCGTTCTTATAGCTAATTCCAAGATGAAATCCTTCTGCATCGGATTTTTCTGCAGTTAGGAATGCTTCCTTTGGTTGGCATCCCAAAGTAGGACGCCTTGAATCATTTATGGCTCCTTAGGTCTATTGCCGCTGTTTTTTCCAAAGGGCGTGCCGGCAGTGTGGAGCAGATTAGAATCGGAAGCAGGGGAAACTGAGGTCCAAAGAGCAAGGACCCTCTGCTCTCAGTACCCCAGAAACTGCAACGTGGCTTCCCCAGGGCTCGGGCGAGAGGTCAGAGGTTCTAGGAAGAGGACCTGGGGATGACTGGAAACGCCTGATTTATGTGAAAATCTGTGCCAAAGAATGTGAGTAATAAGTCGATGTGTAATTGCCCGTGTGCGGATGTCGTGTTCCCAGGCCTCCCCAGAGCTGCACCGCCCTGAGCAGCTGATTGCTCGAGTGCTATACAGCAGTGAATTACAGGAGAAGGACAGGTGAAGGCCACAATCCTAGGGGTGTAACATTTAAAGGAGAAGCTCTAATCACCTGGCAGGTGGCATGGAAAGTTACTGAAGGACAGAATGCACCCCACCCCGATGGCTCCTGGAAGCCACCTCGCCCCCACCTCACTTAGAGCATCATATAAAAAGAGAGTTCCAGCACCTGCTCCCTGCTTGGTTCCAGGCTGCCTGCCTCAGCCCATTCCCCCCACCTCAAGCCATCCTGGATTGTATCCTTTCGATGTACAGTCTTACTGGACATTCTTTCATGTTTCAATTATGTCCAATGGCAAGGTCCTTGTATGTTTGAATTTGGTTCCTTCAAACCATAATTCTGGTTCCAGCACCACCTGCTAGCATCTAGCAGGCTTTGGGGCACCTCTCCGCTTCTTCCTTTCCCATGCCATCAGGACGACCGCACCTCCCTCCCTGAGCTCTCTCCTTGTGCGGTTGGGCTCCACGGCCCAGACCCCGCTGGCATCTGTATCTTCCCCCGGCCCAGACCTTTCTGCTGGGCTCCAGGCCCACATTCCAGTCTGGAATTCCAAATGCAGTTCAGATGCAGGAGTCCAGGTGAACCCAGTATCTCCCCCTTTGGGTTGCACCTGCCCCAGCCCCTCGTCCTGTGAGTGGTACCATGAAACAGCCAGGTCTTAGGCCAGAAAGGCAACCCTCCCAGGCGTGCCCTTACTTCTTCCCTCCCATCCAATCAGTCGCCAAGTAGTTTTCAAATCCACCCCTTCCTTCTGACCCACCTCCCTCCGGGGTCCTCGAATTGACCCCTGGGATCACTCCTCACTGACCCAAGTCTTCCTTCTTTCACTCTGTGGCTCCCAGAGTGCTCCTTCTCAAATGTCCATCTAATCAGGTCACTTCTCTATTTCAAAGTCTAACTGGCTCCTGGAGCAAGGGATGCTACAAGGTAACATTCCAGATCCTTTGATTCATTTACTCATTCGGCAGATATTTACTGAGGTCCTACTATCTGACGGGCACCGTGCCAGCAGTAGGTATGCATTGAGAAAGGGAACAAACATAGCTATATAATATTCAGTGAAATTCAAGGTCACCTGTGAATGGCTCTTCCATACATATCCAGTTTAATCTCTCAATGCATCCCTGCCTTTTACCATGTAGTCCTATCCATGACCTTGCACGTCCCTGCCTTTGATGAGTTGCTTCCCAGACTTGTATAGGCTTCTCCGTTTCTTTGGATAAATGTGTTCTTCCTAACTCACTTGTGCTCTCTCAGCTCCTCGAAAGCTTTCCCTAACACCCCACCCCAACTCCTCCGGATTGACCTGCCCTTCCTCTATACCCCAGCACCTGTGTTTACCTCTGTGATTGTATTTACTATGCAGTGTGGTGACATAATTTACTGGCCTGTATTCTCTTTCACACACACACACACACACACACACACACACACACACACACTTGCTCTTTAAGATAAGAATATTTCTTATCACCCAGGCTCAGCAATGTGTGGTACATAGTCAGCATTTGGCAAATATACCATATAAAAGTGACACATCATTCTTGTTTTGAGTTAGTATCATATTTAATATGATATATAAATTTATATAATTCATAATAAATACAGGTAACCATCTTGGTCACTTTGGATGCAACATTGAATAAGCTATTGAGAGAGTAGCATTAAGTACATCTATTCAGTGCCCATCGAACTAGTTTTTGCTTGGTGCCTACTATGTGCCAGACATCATGTTAACACTAGAGATACGGCAGTGAAAAAGTTAGACAAAACCCCTCTCCTCATGGAGCTTGTATTCTAGTGGGAACTTCCTTCTAGTGGGGAAGGAAGGAAAGAACTAATTCTTGAGACTTAGCGGAACAGTGGAAGTAGGAAAAAATGTCTAGAAAATATTCCATATGAAGCCATTCTAGACCACCTCCATCAAGATCTTGAGTGGCTTGACTCAAAATTCTCAGCTTGGTCCTCTCTCCATCCTTCCCTCCTTCCCTTCCTTCCTTCCTTCCTTCCTTCCTTCCTTTCTTCCTCCCATCCTCCCTTTTTCCCTTCCTCCCTCCCTCCCTTCTTTTTGGTTTGTTTTAGTTATACAAAATCATACCTATAGCTTCTCCCAACAGCACTCAACCCTCTCCCTATAGGCAACCACCATTTTTAGGTATGGATACTTCTGAAATTATTTCTTATGTGTATGTATATATGACCATATATCTAAAAGTATATGGTACTGTCTTGTTTTGATATGAATATACTATATTGTGTGTATCATCCTGAAACCTGCAAATTGTTTAGTTTTCTCAGAGGTAATAATATGTCTTCAAAAACTCCCACTGTCACTATGTAAAAATCTATTTTGTTTTTTAAAACTGTTACTTAGCATCTCAACATGCCATAATTTACCTGTATCTTGGTGTATTTAATCATTCTTTTTTGTATTTAGTTACTTGGTTCTATAATGACTCACTATCCAATAGAGCAAAGCCTTCAGTGTTAGTATTCTTCTTACGAGTGCTTTGCTAAAAGAATAAATGTTGTTAAAATGTCCATATCATCCAAAACAACCTACAGATTTCATTCAATCCCTATAAAAATATCAAAAGCATTTATCACAGAATTAGAACAAACAATTCCAAAATTTGTATGGAACCACAAAAGACCCGAATAGCCAAAACAATCTTGAAAAGGCAAAACAAAAGTGGAGATATATCACAATTCCAGATTTCAATTTATATTACAAAGCTGTGGTAATCAAAACAATATGGTACTGGTACAAAAATAGACACATAGATCAATGGAATAGGATAGGAAATCCAGAAATAAACCCACAATTATATGGTCAATTACTCTTTGACAAAGGAGGCAAGAATACACAGTGTGAAAAAGACAGTCTCTTCAACAAATGGTGCTGGGAAAACTGGGCAGCAACACGCAAAAGAATGAAAATGGACCACTTTCTTACACCATACACAAACTCAAAATGGATTAAGGACCTAAATGCGAGATCTGAAACAATGAAAATCCTAGAAGAGAGCACAGGCAGTAACGTCTCTGACATTGGCTGTAACAACATTTTTCTAGATGTCTCTTGAGGCAAGGAAAACAAGAAAGCAAAAATAAACTATTGGGACTACAAAATAAAGAGCTCTGCAAGGCAAGGAAATGGTCAACAAAACTAGACAACCCACTGAATGGGAGAAGATACTTGCAAATGACACATCTGATAAAGCATTAGTATCCAAAATACATACAGAACTTATACAACTCCACACCAAAAAAAAAAAAAAAAAATCAATAGAAAATTGGCAGAAGACATGAATAGATATTTCTCCAAAGAAGAGATCCAGATGGCCAACAGACACATAAAAAAATGCTCAACATCACTCATCGTTAGGGAAAAATGCAAATCAAAACCACAATGAGATATTACTTCACACCTGTCAGAATGGCTAAAATCAAAAACATAAGAAACGACAGGTGTTAGCGAGGACGTGGAGAAAGGGGAACCCTAGTGCACTGTTGGTGGAAATGTAAACTTGTGCAGCCACCGTGGAAGACAGTATGGTGGTTCCTCAAAAAATTAAAAATATGATCCAGTAGTTGCACTACTGGGTATTTACCCAAAGAATTTGAAAACACAAATTCAAAAGGATATATGCAACCCAATGTTTATTGCAGCATTATTTACCATAACCAAATTATGGAAGTTGACCAAGTGCCCACTGATGGATGAATGGATAAAGAAGATGTGGTAAATATACACAATGGAATATTATTTAGCCATCAAAAAATGAGATCTTACCATTTGCAACAACATAGATGGGTCTAAAGAGTGTAACGATAAGCAAAATAAGCTAGTCAGAGAAAGACAAATATTACATGATTTCACTCATATGTGGAATGTAAGAAACAAAATAAATGAACATGAGAAACAAAAGAGACAAACCAAGAAACAGACTTTTTTTTAACTTTTGTTTTTTAAAAAATGTGTGTTTATTTATTTTGAGAGAGAGAGAGGCACCGAGAGAGGGAGAGAGAGAGAATCCCAAGCAGCCTCTGTGCTGTCAGCACAGAGCCTGACATGGGGCTCATTCTCAAACTGTGAGACCATGACCTGAGCTGAAGTCAACAGTTGGACACTTAACTAGCTGAACCACCCAGGCGCCCCAAGAAACTGACTCTTAACTATAGAGAACAAAGTGACGGTTACCAGAGGGGAGGGGAGTCGGGGGTGGGTGAGATAGATAAAGGGGATTAAAGAGTACACCTATCTTGATGAGCACTGAGTGCTGTATGGAATTGTTGCATCACCATATTTTACACCTCAGGCTAATATATCACTGTATGTTAATTACCCTGGAATTAAACATTTTTTAATGAGAATTTCAAAAAGTGCTTTACTCTTCTTGGTCCTTTGCATTTCTATACCTGTAGGTTCTTTTGGATATTTTACACATACTCCGATATAATCTATATATTATCAGAGTTGTATATTTTTCTTTCCGATTAATATACCTTTATTTCCATGTCTGGCTTTTCTTCATTGGGTAGGACTTCCAGTACAATGTTGAATAGGAATAAAAGTGGACATTTTTGCCTTTTTCCCCACTTTCAGAGTGAAATCTTTCAACATTTCACCAGTGAGTAAGATGTTTGCTATAGCTTTTGTTTTTTATTCAAGGTAAGTTTCACCAGATTGAGGAAGTTCTCCTCTATGCCCAATTTTCTAAGAATACTTTTGTATGGATGATAATATTGTATTAAGCTTTTTATTTTAATCCCAGTACAGTTAAGGTAGAGTGTTATATTAGCTTCAGGTGCATAATACAGTGATTCAACAATTGCACACGCTACTCAGTGTTCATCATGATAAGTGTATTTTAAAAGGATAATAAAGGGGCTCAGTCGGTTAAGCATCCGACTCCAGCTCAGGTTATGATCTCACGGTTGTGAGCTTGAGCCCCGCATCGGGCTCTGTACTGACAGCTGGGAGCCTGGAGCCTGCTTCGGATTCTGTGTCTCCCTCTCTCTCTCTGCCCCTCCCCCACTCATGCTCTGTCTATCAAAAAAATGAATAAACATTAAAAATAATAATAATAAAACAATAAAAGGATGATAAAATGTCTCAAAAGATTTTTCTTCATCTCTGGGATAATCACAGCTTTATTGGTTCTTGTGGTAACTTCTATTGATTTTCAAATGTTATTCTTGGAGCTGATTTAATTCCATCATGAAATTATCTTCTACTTAATGCTGAATTTGGTTGGCCGGTGTTTGTTTGGGACTTTTGCTTGTGGATTCTGTAGTAAGATTGACCTGAATTTTCCTTCCTTTTCAAGTTTTAGCATCAAGGTTATGCTTTCCTCATATAATGACTGTTAGATTATTTTTTCTTCTTCTAGTTTCTGAGACCATTTGTGTAAGATTGGTGTTATTCTCTAAATGTTTGTGCGGGGCGCCTGGGTGGCTCAGTCGGTTAAGCGTCCGACTTCGGCTCAGGTCATGATCTCGCGGTCCATGAGTTCGAGCCCCGCGTCGGGCTCTGTGCTGACGGCTCGGAGCCTGGAGCCTGTTTCGGATTCTGTGTCTCCCTCTCTCTGACCCTCCCCCGTTCATGCTCTGTCTCTCTCTGTCCCAAAAATAAATAAACGTTAAAAAAAAAATTTAAAAAAAAATGTTTGTGCAAATTCACCATTGAAGACTTCAGCGACTAGAGTTTTCCTTGAGAGGAGGTTTTAAATAATAATTAAATTTCTCTAATAGCTATTCAGGTAATACGTTTTTCTCGAGTCTATTTTGATATGTAGAAATTTTCTGGGAACTTCCTGCTTCCTTTTTTACACACAGTCTTTTCAAACTCCCCTCTTAAGAAAAACCTCTTATCTTTTTGAGGCCGATGGGATCTGCAGCGAAGTTCCTCTTTTAATGTTTGCCTCTTTGGTCTACTTTAATGTAGATAATACTATATTATATGCTATATACTATAATCTATATATATATACTATCTATATATACCATATACTATAATCAAGCCTGGATCTGTACTGTCACACAAACACCATTTCCTTCGTTGTTTCTCTCATCTGGAAAGCCAGACTTCACTTCCCTGCCTTTTCAAATGATGCTCATCCATTAAGACTCCACCCAAGTTTCATGTAGAATTTGATGACTATCTCATCCTGCACTCGTTTCTTTCTCCTCAGGACATCTATATATTTTTATCTCTAATCTCTGTTTTTATCTCCAATTCGGTCCTAATCATACACTTTTTCTGTTTTATTGTTTTGTGCCCTCTAATCAAACTGTCTGTTCTGAAGGTAAGAACAAAGACATTTTCAAATTTCCCATAGCAGTCAGATGGTGATAATTACACAGAAGGGCTCAGTTAAAGAAGAATACAGACTGAGAGACTCATCCTATAGTCCTATAAACTCAATACTACAGAAATATCACAAAAAATAATACAGAAATATTGCCAAAAAAATCACAATCTCACAGTCTCACTGCTTGATTGATAAAACAGTAGAATTACATACTAAGGATAGGAAAAATAAAAGCACAACTAAAACTGTTCATATGCCAACTCTTCAGTAGGAAAAAAGCATCACCCTTTTACACCAGCCTCCACTGTCTCTATTCCCACAAAACGTAAAGTCTGAACTTAATAAGCTTACGTGTGAAAGTTAAACAATGAAGTTACAATGTATTTTTTTAAATGTCAAGAAGCAAGTACGCAAAATAAAACTAAAATGGGGAAGAAAACTACTTCTAACTGGAACTCAAAAAAGCCCTGTTTATTACGCACTCTGATTAATCTTACCCAGATATGATACAATGTGGATTAAATGGAAAGACAACTTTGGGAGTCACTACACAGTTCCATAGTGCATTAGTCTAGTACGATGGGACAGGTAAACCCACTTGGAGAATCATCAGAGAAGGAAAACCATGAAGGCATTGGGAAAACTACAAAAACTTGAGGGAACTTTGTAAGAGATTTTAGTCTGTTCTTAACCTGTTCAGGCTGCTATAACAAAAGTACTGTAGATTGAGTGCAACAGGAATTATTTCTCACAACTCTTGGGAAGTTCAAGATCAGGGTGCCCACAGATTCAGTGCCTAAGGAAGGCACTCTCCCTGGTTCACAAAAAGCTGGCTTCTTGCCCAATTGTCACATGGTAAAAAGGCCAAGGAAGTTCTCTGGGGTCTCTCTTACAAGAACGTTAATCCCATTCACCGGAGCTCCACCCTCGTGATCTAAAAGGCCCCACCTGCAATACAATCACATGGGGGTATTAGGTTTCAAAATATGAATTGTGGGGTGACATGCACGTTTAGTCTATAGCATTCATTGATACTTGTGAAAAATTGAGATCCATGAGGCAAACTACTATAAAAATAAAGAAGATATTTGGAAGTCAAAAAAGAAACGTACATCAGAATAACCTTACTGGGGGTGCTGAATAGCAAAAACAAACTCAGTGTTTGCACCACTAAAAAAAATGAAAACCAGGAAATGGACATTTTAAGACTAGGATATGAAATATGGGTAGAAATCTAAGAGAGTCAGCCACTTAAATGAGTTCCAGTGGGCAATAATTCACTTGGGAGGAGAACCATAATCCATTAAATAGTTTTTAAAACCCCTCCCCTAAAGAAAGAGTTGGATTTTTATATCAAAGGAACCCACCAAACACATGTAGCAGGAATATTAAAGAAAACAGTCAACTAACCCTGAGATTTATTTTCCCCATATTTTCCCCATATTTATTTCCCCCCATATTTCCCCATATTTTCCGCATTATTTCCCCAATTTTCCCCATATTTCCCCATATTTCCCCATTATTTTCCCCATATTTATTCCCCAAATAATAAAGAAGAATGTATTTCCCCATATATTTAACGTATAAAACATGATGATTTGATATGTGTACACATCGTGAAGTGATGACCTCAATCAAGCTAATTAACACATCCATCCCTACCTCACACAGTTAACTTTTCCTGTTCACCTGTTTTTGGTGAGAACACTGAAGATCTACTCTCTTAGCACATTTCAACTATAACAGTACAGTATTATTAACTATATTAGTTCTACAGTCACCATGCTGTGCATTAGGTCCCCAGAACTTACTCATCTTACAACTGAAATTGTGTACCCCTTGGCCAACATCTCCCATTTTCCCCACCTCCCAGCTCCTGTCAACCACCATTCTACTCTCTCTGTGCATTCAACTTCTAAAAAATTCCACCTATAAGTGAGATCATACAGTATTTGTCTTTCTGTGTCTGGCTTATTTCACTTAGCATAGCATTCTCCAGTTCCATCTCTGTTGTCACACAGCTGAAGATAAAAATCCTACACCCTTCCAAACAAAAACAGAAGACTACTGATGGAAGACTCATGTTGAAATTCTCATCTGCAGTTTTCAAAGGCTGGAAGAGAGAAACCACACTGACGGAATGCAGAGGGAATTCTAGAACTCCGTTCCCAGCCAAACTAGGATTCTTGTATGATCAGAAAAAAGAAGACAGGTTTGGACATACAAAGATTCAAATTACATGTCACCCCATAATCTTGCTGATTATATCTTATTTAATTTTCCCACGATAACCGTGGGTATGACTTCTTATTAGCTCCATTATATAGATGAAGAAAACAAGACATACAAATAATTTGCCCAAGGTTGTACAGCCTTTTGGCAAAGCTGACCTTTGGACCCGTGAGACTGACTACACAGCCACCGCTCTTACTCATCTTTTTTACTTTGATGATAAACAATAAAACCATCTATTAAGTTATTCTAGGTGCTAAAGATATAGGTGTAAATAAAACAAAGGACCTATCCTTATCATATCTGCACTCTTGTGAGCACAAAGTCAACAAACATACATGTGCTATGAAGAAAAACAATGTAGAATAAAGAGTGAACGGAAAAAGCTGCTATTATTGATGATGGTGGTCAGAGATGGCATCTCTGAGGAGACACTGGATCAAAGACCAAATGAGGTGAGGAAGGCTGCCATGAGGATGTGGAGGGGAAGTGTTCCAAGCACCGAAAAGGCAGATGTAGTCTTGGAAAACTCAAGAAACAATAGGAGGCAGGTGTGGCTGGAGTCAAGTGAATGTAAGGAGAATAGTGGGAGGTGGAAAGGCAGAGGTACCAAGAAACCAGACATCCTAAGGTCTGTATACAATGGAAAAGACTTTGGATTATATTCTAATGTGATGATAAACAATCGGGGGAAAAAAATCACTCTTTCTTTGGTTTGGAGGCAAGATTGTAGAAAGGCAAAGGGAAAGAATCAGGACAGTTAAGAATCTATTGTGATAACCCAGGAGAGATGTGATGTTGCTTTGGACCAGAATGATATTAGTAGAGGAACTGGAGATTTGCTTTGAAGGTAGAACCAACAGAATTTCCTAGGAGATTGAATGTGAGGGGTACGAGAGAAAGCGGATGTTCCAGTTTGATTTGGGCATGTTTGACCTGAGTAAGAGGGTTAATAGGGTGCCATTCACAGAGGTGGAGAATACCTGAGGAAGACCAAATCTGGGGAGAGAACAAAGAGTTTTGTTTCAGACATGTTAGTTTTTGACATCCCTACTGGACATCCAAGGGGAGAGATGTCAAATTGGCGAGTGGAGTTTAGAGGTCAAGATTGGAGTTACAAATTTGAGAATTATCTGTGAAAGATGGTGTGTAAAGACATGGGACCAGGTGAGATCACCCAAAGTATGCGGTAAGTGAAGACAGAAGAGGTCTGAGGACTCCGTCTTGGCATACTCCACTATGTAGAAGTCAGGAAAAAGAGGAGAATCAAGCAAAAGAGAATGAGAGGGAGTCTTCTAGAGATAAGAGAATACTGGGAGTATGTGGTGTCATAGAAGCCACAGAAGGAAAGTAGCTTTAAGAAACCAATGCAGGGGCACTTGGGTGGCTCAGTCGACAAAGCATCCGACTTTGGCTCAGGTCAGATCTCATGGTTTGTGGGTTCCAGCCCCACATCGGGCTCTGTGCTGACAGCTTGGAGCCTGCTTCAGATTCTGTGTCTCCCTCTCTCTCACTGCCCCTCCCCCACTCACACTCTGTCTCTGTCAAAAATTAAATAAATGTTATGCCATTCACAGCAACATAGATGGAACTGGAAGGTATTATGCTGAATGAAATAAGTCAGAGAAAGATAGCATACGTTTTCCCTCATGTGGATTTTGAGAAACTTAACAGAAGACCATGGGGGAGGGGAAGGGGAAAAAATAGTTACAAATAGAGAGGGGGGAGGCTAATCATAAGAGACTCTTAAATAAAGAGAACAAACTGAGGGTGGATTAGGGGGTGGGGGAGAGGGGAAAATGGGTGATGGGCATTGAGGAGGGCACTTGTTGGGATGAGCCCTGGGTGTTGTATATAAGTGATCGACTATGGGAATCTACCCCAAAAACCAAGAGCACACTTTACACACTGTATGTTAGCCAATTTGACAATAAATTACATTAAAATAAATAAACAATAAAGAAATAAATAAATGTTAAAAAAAGAAACCAATGGAAAAAATAATTACAGTGTTCTTATATCATTTAACTTAAAATTTTGTAAAGGAGATTTAAAATAATGTTACAAAACGTTGGAGGAAAACAATGTTTAAAAAAAAATCCCTAAACAGTCTGAGGGGTGCTTCGAGGTAGTAGTTAAGAGCTTGGGAAAAATGAGACGACGCATATAAAACAAATATGGTCCTTGGCACTTAGCACTCAGCACTCAACAAGCAATAATTATATGATTTCCATTATCATCATCAACAACAAAATCTAGGATGTACAGAGTTGAGTAGGGAGAGCAAGAGTGAAGCAAATTTCTCAGGTTGTGGAGATAATAGAAAGGAAGAGGAGTTATAAATGCTATTTAATTCTTGATTGATAAATGTAGGTTAAAATAGATTTGTTGAAAATGTAAGACTATCTAATAGAATGAATTTTTTTCTTGCATCTCTTTTTTAAAAATTACTTTTCTTTTTTAGATTGAGACATAATTTACAAAGCAGCATAAAATTCACCTTTTTGAAGTGTTCATTATATTTTAGTATATTCATAATGTTGAGCAACAATTTCCACAAAAAGAACCTTCGTTTCCATTAACAATCATGCCCCATTTCTCCCTCCCCCAACCCGAGCCCCCGGCAACCACAATTGTACTTTCTATCTCTACAGATTTGCCTGCTCTGGACATTTCATACTAATGGAATCAAACAATTTGTGGCCTTTGATACCTGACCTCTTTCATTTAGCATGATGTTGTTAAGGTTTATCCACGTGGTACCTCAAATCAGTACTTCACTGCATTTAACGGCTGAGTAATAGTCCATTATATGGATATACCACATTTTGTTTCTCAGCTCATCAATTGATAGAATTTGTGCTGTTTTCACTTTTCTGGAAACTATGAATAACGCTGCTATGAACATTCACGTACAAGTTTTTGTGTGAACATATGTTATCATTTCTTGGGTATGTACCTGGGAGAGAAATTTCTGGGTCATATGGAAACGCTGTGTTTAACTTTTTGAGAAACTGTCAAACTTTTTTCCAGAGCAACTGCACAATTTATTTTACATTCCTATCAGTAATGTATGAGGGGTCAGTTTTTCCACATCCCTGTCAACACCTATTACTATCTGTCTCTGATTATAGCCATCCTAGTGAGTGTAAAGTATTTCATTGTGGCTTTGATTTGCATTTCCCTAGTGACTAATGGTATTGAGCATATTTTCATGTGCTTGTTACCCATTTGCATATCTTCATTGGGGAAATGTCTGTTCAATTCTTTGCCCATTTTTAAATTGGGTTGTCTTTTTATTGTTGAATTACAATAGTTCTTTATATATTCTGTATACCATATCTTTATCAAATAAATTATCTACAAATATTTTCTCCTCTTCTGTGGCTCTTTTCACTTTCCTGACAGGGTATAAATGGTCCCCAACTTACAATGGTTTGATTTATGAGTTTTGGGCTTTACAACGGTATGAAAGTGATATGCGTCCAATAGAAACCATAACCTCAGATTTCTAATTTTAATCTTTTCCTGGACTAGAAATATGCAGTATGATAGTCTTTCATACCTACGTTTTCTTCTAAGAGCTTTATAGTTTTAGCTCTTACATTTAGGTCTTTGATCCATTTTGAGTTAAATTTTAAAACTGGTGTGAGCTAAAGCGTCCACTTTCATTTTTTACACATGTGGATATCCAGTTGTCCCAGCACCGTTTGTTAAAAAGATTACTTTTCCCCATTGAATTGTCTTCACAGTCTTGTTGAAAATAAATGCATGTCCCTAACTGTACGGGTTTATCCTTGGATTTTCAGTTCTGTTCCATCGTCTAGTCTATCCTTATGCCAGCACCACACCATCTTGATTACTCAGCTTTAAGTTTTGAAATCGGAAAATGTGAATCCTCAAACTTTCTTCTTTTCTTTTCTTTCTTTCTTTTTTTTTTTCAGAATTGCTTTGGCTTTCACTCATCCCTTGTATTTCTATATGCATTTTAGGATCAACCTGTCAACTTCTGCAAAGAGCAGCAGCTGGAATTTTGATAGGGATTGTGGTGAACCTGAAAATCAATGTAGGTGATATTGCCTTTCTCTGATCCAGAACGCAGGATGTCTTCCCATTTGTGTCGGTCTTCTGTGGGTTCTTCTACCGAGGTTTTACAGTTTTCAGCATGCAAGCCTTGTGCTTTTTTTGTTAAATTTATTCTTAAGTATTTTGTGGGTGCTATTATACCTGGGATTATTTTTTTTTAATTTTTTTTTCAACGTTTTTTATTTATTTTTGGGACAGAGAGAGACAGAGCATGAACGGGGGAGGGGCAGAGAGAGAGGGAGACACAGAATCGGAAACAGGCTCCAGGCTCCGAGCCATCAGCCCAGAGCCTGACGCGGGGCTCGAACTCACGGACCGCGAGATCGTGACCTGGCTGAAGTCGGACGCTTAGCCGACTGCGCCACCCAGGCGCCCCGTGGGATTATTTTCTTAATTTCATTTTTGGATTTTCCATTGCTAGTGTGTAGGAATGCAACTGATTTTTTTATACTGATTTTTTCTTTTTTGTGAATTCCTGAAGATTTTATATATATGACTTTTTTCCCATTTCTTTCTTTTGTCATGGTTCCCTTTAGTTGCATCTTTTTAAACATACTTAACAAAGCTGATTTACTTTGTATAAGAAGTTCAATCTGTGTCTCCTCAGAGACTGTTTCTAGTGACTCTTGTTGTGTATGGGACCTACTTTCTTTTCATGTCTCATAATTTTTTGTTGAAGACTGGACGTTTTGAATAATGTAGCAACTCTGGAAATCAAATCTCATCCCAGGCTTCCTGTTTGTTTTGTGTTTGTTTGTTTATTGAATTTTCTGCACTGATTCTGTAAAATGTATATTCTTTACTGTATGAGGCCACTGAAGTCCCTGATCAGTTAACTTAGTGGTCTGTTAATGATGCAACAGAGACTTCCTTAGATGACTGGAACCAATAAGGCTCCCAGTCCTTGCCAAGACATTTAGCCAAATACCTACAACTCCATCCTAACCAGTGGGGAGAGCTAGGGACTTCTCAGGTCTTTCCTAAACACACATAACAGCCCTGTGCAGGCTCAGAGTCCTACACATTTGCATGGTCTTCTGAGTTCCCAGGGATACTTCGGAGATTTTCAAAGCCCCCTAAGGACATCCATTCTTCGGCTTTTCCTTTTAAGCCTTTTGGTTAGCCTATTGTTTGTCCCAACTGTTTTCTGCCACCTCAAGGAGCTGTGATGTTCAATAATTGCCTCTGATTCTTTTCAACACACACCCCTGGGGAAGAGGCTGTTTGTGCTAGATGAGCTCAGAGTCAGATCAAATAAAGACAGCTTTGCAAATGGGGTCTTCCAAGGAACCATCAGACAGGTCAAATAATGACAATTCTCTAAGCATGGGGCTTTCAAGGAGCTCCAGCCCCATTCTGTACCCCCCACTCCCCAGGGGCAACCAGGCTGCCCATTTTCACTGTGACTGCAGGCTCTTGGATTTCCGGGCTGCGGCAGTGCTGGGGAGGGGATATGGAAAGAGGGCAAGTTAAAGTGACACAAAGCTCATTGTTCTTACCAGGATTCAGCTATTTTTCTTGAATAGATGTTCTGCAGATTGCTGCAAGGCTTTGGTTAATTTCCAGAGTTCTGAAAAAGTCAATTCTGAAATTAGCGCCAAGGTTCTTGTGGCGTTTCTGGAAGAGGGAATTTTTGGAGGTCCTTCATTTTTACTAATGTCCTAGAATATAATTTTGATGGAGATTTTCAAACCTCTAGAAGTGTGCTAGCTACATGTGGTTATTGAACCTTTGAAATATGGCTACTGCAAATTGAGATGTGTTGTACCTGTAAAATACATAGTGGAATTCAAAGACAATACAACAACAAAAAATTTAAACATTTTCTAATAATTTTTACTTTGAATATATTGATATGATAATATTTCAGCTATCTTGTATTAAATAACATTTTTATTAAAATTAATTTCACTTTTTTTTTTACCTTTTTAATGTGTGTGGTTGTCAGAATTCTTAGATGACCCCCAGCATCATGCCTCTGCGGCTGCTAGAAAATTTTAAATTACATATGTGGCTCTCATTACATTTCTGTCAGTGTTTGTCTAGAAAGAAAAAAAGTACAAAAAACACATATTAAGCTAGTAAAATAAAATATATTAAAAATTAGAAGCAAGCAGTAAGAATAATAAACAGAAAATATAAACCATGATGAAACAGAATGAGACTAAACCTATTTGTTTGTTAGATCTGAATAGAATACTCTACAGATATTGGAAAGATGAAGCGTTGTCCCTCAGAGCTCTCAGCTTGGATGGAGGTTTGAAGGCTGGAGTTTTACTGGGAAATGCCCTCAGGTACAACACCTGTGTAGGAATGAACAAAGTAGGAGGGGACAGAAGAAGTTGAACTGAGATGCGTTTGGAACAGGGGTCCTAGCTGATCCCAAATGAAACTCTGAAGCTGGGAAGGCTTTTCAGAGTAAAGGCTGAGCCTCTGTACCCTGCACTGATGGACCCCTGGATGGGAGCTGCCGCCTGGGAGAAGGTGTCATTTTGATCAAGGGCAAAGCCTAGGCTGTGATCTGTCACCGATCAATTTCCTGACAGCTGGGGAAATGAGTGCCTCAACTCTAAGACAGGATCTGGGGAGCATGTCCTTCCATCCACTAAATTAAGTGGGAAAAAAGTGGGTTATAGATAGTATGCTTGATATGCTAAACATTAAAAATACATGTTTATATACAGGTATTAGAGGGGCACCTGGGTGGCTCAGTTGGTTAAGCGTCTGACTTCAGCCCAGGTCATGATCTCACCGCTCATGAGTTCCAGTCCTGCGTTGGGCTCCGTGCTGACAGCTCAGAGCCTGGAGCCTGCTTCCAGTTCTGTGACTCCCTCTCTCTCTGCCCGTCTCCTGCACACGCTCTGTCTCTTTCTCTCAAAAATAAGTAAACTTTAAGAAAAAAAGAGAAAGGTTAGGAAAGGTACACATCAAACCATTAAGAGAGGGGCACCAGGGTGGCTCAGTCAGTTAAGGATCCGACTCTTGATTTTGGCTCGGGTCATGATCTCATGGTTCGTGATATCAAGCCCCGCATTGGGCTCTATGCTCACAGCATGGAGCCTGCTTGGGATTCTCTCTCTCCCCATCTCAATCTCTGCCCCTCCCCCACTCGCTCTCTTTCTTTTTCTCTCAAATAAATAAAAAAAGTTTAAAAAAAAACATTGAGACTCTTTGTGGGGAGAAGGGAAGGGTTGGCAGGAGCTGGAATGGGGGAAAATATGTACTTTCGAGTATTCTAATTGTTTTTACAATGATTGCATATTACCAGGGAATGGGAGGGATAAATATATGAAAATTAAGGACAGATTTACAGTATAGGTGTGCCTTATGGTGATCAACTGCAGTACAGGATTCAAATCTCAATTAGAATTGCTTTCTCAATTTTGCCTCCAACGTTTCCCAAGATTCTACACATAGGCAACAACCCCAGGTAGTTCTGACATTAAAGAGAATAAATCCACCTTCATTGAATTGCTACCAGGCCAGATGGCATCTGCCTTGTTGTGCAAACTTCATCTTATTTTAGGCCACATGTCTGCTATTTTATCTGGTTGAATTATTCCCGTGACTTTTTTGGTACCAAAAAAAGAAAAAAGCAGCAGACATAAATTCAGATCCTTGCATCATGAGGATGGAGTGTCTTCTCTAAATTTGGTTTTCTCAATCACCTAAACAAAAATCTTTTCATCCTGAAAAAACCACAGAGACTTTTGCAGACAAGGGAAGGCATGGCACCTTCCACCTATGTGGGTGGGAATTTATTTTAATTGCCCTATAAGCGGAAGTGACAGCTATTAAACAATCCATGCAACAACAGGCATCTACCAATTAGACACAGGTCCTTGGGGAGGTTGGGAAGTGTCCAGGTAGTGGTTATGTGGCAACCAGCATGAAAGCAGTTCACTAATTTAACAGATTGAGATGCACCTGCCAAATTGAGATTGCACCTGACCACAGGTGCAAATGCAGGCACAATGGAGGGAAGGCAGGTCACGGAGCTTACTAGGTGAATGAAGAGCTCCTAACCCAAACTGACCTAATGATCCTTCTCACTCAAGCTCCGGAACACGTCGGGTGGATATGAAAGCACACGGCAAAGTCATTCAACTAGGACTCGCCCACTTCCTTCCCATGGTCCAACGGAGTCACCAGTGTCTGTAGGTTTATCACAGCACTTCGCTTCAGCAAAGATAGAGGTGCACAGAATAAACGACAAACAGCCTCCCCTTGATTGAAAGTCCGTGTGTGTGCTGCTGTCTCCAAAACACTAGGAGTGGGAGACAGGAAAAGGAAGCGGGTTTTTTATTTCACTTTAAAATGCCACCGGACTTGTGGTAAATTGAAACATTGTTTTAAGGAATTGTAGGTATTTCCAGGCAGGAGAAATATGAGATCAGTTTGATCACAGTAATGTTGACTTTAACTAGTGTTCCTTGGGCAGAAATCTAAAACCATTGTGGACAAATGGACGTTCTAAAACACCTAACTGTGGGCAGAGCACTAAAGGTTTAGGACGTGCTGTTGCTCCTTATTTTGATACAAAAAGAAATAAAGAAGTGCACAAGCAGTCTCTTTGCATCTCATCTGACCTTGGCCATCAGGCCCCTTTATAGGCTAAATCAGGTGAGGAGCATCTCCAAGGCCCAAAATCTCCCCTCTGGGTCCCACCTCCCCTTGGGTATCATCCCCCTCTCTGAGTAAGGACCTTCTCAGTACTTGGCCAGGTACACCATCCTCCCTGAGTACTAACCTCCCCTCTGGGTACTATCCTGATTTCCAGGTGCTAATCTCATTGGGTGCCATTTTCTGCCAAAGACAAGTCCAGACAGTCTCAGAGTTAGATGTTTTGACTTACCGATTTTTTGACTTTATGATGGCGCAAAAGCAAAATGCATTCAGTAGACGTCATATGTCAAATTTTGAATTATCCTCTTTTTTCCAGACTAGGAATATGCAGGCCCATCATCTCTCATGACGCTGGCCAACAGCAGCCACAGGATCACAATCCCAAGGGTCATCAACTGATACACTGACAACCACTTTTTCACTTTGGGTGCAAGTAGTCAGTAAATTGCATGAGGTAGTCAACACTCTGTTATAAAACAGGCTTTGTGTTAGATGTTTTTGCCAACTTCAGGCTAATGTAAGTATTCTGAGTACATGTAAGGTAGCCAGGCTAAGCTAAAATGTTTGGTAGGTTGGATGTATTAAATGTATTTTCAACTTAGGGTTTCAACATACGATGTGTTTATCAGGATGAAACCTCATTTTAAGTCAAGGAAGATCTGTACTCCCTCATGTTGCCTAAATGAGCCTTCCCTCCCCCAGCAAGAACAATAATCACTTACAGGTATGGTCTCAACAGGTGACCAAACATTGTCATTCACAAAGTCTCCTTTGCCCCTCACCACCACACTGGGAAGAGGTGAGAATGGCATCAGATGAGGACATGAGGACTCAGCAAGAGTATATGATTCCATTCAACCTGAAGAGGACAAGCATGTACCCATAATCCACACTGCTCTCACATTCCAGGACCACAGGGTGCAGGTTCTCAGCACGCCTAGCTTGGAAGGAGATGGTGAAATGAAGGTAGCTGGAAGGAGTCGCTCAACTGTTTCTGTACCTAACTTCCAGGTAGGGTGAGAAGGTAAAGAGATGATGTAGGTCAAGTATGTATTGTTACGTCTGGCACAACAAATGGCTGACATTATGAGTCCGATATAGAAGATGCTCTGGGAGGAAAGTCTCATCAAAACCCCGTGTAGCATTTTCCACACCAAAGTGAGTTTGCTGAGTGGTTCCACCTCTCCCTTGGCGTTAAGACTGGGGGCCTGTCCAAATACCTTCCTTGGCAAAGCTGTGCACCACACTTCCCATGGGACCTCTGCTTCTGTGCAAATTCATGTCCATACCATACGCTGATCTCACATCCCAGAGGTATTACAATTGCATGGTAGGGAGAGGGCTTGTACCACCATATGCAAAGAGGGCTCCCAGGTCAACATCTAGCTGAGCCTGGCATCATAACCGGTCACTGCCAAGGGACCATCTCTGAGCTCCAGGACTAATGTTTGGGATGGGTCCATCCTACTGATATTATATACAAGACTCTCCTTGGCCCTCAAAGGGTCACAAATGATAGCCAAGATCTTGAGTTCTCAACATTTTCAGTATGGCCAGCAGACCAAGATTTATGCAGATATAAATTCAGCAATTCCAACGATATGCTAGAACACAACATGGGCTCACGTGGAAGGTGTGTGTTTGGAAGTTTATGTGCTATGCAGGTATCACTACGTGGGTATTACAAATGAGAAGAGACAAGAGAAGAGTTTTGGCAAGCTGACGAACCATTTTTTAAAGATCCATGATCTGAACAAGTATGAAGATCATGGGGGATAAACCAACTGACCCCCAAATTCCAGATCCTCTTTCAAGTGTCAAAATTTGGCTCATCAAGACCATATCTGGAGAACAACCACCTCTTTGTTCTTGAGCTAAACGTCAGAAGGCTTCTGGAATCTAGAAGGATCAGGGTTGGCAGTGGGCCTGGCACATTTTCCTTAGGTTAAAAAAACAAAGAACAAAATAACAAAATAGCCCCCCACCCCCACCACTGTGTCCCCAGATAAAACACGGCAACAGATCCAGCAGGGTTTTCCCTTTTACCTTCCCCTTCCCTGATCCCTTTTCTTTGAGTGTTTTATCAACTACTGGAGTGGGCGGCATCTGGGCTACCGGTGTTTTTCTACTTACAGGAGTAAGAAAATTCCATTAACTGAAGAATAATATGGTTGACTGCCCCAATGGGAAAGGCATTCGGCATACTGCGTTCTTGTTTCCTGTGTCCCTCTCAGGACCCTGAGGTCTAGACTTGCTGGCTCCTGCTCCCTGGGTTGTCCAGGCCTCTGGGTTGTGACTCCCACCCACAGAGAAAGTACAGTGTGTGCTAATGGGGAGCACAGGGACAGATGGAAGAGAAAATGGGGGCAATTAGGCAGGTGAACTATTTCTTTTCCAAGTAAAGACAATAAAGAAAAAAATGCAGCCATAAATCTGAATTAGAGCTCATTGTGAGGAGTCTGGAAATACAATCAGGGTCTGGAACCATCCAAAAAGGACCCACGAATTGCACCCACCAATCCCTTACCATTTAGGGTGAATGACTTTAGCCTTCTTGTTTGTTTGTTTTAAGAAGACAAGGTCTCATGCTTTATTGGTGTAAAATGGTACAAATCACTTGAGAAAACTGGAAGTTTCTTATATAGTTAAACACACAGCTACTCTATGCCCCAGCAATTCCATGCCTAGGTGTATTTACCCAAGATAAATAAAAACATATGTCCACACAAGGGTTTATATAAGAATTTTCCTAGCAGCTTTTTCCAGAATAGCCTCAAACAACAAACAACCCAAATTCATCAAGAGGTAAATGGATAAACAAATGGTGGTATATCCATATGATGGAATTACATGAGTTGCCTAGTGTCACTATAACAAACTACCACAAATGCAGTGGCTTAAAACAGCACACATTTATCTTTTTACCATTCTGGAGGGCAAAAGGCTAAAATCAGTTCTCCTGGGCTAAAGTCAAGATGTGGGTAGGGCTGGTTCCTCCTAGAGGCTCCAGGAGGGAATCTGTTTCCTTGCCTTTGTCAGTTTCTGGTGGCCTCCTGTATTCCTTGGCTCATGACCCTTGGCTCATGATTCCTTGGCACCACTTTGATCTATGCCTCTATCATGTTGCCTTCTCCGCCTCTGTAGTTAAATCTCCCTCCTTGTCCCTTTTCCAGTGATTACATCTAGGATCCACCTGGATCACCCAAGCTAATCCTCCCATCTCAAGATCCTTAGCTTAATCACAATGACAAAGTCTCTTCTGCAACATAAAGATTCATAGGTTTCGGAGATTAAGACATGGATATGTTGGGGGCCATTACTCAGTCTATCACAGGGCTATACCACCTAGAAACAAAAAGGGATGAGAGGCTGATATACACAACATGGATGAATCTTGAAAAACATCTGTTGGGTAAAAGAAACAAGACAGAGAGAGAGAGAGAGAGAGAGAGAGAGAGAGAGAGAAAGGACATCTGTATGATTCCATTTCATGAAGTTCCAGAACAGACAAAACTAACTTATGTCAATAGATAGCAGAACAATGGTCACTGGGAAGCAAGGAGATATGGACACAGAGAACTTTCTGAGGTGATGAAAACGTTCTATATCTTGACTGGAGAGTTGATTACACAGATGTATACATTTATCAAAATGCATGGAACTGTATACTTTAGATCTGTGCATTTAATTGTATCTAAATTGTTCTTCAAAAGAAAGTAGTATTGAGGGAAAGTAGATAACAACAAGGAACAAAAACAAAGAAGGTGGACAGGGACAGAGAAACAAAACCTGGTCTAAGTAGGGAACACATTTCCTCCCTCGTTATCCCCAGGACAAGCTCCCTGTCACGGAAAGAGCTGGGACACAGAGGAGGAAGGTCAGCCACCCTCCAGCTCCTTCTAAGCATATATGACACCCAAAGCCATTAGTCAACTTTAGAAAAATTTGTAAGTCAAGACACCCAATGGAAAACCGAAAATACGTTGAACCCTTCCTTCCTCTCACAGGAAGTGAGAAAGTAACCTTATTTTTTACATATCAACTGCTTTAACTTTTTGCACTCCCTTCTAGAATTTGTACAGATTCCTTTCACATTGTTGTTCTCATAGCAGAGGGATCATTTATCTTCTGCCTTTTTTCATTTAACATCATACAAGAACATGTTCCCGTTTTGCTAGAGAGACTTCAATAAGCATAGCTTTTGATCATTGGATGATAATAGTTCACTGAGTTGGTTAAGTTTTCACCAAAGAATTCACTTAGCCTTTTCTTTCTTATTGAACATCTAGGCTTTTTCATTTTTTTCCTACGGAAAAATAATGGAGCACTGATTGCCTTTGTTCTTCTTTTGAATTATTTAAGAAGTGAATATTGAAATAAGAAATCAAGAAGAGGAGCGAGGAACAGCAAAGAAACCACTAGCCCAGGATTTAGAGCTCAAGGAACCTCCAGAATTATCTGATCTAAAATCCCAGTTTTGCAGAAGGGGAAACTGAGCGAGGCCAGGGCAAATGAAATGCCAATGCCACATTGCACCTAGGTCACAGAGCGGATACTCAAACTCAGGACTTCTGACCGCGTGCAGCACTTTTCAGTTCTAACCAAGTAAGTACAAGCTCCACTCTGCTCTGCCTACACAGCAAGCACCAACAGGGACAAATTTTTTCCTGTCTAAACTTGTCATAAAATTGTCTCCCAGGTCAACCATGACGGAAGTAACAAACAAATAAAGAACAGTTGGTCAAAGCCTGTAATGTTACATTGAGCTCAGAATTTAAGCTACCCTTTAACTCAGCGAAAAAAAGAGAAATACCCCTGAAAAATGGAGAGAAGATACTTTTCTTTGCATTTGTGTGCTTGGGAGATGCTCTGGGCACGTGGCGTTAAAATACAAGGTTGTTGGCTCTCTGTCACTGTACTAATAGCAGAAAACCCTGTCACAGATCCTACAAAATAGAAACTAATGCAAAAAATAATTTGCAAGTGCTTTACATAATTTTCTGGCAGTGGATTCATCTTCTTAATTCTGTTTACCATAAAACTTGTTTCTAAAATATTTATCAATTGGAACATAGAGAGTGGCTTGATCATACCAGAAGAAGGAAGAAGAAGGAGAGAATGGCTATTTACAACGTGCCTATTCTGTGCCAGGCAATAAACCAGACTTCACTATTCTCCCTCGTGGGTTTTTATCCCCACTAAATAGGCATCTGAGGCTCTGCTGGATTAAGTAACTTTCCCAAGGTCACCCAATTAGATCAAAGTCAAGATTCCATTCCAGCATGGCCTGAAGTGGAAACCCACGTGTTTTCAACTCTACCAGGAAAATGAGATCAAATTTTATTCAACAAATATTTATTTATGTGCCTTCCACTTATCAAATCGTGTTTGCTAGGTAACAAGGGCATGAAAATAAATAAAAGAAATATCACTTGTGATTATTAGACCGTTCTAGCACGGAGGATCAATCACACATAGTAGGTCATACATAAATATTTGATAAATGAGGGAATGAAGCCTCTTAGAGAGGAAGCTCACATCCTTACGTCAATGATAGACTGCTTAAATGCCAATCGGCATAGTTACATTCCTGATTGTTTCTTACAGAATGTGAATTCCATGCAACTACTCAACCCTACTCTAAATCTGAGACAAAAAAAGTATGTTGATTCTCATTTCCCAATGGGGCTGCAAAAAAAAAAAAAAAAAAAAAAAAGAAAGAAAGAAAGAAAGAAAAGAAAAGAAAAGTAAAAAAGGATCAAATAAGGTGACTTTCCTGAAACCTAGACTAGTTCGTGTTCCACCTCCTTGCCTAAAATGAATTATAATCATCTAAGGGTAATCACTTGTTTAAATAACGTAATTAAATTCATGATTTCTGAATGGGGAGTTTTTGGTTACAAGTAACAAAAAATGCATATCACCAATTCAAAAATGTTTGATAATAGGAAACATTTATTATCTCTCATTTAGAAAAATATCTAGAGAAAGCACAGCCCCAGGCTGATTCAATTGGCTTCTTCATGATGTCATCAAGCATCTAAATTCCTTACCTCTTCCTCCCTTTTATCCTCAACATGTTAGACTAATGGCCCTCATGGTTGTAGCATGGCTGCCATAATTCCAGGCATCACACACCGGGGCAGAGACTTGCTATGTGAGGACCAGTTGCATTCTTCTACCTGGGTACACAGAAAGGCTACATTTCCCAGTTTCCCATGTTGTTAGTTGAGGGCATATGACTAGATTCTGGCCAATGGGACATGGACCAAAGGACTGAGGTTGTGCAATTGCCCACCCTCTTGCTTCCCCTTCTCCAAGGAATAGATGTGGCAGCATCACAAGTGGGAAGGGACCTGGATCCCTGAGTCTGCACTTGAGGAGAGCCTCTGACTTGCTAAACAAGATGTAAAAGTATATGAGGCTAGGCCACTGAAGTCTTGGACTGGTTCATTATAGGAACTATCCTGACCTTCCTGCAGACTTAGTAATATCCAGCAGAAGGAGAGAGGGGGTATCTTCCCTGAGTGATGGGTTCCTGACATAGGGGCTCAGTCAGCAAGGAAAAGGGGATGAGTGGGAGAAGCAATCACAACCTCTGCTAGACTCCACTTCCAGCTGGACTCTTTATGGTACCTAAGAATTCCCTGTGTCCCTCGTCAGTCCTCTGGGTCTGCCCACAGACTGTTGCCAGCCTTGTTCTCACTTCTCAAACCTCCCATTGGCCCTGCCTGCCCACCCTCAGGATGGCCCTGCACTCTGGCCCACAGGGAGCTGCCTACCAGATTCACTTGGCTTCCTGCAGCCAAACCTCCAGCCCCACCCATGTCTTCCCTGAGCTCACTGGCCCTCCATCCTGGATCCCCTACCTCCCCCTTTTAGAGACCCTGCTCTAACAAAATCTTCCCTTTCCTGTAGTTTCAGAAACGATTTTCCTCACTACTGGCTATTTCCATCAGCACTTAAACATGATCACATTCTCATATTAAAAATAAAATCTCCTGAACAACTTGTAGCCACTGCCCTCTTTTTCCCTTCCTTCCATACCAGATTTTTTGAAAGAGTTGCCTATGCTCAGTCTCCACTCCCTCCTGTCATTAGCTCCACTGCCCCCTGCAGCCTGGGGCCTCATCATTGTTATACCCAACCTGATCTCTGTCACTACAATTTCTTGCCTTGTCACTAAATCCAGTGGGCACATCCCCTTCTTGTATCAGTTTTGTAGGGCTGCTGTAACAAATTGCCACAAATAACGGGTGTCTTAAAACAACAGGAATTTAATCTCTCACAGCTCTGGAGGCCAGAAGTCCAAAATCAAAGTGTCAGCAGGGCCACGCTCTTCCGAAGGCTCTGGAGAAAGATCCTTCCTTGTCTCTTCTAGCTTTTGGTAGTTGCCAGCACTTTTTGGTGCTTGGCTAGTAGCTGCATCACTCCAATCTCTGTCTCTGTATCCATAAAGCCTTCCTTGTGTTTCTTGGTACACAAATTTCCCTTTTCTTAGAAGGACACTAGCCACTGGATTAGGGCCCACCCTAAAATCTAGTAGGAGGCATCTTAACCTGACTACATCTACAAAGACTCTACTTCCAAATAAGGTCAATTCACAGGGGGTTAAGTCCTCAAGATATTTGCGGGGGGTGGGGGGGCACAATTCAAACCCACAGCATTTTCATATCTAACTTGACCTGGCCCTGTTTCTTCTCTCCTTGAGACATCATCTATTCCTGGTCTTCCTTGGACCTCTCTGAAATCTGTTTCTCACATTCCTTCTTGGTCTTCTCTTCCTCTGTCTACCCTTCTGACATTGGTGTCTCTCAGGGCTTTCCATAGGCCCCTTCCTTTTCTAACTTACCTGGAAAATCCCAACCAACCCTGTGGCTCCAATGACCACTTGCAGACTGACCCACATGTACAAAAGCTCACAAAGCCAAAACATGTTCGGTTGAAGGTCCCACACCAAAAATCCATCATTTTCATCCAACCGGCTCCACCATGCACGCAGTCTCCTGAATGGGCCTCCATTCCTGATCACTGAGCCTTCCCCCTCTATCACTCCCCACTGCCATCGAGGCCTGTCGAGTCTATCTCCCAAATACCTCTCCCCACACGGCAACGGTTCTATAAGAGATTTCTCATAGTCTGCCTGTCCTCGGCTCTCATCAATACTTTCACATTAAATACTTTGATTGTCCTTATCACCCTCGGAATAAATTTCAAACTCTTTAACTTGCCTTATAAGGCCCTCCATGATCCGGCTCTCCCTACCCCTAGACTCATCTCTCCATATTCTACTCTCATATGTGTGTACTCTGGCTGATATAAATGCCACAGACTGAATGTTTGTGTCCCTCCCAACACCAAAGTCATATGTTTATACCTCATCCCCAGTGTGATGGTGTTTGGCTATGAGGTCTTTAGGAGGTGATTAGGTCATGAAGCTGGAGCCCTCATGAATGGGATTGGTGACCTTATAAAAGGGACCCCAGAGAGCTCCCTGCCTTGCTGCCATGTGAGAACACCAAAAGAAGACAGCCAGCCTTGAACCAGGAAGCTGTACTCACCATTCACCAAAAGTGCTAGCACCTTGACCTTGGACTTCCAGCCACCAGAACTGTGAAAAATAAATGTCTGTTTTTTGCATGCCACCCAGCCTATGATATTCTATCATGGCAACCTGAGTGGACAAAGACTGCAAAACCATCTGCACTTTGCCCCCTGGTCTTTGTTTATGCTTATTCCTCGCCTGGAATATTCTCTCCTGCCCTTTTGGCAGCCCACATCACACTTAATGTTTCCTGTTCATTCGGTAAATATCTATCGAGTACCTACCATGTGCCATGAACTATTTCAGGCACTGAGGATAGAGTAGGAAAAAAAAGAGAAAAGAATCTAAATTTATGGTTGAGGGAAGCAGACACGAAGCATAAACAAGCAAACATGTAGAGTGTGTCAGATGGTGATACGTGCTGTAAAAAAAATTCAGCAGGCTCTGGGGATAGGGTGTACGAGAGGGTGGCGGTTAGGTTTTTCAATAAGGTGGGCATGAGAGTCCTCGCTGAGAAGACGACATTTAAGCTCTGCACGTACCTTGCTTCCTCCAGTAAGCCTTCTGGAAATTTTCCAAGTCCAGGTTAAGTGCCATTTTTATGAGCTTCCATGCAGTCTCTAGCTCCATCACAGCACTTAACATGCTATATTTTCCAGTCGATTTGGGAGTATCAGCTGCAAAGTGTGGGGGTAGGGAATGAGTCTGTATATATTGTATCTCACCAGCTTCTTGTGGATGTTCATTACATGTGTCTTGAGCCAATAAATGAATTGACCGTCACATCATTTACAAGTCATGTGAAGAATTTATATAGTATTTATAGTCATGTCGCATTTGACAGAGTGGTCTCTCACCTGCTGTCTCACCTCAGACAGGCAGTTATCATTGTCTCTGTCCCCTTTGAGCAGAAACTCGGAAAGATTAAGTTTCTTGCCCAAGATACCACAATAAGATGAAACTCCAGTTCAATATGACCTCTTACATCTCTAGAACCAATGGGCTTTCCAGAAAAACAAAAACAAAAACAAAAACCACTGCATTCTTGAATCATGTTCTGTGAAAACACAAGCCACTAATTCAAGTGCATTAACCATCCTCAGCCCAAGTACATTCAATTTTTATCATGAAAAGATCTCTGCTCCTCCCTGGGTTCCCATACTCCCATCTCCCGAGAAAACTCTCGCCAAATGGCTAAAGCCAACACATAAACCCAAAGGTAAAACCCTCTAGGATTCCTTTATGTAGCCACTGCCTGGTATGCCCCATTCTCACACTGTTTTCCAGAATGTTTACTGTCCTTCTCCAAGTACACATTAAGCAGATCCATTTGGACAACCACAGAGCGGGGATCAGTCGAAGTACTCTCTTCTCTGGCACTTTGGAGCTGACGTTGCCTTTTTGATGTGTTAATTAAAACATGTGGGGTTCATAAAAGCTGCAGGCGGAATTGCAGGCAGGAGTCAATTAGCAATAATTCATATCCTCTATTCATGGCCTGCCACCCCACTGATAAAGTGTCACTCCATTTGGACACAAAGAAGAGAGAAGGGGATTGGGCAAAAAAAAAAAAAAAAAAAAAAAAAAAAAATACCATTTAACCAAAACTCTACACTGGGAGAAGGGCAGGTGGGTGGGCCCCAAAGAGCAGTGATTGAGTCTCCAAGGACTGAAGGATCACCTAGTGGGGAAGTGAACGCAAGCTCCCCTCCCTTCCACGTGGTGACGTGAGTTGCAGGCGGGGTGGGACAGTTCTTGGTAGTTTTCCACTTGCTGCTCACAAGTTCTTACCCTCTTTGGTTCTTTGTCACTTGGCCCCATAAAAAAACGCCCACTTCGGGGAACTTGAACGCTTGCTCATGCCACCCACCAACCCAGTGGCATGTGGGGATGAGGGTTACAAGTTCACATACCCTTCCCTTTTGTTTTCTTGTGCTTCTTTCTGCCTAAGCACCTCGAAACAGGCCAAACGGTTGTCGTTGCCATGAGACTTTGTACTGGTGGTTTCCTTGCTCCCTCTCATTCTTGAGGGCCGTGGGGAGTGGGGGAGAGTTAACTGTTTGAGAAATGGTTCCCAGGATGAGTAGGCACACACAAGAGTGAGCCAGGATGCTTTGAAATGAGCCGCTTTGTCACTGAAGGGGCTTTGTCATTGAAGGGCTTATTTCCGCCCTGAAGTACTTCCTTGCAGTTGAATAGATAGTGAGAAGGATAAACACTCATCTTTCTAGGGGGAATACGGTTCTGTCAGGAAAGCTGGAAAATTCTTCTGTAAGTGTAATCATTTAGGGAAGAACAGAGACAAGTGCCCTAATTCTAGTAACTAGGGAGAACTGAATGGCTCACATGTTCTCACCTTCACCCCTGCCCTTGTGGAAGGTTCCTGCTGCTTATGTTCCACTCCTGTTCCCTCTCAAGGAGGAAAATTGTTAACCCTTCAATTCCTCTCCCACATCCGATGCAGATCGCTTCAACAGCTGGACGCCTTTGAGAAAAATGACTTTCATCATGACGAAAACATACTACTTGCAAACAGAGCTGAGAGAAAAGAAAAACATTTTCTGTGATCATTCTTCCTTTGGGTTTCTGAAAAGTGAGGGAAGTTTTCAGGAAAAAAAAAAAAGCCATAAAGTTGTCTGAGGATGAACTCAACATAGATGAGGGAAAACAGCCATTAAGATAAAATAAATTAGAGAATGAGAAACCATTACGATACCCCGCTGTTTCTTTTCAGGAGGGTTTTTTTTTTTTCCCAGAAACTATTAAAACATCTAATAAAAGCAAAACGTTTTAAGTTATGAGTGGCTTTTCAGGAAAGTATCCCTTTGCCTCAAGTGTGACTAACCAAAAACATGCAAGAAAGATAAATCTGTGTGAAAGAAAGAAGTGGACCAAAGTGAATTACTGACCTTGGCTAGAGATTAATCTCAAGGGTTGTACTGAACCATCATTCCTGGTAATTGTGGACAAAGTCTCTGGAAGTGTAGGTGTCCTCACCTCGGGAATGGGGGAGCAGGGGCGAGGGCAGAATGCCGCAGATTTGCGAGCTGGGTTCAAATCCAGGCCGAGTCATTTCCTAGTCCAGTATGCTTTGGACAAATTACTCAACTTCTCTACCCCGAGTTCTCTCCTCTGTAGAATGGGAGTAATAATAGTCCTGCCTCATCCATCACAATGTGTTGAGCAGATTAAAAGATAAAATGCTTAGAGATACAAACTGCTTAGTATAGCGTCAGAAAAATGACTAACGGTTGCACAACACACACAATGAACGCTTCCCCGTATGTGCAAAGACTTGATGCTAAAGGACGCAGTTCAAGGTATTCCCGTGTGGAAGCGTGTTCAACCTGGGCTAAAACCCAGATTAAACAGTATTCACAAAGTCCGCTGGCAAACTTTCATGGTGTCAGCTCACATAGCACAGTGCTCAGGGATGGGGAGAGGGTACCATGGACCGGATTTTGCCCATCCCCCAATTTATATGTGGAAGCCCTACCCCTCCAGTGTAAGTATATTTGGAGACAGGGCTTTTAGGAGACAAAATAAATTAAGTCATAAGGGTGGGATCCTATTATGATAAGGATCAGTGGTCTTCTAAGAAGAGGAGGAGAGAGAGGTCTCTTTCTCCAAGGGCACCAAGGAATTTGAAGTTGAAAAGCCACGTGAAGGTCGAGCAAGAAGGCAGCCGTCCACAAGCCAGGAAGAGAGTTCTCACCAGAAACAGAATCAGCCAGCACCTGACTCTTGGAATTCCCAGGCTCCAGGAATGAGAAATAATTTTTGTTGTCATTTAAGTCACCCAAACTGTAGTACCTGGTTGTGGGAGCCTGAAATGATGAAGACAGAGAATAAGATGCCACTTTTTTCTTTCCCTGCGACCAGAAAATGTTAAAACGTGCCTTCAAGGACAGAGAATGCCCTGTCCTAGCCTTGAGAGATGGTCAAGTGTGCATAAAACGAATAATGGTTTCACCTGATTTTGAAAGAAATACATCCAATCCTATTTTTCAGGGTAAGTAACTTCCAAATGGGGAAAAACCTTCACCTCCCATTGGAGAGGCATGCTTCACCCACCAGTTAGTTGGGGAACATGTTTTGCTGCGCAATTCAAACCTTTAGGCAGGTTTAAGTGAGAAATCTATGTCAATGACTTTTGTGAAGAAAAAAAAATGAAAACAAAAACAAAAACAAAAAACTCCTTGAAACTAGAAGGTTCAGTGCTCTCTTGACAAGCATTTCTGCAAATGATTCACAAGTCTGAAGACAGATGTTATCATCAGTTACTAACATCGTTTCCCCAGGGAGTGGGCAGTGTCCCAAGAGAGATAAAAATGTAGACAGAGGATGAGTAAATCCTGAGACATTCTAGTAATTTCTGCGGAAATGAGGTAGATGGCCATGGTTCTGCCTCTTTGCCAGCCCTACCCTAAGCAGATTGCTGCACAGCCCTCAAAAGTGGGGATGCTGTAGGACAGCGGCAAAGGAACCAGGCTGGGATTCAGGAGATCCGGGGCAAATCCATTAGCTCAGTAACTATTCATTGAGGGCCAGCTATGCATTATGGTAAAGTGGTGAGATTCAGAGACTAGAGCCAGACTACCAGGTCAAGTCCAGCCCTGCCCTTCACCAGGGTGATGGGGCCTTGGGCTAATCAGTCTTCTCCTGCCTTAGTTTCCCCAGTTGATGGGTTGGACTGAGAACAGGGCCTGAATGTCGTAAGTATGTGTTTGCAGTTATCATTGCTGCTACATGGGCCGGGGGCTATCCCAGCTCCTGGCATCAACAACCCCCTTCTGATACTTCATAGCTCTGTGTGACCTTCAGCAAGATCCTGAACTTGTATGTGCATCAGTTTCCCCATCTGTAAAAAGGAGACAGCAGTGCCTGCCTCACGGGATTCTATGAGTTAGTGAAATAAAATATGCAAAGTGCATGGTGTAAAATAATTGCTCAGGAAATGTTTTTCTTATTAATAATGGTTAATTTTCTTTTTTCCTTGACTTTCACCTCCTCTATTCCCCCCCCCCCCGCCCCCCACCGCCAGCCACCACCACTTCATTATTAACCATGGAGAATCCTCAGCCTCGACCACAGGCAAACCCTGATAATACTTACGGGCGAGAAACGTTGCTATGTTCTCTCTCTATGGACTTTCTCTCTTTGATCATTTGTGGTCAGGGTCTTAAACACACAGCACATAGTAGAAGTCAAAATAATTGTCTAAATAAGGGGTCAGAAAGCTTTTTCTATACCAGGTAGTAAATACTTTTGGCTTTGCCAGCCATACGATCTCTGTCACGATTACTCAACTCTGCTGTCATAGCATAAAAGCAGCCTTAGACAATGTGTAAATGCATGAAAATGGCTGCGTTCCAATAAAACTTTATTTACAAAAGACAGGCAGTGGGCTGGAATTGTCCTGTGAGCTGTTACTTTGCTGGCCCCCTGATCTTAATCTAGCCACTCAACAAATACATACCGTGCACCTCATATGTGACAGGCACCGTCCTAAGTGCTGGGGATACAGCTGTCAATGAAACAAAGCCCTTGCCAAAACCGAGCTCAAGTCATATTTAAAAAGCATTTGTTACTGTCTATTTCCCACAATGAAGCGACCAAGTAAAGACAGTTTTCCAAAAAGGGAGTGATCATTTGTGTAAGATGCTGTTAACCGTTTGGATAAGCTGAGAACTGGGAATTGGCCATTGGATTTGGCAACAAAGAGGTCATCAGGTGATAAGAGCAGTTTCCATGGAATGGTGGGGACAGAAGCCTGACTGGAGTGAATTCAAGATGGACAGGAGGCAAGGGGGTGGGAACCATGTGGACGGGGAGGGAGGAGAAGCACAGAAGCGAAGTGGTAGGTGGAGGGGACTCGGACTCAGGCTCAAGGAAGGGGGTTGTTGTTGCTGCTGCTGTTCTAAAAATGAGGCGATCCAAGCATGCCTGCACAGAGAATGATCCAGAAGAGAGGGACAGTGGGATGTTATGACACAGGTGAGAAGGAGAAGTGGTGTTCTCGAGCGATGTTCCAGACTGGCAAGAGGGCAGGGTCCCCAGTACCCAGCTGAGGGCGGGCCTCTGCCAGGAGCAGGTGCAGTTCACCCCTGGTAACAGGAAGGAAGACAGAGCAAAGGATACAGATTCAGTTCCGGGAGAATGATACAGTCCTTTTTTTTTCCCCCACTCAAATCAGAAGCACTATCTGCAGATGATAACATGAAGGGGAGGAAGTTCAGAGGAGAGATAAGAACATTCAGAACGGTCATCTCCAAGGGTGGGAGACTGTAGGGATCTGCGACACAGAATCAGCTTGCCAGGCGGTGCTGAGGTCCCTTATGGGGGGTGACCAGCCAGCAGGCTGGTGTGTTTCTCCAGCCACTGCCCCTCCTGGGAAGAGTTTTCCCACTAGGATCCTTGCTAGGCCTCTGGCCAGCCTACGGAATGAGTCCTTTCAGGTTGTTTGTCTACTTCTGGTGCAATCGCCAGAGTCCAAGGGGATGGCCTCCAGGGCACGAATCATAGCCTATTCTGTCCATATAACTGTCCGGCTCTGTGAGGGGCTGTATGTTGGGTGGGGGTAGTTTCCCTAGAGTGACCTGTGGGCATCATCCCCTACAAGGGGGCCAAGGCACTGAATAATGGTCTGTGGTTAGGCCTGGGCAGATTCACTTGGTATCAGGTGGCCATGACTTTTTTTTTTTTAAATGTTTCTTTATATTTGAGAGAGAGAGTTGGGGGAGAGCGGGGGAGGGGCAGAGAGAGAATCCGAAGCAGGCTCTATCTGAGCTGTCAGCACAGAGACTGACGCGGGGCTCAAACTCACAAGCCGAAGTCAGATGCTTAACCGACTGAGCCACCTAGGTGCCAGAAGTGACCTTGACTTTGATGTGACAGTGAAATCCAGGAGGATAATATAATATTCAAAGCGTCCAAGGCACAACATTGCCATATCCCACTCTGTTTTCAAAAGTTCTTGCACATGACCATGAGCCCTGTGTCTGTAGTGAGAGGCCATCTAGTTTTGTACCACCATGTTTTCGGTTCTTAATATGTACCAGGCACTGTGCTAAAATGTATTATTTCAAGTAATCCTTAAAACAATACATCGGTAGGAACTATCGTCGTGTCCAAAGTTTGTAAGGCAGTATATCCAAGGTCACTGAGCAGAAAATATCACTAGGGCTGCCAAACCTCTACCACTGGGAGAGACTGAAAATATCCGTGATTCAGTTAGATGTCTCATTTGACTGCAAGTAACAGAAACTCCCAAAATATCAACTTAAACAAATTAAGTGGTTTGTTTTTTTTTTTTTCTAGTGTGAAAAATCCAGTGGTAAGAAGTTCACGACTGGTAGATAACTGCACCACACCGTCTAGAACTGCGGTTTCTTCTGTCTTTCTGCTTCTCTATCCTTGGTTCGTTGTTACCTCGTGGCTACAAGATGTCAACGCTACCTCCAGCATTGTATCGGCATTCCAAGCAGAAAACAGGGAAGGACAGAGGACCAAGGTACATGCTAATTTATTCCCCTCACTCCACCTTTTAAAGAGCTTTCCTGGAAGCCCCACCTCACCACATCTACGTTCATCTCATTAGCCAAAACTGCTATAGGATGAACTCGGGCTAAATATATAGAATTTGGGCTGGATCCATTTCAATCCTAAAAATAAATAAATAAATAAATAAAACGATGCCGCACTTTCCACTGTTTCTCTAGCGAACCTCTTTGCCAAAACTGCTAAGGCAGTATGCATTCTTTAAGATCAGAAGAGCCAGGTTTCCGAGTCGTTGGCCAGGCAGGTCCGGGCGGCCTGAGCTAGCGGTCTTGCGTCGAGATGCTTCAAAGTCTTGTTTAAAATGTTTGGATTCCCATGAGGCCAAGTTTGCGAGGAGATTTGGGTAGGAATGGGGTTGACGGGCTTTGTTGTTTTTAAAATCAGGACTGCTGATAAAGAAGTAAAGCTTTGAAAGCTTTGAGTCATGCACCTGCTCTAGGTCGTCATTAACCAGCTTTACCTGGAGCGCACATCGGGCGGACCGTCAGCCTGGCTGTAAATTTCCGCAAGCTCTGTGAGATGGGAATGGGCATTGCGGTACACTTGTAGAAGGTGGCATGAATACATGCACCTGGGGGAGGCACCACTGCCTGTGCCCATGTTCCTCTGTCAGCGCCCCCCGTGTGCCTGTCCTACTGTGAATAGATCTTTGTAACATAGCAGGGACAGTCAGAATCTCACCGAGCCATCTCCTCATTGGAAAACCTAAGGAACTGAAGAATGAATATCTCGATTATCATAGATGTTGGGGATCAGAGCTAGGCAGCCACACTTCTGACATTCAATCGATATCTGTTAAACAGGGGGAAAAAAGATTAGAAGAGCCACATGGTTAATATTCTTGGAAGGTTTCTACGCATGTGAAGTGTGGTTATGTCACAGAGAAGCTTCTCCTCATCGTCTTAAGGGAAACACCAAACTTCTTCAGGACAGCTGAGCCACTCCACGAGGAACAGTATCCAAGACTTTCATCTGCCAAAACAATCCAACTATCAAAATGCATCCACCAATTTCCCAAGTCATTCCCCAAGGATCTGGAATTTCACAAAAGGGACAGTAACAATTCCATCTAGAGGTCTTTGCACCACTGCATGTAGGAGCTAGAAAGACCCCTCTTCTTCCTCTTTCTTCTTGGAAAGAAGACCCCTCTTCTTTCAAGAAGGGACAGAAGAGCCTACACTTCCAAGGAAACAAGATACTTTTAAATCAGTTTACATATGTACCTAGTGGGCTGACCCCAATGTGTGGGTTAATAAGGCTGAGTGGTAGCATCTCGCATTGGGGTGGTACATTTGTTATGATTGATGAGCCAATATTTACACATTATCATTAACTGAAGTCCATACTTTACATTAGGATTCATTCTTTGTGTAGTACATTCTATGGGTTTGAACAAATGTATAATGACATATATCCACCATTATAGTGTCATACAGAGTAGTTTAACTGCCCTAAAAATCCCCTGTGTTCCATCTGACTCCTCCCCCCTCCCCCAAACCCTTGACAACCATTTTACTGTCTCCATAGTTTTGCCTTTTCCAGAATGTCACACAGTTGGAGTCAGTATGTAGCCTTCTCAGATTGACTTTCTTGACTTAGCAATATGCATTTAAGTTTTTTCTGTCTTTTCATGGCTTAATAGCTCATTTCTTTTTATCACTGAATATATTCTACTGTCTATATGCACCACAGTTTGCTTATCCGTTCAACTACTGAAGGATATCTTGCTTGCTTCTACTTTTTGGCAATTATGAATAAAGCTGCTATAAACACCCGTGTGCAGGTTACTATATGAACATAAGTTTTCAACTTCTTTGGGGAAACGCCAAGGAGCACAATTGCTGGGTTGTATGCTAAGAGTATATTAGTTTTATAAGAAACTGTCAAACTGACTTCCAAAATTGCCGTACCATTTTGCATTGCAACCAGCAATAAATGAGAGTTTCTATCACTCCACATTCTGGCCAGCACTTGGTCCTGTCAATGTCGGTAGTTTATAGCTCGTTCATCCAATAAATATTCAATCTGCACCTAATTAATGCCATACACAGAGACACTCAGTCTCTTAAGTTGCTTGGAGTTCAGAATACCTGTAGGTTGAAAGTGGAAAGTTTTGAAAAGTTCTGCCTCCTTTTGATCAATAGTTCTTAAACTTTAGTTGGCATCTGAATCACTTGGATAGCTTGTTAAAACATAGATTGTAATGGGCAAAGGAGGGAGGCAGGGCTCACCTCCAGAGTTTCCGATTCAGTAGATCTGGGATGGGACCCAAGAATTTGTGTTTCTAACAAGTTTCTGGATGCTGTTGCTGTGCTGTTGGTCCAGGGACCACACCTTGAGCATCACTGCTTCTCACGTGGAAGAAAACTGTCAAATGGGACGGCCACACCCACCTTGGGCATCAGAAAAAACCCTGCCAAACGGGACAACTACAACCTTCACATTAGGCTCTGTTTTAGGACTTCTGAGATGCACCTAACCCATGGGAAAATTCATGACATCTATGTTTCCTCTGCTTTTAAAAGATCTCAAGCCTCTCTGAAGGGGTTTAGTTTAATTCCTATAGGAGAACAGAACAGAAAACCATTTGTTAGGTGCATTGTCACTGTCTAAGGGAGCAGCTCTATAGTGGGGAAGCCTAGCATGAAGATCCCTTCTGGAACATCAGGCAGATGTTGTTGTCAGAGGCTGTGCTAATGCATTTTGATGAGCATGACTCATGTTGGGTTTTTTTTTTTTTTTTTGGTTTGTTTTTGTTTTTGTTTTTGCAGCAGCAGATGCCTCCTCATGCTAGAGCTTGTGCTGAGCTACCAAATACCAGGTGGCCCCAAGACCCTGATTGTTTATGGTTTACTTTGCAAAAGCAATGTCATCTGCAGGACATGCCTGACTGTTACCCCCAGAGCCAGGCCATTCCACAGTTCCTTCTTTGGTTCTACCCTTTACAAGTTACATTAAATACAGCCTCTTCTGCACCTCTGGCCTAGGAACCAGCTGCTATTCCAAGGCAATGTTACCCTAGGAAAGACACTAGCTGTCATTACTATTTTGTTTGCCAGCATTTTCTAGGCCTGACTGTGCCGCCTGTCTTCTCCTTAGTCTTCCCGAAGGCCTCTTCCTGTTAGCATCACCCTTCCCCAATTTTCAGATGAAGAAACTGAGGTTGAGGTTCAGTGCAGTTGAGACACTCACTCCAGGTCATACAGCTAATAAGTGGCAGAGCCAGAATTCAAACTCAGGTCAGGCTAATATTACAGACCCTCATATAGAAGGGTAGATATGAGCAGAGCTACTAAGATATGGACCTACAAGACAGGAGATAAAGTCTAGAATCAAGAACAAAGACATTTGTGATACATATCTCCAGCTGGAAGTCTCCTTCCACCTAATAGAGTTACCATGGAGCTCTATTCATACCCCTTAGGCAGCACCTCTCTTGGACCATGGATTAATAGAATTATCTGTATTTCATTTGTCTCATCTGATCCAGTCTTGTCCAAAGTTGGCACTGGGAAAAAAGCGTACATTTAGGAAAAGGGTGGATGGATGAAAACCAGCCAAACTGAGCATATCTAGCACCTAGATCTTGGTTTCTTAAACTGTACTCCAATATAAGGATCCAGTGATCCTCGGAGAAATGGCTGATTCTAGGACTGGAGCAGAAAATATACAAGATGAACCTGAGACATGTTGTAGTGCCAGAAACTAAGGAAGTGCTCCCCCAGAAAAGAAGAAAAACAACTTCGCAATGAAGGGGGGTTTGTCAAAGGAACACAGGATCCAATGGGAAAAGTTTCCATTGATTAAAACTAGAGCAATTTGAACAACAAAATAAAGTATTATTGGATTATAATCCAAAAAATAAAATCAATATCCATGAGCTCGTAGTGATATTAATAACTGATTGAATAAATAGAAAGAACAGACAAATCGCCCAAGCAGAAAAATCTCCTATCAATTGTGTAGATATTCCAACTCTCAAGGCTGTAGGGCATAACTTCGTACTCCTTAAGAGTGGGCTTTACATAGTGACTTCCTTCCAGAGAGGACAACATGGAGAGAGAGGGGAAAAAATAACTTTACGGTGAAATCTGACAAATAGTCTCCCAGCCAGGTGATTGAGGTCAACACCAACAAGATTAAGTCAAGTCAATGCTACGTGCCCTGGATACGACTTGGTAAAAATGACACTTCGCCTTTGTGTTCTTCCTCCCCAAAGCCCACGGTCCCAGTCTAATCATGAGAAAAAAACATCAGGTAAATTCCAATTGAGGAGCATTCTACAAAATAACTGACAAGTATTCTCAAAGCTGTCAAGGTCATCAAAAACCAAGGAAGTTTGAGAAACTGTCACAGCCAAGAACAGCCTAGGGAGACATAATGACTAAATGTGGTATCCTGGATTGAATCCTGGAAGAGAAAAAAAAGACATCAGAAAAAAAATCCAGAAAATCTTAATAAAGTATAGGCTTTAATTATTAATAGTCTATCCATATTTGTTTATTAATTGTAACAAATGTATCATATTAACAAAAGATGTTAATAAGAGACAGAAGTGGGTGTGGGGTATATGGGACCTCTCTGTCCAATCTTTACAATTTCTCTGTAAATCTAAAACTACTTTAAAACATAAAGTTTATGTTTTGAGAAGGCCAAATCATGCCATTAAGTAGGTGGGATTCCAGATTGATTACTGTATGTAGGCAGACGAGGGGAGCCATATAGAAAATGGAAAGCACAACAAAGCTACTTACAGTTCTCGACATGAATGGTCTTCCCGTTAAGGATGCATTTTATTCGTGGATTGTTATTCTAATAATGATGTTTATATTCTCGTGGCCATATTGAATCTATTAGCTGCATGGTATAGGATAGCACAACTATTCAAATGCATGGATTTTTCCTTAGAAGGAACCAGGATAGCTTAATAAAGAGTGTCCATCTAGTTTCACAAGACCATTCCAGAGGAGGAATTCTGGAAGGTATTGTTCCCTTCTTCGTGGCTTTCAAAGGGCTTCTAGTTCCATTTCTAACCTCTATCAGAATCCCTACACTGCCCCAGGCAGTCACAACAGGTAGATGGCATGGCCAGGCACAAGGGTTTCTAATAAAGGTCTACACTTGCCTTATCTGTGTTTTTTTTTTTAATTTTTTTTAATGTTTATTTATTTTTGAGACAGGGAGAGACAGCATGAACGGGGGAGGGTCAGAGAGAGAGGGAGACACAGAATCTGAAACAGGCTCCAGGCTCTGAGCTGTCAGCACAGAGCCTGACGTGGGGCTCGAACTCATGGACCACGAGATCATGACCTGAGCTGAAGTCGGATGCTTAACCGACTGAGCCACCCAGGTGCCCTGCCTTATCTGTGTTTTGATGATCATGGCTTATCACACTCAAGCAACTATAGAGTTCAGGTGAAAAGATGCCCTACAGTAGGTGGTCAAGGCAATCAGCCAGAATTTCCATACTTCCATGAGTTCCATACTTGACAGCAAGGAGTCAGTCCTATTTCTAATGAGGCAGTGTGTGGGTGAAACCCATCCTTCCTCCTTGCCTTGCACTGATCACAGAGAAACTGACCCCCGCAGATTGTGTTTTCCAGGGTTCCAGGCGAGTTTAGCAAAGGGGCAGCATTGGCAGGAGATTGAAGAGTGGGAAGAAGGGAGAAATCAGAGTATCTCTCCCCTTCTCTCTCTGCCTCACGGGGCATCTCAGCGAGGACTGCATCTCCTGCCTGGCTCCCAGTGCCCACCAGCCATGCCCACTAGGGTTGTTGGGTGACCAAACTCTCAGCTCTGGTAACACCCCTCCTCCCTCCGACTCCCCAGTCTAAGGAATTAGTGGCTTCCCCCTGTTACTTCTGGATTCCTTCGCTGCCCTCTGTTCGGCTTCTTGGAGATTTCATCAGCTGCTTAACCAATTTCCTCTATTAAATATCCTCTATTTAAAATACTTTGAGTGGATTTTGATTTCTGGATTAAACTCTGCAATGTCTTAAGACCTGAGTTGTTTTCATTCCCATCCAGATCAAGAAAAGGACACACACATGCATCCCCTCACACTCACACACGTATGCTTTGAAAGCGCTTTGCGTATTTTCTCCTTATTTTATATCATAACAGTTAGTGTTTATTAGGAGCAAGTTGCTGAGCAAGGTGGATCCCTATTTCTATGATCGAGTAGGGAAGTCTTAAGGGGACCTGAGAGAATGATCCAGAGAAGCTCAGCTGAACTTCATATGACCTTCGGGTCCGACAGCACCAGCAAAATCATTATATGAATCTCCTCTAAAACAAATTTTTTGGCTACACACTTTGAAGGCTCTCCATGCCCACACAGTGAAAGAAGCAATGACCTTTGCTCACTATGATGTGTCATGGGTCATCCTGGTATCTCTAGGTTAACTAGATGAACTACAAAGAGAGCTTCCTTGATGGCTAAACGATGCCAATGTTCATAAAAAGAAAGATATTGTGGCTGTCAATTAATATTGGCATCTGCATCTGGTCTAACTGACTCCATGTGGTCCCTAGATGCAGTGGCTTAGGGCATTTAGAGAGCTAGGGTGGTTTTATAGTAACTAAGAACTGTTTGCTTTAAGGTCCACTTGTTACTTTGGGAGTGGGTTTGCTTTTACTGCTGTCCAATGTAATAGATTTTGCCTAAGTTACCCAGATAGTTTTAAACTAGGAAGTTTAAAACTAAAAACTTCACTTGATCCTAAAATAAAGCAATTTGGATCCACCCAAAATTATCCAAAAATGTTCAGTACTCTGACTCCTTGCTACACTGATCTAATATCAGTGTCCTTTCAGCAACAGACATCAGTCCAGATTTATGCACAGTGTAAATTCCAGAAAGCATTATCATTGAGGACCGGGCAACTCTTGAGTGATCAAACACACAGGAATCAGTATATGAATACACAAGTACATATATATTCATGGAAGATTTTAAACAGTTTCACTAAACTGCTTTTTTATCACTTAAAAATTGTTGGCCTCAGAAAAATGAGAAGTTCAACAAAGTGGGTTTTATTATTTTTCTTTTGCTTTTATCAACAGGCTGCAATCACATATATTGAAGGATACATTCTTCCCAGAAGACACAGAGAAGCAGCTTCTTAGAAATACTGTTGGTGGGCAGATGATAACCATAACTGCAAAAGGACAAGATACATGTATCAATCGGCAAGAGCAAAGGCTTAAAGTAGCCCCTGTCTTTAGCAGTTCAAACTTTCCCTACAGTAAGTAGACACGCAGTGAAACAAATTCACATGGCCATCAGCAAAACGAAGCCAGTCTTACTCTCCACCGCCACGAGGTGCTGCGATGGATTAAAAATATGTGAAGGATTTTTTATAGCCAATGGCTCACAACTTTGGGGTGTATCAGGATTGCCTGGCAGGTTGCTGTGAAGCAAATTCTTGGCTCTAGTTCGCACATACTTGGTAGGTGATTAGGAGACCAAAAATCCACCATGGAACTAGATCCCCTCGATTCTAATGCAGACGAGTCTCTAGATCATGTTTTGAGAAATGCCAGACGGGGCACCACTCAGGAAAAGACACAGCCCCACCCCCAAAGACAAATAAGTTTGGTAGATTTCACTTTTTAACTTGACAGGTGCCACCAGCCGTACCATAGTGGGATTAGCTGATTGAGGGCAAGTACCTTAGGGCGGGGACAAAACGTTCCTCACTTGGTCCCTGCATGGTGGCTCCTCCATGTCTTCGCTATTATGAAACTCCTGTGGGGACACCTGATGTCCTTCATGCGCTTTCATTCCGTGTGCTCTTTTCCAAGGAGGGAAAAGCTATCCGGACAACAAATCACTGCCTTCCTCACCAGAACCCCTGGGGAGATCCCACAAATGTTATTCAAAGTGTGGCTGGCACCCCGCCCAGGCCCAGAGGTACTCATCTAGCTGGTGCCTGGACAGGGTTTGGAGTCTGGGCCAAATCTGGAACGGGATTCTGAAAGCCAATATTGGATCATTTATGATTGAGACCTGCCAAATCATGTGTCAGGAATGTCTCATTCCTTCCCCATGAAGAGCGGCAGTGTTTAAGGAAAAAAACACAGCTCTGGAAATGGAGACACTCTATGCATTATCCTTATTTATTAAAACTGGAACAAAACCCCAGGAAATGCAGACACCTCCCATCACCTCCACTTCCCTTTTTTCCCCTGGTTATTTGATATAAAGTGCTGCTGAAGCTATTCTGCAAGGACATACCACACGGAGGCATCTGCCAGGCCACTGTCCCCTTTCTTCTTGTCTAGCCTGATGCGAGGTGGTGGGAGGAGAGGTGTGGGGGTGGCAAATTAAACAAAACCTTTAAAAACCAAGACTCTGGCTAGGACTTCCACCACCCAGATTACCAAGTGGAGAGGCATTTTATTTTGCTAAATGAAAGAGCTAGTTTATATCTTCCCCGGATCATTTTCTAACCTAACTGCAGTGGAAACATTCTCAGAAAGAAAGACTTCCTTGTGTGTTTGCCCTTTATGTTGCCACGGGTCGTCCCACACGTAGAAGTTGGGCAGTGATCTGCTTCTGCTTGGGGACCAGGCCAGCCAGCAGACTCCTTGGGTCTCGTTAGGTCGCAGTCGACTCCATGTTTAAAGGTAGTACCTCCCAGACGCGGCCCAACTCTGGAAAGCGTTTGCTTCTCAGTTTGCTTCTACCCACGTGACGGCTGGCAAGTTTCTGGGCCGTTCTGAGCCTCCTTTTCTCCACTGATAAAATAGGCATAGATAATTCCTCAGAGAATGTGAAGGGGAACTCAGCGAGAGAGGCACAGCAAAAGGATGGCTCTTCCTTTTCCTTTGGCCTTTTTGCGGTGGGCGGGGACAGATCCGGGGATGGGAGGGAAGCGCGGCCGTTGGCTTGATCCTCAGAAAATCTCTTCATTCGTGAAACTTTAGGGTGTCCTCCTTCTACCCACATTTGTAGTGACGCGTTAGCCGCCTATCTGCAGAGATCTAACGATCTCGATCGGAGCGCTCTACACACAGTCCAGAGCTGACCTTCCATGCAGCGTCTTTGATGGCAGTGATGATGAAACTGTTTCCTGCACAGAGGAATGTAAGTCTCTTGGTTCTCGCTGACTGTGACCTAATTTCACAGAAACAGTTCTTATACGTATTTTCGGTGTAAATAAAAAGCGACCTTTAAAATAGTCACAAATGGGACTTTAAGGGCGTCTACACGACCTCTGAAAGCATGTGAATGTCCATGAGTACTTGTGGGCAGAACAAAGTTTCCAAAGAGAGCCTCGATAGCTGCATGTCCTGTAAAAACATAATGGGAGCCATGTATGTCATTTAAAACTTTCTAGTAGCTGCACTAAAAAAAGGAATTAAATTAATTCTAATCACCTATTTAGTTTAACCCAATATATCCAAAATATTGTCGTGTGAACATGTAATCAATATAAAAAATTATGAGATAGCTTACATTCTTTTCTCTCTCTCTTTTTTTTTTTTTTTTTTTTTTTTTTTCCAAGTTCACATTCAGACTCGCCTTATTTCAGGTGCTCCAAGGCCACGTGTGGCCAGTGGCTCCTATCCTGGACAATGCATATTGATAGCTTTTTCAGATTTTCACATCTTATTAATAATAAGTAGTGTTAATAACCTAACAGTGAACAGTGAGAGAATAGCGTTGAAATCTTCCGAAACCAAGTTCTTGGTCGTCCCAGTAACAATTCAAAGGTCTCCTTATGAGCTCAAAAAGACTTGCAGGTAAATTATCTCATCAGGCCCTCCTAACGACCCATGACGTGGACAGGGCAGATGTCATTTATAATAACCTAATATTATAGCCGAGCAAGCTAAGGCTTAAAAATATTAAGTGGCCCAAAGTTCAACAGCTAGAGGTTGGTGGGTTGGGAACTTGAACTGGGCCTCGGGACTCTAAATCTCTGGGTCTGGACGAGAAAGAGGCAGCTGCCGCCCTCTGTGATCACATCGCTACCAGGGCAACTCTTGTTTGCATCCTGCACCGAATAATAAGGTCCAGGAGGACAGACTTTGACAGGCCTCCTGTCCACCAACAACACCTAACACGGTGCTTGGCACGGCGCAGGTACATGGCTCCTACTTGGTGGATTCAATTCAACTGGACCGAAAGAGTGATCCACACCAGATGCCCTCACAGTCATCGCCAAACCTCTCCGTCTCTGGAACTTTCGGTGAAGCCAAAACCACAAAAACCACCTACATGCTGAGCTCCTGAGTTGCCTTTGCTCAGCCTTTGGGGGCCGCTCCTTCCCCAGCACACAAAATATATCTTAGGAGTTTGTGTCTGGGCGAATAACCTTCATCATGGCTCTGTTTCAATGCTCACTTAGGGCTTTTGAATGGAAATGTACACCATCGGTGGAAAACGCGCCCTGAAAGTAGACTCAGTCTGACTTGGGACTTGGATGCTAACCTCTACCCGCCCAAGACCACCCAGAGGAGCCCCGGGACCACCTTGTGAGCCTGGTGAAGATGTAGTATGGGGGAAACACCCCCTCGCCCCTTCACCTTGCCAGCTGGATCGGGGTGAATCACACAGACCTGGGAGAGCGGTAAAATCCCTGACGAGCGATGTCAGAGGATGGCTTGAAACCTTGATGGAGACGCAGGTCTGTTCCCCGCTGCCTCCGTCCCGGGATCCAGCTGTTCCCTGGCGTGCTTCTATTCCCCTCTGTCAGCACCGGTCTCCTTCACTGAAGCTCTCTCGCCTCCCTGTGTGGCGGCCTGGCATCCCACATCTGGTTGCCATGCCAGGATTTCATGGAGAGCCTGGGCCAGGTGCTGAGAGCTGCTATCTCCTCATGGGTATTAGGAGGCTGGAGCACGGCAGAAATCCAGGACTGACGCTTTTCTGCCCCATGCCCTCACAGGCTGCTTCTTGCCAGCTTGCCACTAGGCACCAGAGAGGACGTTGGTACAGGGGGTACAAGCAAAAGCTTATTCTGCACTTTTTACGCACACCTTAAATTGGACTGGCAAACATTCCATAGCCCAGGACCCCGCCTGTGCCCCTACACGTGCAATCTGGGGTCCAGCTATTTCTGTCAAATGTGTCATGCTTTTGTAAGGCTGCTCCGTGAATTAGTTTCTCTGGAGAAGACCCAAAACTGTATTCACATTTTGGTTGAAATAAGAATCATTTCGAAAGCTTTGTTAAATGAGCAAACTGAGCTTAGTGCTGTGAAACATTCAGGATTCACCTGGTTCATAGCCAAGTGCCTCCCATCCCTGCACGCTGGAGTTCTAGGTACTGGAGACACAAGGTGACTCAATCATAGAGTGTCTTATAGAGTTTACAATCTAGTGGGTGGGAGGTGGGGGTGGGTAATGAACGGACAGAAGGCAAACAGGAAAACAAATCAAAGAGATCATTCTAATAATCCTAAATGCTATGAAGACATTCAAACAGGGTAACAGGGCACAGAATTATGCTGGGATGGGGAAGTCCACTTAGAAAGGTGGTCTGGAAGGCTTTTCAGAAGAGGTAACGTTGGGACTGTGGAATGAGTAGCAAGGAGCAGCGGGCCACATGGAGGTCCAGGGAAGAGCGTGTTAAGGAGAAGAACAGCCAAGGCAGAGTGAGCTTGGCGGGATGGGAGAGGCCAACATGGCCGGAGAGTGGTGAGTGAGGGGAGGGGAAAGTAGGAAGGAATGATGTTGGGAGTCATTAGGGGCCCTACGGTGACAAGTATGGATTTTACTCGAGGCCTCAGGCAAAGCCATGGGAGGGCACAGAGCAGGGGAGTAATGTGAATCGTGAGTAATGTCGCTTAGGCTTTCCGAGGTTCACAACGGCTTCTGCTGGGGATGAAAGGGGGAAGGGGCCAGAAGGAAAGCAGAGGGTTGTGGTGGCCTCTTTCAAGGACATCCCAGTCTAGAGAAGGAGCAGGCACAAAATACCTAGGACTCAGGTCGGGGTGAGCCAACAGAGCTTTAAACCGAGGCCGAGACAGCAGCCAATGGTGCTCGCTGAGGGGACGGTGTTGCAGCAGGGCCAAACCTCCGGCTTCGTGTAGGCCACATCTTGGGTTCCGTCCCTGACGCGAAGGGCCGTTAGACTACTTATTCTCAGATAATTCCGTGAGAAAGAGAAAATTTTATCTTGTTTAAATCTCTTCCTGAAGTGGGCATCCCTTTTCCTTTTGTCTCCCCCTGGACCCCTGGCACAGGCTACGTGCGGAATTGGCCAAAACGGAAGCAATACATACCAGTCTGACCCCAGGAAGAGAAGACATCGAGAAAGCTGATGGATGGGGAACCAGCCTTTGTCTTGCAGCCCAAACCTCCAGATGCTGGTGGAGACTTTGTAGGAAGACCTGGTCAGAATTTTCTGCCATTCGGTTCTAGGGCACTGATCAGATACGCAGCACCTGGTGCGAGGAGCCCCGCCTGCCCTCAGCCCCACAGAGGGGGAAGGGCAGGGAAATAAAGAGGAACCAGGAGAGGAAACACGTGTCCACTCATGTGAAGGAAGTGACAGCAGCTGGTACAGGAGAGCGGCCGTTACCTTAGAGGAGGCAGGCTCCTTGTTCCAAAACTGTATTTAAGATTGGGTTGGAGGGAGGAGTGCTCCTTTGTAAAAATAACTAGCTTCTGAAGGCGACGGGAAAACTGGGAGGCAGGTGGTAAGCGTAGGCCCCAGTGGAAAACATATCCCACCATCAGAAATCGCCCAAGAGGGGCAGACACTAGACTGAGGAGAAATGGCGATGGCAAATGACAAAGAAACCCTTCTGTGGTGACCTCTACAGAGTCAAAGAACCACCATTATGGGATGCGGCCCGAGCTTGAACGTCCCTCTGGGGAGCCCCAGCACTCCTCAAGACTATGCAGGAGTACATATTGGGGATCTTAGAAGCACACATCAACATATGGAGTGGAAAAGTACCAGTCTTAACAGTTGCCCCATAGGTCATTTCTAGGTATTTCCTCAGCGGGCTGGTATGCCCCACCCACCACAGGGAAGGGGAGAGGCTGGAGATAAGCGAGCTCCACGCCAGGGCGTGGTCCTGCACAGCAAAGCCGCAGAAGCTGGAGGCGTTCGTGCCTTCTCTTCTCTCTCCTGGAAGCCTCTCTTAACACCTAGGTCTTCTCTACCTTGTACCCTTCTTAATTGCCTCAAGGCATCCAATGAGGCCATGCTCCAACCCCCTTCTAGAACATTCATTCAGAGCCTTCCCCTGAACTCCCACACCCCACACCATAAAGGCACACCAATCGTACTGCACGTCTGGAAAGGCAGCCTATTCAAAGCAGTTCGCTCAAAGCCATGAAAAGTCCAGAGCAACTCCACCTTCCCAGGGCTATTTACAATTTAAGATAGAACCCCAGGGGTGCCTGGTTGGCTCAGTCTCTGTCAAACTTCGGCTCCAGGTCATGGTTTCACAGTGCGTGAGTTCAAGCCCCACGTCGGGCCGTCTGCTGTCAGTGCAGAGCCCGCTTCCTATCCTCTGTCCCCCTCTCTCTCTGCCCCTCACCCACATTGCATCTCTCTCTCTCTCCCTCTCTCTCTCAAAACTAAACATTTTTTTAAAACTTTAAAAAATATAAAATTAAAAAATCTTTAAAGTAGAACCCCAGGGGCACCTGGGTAGCTCCGTCGGTTAAGTGTTGGACAGTCGGTTAAGGGTTGGACTTTGGTTCAGCTCACAATCTCATAGTTTGTGAGTTCAAGCCCCACATCAGGGTCTCTGCTGTCAGCACAAAGCCGCTTGGGATCCTCTGTCTCCCTCTCTCTCTGACCTTACCCGGTGTGCGCGTGCTCTCGCTCTCTCTCTCTCTCTCTCAAAAATAAACATTTAAAAAATAAATAAATAAGGGGGCGCCTGGGTGGCGCAGTCGGTTAAGCGTCCGACTTCAGCCAGGTCACGATCTCGCGGTCCGTGAGTTCGAGCCCCGCGTCGGGCTCTGGGCTGATGGCTCAGAGCCTGGAGCCTGTTTCTGATTCTGTGTCTCCCTCTCTCTCTGCCCCTCCCCCGTTCATGCTCTGTCTCTCTCTGTCGCAAAAATAAATAAACGTTGGAAAAAAAAATTAAAAATAAATAAATAAATAAATAAAATAGAAGCCCAGAGAACACAAATGAGCCCCCAAGTCAACGCCTCAACCCAGGTGAGCCATCCGAACCTCCCGTGGAACTTTACAAAATACAGATTTTGTATTTCCCCTCCACATGTGGGTAAACAGAATGCCCAGGACAGGGGGTGGCATGGGGCCAGGGAGGTGCAATTTTCAAGCTCTTGTTTGAGGGATTCTGATGGCTGCTGAGGCTAGAACCAAGGCTCTGAGGCAATATCCCACAGAGGCTTCCGGGCTCCACGCTCACTCAATCAAAAGGTGTAAAAAGGTAAAACCGGGGTAAAACTATACCAACACACACAGAATTCACATAAAGAATTTGAACTGCTCTTCTTGTCCCATCTCCCACAGCTCCTTGCTCCTCCCTCAGCTCACCTGGGTGTGGAGTCCAGTTTCTCCAGTCCACTTTGGAAAAGGCAATGGGAGAAGAGAAAAGAGAAAGGTGGGGTGTCACTCATGCTCGTCAAAGCCATTGCACCTGCACCTCTCTGTGTCTCCCCCCAACCCCAACTCCTCCCCAGAGACTGGCAATAAATCACGACAAGTAAGTAGCAGCCATTAATAATTTCCTTCCCAATTAGGGCAATGTTTAATCTCTTGCTGTCAGCCAGAATGGTCTGTGGACAAAGGATTTCTGATTAATTATAGTCATCACTGCCTTAGTGTTAGTTTTCTTCAAAAAAGAATGTATTTTCGTTTCACTTTTATTAGTGAGGTGTAGACTCTCGAATTTCTTGGCAGTCCTAAACTCAGTCAATATTTTCATTAAACTATTGTTCTCCAACCACTAAGTCTTCAAAAATCCAACAAATTACGGTCCTGCCTCTTAAGGGCCTTAATTATTTTGCTAACAGGCATTCCCTGTTTAAGGACCTGATCGCGAACAAGCACATAGACGTCATCAACCTCATATGTAATTTTCACTGAGTCGCTCCCTGAACCTGGCTGTGGCCCCTATCATGTCTCAGATGTAAATTAAAACCGGGTTTCCCATCAAGGCTCTCCACCATCTGCCCTCCCCCACCTAAGAGCTTTCTACTTGGGCCCCCTCCCCCATTCATGGCTTCCTTTCCCTCTTCCTGGAAGCCTCCTGTCCTCCCTGTGCCATCTGGCATGTTCTCATTCAGCTTTCAAGATGGAGACCTCTACCATCTCCCCTTTCCAGGAATTGTCCTGTACCTTCTCTAGCAGGGTGTGCATCTTCTTCCTCTAAGCCTGCCTCTGCCAGAACTCAAACATATTGTCCTGGAATATCCGCACCTCCTTCCAACTCCCCAGGTGCTGGAGATGGCGGTTGGTCATGTCTGTATCCCCAGTGCCTTGCACAAAACCCGCCCGTGGTGGATGATCAGTATATGCTGGACGAATTGAATAAATGTACAAATGAGAAAAGCCCACTTGACACAACTCAGTCTCTCCTCCGTCTTTCTCAACTTTCCTTCTTGTGGCCTGGAGTGACCTGAAAACCACATACCTACCATGAGGGCAGGGGTGGTGTCCATTCTGTGCCCTGCTGTATATCCCGTGGCAGATGCTCAATGGACATCTGTTGGCTATGCGGATCAATCTTTCAAGCTTTATTGCTCTAAATCCACCTCCTCTGCCCAGCTCTCTCCAGTCCCCAAAAGACTGTCTTCTCCCCCTACTTCCACATGTCCATGGCATGACTAAGTCAAACATAACAGAAGAAGCAAGAGGGCCCGCAACCCCACATCTCAGTAAATCAATGATTTCAGGAGCTTCCTGCCCAAAAGTAGATATGACCTGATCATCCTTTGGCCTGCTGCTCAAGAAGCCCAAGGTGGGTGCCAGAATGAAAGCCGCCTTCTATAAATATCTATTCATCACATCACCCTATCTTGATTAGGAATTTTGGCACAAATATACCAGTCTGGAGCTTAGGTAAATGCTTCCCAATGTGATGCAATCCAGAAATTGACTATGTACTTATTTTTACCCTAGGTAAAAAAAAAAAAAAAAAAAAAAGGAGTCTTCTGTACAAATGTTATGGGTAACTATTAGTTATTACTATTAATCAGGTAGCCATTTGAGTAGGTGGAAGAACAGAGTATTCTGTTCCATTCAACATTGTGGTTGATAGAGAATTGCCGTTTACATCGCTCATCCGTCTGTCAGTTTCCAAGAATTAGAACACAATGAAATGCACTTCACGGTAAAAATCTATTGACCAGGATCCAGTATTTCCTTGATGGTTACGTGGCCCCGGGATCACTATCAGCAGCAATATCTTTCTATAAAAGGTATCGAGGCACTGTGGTTAAAAAACCCCATTTGAAAGGGTTCCACACACATTGGGTCAGTCTGTGCCTCACTGTCCACCCTGTAATGATTTCATGTCAACAAACTCCAGTGACCCCCTCATAACTGGCCTGGTGGCTAATAAAAACCCAGCCACTGAACCACCCCACCAGCCCTCCCACTCGTAAACTCCACCTCCCTGCAAATTCCAGTGGGAAACCCGATTGTTTTATTTTATCTTAGCTTTTCGTTTCCTCCTTCTTCTACTTCTTTTTCTGAAGGTTAGAGCCATAAAGGACTTGGGGGACAGCCAACAAGCCCTAGAGGGCCATCATGACATAGGATAAAACAGCAATAAAAAGCTTACACTTGGAGCTTAGGTTCGTCCTCTTTAAGGCACCTGCGTTCTGAGGGGGATCTGTCAGGACACAGGTGAAAAAGATGACTTGACCACCTGTGGGCAGGGAGACAGGTGAAAAACTGCAAGGTCAGTCTAATCAGACCTTGCAGTTAGGCTCGGAGTCCAGGATAGATTTGTCACATGACTATCATGATATTTCTACTACCACTACTGATGCCTATCATTTTACAAGGTCGACATTATCACCCACGTTTTATAGATGAGAAACCTGAAGCTCAAGCAGGTCGTGTATTGTTAGGATCGAGAGTTAACAAATAAGGTTGCTGATACTCAGACCCATCTGTATGACTCCTAAATTCAATCTCTTAGCTACCTGCTCCTCCGAGGTCATTTCCAGCCCCGGTCTGTAGGTACTCACGGGCACACACACACACACACACACACACAGACTTCCCAATTTTAGAGGCCATTTGTGATGATCTTGGCTGCCCAGCATCCCTGCATGTGGGGAAAGCTCCATCTTACAGACGGATCTCGTGGGAGCCATCTAGAATGTTCCAGTGCCGAATTTGAAAATGCTGACTACTTCCTTTTCCTGGCCAATCTTTCTGTGAGGGCTCAAGCACGTGGCCTGGGCTCAGCCCATCCAGGGTCTGACTCAGAGGCAGCGACGGTGAGAAGCAGGCCCCACAAGAAGCTGTCCAGCAGCAGCCACTGAGACATCCACAAGGAGGGCAGAGCCAGCAGGACCCGTGTCCAGACCGGGTGCGCGGTGTTTGGCCGGGGTTCTGGCTACAGTCTTCACTTCCTTCTGTCCTGTCTGATGCCTTCTGCTTAGCTCTGTGAGCTTGGCTTGCCACAAAAGCCCAATGGATACGCCAGCTAGGAGCAAGCATCTCAACACAGAGCGTCAGTGCCCAGGTCTGTCACATGGATACCTGGGGGTGGAGAGAAGCTGACCAACCAGTGAGCTTCTCCAGCCTCCACACGGGCCTCCTGAACTCCACACATGGCCCAAAGCAGAAATAGTGCTCAACAACCTTTCCAAGTAGGACAATCCCTTTGAATATCTGTAAGCCCTGTTGGGCGGCCGTAACAAAATACCACGGACTCAGGAGCTTAAACAATGGACATTTATCTTCTCACGGTTGTGGAGGCTGGAGGCCCAAGATCAAGGTGTCAACATAGTCTTCTGAGGCCTCTCTCCTTGGCTGATGGTTGGCCATATTCTGGCCTTGTCCTCATATTCTTTGTGCCTCTCTCTGTGTTCTAATCACCTCTTTTGGCGAGGACACCAGTTGGGTCGAATCAAGCCTACTACAGCCTTAATTTTTAACAGAATCACCTCTTTAAGGGCCCTGTCTCCAAATACGGTCACATTCTGAGCTACTGGGGGTTAGGGCTTTCCCATGTGGATTTGGAGAGGGAACGCAATTTAGCCCCCCACAGGGTCAAATCACTTCATTTATCCTCAGGTTCTTCTGCATACGTTAAATGTTAGCATACGGTACGTGAGGATCTATTGAATGAAGATTTACTAATAAAACATCAAAATTAGTTTTTCCGTTCATCACAACACTCACATGTACTTGAAACTTGCCCTTGAGAAACTTGGGAGGCGCCTCAGTGTATGGACAACACCTGGTGCGCAGCCTGGGTCAGCAAGGCCCTTCAGCTCCCCAGGGTCCGACACCCCAGGCGCTTGGACCTAGTGTCTGGTCCGGGTGATGCTCCAAAGTCCAAAGTCCCCCTGCTGCCACAGGGGAGGTGTCAGAGAGAAGGACCGCACCTCTTCTCAGCCTGCTTGGCTGGCCGGCCTGTGTGTCCCCGGCTCCTCACAGATCACTTGGAGTCTGTGGGCTCAGGCTCCATGCTCTCAGCTCCAGGTCATGGTGAGGTCAGCGGCTGCTGGCGCCAGACCCCGTCTTGCTCCCCCTGTAAAGGTCATGTGGCAGACACGCCCACCTGTCATCACGCCGGCCCCTCGGCCACCTGAAGCATCTGCCTGCCACCTAAGCCCATGCTTACATGGAAAGAAGTGATGCCAAAAGGGTTTTGCTTTAAACAGGAGAAACAATAAACCTGTTTAAGGAACGGTCCGGGGGAGAGTTGACAAATGACCCCATGACTAACCCTCAGCTCAGGCAATTGCTTATTTCCACAAGCCTTATCGTTCTTCTTGGTTTGTTTGTGTTTTTTTATGTTTATTTATCTTTTGAGGTGGGGTGGAGGGGAGAGGCAGAGAGACAGGGAGACAGAGGATCCGAAGCAAGCTCTGCCCTGGGCGGAGAGCCCGATGCGGGACCCGAACTCACGATCCACGAGATCAGGACCTGAGCCGAAGTTGGACGCTTAACCGACTGAGCCGGCCAGGAGCCCCTTCTCGGTTTTAAATACAAGACACAACCGTCTCATCCGAGGTTAAACAGCAGGCACCACCTTCTCCCCCAGAGAAATCACTCCTGGGAGAAATGCAGATCCCTATCCTCCTGGAAATTCCCATGTTCTTTGCAGAGCCAGCCCTCTCTCTGTCATTCTGCAAATCCAGCGGCCTCCATGGAGGCTTCTTCTGCAAGGACATCGGATGCATAATCTCTCGAGAAGTTACCTCCGCCCAGAGGCCACACCACACAGGGAAGTGAGACCCGAGCTTGAATGCAGGAAAGCTCAGTCTCACTCAGGCTTGCCAACTGTGGGGCCGTGGGCAAGCCACACGGGCTCCTTGCCACCACTCTGTAATGGCAACAGCAGGATCTGCCCCGCCCAGAAGGAAGCTCTTCTCAGAAGCAGACGAGATGAGGCATGGGGAAGCAATGGGGAGCAGCACCGAGCTCTTCCATCAGAGATGGAAGTTGCATTAACCGATACGTGCCAAGGCTGTGGGGAGAATTTTGTTGAGGGTGGAGGGTGTAGACGATTGGTTCTCCTGGTCTCAAGGGCTGGACTTGAGCCCCAGTGGAGAGAAAGCTGTAAGCGTTTCTATTTTTGAACAGATGGCGTGGAGCTGGAGAAAATGAGTAGGACACAGGTGACAATGGGTGCCTTAATCCATCTGGGCTAGCGTGACAAAATACCAGACTGGGTGGCTCATCAACAACAGACCAACAGAAGCTTTTTTCTCACAGTTATGGAGGATGGAGGCCAAGATCAGGGTGTGAGCATGGTCAGGCGAGGGCTCTCTGGTGGGCTGCAGACTTCTCAGTGGAAAGGGCAAGGGAGCTCACGGGGGTCTCTCATGTAAGGGCACTAATCCCATTCATGAAGGCCCCGTCCTCGTGACCTAATCACCTGGCTAAGGCCCCGCCTCCCAATGCTGTCAAATTGGCCAATAGCATTTGAACATATGAATGTGGGGGCAGCACAAACATTCAGACTGTGGTGACGGGTGATACAGATCTGGTGAGGAAACCATGTCACCCAAGGGCTGTGCAGCTTGGGTGCACCCTGGGCTCAGAGACCCTTCTAGTTAACAGCCCTTTGCACATAATCGTCACCTACAATTCGAAACCTTCTAATTCTCCCTTGGGTTTTAGCTAAGGCCTTTCTCAGATGCCACATCCTTCATGAAGTCTTTCTGGGTCCCCCAAAAGTGAACCCCATGAACATCTTCACCCCCATATGTCTGGCCCCACCTCCTCAGAGAGCCAAGCACAGCGTCTTCTGACGACCCAACTTCTGATTCCAACTAATAGCATGATATTTGCACAAGTTACTTCTTATTGGATGTAGGGATAAGAGCTCTTGCCAGACCTGCCTCTCAAGGTTGTTAGTTGTGAGGCTTTGAACGGATAATAAGCATAGCAAAGCTCTGCCAGCTACGATGCCTTGGGCGACTGTCAAGTTTGGTTATGACCAGGCTATACATTTCTTGAGGACCCAGGGACACACAGGTTTTTGCTTGTCTTTGCATTGCTCATAATGATGAGCGTCTAACCTGCTCAAAATCCTGGGCATTTTGTTTGGTCCCCAAGGCATGTAGTCCAAAAGCCCAAACTAAGTCTTGATTCTAGAGTCCAAAGCCCCAGAGAGCAGTGAGCCCTACTCAGCAGGTAAGCACCCGTAAGCCTGCTGTTCCAGGTTGAATGGTGTCCCCCCAACTTCATGTGCTGGAGTTTCTAACCCCCAGGACCTCAGAATGTGGCCTTGTTTGGAAATAGGGTCATTGCAGATGTAGTTGGTTAGGATGAAGTCACCCTCGGGTAGGGCGGGCCCTAATCCAATATGACTTGTGTCCTCATAAAAAGGGGAAGTTTGGACACAGACATGCACACTGGGAGCAAGGCATGTGACGACGAGGGCAGAGACTGGGGTGCTGCGTCTACAAGCCAAGGGACTCCAAGGATGGCCGGCAAACCACCAGAAGCCAGAGGAGAGGCCGGGAGCAGACGCCCCCTCACAGCCTCAGAAGGAACCTACCTGCTGACGCCCTGACCTCAGATCTCTGGCCCCTGGAGCTGAGATGATCAACTTCTGTTGTTTTAGCCACTCAGTTTGTTACAGAGCCCTAGCAAACTGATGCAGCTTGTAAATCCTACTCTAGGGTTCACCGTGTTTGCCAGAAATGTAACTGGTGACTGCGTGAGGGGAACCCTGGGAAACACATATCCAGTCTGTTCTTCCAGGAATGTGAGCTTTTCTGAAGAACTCCCTGCACAACCACACAGGGTATGTGGGGTGTGTGTGTGTGTGTGTGTGTGTGTGTGTGTGTGGTTTGTGTATGGGATGTGTGCATGTGTGTGACATGCGGAGAGGACATGCTGTGTGTGTCAGGGGCAGGATCCGGAGCAGCGGAGGGGGCTTGTGGCCCCGGGCCAACGCAGAGACCAGAGGTTTCCCTTCAAGTCACTTGGCCCTACCTGCCCTGCCCCCAGGGCCCATCAAGGCAGACTCCTTTTATTTGCCTTCCCGTTGGCCTAGAGCAGAGAACTAAGGAGAGAGAAGGAAAAAAATGTCAGTCCTTCCGAAGTTCCCCTCCATTCCCTTTGCCTCTTCCTCCTGCCCCTAAACCCCAATGCCGAATGTCAACCTTGAGGTTGAGGTGAGCTGACATTTCCTTAGCAAGCAGTTCAGTTCTGCACCACGCAGCAAAAAACAGCCATCTATCGTCTTCGTTGGCTGAAAACAAAAGCTGGTGAGACAGGACCACACGCACAAAAAGTAAAAACCGAGTATTACACTGACCCTTCCTCTATTTATGCCGCTTCCCTTCCCCAGATTAATTTCTTTAAATAAAAAATACTGTGTGGAGTCCCTGCCGAGCCCAGAACAGGGCCTCAGAGATGGAAACAGAATTGACACAAAAATGACGTGCACACATTTGGGGGATCCGAGTGGCACTAGCAATGTGTCCTTTGCCTTCGGATTCTTGAGCTCAGCACAGACCCTAGCGGTGACGCAAAGGCCAAAAGCCAGGCCTGGCGGCTGCCTCCTGAGCAGACAGCCACGCTCGCACCAGAACTTCTAGGCAAAGGCCCGCAAACATTATGCAGCCTCACGTGCCAAGTGGTATCGTTCATGCACCTGCATATTTTGGGCCTTCCCTCGGCCCATGGGGACTGTTTGCATGGAATGACCCGGTGCCGCTGGGCCAGGGACAACTTTGTTTTTGAAAACATCATTTCCTGAAATAGCTCATGAAGAACGACAAACCCAAAGCAGAACGCATCCGGGCACCAGAAACACGCTCCCGCCACATTCCCCAGTCCCAGATGATGCTTGTCATGCGTCACTGTCTCCTCAGCCTCCCCCTGAGGCAGGCCCCCAGTCCCAAAGGTGCTGTGGGCCAGGCCTCCACTTCCAGAATGGATGGTGTTCTCAAAGGACATCCCACCAGGAAGGGCAGGGGGCTGTTTTGTCTCCAAGGCAACTGTGATGGGGGCGGGGTGGGGGGTGCTCCACTCTTCCCCGGGGAGAAAAACGCTGCCATGTTAAGGAGGCATCCAGGTACAAATTCTCACCAACTTTCTCATAACTACATCTAGAAGTGCAGTTCAACTGGGCAAGAGGAGAGGAAATGCCACTGAGGGCCCAAGGTCAACCAGCAGACTGAGGGATCCTTTGACCTCACATTCTCCCCAGAACTCTAGAACACTGAGAATAAATGATATATTTACTTAGATAATTCGATCCAGTTGTTTGCATATAAATGAGTTACTGCGGGTAACATGTAAGTTATGAACTCACGGCCGATTGTCTGACTATAAACTGGGATGCCTCTTCTTTTCTAAGGTACGGTGGAATGTTCCTTAAAAACCAAAGAGCTCTGGGGCACCTGGGTTGCTCACTGGGTTAAGCATCCGACTCTCGATTTTGGCTCAGGTCATGATCTCGCAGTTCATGAGTTCAAGCCCCGCCTCCGGCTCCGCACTGACCAGTGTGCAGCCTGCTTGGGATTCTCTGTCTGCCTCTCTCTCTCTGTCCCTCCCCTGCTCGTGCTCTCTCTCTCTCTCAAAATAAATGAATAAGCTTAAAAAAATTTTGTTTTAAAACGGAAACAAAAACCAAAGGGCTGTAAGAGCGCACCGTGCACAGCTAGAGCAGGGTGGCGGGGGGTTGGGGTGGGGGACAGGGAGGAGGGTGTCCAGGACAAGAGAAAATCCAACCCAGAGGGACCAGCAGGCCCATCACAGCAGAGTACAGAATCGCCAGAAGATGTGGGTGGGAGCAAACAGAGCCCCAACTGACTCCTCAACTTGACTTCTCGGCCAGCAGAGCCAGGCAGGAGGCAGTGGAAAAGGACACTTGATTCAGGTCAAAGTCCAGGAAACATGGGGACTGTCACCACTGTCATCCTCTGCTCCCGTGACTGCCCCAGAGGGTCTGGACAGCTGCACCCAGTGTCCTCACTGCCAGGGTCAGCCCTATGGTTCTGGAAGACCTTCCTGAATAAGTGGCCGTGAGTGACCCACCGGAGCGATCCACTCGGAGGGAATCAGAGCGGGTGGGCTGCTGCCTGCTCCCAGGGTCTCTGGCCACAGCAAAAACGACAGAGAGCAAGCAGCCGGCTGGCCCAGGCCGCCCCAGACCTGACCCAGGAGGGGTTATTGCATCTAATAAACCAAGTGCAACAACATTGTTCGGGAGAAAGCGAAAGCCTCACACACTGCTGCTGGGGCTGCAAACAGGTGCAGCGGCTGTGGAAAATGGTTTGGCAGTTCATCAAGTTCAACCCAGAGTTGAACCCGGCAATTCCACCACGGGGTTTATACCCAAAAGACACGAAAGCAGGTGTTTGAACAAAAATTTATACGGGATTGTTCATGGAAGCACCGTTCACAACAGCCAAAAGGTGAAAGAACCCACAGGTCTATCAACAAGTGAATAGATAAATACAATGTGGCGGATCCACACAATGGAATATTGTTTGGCCATAAAGAGGAGGGAAGGACTGATAGGCGATATGATATGAGCGAACCTTGAAATCATTACGCAAAGTGGAAGAAGCCACATGGGGTAGGATTCCATTAATGTGTAATGTTCAGAACCCACAAATCCATAGAGACAGAAAGATCTGTGGTGGCCCGAGGCTGTGGGTGATAGCAGTGGTGAGTGACTGCTGCCTGATGGGTGTCGCACTTCTGTTAGGGGTGATAACAAATTCTGAAAAATTAAGTCCACGTTCAGCATGTACTTCATGCCCCTGAATTATCCACTTTGAAATGCTCACAACAATGAAGTTCATGTTGTGTGTATTTCACCACAAGCAGGAACAGAAGAAAAAAAAAAAGAGAGAGACACGAAGAAAAGTTATCCAGCCACTTTCCAAATTCACAAAATTTGATCCACAACAGATTAAATGGCACGTTTCGAGCGGTGAGTCATGATGTGATGTCAGACTTGCCTCGCCGGGAAACAGCATCACGTTTTCAGGCTCCACTCTGGAGAGACCGGTGCCAAAGCAGGACAGCGCCCAGGAGCTCCCACCGAGTCACAATCCAGTAAAATCCCTTAGCTTGCCAGGTACAAGTCCCCGGGGGTTCTCTGCGTCTGCGCGCGTGCACCCTGTAAGAGATGGGACCATGACCCTTCCCTCCTATGGGAGAAGAAACTGACTCAGAGGAACAAGGGGCGCTGACTTGTCAAAGGTCGCACAGCCTCCTGACGTGGCATCTCAGTCCCCGTGCCTCCAAATCCCGGGCAGAGAACCTCTGCCCAAGCTCACAGCCCAGTTGCCTGAGCTCAGTGGTGACGTCAGAGGAACTGGTGTTTCTCTATCTCCAAATCTGCCCATGGGGCGGGAGCCGGCAGGCTCACAGGCAGTGGGGGAGTGCTAGGAAAGAAAGTACAGCTCAGGGTCTTAAAACCAATACTGGGGATTTTTTTCTTTTTTCTTTCCCTAAGCATAGTCACTTGGATGTGTCCTCTCAAAGAAAACCTCGGGGCACCTGGGTGGCTCAGTTGCTTAAGTGTCCAACGCAGAGCCCGCTTCAGATCATATGTCTCGCTCTCTCTGCCCCTCCCCCACTCGCTCTCGCTGTCTCTCTCAAAAATACATATTTTTAAAAAATTATAAAAACAAAACCAAAAACAACCCAAGGGCCTAAGCGCTCTTAGATTGAACCAGGTGATATCTGTGTGTGCCAGTGTGTGGACAGAATTTTGTCTCCCCTAAGAACACGTTCGAGTCCTAACCCCTGAAGCCGTGAATGTGACAGGTGATTTGGAAACAGGGTCTGTGCAAATGCCATCAAGTTAAAATGGGGTCATACTGGATTAGGGTGGGCCCTCGTCCAGTGACTGGTGTCCTTAGAAGAGGGGGGAAATTTAGACACAGGAAGAAGGCATGGGCAGACAGAGGCCGAGGCTAGAGTGATGCAGGTAACAAGCAGTAGGACGCCAAAGACTGCAGCCAGCCATCGGAAACTGGGAAGAAGCAGAAAAAGATCCTTCCCTAGAGCCTTTGTCTGGACCATGGCCCTGCTGACTTTAGACTTACATCCTCCAGAACAATGAGAGAATAAATAGCCATTGTTCGACCCCCAGTCGGTAGTCATTTGTTATAGCAGCCCCAGGAAATTAACACGGTAAGGAAAATATGATTGAACGTCCTCTGGTTTACACGGCTCCATCTAATGGATGTGCCTGCTATGGGTCCCCCTGGCTTCACCATCCACAAGGTGCTAAGCTGGCCTGGGGACGGGAGGCAAGCCGGTCTGCTGGGTCCCTGCACCTGGTTGCTCACAGAGCGGGCACCATCTTCGACAGGCCCTGCCCAGGCCTCAATCCTGGCACCTCTTCTCTCTCTTCCGTCCCTTCCTCGGTGCTTAGGACAGGAAAGCAGCCATAGACAATATGTAAAAGAATGAGCATGGCTGGGTTCTTATAAAACCTCATTTGTGGACACTGAAATTTGAATTTTCATATCATTTGCATGCATTGTCATGCATTTGCATATCACAAAACATTATTTTTTAAGTGTTTACCTATTTTGAGAGGGGGGGCAGGGACAGAGAAAGAGAGAGGGAGAGAGAGAATCCCAAGCACAATCCACACTGTCAGTGCAGAGCCCGACACGGGGCTTGAACTCACGAACCGTGAGATCATGACCTGAGCCGAAATCAAGAGTTGGATGTTTAACCGACTGAGCCACTCAGGAGCCCCCAAAACATTCTTTAAAAAAATTTTCCAGGGGCGTCTGGGTGGCTCAGTCCCTTAAGTGTCTGACTTCGGCTAGGTCAGGTCATGATCTCACCGTTTGTGGGTTCGAGCCCCACATGGGGCTCTGCGCTGACAGCTGGGAGCCTGGAGCCTGCTTCGGATTCTGTGTCTCCCTCTCTTTCTGCCCCTCCCCCGCTCATGCTCTGTCTCTACCTTTCTCTCAAAAATAAATAAACATAAAAGAAATTCCAACATTCAAAAATGTGAAAAACTATTCTTTTTCTGCCCCAAAATGAAAACTAGGTACAAAACCAAGCAGAAGGCTAGATTTGGCCCAGGGGCCATAGTTTGCTACCCTGTCCTTCAGCAACCTCATTGGGTCCCCACGGCTGAACGCACCGAGTACACAAAAGGACCCCTGAATCCCCATCTCCAGCCTAGCCTTCTCTCCCTCTGAACTTCAGATACCTCAACCTACGTCCACTTGAATCTCTAACGTGTAGCTTTACAAATGTGACATACTTTGAATACAAGTTTTGATTTCCCTTCCCTAGGTGAAACCAATCCCCTTCCACCGGTCCCCATCTCAGTTAATGGAGTCACCGTTATCAGGCCAAAACTCTGTAGTCATCCTAGACGCCTCTCTTTCTCTCAAACTTCACATCCAATCCATTTTCAAAACCTGTCAACTCTACCTGCAAAATACAGCCAGACCTGACAACTCCCTACCTCCTCTGCTCTCATCCTCATCCAAGTGACCAGCCCCTCCCAATGCATCTCGGGGTCTCTCACCATCTGTTCTCCACAAGGGCCACCAATGGGATCTTTCCGAGACCCCACCCCCATGGGTGCTCCCTCCCATTCTTCGAATAAAATCCAACACCTGCAAATCGAAGCCACATGAGAAACCACCTCACACCCAAAACTCAGGATGGCTACTACCACACAAATCAGGAAATGACAAGGGCTGGAAAGCATGTGAGGTCATTGGAACCCTGGCGCATGGCTGGCGGGGAATGCAAACTGTCGCAGCAACGATGGAAAGCAGTACGGTGGTTTCTCAAAAAAAATTTTTTTAAAGAATTAATGTATGATCCAGCAACTCTACTTCTGGGTACATACCAAAAGACTTAAAGCAGGATCTCAAAGATATATTTGCACGCCATGTTCACAGGAGTGTTTTTCATTCTAGCCGAGAGATGAAGTAACGATCTAAGTGTCCCTCAACAGATAAAGGGATAAGCGAAATGTGGCGAACACATACGGTGAAACGTTACTCAGCCTTAAGAAGGAAGGAAATTTGGAAACTTGCTACAACATAGATGGATCTTGAGGATATTATGCTAAGGGAGGGGGGGCGGGGGAAGCCAGACACCGAAGGAAAATACAGAACGATTTCACACATCTGAGGTACGTGACTCTAGAGGGGTCAAATCCGTGGAGACAGAAAGTAGAATGCTGGTCCCCAGGGGCTGGGGTGGGGGGAGGTGGGTAGGGAGGTGCTGTTTCATGGGGACAGAGTTCTACTTTTGTAAGATCAAAAGAGTTATGGAGATTGGTTGCACAACAATGTGAATGTCCTACTGAACTGGGGCCCGTGGGTGGCTCAATCGGTTAAGCATTTGACTTCGGCTCAGGTCATGATCTTGTGCTTCATGGGTTCAAGCCCCACATGGGGCTCTGTGCTGACAGCTCAGAGCCTGGAGCCTGCTTCTGATTCTGTGTCTCCTTTACTCTCTGCCCCTCCCCTTCTCATGCTCTGTTTCTCTCTGTCTCTCAAAAATAAATACATATTAAAAAAAATTTTTTTAACGGTTAAGATGGTAAGTTTTATGTTATTCGTGTTTCAGATCCAACCTCTCCCGCGTTCTCTGCTCACCAACTTGACCTGGCCCAACCCCACCTCTGACCTCATTCCCTACCGCCCTGCCCCCCTCCTCCCTCCGCTCTAATGCTTCCGGCCTTCCAGCTGACACGGGTCCTTCTACCTGGAATGTTCTTCCTCCAGATGTGCTCAGGCCTTACCCACCAACTGCCACAGACCTCTGCGGAGGGAGACCTCCCCTAACTACCCTTTCTAAAATAGCAACCTCTTTCATTTTATTTTTCTTTGTGGCTCTTCCCACACGTGCCGGTTCTATTACAAGTGCTATTGTTTGCTTGTCTATTGTTTCTCTCCCCTTTGTGAAGGCAGGGGCTTTTCCAGCTTCGCTCACCACTCTATCTCCAACTCTTGGCACATAGTAGGTGCCCAGTAAATACGGTGTCTGTGGAATGACTTGAAAGAACGAATGTGAGCCTTGCAATGCACCAGAAGATGAGGGCAGGGTCCCCAGGAGCCTTGAGTCACCTACTTTCTGCCCAATACATCCCATTTCCTCCCTGGACGATGGGATCCCTTCAGATGCCTCAAAGACTGAGATGGCAAATAATGGAATCCTATATGCAAGATCCTGTGAGTTCTTCGGTTAAGCGTCCGACTTCAGCCAGGTCACGATCTCGCGGTCTGTGAGTTCGAGCCCCGCGTCGGGCTCTGGGCTGATGGCTCAGAGCCTGGAGCCTGTTTCAGATTCTGTGTCTCCCTCTCTCTCTCTGCCCCTCCCCCATTCATGCTCTGTCTCTCTCTGTCCCAAAAATAAATAAACGTTGAAAAAAAAAATAAAAAAAATAAATAAATAAATAAAAAATAAAAAAAAAAAAAAAGATCCTGTGAGTTCTTAGCGGAAATAATTACGAAATACGCAATGCCAGATGTTCGCAGAGTAAAGATCTTTGTCCTGGTAGATACAAAAATGGAAACGCAGGGGCGCCTGGGTGGCTCAGTCCGTTGTGTCCGACTTCGGCTCAGGTCATGATCTGGCAGCTTGTGAGTTTCAGTCCCGCATCGGGGGAGCCTGCTTCAGATTCTGTGTTTCCCTCTCTCTGCCCCACCCCTGCTCGTGTTCTGTCTCTCTCTGCCTCTCAAAAATAAATAAATGGAAAAAAAAAAAAAAAGAAAAAGAAAAGAAAAGAGAAAAGAAACACAAGCTGTTCTTCCATTTTCTCCAACCATGAGTGAGGCTGCTGGTCTGGGGTCAGGACACCTGGACTCTAGCACCAGTCCACCAATTGCCTGCTGTGTGACCTCAGGCAAACCACTTTCCCTCTCTGGGCCTCAGATATTTTTTTCTGGTCCTATAAAAGGACCAGGCTGGTGTCCCACAGGTCCCTTCCTACTTGAGCATTCTAGCAAATTTGAATAGTTGTAGTTCATCCTGTCTTCAAGCTTTTTGAGATTTTAAGTCCACGTCAAGCTTTTAATTAATCAGATTCCTTTTTAATTCTCTCATCAGTTGGTAATGAAATAACGGCGAAAAAAAAAAAAATAGCCCCTTCTACCCAGGAGTAAAACCACAATGATTCATGACTTGCTAAACCCAAATTTAACAGGGGAGGGGAGGGAATACAGAAGACTAAGGAAATTTACTGGTTCTTGGAATACGGAACTTCAACTCAAAACTGCATTATTCACAGCAACATCATGACAAGAGGCTGTGTTTCTCACAAGGGCGTAAGATGTAATCCCTCAGGCATTCAGATGATATTAGAATGATGGAGTCCCATCCTGTCAATAAAGTGGATAATCTCCATCTTCAGGAAGGCCGAGCCCGGGTCTCAAGGGAAGGGCACAGAGAATGAAACTTTTCTGGGAGCAGTTCCCGGGGTTGGGACATAAAGTGCCCAGGGTTGGGAAGGGTGCCGTGGGTGACTCGGAGCCCTTCCCCACAAGCTGACTCAGGGGCCACTGAAGTGAAACAGGAAGCAGAGAAGGCAGGCCTGGGCACCCCATGCTCGGGGGTTGGCACGGGGGCACCAGGGACTTTCGGCGGGTGCTGTAGGAAAGTTACCAAGTGAAACCTGGGGACTCGAGAGAATTCATGTGCTTTCCTGAAAAAGAGCCTAAAGGCACGTAGGCCAAAAATAGGTGAGTGTGTGTGTGTGTGTGTGTGTGTGTGTGTAGCAGGTTCCTGGTGATTTAGAAAGACAAGCTGTGGCTCTCCCCCGTCCTTGTATGTCTGAGTACACCTGGCAGAGAACGACGTAAGTCCCCACAAGCTAATTTGCGCGGACCAAGCAGCTCAGGTGAGTGCCTGAAACAAAGAGAGAGTTAGGCCAACAAGCTTGGCCACCCCCTCAAAAAAATAAATCACTCCTATCATCAAAGGTGTTTTATATTATAAAATATAAACATATTTACATGTATATAAAATAGAAAACTTTATATTTACAGTCTACTCTGCTCCTTGTGACCAGAATTTATCCCAATGGGATAAAGCCACCCGAACTACAAGTGAAAATAAAAGGAATTGTTTTCATCCCAAATATAAAACACTGGTCGAAGCAGCTTAGGGGCCCATCGCCGCCGCCACCACTGAGATGACCTCAGTTTTCTGAGAGCCTCAGAGGATCCAGAATCATTCTGGCCTTCTGAGGACTCCTTAGTGTTTTGGCACAACAAACACACAAATGAGATGATTTCACACAGTTCTGTAGATAACAGAGGCCATTCCTTGAGTGTGACTAAAGGCTATCAGGACAGGAGAAGAAGACCCGAGTGGATCACTGTGGAAAGGCCATGTTCATGAACCCATGTGGTGTGCTCTCTGGGCATGCCCAGAGATAACTAGAGCTGGCACTATTTAGATACAACCAGACATACAAGAAAACATGATATCATGAGTGTGAGCCAAGAAACAAAAGAAATACCCACAAAGATTTTAGATATTTGAATTACTAGATATAGACCAAAACAATTCTGGCTACGATATTCAAAGAAATAATCAAAAAGCTTGAAAATTTCTGCAAGGAAATTTATTGAAAGGGTCACAATTGATATTAAAAAGAGCTCAGAAGCACGTCTAGATGTGAAAAATGCATTAGTTAAAATTAAAGACCCAGTGGGTAGTTTGACCGCGTGTGAGACATAGCTGAGGAGAGTTTGTATGCTGAAAGTAAAGCAGAAGAAGTTATCAAGGTTTTTAGTATGGGGAGACAAAAAGATTAAAAAGACAGAAGAGGGGGTCATAGAATATACAGTGAATAAACCTAACATACATTTAATTGAAGTATCAGAAGGCCTAAAAAAACAGAAAGTCACAGAAAAAATATTGAATATATAACGATGTATAATTTTCCAGAACTGATGAGAGACACTCAAGAATCCATAGAATCAAGAAGACCAATTAATCCCAACCAAGCAAGACAATGAAAAAGAAATCCTTATTTTCAGAAAAGAGGAAGGAAGGAAGGAAAGAAGGAGGGAAGGAAGGAAGGAAAGCAGAGAGGGAGGGAGGGAAGGAAGGAAGAGAAAGAAAGAAAGAGAAAGAAAGAAAGAAAGAAAGAAAGAAAGAAAGAAAGAAAGAAAAGAAAGAAAGGAAGGAAGGAAGAAAACAAAAGAGGGAGGAAGGGAGCTAGGAAAGGAGGGAAGGAAGCGGGGAGGGAGGGAAGGAGGGAAAGAAAGTCTGAGAAATAAAGAAAGTGCTTTTGAAGAAGCTGTAGACTCAGTCAACTGACTTCTCCAAAGCCACAATGGAAGCCAGACATTTGTGTAATGCTCAGTCTGCCGAAAGAAAACCATAGATCCTCTATCCATGGACAATGTCCTTCAAAAATGACAGTGAAGCATGGATATTTGGGGACATGAAAACAAACAAAAAGCAAGAGCATTCACCACCGGCAGATCGGTATCAACAAGCAAAAGTAGAATAACCCAGACGGAAGAGGTGCAAGAAGGAATGAGAATTGAAGAAAGATGAATATCTTCACGTGAAAAAGTGGCTGGATTTTCATCACGTCAGAAGCGAATTTGGAGCCACCTGAGCCCAGGCTCCCTCACACATGAGCAACGGACTTGGAGGAGCCTTGGGCAGATCTCAAGGAGATCATGCAAGAAGCCATCCTCCAGGGCAGCCGGAGCTGAACCAGCGAGGTCCACGCGGTGACGGACCAGGAGAGGAGGAATATATTCTGGTAAAGTGCGGTGAAGGCAAACTGGGTTTCCAGATCGGAGCGAAAAACCAAAAGTCACGGGGACATCTGCAGTTGCAGGTGCTGGTTTGCAACAAGGGTGACGCTCTCGTGACACCGGCCACTGTGCCCCAGGGTGGGAAACCTCGGGGATCTGTTTATCCAACATTGTTCCTAATCACCTAATCTCCCAGTAATCAGTGAAGAAAACGCCACCCAAAGGGGGGGAAAAAAAAGTGTGTGCACTCATGAAAGTGGGAGACGACGAAGGCAGGGCACAGAGTGGCAGCTGCAGGGGGAGGGGAGCAGCTGCGTGTGTTTTGGAGAGAAACATAGATCGGTTACAAATGGATAGCACCCAGCGGGAACCCAGACCCCAGAGGAGGAAAAACTGCTGCGTGAAGGTGCCCTTGGCCCCCACCATGGAGCAGAAGCAGTAGCGGGATCCTGTGCACTTGAATGCGGACAGGAAACACACAGTGATGGACTGCACAGAGCGCCCAGCGGGAGAGAGATGCTTAGCAACCCATGTGGACCATCAACCACAGAATCTCCATGGATATCACGAGGAATCGGATGCCCCCCCCCCCCACATATCTTGGCACATCAAAGCCCCTGGAGCATGTATAACCCCAGGGGAAACATGGGAACCCTAAAATAACATGGAAAGGTGGGGATTCAAACTAGGAGTTAAGGGATGCCTGAGTGGCTCAATCGGTTGAGGGTCCAACTCTTGATGTCTGCTCAGGTCATGATCCCACGGTTTGTGGGGTTGAGCCCAGCATCTGGCTCTGCACTGACAGCAAGGAGCCTGCGTGGGAGTGTCTCTCTCCCTCTCTCTCTGCCCCTCACCTGCTCGCGTGGTCTCTCTCTCTAAATAAATCAGCCTTAAAAAATGGGAATTAAATTCAGCTAACGAGGAATAAAATAAGTTCCTCTTGTTGCAGTGAATAAATAAACAACTGGAGGTGAGCTTTGCAAAGGGGTTGGAGATTATGCAAGAGTATGGACAGGCAAAAGCAGAAGAGGTCACCATCATCACTGTTCGCAGCGTAGCTCGTACCTCTCAGACTGGTGGGGCTTGGGAATCAAAGAAGGGGGTGGGGAGAGGACGAAGGCAGAGGGAGATGCCGTGCCCGACTCCAGTTCCTGGGACACAGATGGCAAGCTTGGAGAGAAAGCCAGCCGTGCCTGCCTCGCTCAATATTAAGCATCAAATAAACATTCACGGAATGACTGAATGGTAGGAACACAGCAAATATTTGTCGAATAAACCCACACATCATGTGTATTATATCTATACACAGTTTGTTAAAGCAACGTAATGTTATTGGACAGCGAAATAGACAAATGGTGTTTAAATTTGTATTTAAACTCCCAATCCCACCATCCCATGAAATCAAAGCACTGAATTTTTCGGTGTTCTGTCCTGTCGTCATTCTGGATAAAGGCGGAATCAGAACATGCAGCCATATTTGTTTTCCTGAAAAAGCTTTCTTTCTCTTGCAACAAGCACTTGCAGGGACAGCCATGAATCTCCTTTGGCAGGCCTCTCACGCTGATGTCCACTGATGTCCCCACGGTCGCCAGTGGAAGGTCGCCACGGTCTGGCTCACTCCATCAGCCCACGGCCTCCTGGCCCTGCGGGCCTGGGGGCACAGGCCACCTATGGTGGAAGCTGTCTTGGCCTGAGCAGAAGAAGGACCCACCCTTTTTTTTTTTTTTTTTTTTTTAAGCTTATTTATTTTGAGAGGGTGGGGAGAGGCGGAGAGACAGGAAAAAAGAGAGAATCCCAAGCAGGCGCCAGATTCGGCACTGAGCCCGACGAGGGGCTCAATCTCACTACCGTGAGATCATGACCTGAACCCAAATCAAGAGTCAGATGCTTAACCAACCGCACCACCCAGGCGCCCCCAGAAGGACCCATTCTGGTCCTGACACTGGCACCACCATCCATCCGTCAGCAGTCCGGGCTTCTGGTCCCCTTCCGAGTGGATGATCTTGGAGATGCCTTTCAGCTTAAGTGTCTGATGATTCTGAGCTTCTTTGATCGAAGTGCTGATTGTCACGGGGGATTGATTCCGAACTCGTGTGTCAGCAGTGAAACCGACATGTGAAGAAGTCCTCTCTCTTCCCAGGTCAGGAAACCCGGACACTAGAAAGCTCTCCAGCCCAGCTGGTGAGCCAGGCGTTAGCTTCCAGTCCCCACCCCCGGGCCTTCCAAAGAAGAGGAGAAACTCCCGGGAGGAGACCAGAGGGCGAGAGATAGGCACAAGCCTATGCATTTCCTTCCGTCTGTTCAGCAGCACTGCCTCCACCAGTGGCCAGGTCTTCCATGGCTCCAGTTTTTTGCCGATGACCTCTGTCTCTGGGTCCTTTGTCCTGGCAGCCAGGAGGTGCTCACAGGGCCCGTCATTACTAACCTCTGAGTTGTTTAATGGCCTCTATTTGGCTTCTCAGTTTCCCCCTCCCAACACCCTGCCTTTTATTCCCTCTGTTCTAAAAACTTACAGGGACTCGGGTGCCTGGGTGGTTCAGTCAGTTGAGCGTCTGACTCCAGCTCAGGCCATGATCACACAGTTCGAGGGTTCGAACCCCCTGTCGGGCTCTGTTCTGATAGCTCAGAGCCCGGAGCCTGCTTCCAATTCTGTGTCTCTTTCTACCCCTCCCCCACTCATGCTCTGTCTCTGTCTCTCTCTGTCTCAATAATAAATAAACATTAAGAAAAAAATTTTTTTAACTTACAGGGGCTCTATTTGCCCAAATGGGCATTGATGGGACACTGGAGAAGCCCAGAAACAACCATGCCTCCCCCTCACGCCCCCAACCCCTAACGAAGTCCCCTCTGGACAGGTGACTGTGTGTCAATGGAAGGCCTTACATAGGGTGATCAACTCATCGTAATTTGCCCAGGGCATTCCCAGTTTTCGAACTGGAAATCCCCAGCCCAGGAAACCACTCAGTCCTGAGCAAACTGGGGTGGCTGGTCACCAAATTACCTCAACCGGATGGTTCTGAGGAACAGAAAAAAACTGTCTTCAGAATGAATAAACTCATCAGAGAGGGTCAGAAGCTGGCAAGTTCCTGGTTCTTGGTGTCATGAACAGAGAGCCCTGGATGCAGGCTGGCCACCTGTGCTGTGCACCCGAGAAGTCACTCAAGCTCTCTGGGCCCCGTTCCTGCAGAGTGGAGAGTAAGTCCTCTTATGTTACATCTCAGGCACACACACGCCCCCCCCCGCCCCGCCCCGAATTACTAGGCAACTCAGAGGGAAGTCTCAGAGAGCACCTGGAAAGGCAAGGAGAGGTAGACTGTGACGGTTGCTTCATATTACTCTTTAACAGTGACTGCAAGGGGATCAGTCGTGCTCCTGCGGTGTGAATGCACAGGTGCATTCCTCATCTCACAGCTGGACCTTGAAGGCCTGCAGCACTTCTCGGGAGAGCCCTTCTCTGGCCTTGCCCTTCTCCTGGCTTCTTCTGCCAGGAGCCCACCTTCACCCCCGAGCACCGGTAGCTCTCTCCCAGAGGCCAGAGTGATGGGTGATGATGGTTCCAGGGAAGTGACTGCACACGCTGGCCCCCACCCCCTGCCCCCAGGATGCTGGGGGATAATCTCATTTTCCAGAATGATAAAACCTTGTGGGGAAAAGGGATTAAGTAAAGATTAACAGCCCACTGGGCACATAACCATACCGCCTTCTAGAAAACAAAAGATGTCTGTGTGTCTTCTCTTCCTGTGTAACATCACAATTGCCTGATGATCATCCAGCTCGAGCAAAAGAAAGATGATATTCGCAGCTCTGGCTGCAGCTTGGGCCCCAAATGCATCAAGACTCTTGGGGCGCCTGGGTGGCACAGTCGGTTAAGCGTCCGACTTCAGCCAGGTCACGATCTCACGGTCCGTGAGTTCGAGCCCCGCGTCAGGCTCTGGGCTGATGGCTCGGAGCCTGGAGCCTGTTTCTGATTCTGTGTCTCCCTCTCTCTCTGCCCCTCCCCCGTTCATGCTCTGTCTCTCTCTGTCCCAAAAATAAATAAACGTTGAAAAAAAAAAATTAAAAAAAAAAAAAAAAGACTCTTGATCGGGGGAGGGGCGGGGGCGCCTGGGTGGCTCAGTTGGTTATGCATCTGGCTCAGGTCATGATCTTCGGTCTGTGGGTTTGAGCCCCTCGTCGGGCTCTGTGCTGACAGCTCAGAGCCTGGAGCCTGCTTCAGATCTGTGTCTCCTTGTCTCTCTGCCCCTCCCCTGTTCGCGCTCTGCTTCTCTCTCTCTCTCTCTCTCTCTCTCTCTCTCAAAAATAAATAAACGTGGGGCGCCTGGGTGGCGCAGTCGGTTAAGCGTCCGACTTCAGCCAGGTCACGATCTCGCGGTCCGTGAGTTCGAGCCCCGCGTCAGGCTCTGGGCTGATGGCTTGGAGCCTGTTTCCGATTCTGCGTCTCCCTCTCTCTCTGCCCCTCCCCCGTTCATGCTCTGTCTCTCTCTGTCCCAAAAATAAATAAAAAACGTTGAAAAAAAATTCTTTAAAAAAAAAAATAAATAAACGTTAAAAAAAAAAAAAAAAAGACTCTTGATGGAGGAGTTTGGCCTGCCACGTCCTAGCATTATGAGTGGGGCAACCAGACACTATCAGATCTTGAAGCAGTAAAATAATAAACTTCCCACTTGGGAGACACAAATCCATATCATGCTCCAAGGGAGGTCACAAAGCCTGGTCTTCCCTGGTTGTGAGCGTCCGAGCCCCTTATTAAAGCACTTTCCGCTTTCCTCTGAGTCTGTCCTGAAGTGATCCTATGTCCAGGGCCACTGGCACCTACAGCCACGACCCTCAGCATGCCCCAGACCATGTCAGTTCTGGCTCTGTCATTCTTCATTGGGTCCATCGGGGGTAGAAACCTACCAATGGGAGGTCAACTCCTCCCTTTTCCAGACTCAGTGACATTTATTGGCTTCCACTCTGTGCACAGTCGCAAATATTACTTTTTCCAATTATTGTGTCCTTTGGCATAGGGATTACTATCTTTACTAAATAGATGGATATGGTAGGCAGAATAATGGCCCCCAAAGATGCCCATGCCCTAATCCCTGGAGCATGGCAAACAGACTTTGCAGATGTGATTAAAGATCTTGAAACGAATCCTTGCTCTGAAATATGTGGATGGGCTCTAAATCCAATCACAAATGTTCTTACAAGAGGGAGGCAGAGGGAAGGAAGGCAACATGACCACTGAAGCAAGACGCTATGCCGCTGGCTTTGAAGACAGAGGAAGGGGCCAAGAACCAAGAAATAGAAAGAATGCAGCCGTGCAAGCTGGGAAAGCCAAGGAAACAGACTCACCCTACAGTCCCCAGAGGAATCACTGCCTTGCCATGATTTGGGCCCAGTGAAGTTGATTTCAGACCTCTAGAATTATAAGAGAATAAATGTGTATTGTGTATTGTTTCAAGACGAGTCTGTGGTAATATATTCCGGCGGCAACAGGAAGCTGATAAATTGAGCACAGAGGTTTTCTCTGACTGGCTGCGTGCCACTCGGCAGGTGAGTGGAGCTGGCATGCACACCCCGGCCTTTCCTAAACCTCACATGGTTTCTGTTACACCACATGGCTTCCGAGACTGCCACCGTTCGGGATGTGATCATTCCCCATTTGAAATTCATCGAAGGAGAGGGAAGTGCGAGAAAGAGACGGACCATTGAATTGGATCCCTTCCTCAAACTCTCCATTGGAAAACTGAGAAGCACCCAATAAAACTTGGAGACAGGTCATTTTTAAAGATGTCGTTAAAGGCAATTTTGTGCTTTGTTTTCTCTGGTCACGTTGTGGTCTTTGCACCGCAGGACAGAACGCTGATCTGGTTGTGCCCACCTGCTCACCTAGAGCGCCGGACTTACGGAAAGGTGTGAAAGACAAGGGGAGTGTCCCTCGGGAGCCCTGCTAATTAACAGAATGTGAATGGAGTAGATGTAATACAGGGCTTTACAATCCAGGGCTCTGGTCTTGAAGTTCAGGGGATGCCTTTCCTAAAAGGAGACCTGAAGGCCGGCACGTCATTAAGAGACGTTGCTCACCTGTCTAGAGCTCATTCTTGAGACCTGTTCGCCAGGCATGTGTTGAATTCTCCCTTTCATTTTTACCTCCTCCGAAAACCCTAGAAAGGTACACTAGGAAGGGATCTTGTTTCATTTAACAAAGAATCTGAGGCTCAGAGAGGTTAAGGGATGACTCAAGTGCTCCTGGTTACAAAATCTGATGGGTCGTTATGGCTTGAAGGGGTGACGGAAGCTTTTCTTCCTTTCTTTTTTTAAATTTTTTAGTGTTTGTTTATTTTTGAGAGAGAGAGAGAGAGAGAGAGAGAGAGACAGAGTGAGGTGGGGGAGGGGGGAGAGCAGAGAGAGAAGGAGACACAGAATCCAAAGCAGGCTCCGGGCTCTGAGCTGTCAGCACAGAGCCCGACGTAGGGCTCAAACCAATGAACCATGAGATCATGGCCTGAGCCAAAGTTGGACGCTCAACCCACTGAACCACCCAGGCACCCCGGCTTTTCTTACTTTCTTAAAGCTCTTGATGGAAGAGTTATGAGCATCTGTCCCTTTATCATCTCCTGAGAAAACAATTTATCGTGAAAGTCTGTAACTATGCAGTGTTGTTTTTATATATGAAAACTCCACTAGACCCTATTCCCTTTAATACAGAAATGTTGACCTTGCCTTGCTTTAATAAGCTACATGTTGACATATAAATGCGTGTCTGGTTAGATGCATCCTGCTTGGACGCGATGCCTTTGTATTATTTGAGGGGTCGCAACACATTTGGTATCCTGGGTTGAAAAGAGAAAAATAAAAGCAAAGACCCCCCTGTCAGAAGATGAGGGCATGTCAAAGCTTCATGTTGGGGAGCTTTTCTTTTCGTTTTGGGCACCTTTACCTTAAGCAAAGTTCTCATGCCACAAACACTGGGAAATGTAAGTTGGGAAGGTCCCTCTAGTTGATTAAACTCTCTCATTCTTTTCCACGGCTCCCCCACCCCAAAACCCTGAAATCCCCTTATCAGCTCTTATAACTACAACAGAAGGAAACAAGCATTTTCTAAGCCCTTAATTCTATTCCTACCTAACCTCCCTCACTGTGTCAGGCTTCCTGTCTCTTTAACTCAATCTTTACCCCTGGTTTGAAAGCCACCAAAGATGCCAGGGATTCTCTGTAGCTGGGACTCGCCTGGCTTGTGTTAAGGAGGGGGTTGAGGAGGGCTGTCTGAAGCCCACCTTGGGGTGCCAGAGAGAAATCAAAGTAAAAGATTATTGACGGCACAGGTGGCCATCCTCCACCAAGACAGGGTCCTGCCGATGCAGCCACAATGCTCAGCTCATTGAGCCTCAGTGACAAGACATTCTTGTGAGATCTCTGCTCAGGACTCACACCTTTCACTTGGCAAGTCCTCCCAGAAACCGGCCGTATGCCCCACAGACAAGAAGGTAGGAGTTTAAATAACATGGCAGAGGAAATCCGGAGCCATCCATAAAGTCTAATTCCCCAAACCAGAGGACTTTGCCGAGGGAAACATGCTTATTTCATCACTGACATCCCCTGGCAGAGAACTCTCAGTCCAGGGAAGCAGTGGGAGTCCCTACAAACAGGAGAAGTCACCTGTTACTTTAGCACACCCCTGGTTTCTTCTCACAGGTGACAGTTTGATGGCATTAAACATCATCTTCTCCATCCTTGCCTTTCTGTTTCAAGATGTTCTCTTGGGAAACGCTGATCAAATTTTGATGAGCTAAAAGTACACACTCCCTTAAACCCAGCTAAATGCAGAGATCCCCAGGTTTGCTTTGAGGAATCCACTGGACTGATGGTAACCTACTTAAGATTCAGCAGCTATTCCATTGGGTTGAATTCAACAAATGGTTACTGAGTGGCACTGTGGCCAGGCTCTGCAGAGCTCAGAGTCTACTGGTTGTCTCTGACCTCATGGAGCTCCCAGTCTAGCTGGGAAGACAAATTTAAATAGGGAATCACATGTGCGATGACGTTTGCTGAGGGCACTATAAATAGCAAGGGGGATTAAAGCTAATCTAAATGGCCAGCTGCTGGCGTGGCCGCTGCCCACTGCAGCAAATTGAAGCCAGAAAGAGAACCAAAGAAAATGCAGGAAATGTGCCTGAAAGAAAATAATAATAGCATAGTGGCCACACACAATGGTGGCCAGGTTTTTTTTTTTTTTTTTTCCAAGTCCCAGAGAAGCATCCATTCATTTTTATTTTGTGAGATTGAAGCCGTAATAGCTGGGTGTACAAAGAATTTCCTGTAGATTAATATGAAGCTGGAAGGAGTTGATAGACTTCAGGCAGCGATTTGGGCTATTAATCCAGCCAGTCATTCATTAACCCTCAGGAAGTTTTCTATGCCAAAGTCATTATTATTATTATAAACTAAACCCAAAGCCCCAAATGGGTGTATGGCTACTTTTCTCTCCAGGATGCTCAGTGTCTGAGTCAGCCAGGGAGCCTGAATCATTTCCTACACTCCCCTCTGGTTCGTGGGGAGTTGGCTTCGTACAATGCATGGCTGCTGCAGGAATCCAGCAAAGAGCCCTTTTGAGAGGTAACTGCCACTGTTGTACTTTTTAGGAGGTCCTGAGTGGCCAGGGCAGGCTGCCCGTTGTCCCCCCAATTTCTGTTCTTCTACCCTGCTGTCCTGTAACATTTTAGCTGCCAACATGGCTGCCTTGCTCAAGACTACATTTCCCAGCCTCCTTTGAGGCAGATATGGTCACAGGACTGAGTAATGTTAATGGAAGTGAAAGGCTGAAAGGAGAGGACAAGAACTGAAGCAGTGCCCCAGACACAGAGATGGAAAGCCCTTACTGAGGCTGCAGAACTGACCTGGCAGCCCTGAACTGCTGACCTCTGCCCTGTTGCATGGGAACGAGATCAACTTCCACCTTCTGCCTTGGTGCTTGGGAACATCTTTGTTACAGCAGCTAAGCCTGTACTCCTACAAACACAATGACTCCTGAGCAAGCCCTCTGGCCTCAGATCGGGCCCCTTCCCATAGCCTACATCATGTTCTGATACTTACAGGCAGTGACTTTTATTCTAGCATAAGTAATGTGGGGCACACGGTATATAATGGCTGTGTTTTTGGGGGGGTTCCCCCATTATCTCCTATAATTCTCTTAACAGCCCTATGTGCTTGGTATCACTGGGGTCCCATTTCAAACATGAGGTAACCAAGGCACAAATATTTCAAGAAACTTGCCCCACGTTTTCACAAGCAAGTAGGTACTAGAGTAAGGATTTAAGCCCGGGCAGTGTAGCCACCTCTTCTTCCCTATGCTGCCTCCAGCTAGGAAGATGCTATGTTCACATAAACATTAGGGGCGCCCGGGTGGCTCAGTCGGTTGAGCGTCCGACTTGGGTTCAGGTCATGATCTCGCGGTTTGTGAGATCGAGCCCCACGTCGGGCTCTGTGCTGACAGCTCGGAGCCCTGGAGCCTGCTTCGGGTTCTGTGTCTCCCTCTCTCTGCCCCTTTCCTGCTCATGCTCTGTGTCTCTCTGTCTCTCAAAAATGAATAAACGTTAAAAAAAAAAAAAATTAAACAAGTCCAGAAAATCCTGGAACATTTGCTCCGTGTGCAGGTAACCCACACATCTCTTGGCTTTTCTAAAGGCACCATTGATCAGCCACGCTCAAAAGCTCTTCCTGGTGGCTCAGCCGCTCCACATTGATCAAATTCCTACTGTGTGGCAGGCACTGAGTTTGACACTGGGGACATAAAAAATGGATAATACGTTCCAGGTTTCAAGGAACCTACTCTTCGGTGGTAAAAAAAAAAAAAAAAAGAAGACTTGAATGGATTATTTCAGTAGAATGAACGTGGCAAATTATAGCGTGCCTAAAATGTCCCTGAAGACTATCACATTTTGCTTTTCCAAGGCTTCTCAAAGGGTCAGGAATCACACAGTTGGTACCTGAAGGGGAAGGTAAATAAAAGAACATCTGCCGAGACCCCGTGTTACTTCATAATACATGTTACCTACTCTAATTCTTAGCCCAAAACCAAGGGGTAAAATTTTATCCCCATTTTACAGATGAGAAAAGTGAGGCCAACAGAACCTAAGTAATGTTCCCAAATGCCTACACCCTTGCAGCAAAGGCAGGATTTAAATCCAGGTTTCTCTGGAGAGCCCACGGGAATTTTTTTTTGGTTGGTTGGTTTTCGTTTGGTTTGGGTTGGTCTTTAATTGAGGTATAATTGACATATAATATTATATTAGTTTCAGGCATACAACATAATGATACGACTTTTATATATATTGTGAAATGATCACCATAGTCCGTCTAGTTAACATCGATCACCCATGCATAGTCATAAATTCTTTTTCTCGTGATGAGAACTTTTAAGACCCACTCTCTTAGCAACTTTCAAATATGCAATATAGTATTATTAACTGCAGTCCCCATGCTGTACATTACATCCCTGTGACTTACTTATTTTATGATTGGAAGTGTGTACCTTTTGACCCCCTTTACCCAATTCACCGTCCCTCCACCCTTCGCTTCTGACGTCACTAGTCTGTTCTCTGTATCTACGAACTTGAGTTTTTGTGTGTTTTGCTTTTTAGATTCCACACATAAGTGAAATCATACAATAATTGTTTTTCTCTGTCTGACTTATTTCACTTAAGGTAATATCCTCAAGGTCCCATCCATATTGTCACAAATGGCAAGACTTCCTTCTCTTTTATGGCTGAATCACATTCCATTGTATATAAACATACGCCACGTTTCATTACTCATTCATCTGTCAATAGACACTCAGGTTGCTTCCACATGTTGGCTATTGTAAATAACACTGCAATGAACATGGGGGTACACATATCTTTTTGGATTAGCGTTTTCATTTTCTTTGGATAAAAACCCGGAAGTAGAATTGCTGCATCATACGGTAGTTCGATTTTTAATTTTATGAGGAACCTCCATACTAGTTTCCATAGTGGCTGTACCAATTAACATTCCCACCAACAGTGCACGAGGGTTCCCTTTTCTCCACAGCCTCACCAGGTCTTGTTCTTTCTTGTCTTTTTGATAAATAGCCATTCTGACAGGTGTGAGGTGATACCTCACTGTGGTTTTGATGTGCATTTCCCTGACGATGAGTGATGTTTAGCGCCTTTCGTGTACCTGTTAGCCGGCTGGACGTCTTCTACGGAAAAATGTGTCTTGAGATCCTCTGGCCATTTTTTTCCCTCCCTTTTTTGCCACCCCCAGCTTTACTCAGATGCAATTGACATCTAACGCTGTGCAATTTAAAGTGTACTATGGGTTATCTGATAAAATTATATATTGCAAAATGATTACCACCATAGTTTCATCTGACACCTGCCTCACAGCACATAACCTCTGGCCATTTTTTAATCAGATTGCTTTTTGCAATTGAGTTGTATGAGTCCTTTCTGTATTTTGGAAGTTAGCACCTTATCAGATACATAATTTGCAAATATATTCTCCCATTCAGTCGGCTGTCTTCTCGTTTTGTTGATGGCTTCCTTTCCTGTGCAGAAGCTTTGTAGTTTGATGTTAGAGCCCATGTTTTATCAAATGCTCCCAGAATGAGAAATAGGTTGATCCTCAGACTGGGGAATTTTTCTTCTCTCAAGTCTTCCGACTGGAACACAAAACACCCAGAACATGGAAACAGCTCGGAGAAAGGGCTTTATAAAACATTCTTTATAAACTGGTGCTTTGTATCAGTCTCAGGGAGAAAATGTCTCTTGTTGGCAGGAGGGAAAAAGCCAAGATTATGGGCGAGTGTTGTCTGCGCTCCCTGCTCCTTTGAGGAGCTGCTTCTCCCCCAGCCGATGAGGTTCTGGGGGGGGGCTGAGTCATGGCACCTGGCCCTCTAAGGAGGAGGTGACAGTGGCACAGGCCTGGCCAGACACAGTACCCATCACTCCTGCCAACCTGGAGGGCTGAGGGGCATGTGACCAGGCAGGGCCACCGAGCTCACCCATGACTTTGACACGATGCTGTTAGGAGAAAGAGAAGCTCCCTCTGCCCGTCTGGGCATCAAGCCTGGGAGTGAAGCAGCTCCCTCCTTTGGCAGGTTGACAATGGATCTGCGGCCAGAGCCGGAACGAGTGATGCCTGGGCGAGCCGACCTGCGGGGACAGAGGAGAGGCGGAGCCGTTCCCCCGCCCGTTCATTCCTGAGCCCACTTCCTGACTTTTCTTTCTTTTCCTTTTCTTTTTTTTTTTTTTTTTAAGTTTATTTAGTTTGAGAGGGACAGAGCGTGTGCAAGAGGGGCAGGGGCCGAGAGAGAGGGAGAGAGAATCCCAAGCAGGCTCTGCACTGTCAGCACTGAGCCCAATGCAGGGCTTGAATTCACCAACTGTGAGATCATGACCCGAGCCGAGATCAAGAGTGGGACACTTAACCCTCGGAGCCACCCAGGCACCCCCCCTGACTTTTCTAATGGTAGAAGCAAACAGTAAAAAAAATCAGATCTATCCGTGTCGTAAGTTGGGCTGGGCTCAGTTTCTTTTACTTGTCAACTGAAGTGTCCTAATATAATAGAGAATGTGGGGTGGGTGCTAAAAGCAAGCTCATGATAGAATTTGAATACTCGATTATTTTTATTTCTTTCTTATTTTATGTGTTATCTCCTTACATTATATATTTATTATTACTTTTATTTATTTTTATCCTACATATAAAATATATGGTGGATACATATGTACTATTATTCTTATATTGTTATATTTTTATGTATATATATTTCTTAAATTTATAATTTTAATATATAGAGTTTTACAAATTCTAAAAATTTCAGGCACACACACACACACACACACACACACACACACTGTACCATTTTTCAGTGAAACCACAAAGACAAATGCCAAGGTCAAATATGTGGAATGGCCATCTTTTTTATCTGGCTCCTATAGCATCGTTCTTTCATATATTTCTTTTTTTTTAATTTTTTAATGTTTATTTATTTTTGAGGGTTGGGGGAGGGGCAGAGAGAGAGGGAGACACAGAATCTGAAGCAGGGTCCAGGCTCTGAACTATCAGCACAGGGCCGGATGCAGGGCTAGAACCCACGATCCCTGAGATCATGACTTGAACCGAAGTCGGACGTTTAACCAACTGAGCCCCCAAAGTGCCCCCAACTATTTCCTACCCAGGGTCTGGCCCCTGTTTTTAGCTTGTAAGCTCCAGAGGGTGCAAACAGTAACTTCTGACATAATCCACCAGCCCCAACCCCCTGCGATGTCAGCTGTGTACTCTTAAGTTTTAAATTTGTGTTTCCACCTGAATTGCCATCTTTGTCTAACAAAACTCATCCTGTGATTAACCACTTTTATTTTTTAAATGAAGTATACTTGACATATAATATTATATTAATTTCAGGTGTACAACATAGTGATTCAACAATTATGTACACCATGCAATGTTCACCATGATAAACGTAATCCGTCACGTACAAATTATTATAGTATTATTGACTCTATTACCTATGTTGTATGATGAACTGCTTTCATTTTCCTCTTCTTTTATATAAAAGATATTACTCAAAATGGATTTCCTCAGGACTTCACAGCTCTCTAGAATCTGTGACCAAACACGGGACTATTTTGCACTTCTATACTCTGGGCCTGGCCTGCTGTGTGTACAGATTTGGGGACACCTTCCTGGGATGACCTCGGGGCTTTGGGGTCTCTGCCTTATCCCAGAGCTTCAACACTTACATCCTAGGGTGTGAATAATGAGATTAAAGTTGCCATCAACTGAGAGACGAGACGGTGGGAAGGGAGAATTGGGGGCTTGTCCAGTCTTGGGCAAGTTACATCTGAGATGCCTGTTAATTTTTCCAACAGAAGTACTAAGTGGACAATTGAAAATACGAATCTTGGGGTCAGGGGGTGGGTCCAAGTGGGAGATACCAGCTTGGGTGTCTTCAGAGGTGAGGTAGAACATAAGAGGCAAGGACCCTCCAAGTGCTTCAGTCCACCAAGACAGGTAAGACACACACAGAAGCTTCTACCAGTACTGGAGGGCATGTGACAAGAGCAGGAAAAGAGACAAGCCAGTAATCCAAAAGGAATTCAAAGTCAGCCATCAGAAAGTGGGCTCAGAATGTAGGGAGCTGCAAGGGCCAGGCCTGGAAGAACAAGGATGAGGAAATGAGATGGCTTGGCCCAGGACAAGTGACAGGAATTGCTGAGCCCAAGGGGCAGAGCTTGTAGGACCCCAGGTCCTCTCCCCGAAGGCTTACCTGCCACCTCTCAGCCATCAGCAGGTCCTGTGATTCCGCCTCCCAGACCAACCCATGTCTTTTCATCTCCATCACCACCACCCCAGGCTCAGGGTTACAGAACTCACTTCTTCCCTTACTCCTTCCTGATGCTTCCTCTCTTCAGGAGTACCTGGTATTAGAACATAAATCACATCTCATCACTCCCTGGCTTAAAACCCACATATACGTGGCTTCCCATAGCATTTCCACCGCAGCCAAGCTCTTTTCCAGAACCTACAGAGTCCCGCATGATCGGGTGCCTGCCAGCATCTCAGGCTACCATCCCCTTGTGTTCTGTGCATGGCCACACTGGCTTCCTTTGGTTCCTTGAGGGAGGGTGGTATAGGGAGGTGGGGACAAGGGATCGATTCTGGGTATATTAGTAAGGTAGAACCAAAAGGACACGCTGACAGACTGAATACTTGAAACCTGAGACTCCAAGTTTTTTCCCATCTCAGGGCCTTTCCAGGTACAGTTCCCACAGCCTGGAACATTCTCCATACTGTTCTAATCACATGGTGGGCTCCTTCTTATATTTCTGGTTTCAGAGAGGTCTCTCCCCACCACACACGTTTCTCTCTTTCTTATCCGTGAACCCCGATATCTCCCATACGGCCCTTTCCACAGCTTGAAGTGATAGATGTACTCGCCTGTTGTGGACTTGTGATTTGTCTCCCACACTGGTCCATGGGTTCCACAAGGGCAAAGGCCATGTCTGCCTTTGCTTAACAACCCTAGTCCTTGGCCAACTGACACATGATATCCAGTTGACTGTCATTTGCCACAGATTTCATATTTGCAAATTCTCTTACTTGATAAAATTCATTTGCAACCCCCAAGTGCTTTTCTAGGCATTCAGGGATGTGCACAAAGCAGGGATGAATTTAAATCTCCTATGCACACGTTCCCACGTGAGGCTGAACGAGACGACATTTTCTGGTTTCAGCTTTGACACTTTTCCTGGTCTATTCCGTCCACATTTTTCACATTTTGAGATTTCTGTTGTTGATTTCACTGTTTAAAATGGCCCCAAGCACTGTGCTGAAGTGCTGTCTTGTGTCCCTAAGTGCAAGAAGACTGGGATGTGCCTTATGGAGAAAATACACGCGTTAGTGCAGCTTCCTTCAGGCAGGTGTTATTCTGTTGGCTGCGAGGTCAATGTTAATAAATCAACAACATACATCAAATATAATCTCTTTAAACAGAAATACACCTAAAACAAAGCTACATATTGGGTTGACAAAAATGCTGTGACCAGAGCCTCCCAGGAACCTAACCCTATTTTTCTCTTGGGGCCATAATTCAGTATTCACTAATTCCATGCTAGCAAAGAATGAGAATGACTGGTATGTGTATTGAATGGTTAAAAAAAACGGAATGGATGGATGTCCTGGGGCTTGTTCTAGGGAAGCAAGGCAAGGGCCACCCTTCATATGGGCACCGTGGGAGCCAGTTGGAGGAGCCGACTAAGCATTAACTCTGTGGTAACTATGCTAGTGTCCTGAGACACTCCTACACCCATGTTGGACCCTAGGGGTCTATAATTCCTGTTACTGGAGTCAAAGCAAGTTAGAAACCTAGCTGCGAAATCTGGAACACAAGGCCAGAGGTTTACTCTGTGTCTTTAGAACTGTTTTGCGACATTTCTGAAACTATTGCTCAGTGAAGACAGGTTTGATCCTAGTTGGAACTGGCAGCCAATAACAATGAGGATCACATGAAAACTTCTCAAAAAAATGTGGGTCTTAAAGTAGGGCCTTGAAAATCCACTGGAGAGGAGCAAGGAGCTCACTATCCCAGGCCAAAGGAATCATGGGAACGAGTGTTTCCCAGGTCTCTTCACGCCAAAACCCACAGTAAGAACTACACTTTATACCCATACACTGAAACAATTCTTTCCCCAACTACACACAATTCACTTTTTAAAATTCTATTCTATTATGTTCCATTTGGTTCCATAACATTCCATCTCATTCTACTATTTTTTTTCTTTAGTTTTTTAATGTTTATTTATTTTTGAGAGAGAGAGACAGCTCATGAACAGGGGAGGGGCAGAGAGAGAGAGACACAGAATCTGGAACAGGCTCCAGGCTCCGAGCTGCCAGCACAGAGCCCCACACGGGGCTCAAGCTCACGAACCGTGAGATCATGACCTGAGCCAAAGTCAGACACATAACCAACTGAGCCATCCAGGCGCCCCCATCTCATTCTATTCTGTATCATTTTATTCCAGTTTTTAAAAAATGCTTGTCATAATCAACTCAATTGATTTTATCACTCATTAATAGGCGGCAAGCTGCACTTTGGTAGTAAGAAAAGGCAAGGAGATAAAATGAACACCAGGTAAATCATTGTGGCTAATAATGACTAATATTTACTGAATAATTCCTATGTACCAAGCATTATGCCAAGTACTTTGGTACAATATTATCTTTATTCCTCAAAATAAATTCTTACAGTTAGGTAATGTTTTATCTATCTTACAACTGAAGCCTTCTGAGACTTAAAGGAGTTAGGTTCTTTGTCCATGCTCAGCAGGTAGGAAGTGGAATTTGAAGTCTGGCTGCCTGATTCCAGATCCTAGGCTCGTGGCTCCTACACTGGTCTACCTATACAGGTAACTAGAAGGAACAAGATGGGACACTCAGATGGGGGCCAGACATCTTCAGATCCTTCATAAATTTATCTGAGGTAAAAGAGAGAAAGTGTATTGTTCCAACTTCCTTTTATTATTATTATAAATACATCAGACATATAGAGTATAATAGCAACTAATATAATTAACTCACAAGTACCTACCATCTGATTCTATCATGTTATCTTATTTGTTTTATATCTTTTTCTTATTTTGAACCTATGTCATTGTATTGAAACTGGGTTTTTTTGTAGGCAGCTTCTATCTGGGTATTTTTATACAATCTGACAATCTCTGTTTTTTTAATTGGTATGTTTAGATCATTTACATCAACTGTAGTTATCAGTATGGTTGGGTTTAGGGCCATCATTATAGTATTTGTTTTTCATTTGTCCCCTCTGTTTTTGGTTCTCTTCCGTCTTTCCTGTCTTCTTTTAGATTATTTGAGTTTTTTAGTATGCCACTTTAATTTATCTGTTGGCTTTTTAAGCTACATCTCTTTATATTAAATTTTTTAGCGGCTGTTGTAGAGACTAGAATATACATTCCTAACTTTTCACAGTCTACTTCAAGTTACTATTTTACCACTTCATAGGAAAATGTAGACACCTTACAAACATATACATATTATTTCTCTCCCCCTTTCTATTAGAATTATTATATGTATTATTCCTAAATAAATTAAGGACCCCACTAATGCTATAATTTTTGCTCTACAGCATATTTAAAGAACTTAGGAGGAGAAAAACAGCCTATTACACTTACCCAGATATTCACCATTTCTGTTGCTCTCCCTTGGTTCCTGAAGTTCCAAGCTTCCCTCTGGTATCACTTATGTTAAGTCTATAGGACTCCCTTTAGTATTTATTTTAGAGAAGGTCTGATGGCAAAGAATTCTCTTACTTTTTCTTAATCTGAGAAAGTCTTTCTTTTACCATAATTCCTAAAGAATATTTTCCCTAGATATAGAAATTCTGGTTTAACAGCTCTTTTCTTTAAGCACTTTGAAGATGTTATTCTACTGTCTTCTGGCCTCCATGGTTTCTGGTGAGAAATCCTCAGTCATGTGAGTCATTGTTCCCTTATGTCTAATGTGTTACTTATCTCTGGCTGCTTTCAAGATTTTTCCACTATATTTGTTTTTCAACGGTTTGATTAGATGTGTTTAGGTGTGATTCCCCTCTAGTTTATCCTGTTTGAGGTTTGCAGAGCTTCTTGAACTACAAATGTGTGTTTTTCACCAAATCTGAGATGTTTCAGTGATTAATTAAATACTTCAAATACTTTGTTTCTATCTCTTTCCTCTCTCCATCTGGTGCTCTAACAACAGGATGTTAGACCTTTTGATCTTGTCCCACAGTCCCCTGAGACTATGTTATTTTTTTCCCCCCAAATTATTTTTCTCTCCCTCAGTTTGGGTCATTTTATTGATCTGTCTTCAAGTTCACTGACTCCATTCTCCCATTAAACTCATTCAATGAGCTTTTTCATTTCAGATATTATCATTTTCCTTTCTAAAATTTCCATTGTGTTCTTGTTTTGATAGTTTCTATTTCTCTGCTGACCAATTCTAGCTTTCCATTTGGGGGTGTTTACCTTTATTTTATGGGCATGATTCTATCAGCTGCCTTAAAGTATTTGATAATTCCAACATCTGGGCCATCTCAAGATTCACATCATCGATTGTCTTTTCCCTTGAAAAATGGTCACATTTTCCTGGTTCTTTTCATGTCAAGTAGTTTGCTTTGCATCCTGTACATTTAGAACATTATGCTGTAAGACTCTAAATACTATTTAAAAAAAAAATTCTACAGAATGTTGACTTTGTTTTGTTGTATTTTGTTTTGTTTTGTTTTGTTTTGTTTTAGCACACAATCAACTCAATTGGGTTCAGATCACAAGTGCTGTCTTGTCTTCTGTTTGTGGGGATGCAAGGTCAAGTCAGTTGTCATAGCCTTTGTAGTACTGCATTTAGGTATGTCCTTGGCATATGTGACTCTCGGCCAAGTCCAGGATCGGTGTTGGTTCACACACAGAATTGGAAGGTCCCCTTCTCCAGCTCTCTCTTCTCCAGAATTTCTGCTACTTGCTCGTTCCTGGGAACCCTTTCCTCAGTCTTCTAGCCAGAAGATATGGTTTCTGTCAGAGTTTTAGGTCGACAATGAGGTTTCCCTCAGATAAAAGTTGGCACCTAAAAGGGGGGGGGGGGGGAATGAGAAACTCACCCCTGAATGGATCATTCTTCAAGTTTTGACTCCCCTCCTCAGTCTGCCTGCCATTATTTTTCAGAGTCCTCAGGTAGTCGCTCCTTGGCCAAAGTTTCAGATGTAATTATGCAGGAGAGGTAGGCTTAGATGGTAAACTCTATCTGGACCAGGACCAGGAGCTGATCTTTTCTTTTGTTTATTTTTTAAAAACATTTCAGGGGCGCCTGGGTGGCGCAGTCGGTTGAGCGTCCGACTTCAGCCAGGTCACGATCTCACGGTCCGTGAGTTCGAGCCCCACGTCGGGCTCTGGGCTGACGGCTCGGAGCCTGGAGCCTGTTTCCGATTCTGTGTCTCCCTCTCTCTCTCTGCCCCTCCCCCGTTCATGCTCTGTCTCTCTCTGTCCCAAAAATAAATAAACGTTGAAAAAAACAAAATTAAAAAAAAAAAAATTAAAAAAAAAAAAACATTTCAGATACTGGTAAGGTCTCTAATAAGTCCTTCTCTCATCCCCTTTCCTTCCTTCCATGTCCAGAAAAGCTCACAGCCTGAATTTGCGAGTTATTGCTTCCATGCGTTTTATGACTTTAATATGTATAACATCCACAAACATTATACAGTAGAGTTTTATAGTTTTTAAACTTTACATAAAGTGGCCTCATACCATAAATATCTGGTATATAGTCAACTTCTATAAATTTTCCATATTTGCTTAAAAAATGTATATGTTCTATTGTTGAGTGAGGAATTACATGTATGCTTATTGTTCAAGACTATGCATTGTGTTCAAATCTACGCCCTTACTAATTTTCTGTCTTCTTGTTTTATCAATTACTATGGAAGTGACATTCAATCTCTCACTATAAATGTGGAAAAATATTTGCCAATATTTCCCGTTATTATGCAAGTGTTTGATATAGATTTTTTTAAGGCAATCTTGTTAGGTGCAATCCAGGTGAACGTATCTTGATGAACTGTTCCTTTCATCATATGTAGTGACTACATACTTTTTTCTCCCTAACACTGCATTGTTTTGTTATTGTTGTGTTGCACCCACTTCCCGGCTTTTAATTTTTTTAAGTAGTCTTCATGCCCAACGTGGGGTTTGAACTCACAACCCTCAGATGGTGAGTCACATGCTCTACTGACTGAGCCAGCCAGTCACCCTCCTAATATGCTCTAATAGTGCTTTAATAATTAAAGACTATTTTGCCTGATACTGTTATGGCCACACTAACTTTCTTTTAATTAGCATTCTCTTATTATGTATTTCCTTATTATTTTATTTGTCAAGAGGTTGAGTCTGGGAAAGTCACACCCGCCTTTGGCTCAGTCCCAGGATCTCATGTGAGCTCCCCCTCAAAGTCACACCTCTCTGATGGAAGAATCAGTGTAATCATGGGGTTCAGCTTATACTTTTTGAGTCCTAATTTTCAAATAGCCCCTGAGGACCCAGCGCTGTGCTCAGGGCCACCCAAAAGAAGGAAATTGTTGTTGGCAGGCTGGGAAAATAGCAGTTTTTTCCAAGGGAGCTGGACTGGGCCCCAAGGCCATGCTTGTAAGTTTTCTGCAGACCACTTCACTATGCTTGAGTGAAAAGGCTTTCACGTTTTGGGGTAGAATTGGGGCTTTTCTAACCTGTGACTGAAGAACAAGTGTGAGTGCTTCTCTTCCTGGGAGACCCTCAGGCCATAACAACAAGAATAATTACTCATTCTGGGCTATTCTGCATGTCAGGAATTGTACATAGTGCTTTATGTAGATTATCTCGTTTATTCTCAAATCAACCTTAAAGCATATATTCTTATCCCCATTTTTCTGATAAGGAAACTGAAGTTCCCAAGCATTATGACTTGCTTGAAGTGACACAGCTGAGTGACAAAGCAAAGGTAAGTCTGGCCCATGTCCTTGACCCAGTTTTCTAGATATGAGTATTTTGTCACTGACCCTGGACATCGAATCACCTCTAGTTAGTGTATACCACAGCCTGCCTTTGGAGGAATGTTTCCCACCTCTTCCTGGTTTGGTGCCCCAGGACCCTGCAGTGGGGCTAGGAGTCAGAGAGATGCACAGAGAGCCTCCCTGGTAGGATTTCACAAGACCCCCCTCCTTACTCATATCCTTTTCTTGGCCACCGATGTATCCCTCCCACTCCTTGTAGCTTGGGTCTCCCAAGTGCACTGGTCTATCTCCTTCAAAATTTACTTTGCTCATTGTCTTTCCCCTCCAGCTTTGACCTGGAGCAAACCTAGACCGATCCCTTGTTCCTCTTTCTAGTCTCCTAAAAAGGAGTTGCACGCCCAACTAGACCAACATGGCTTCCTTGGGCTCGAGCTGAGGGCTGCCTGCTTGGCTCTTCCTTGACTGGGAACACCAGACCAGGAAGGCCCCCGTTTTCCTTCAGGGAACGTGGTTTCTCTAAGAAAGAATGGTATGGATTTTTGAGGAGAGGAGGGTACTTTAAATGTATAAAATTGCATTTTTGGTAATAACTGAGGAGATATAAAGGTCTTGTTTCATGGCTTTAGAGCAGAGGTAACGTAAAGCACGGTAGAGTTGTCAGAGGAAAACCCAGTAAAGTCATCCTCATGGGCTCCTCGGGCACTTTTTTCATCTTCTCCAGGCCTCCGGTCAAATTCTATGTTTTGATCACCACCAAAACCCTACAGTTAGTCAAAAGTTCCTGCCAGTCAGACTTGAACAAGTTATAAGGAGAACCATCAGTCCACCGTAAGGCCTCAAGATAACTTTAAGGAAGGCAGTAGGTATCATAATGGGCCCAGAAGAAAGACCACTGGACCAGGAGTCTGAGATCTTATAACCCAACCCTATCACCAAGGGTCAACTTGGCGTAGCCTTTGGCAATCCACCAGCGGCTTGCCCCGCTTATCCACCGGAAGATGCGGGGGAATTAGAATTTCTTACGGGGCTGAACCAGATGACGCCTTAAATGCCCTTCCAACTGGGAATCATGTGTGATTCACTCAATCCTTGTAATATCTGCCATTTAATAAACACTGTGGGCCAGGCGTATTGATGCATTTTCACACTAGGCCCTCCCCCAACAACCCGGTGAGGTGGTTTTCATTAACTTCCTTTTCAGAAATAGGGAGAGTCACTTGCCAAGATGCCAGAGCTGGTTGGGGAGGAGAAAGGATTTGGATCTAGGTCTATCCCAGAGGATCCAAAGCGGATAGATACTCTTTCTTGTCTACGACTCTGCCTCCAGCACTTTACGAGTTTACACGGCCTGGCGCCCCTCAAAAGGAAGAAAAAGGCACAGATAGATGGTGCCCACATGGGGACCCTGCCCAGAAAATGGGCAGTTCCAGAGCAAAACTGTCATAGTGACAGGCCTTGCCAACAGCGGCCTCCAACCGTTAAGCACAGGGCCATCTCCCGTCTAGAAATCGGCTCTCTTTTGTCCACAGAGCCCTACACACAAACAATAACTCCATCACCCAGGAGACCACGGAACAAAGGGAGGGAGATAGATATGGACTGAACAGGGTATAAATAAGATGCTGTATGGGCAGAGAGGGAAAATGATTTAAAGGCAGAACCCACCACGGTATTTGACGTGCAGGCTTTTAAATTATGCCTACACTCCTTATATGAGGTGGGTACACAAATGAGCCTGTATTTTCAACGACGTCACATGCCCCGTTCTGCCACCAAAAACAATATTTGTGCTTCATGTGCTGCCCCGTGGTGTTTTAGACCCAGAATCACCTGGCACGGCTCCTGCCCCCAAGATGCAAATTAACTTTTTCATGGGGAGCGGCGGGGAGGGAGGGGTGCAAGGGGAGGCTGGGGGAGGGGTGCAAGCGTGCTCTGCAGGGCCACACTCGGGTGCTGACATTGCTGGGCATGATGGATGCTGCCAGCGCTGTTGCTTAGCAACCCAATACCCTTCAAGAAAATCCAGCAGTCTGGCTGGCTCGCAGAAGCAAGCAGGGCTCGTTCAGCATGGCATCGGGCATGGAAAGATAATAACGATTTTGTTCCAGTTATTAATAATCATGCCTCCCGACTTCCTGTATAGATCGACATACCTGAGGGTACCCAGAGCCTCCCATCAGGTCGGGGCCGGAAAAAGCCCAGTGTTTTGAAATCACCTCCAAATGGGCTTCAGAGCGTAGTGGAATTTTACTGGCTGGTCCCATGATGCTCCTTCCATCCCGGGCCCTTTCCACAACATAAAGGCAGATCTCCACAGCGTGACTCACTAGCATACCTCCGGATAGTTGTTTGTCAGCCCTGTCATGAGTCATGCTTTCTTCAGCTTTCTTTTTTTCTCAAAACCGAAACGCTTGACATTTTAGAATGGGGTTGGGGGGGAGGTTTTTTTAAAAAAAAAAAAAATTGTTTTGTCACTCTGTGGTTTTGTGTGCCAGGGTGGGGGTGTGTGGGAAGAGGTGAGTAATGGCTGCCCGAACAGGTAAACATGAGTGAGGCTGTCCACACCGACCGTCGGTCGCCTGGAGCCTGAGGATGCAGGCATATGTGTCACAGAAGAATGGGAACGCCCCTGGGCTATATCCTAGAAGGGATGCTGTCCAGGCCGTCATTCTGCCTTCCACCCATTCCTTTCCAGCACCCCGCGGCTCCCTGCGTCCCCAGGAAAGAGGTCTGCTTCATTTTGTGCGGTGTAGATAACGGTGCCGTGGGAAGGCTTTAAGAAAAATCCTGCAGGAGTTACAAACGGCAAGGAAAATGGAGATTTCAGATGAAAAAAAAAAAAAAGAGAGAGAGCGAGAAGTCCAATACCAACAACACAGAACGCGTGTTGGGCCAGGCAGATGGCAAGGTTCCTGGGTTTGGGTTAACCAGTTAATTCCCCGATGCCGATGTTAATTGGGTGGGTGATGAACTCGGGCTTATTTTGCGTGGCCCAGCAGAAGTCTCACCCTCTCCATGAAGTCCTCAACCTCTTAGCTTTATTCACTTAGCACACTGTTTTCTCTCCTAAAATTAGTGAGCGCCTCAAAGCCAGGCACCCTTGAATGCATCTCTGTGCATTGCCAACCCAGCACCACATTGAACGTATAGTAGGTGTTCCAGGCACGCCGCCTGTTCGTAGGAGAGACCGATACAACAGTGAATTAGCCAGTCCACTAACTACATCCAATTAAGCTCCTGGAACCCCTATTTGTTCACAAGCTTAACAATACTCGCTGTCCGCTCACAGAAAAGTAACAAGGCTCTAGGAGTGACAACTGAAGACATTTTGAACGTTAGGCAGTATAAAGTCATTAGAAAGCGTTGTTAAAAAAGAAAAGGGAGAGGTTACGAAGAGTGTCCTCGAAGTCAGGGATCAGGACCGATTCCACACACAGGTAAACTGGGGAAGGGAGAAAGTTTGAGCTGACACTAAACACATCCCCTACTAGGCGAGGATAATGCTTGAAATTTCCAAAACATTTGCTTCTTTGGATTAAGACATCGCAGATGCTTGTTAAAAAGGTAAATGTTCTCTTGCAGCAACCACATATTAATCCATTATTAACCTCGAGTGCTTTAGCGAAACTTATTAAATCCACTTGCAGAGTGAAAGGGACGTGAGACAGGTAATTACTTTTTACTCTTTATTAGGAAAGTGTTTAAACATACAAAACCAGAGGCAATCATGTAATAAACACTTACGTGTTCACAGCCAGCGTCAACAATTATCATCCTAAAACCAATCTTGTTTTACCTACCACCTTTCCCAAACTGGATTATTCTGAAGCAAATCCAAAACTTCTTGATGTCTCACGCATGCCGATTTCAGCATAGAGCTCTAAAATATAAGCAGTCAACATTACCACAGTATCAGTATCATACCTAAAACAACAACAACAACAACAATTCCCCGCTATCATCAAATGTCTGGTCAGTAGTTAACGTTCAAATATCCCCAAAAGAGCAGTTCGGTTTTGAGGTAAAAGCAACATCATTTCCAGAATATGGAAGGGACTGGTTCTAGGGCTGGGCCTACCCAGGGGAAGAAGGGACCGTGACGTGAATATCACTTGTTTCACTGTTTCGTTTTGTTCTGTTTTCCAGTTCCACAATTGCCAAGAGCAATCCACGTCAGGGAAAGGACATGAATGTGTAAGCCAAAATATGAATTACTCTCCCTATCAGCCAATGACACTCACCAGTTTCCCCTGGCTGTTATACAAATAATTAAGAATTAGGTTTCCTGATCCCAGCAGTAGTAGGAATTGAGTAGTTAATCCCATTATCAACTTCACCTGATTGTAGATAAGCCAAATGTCCTTGTCTGAGCCTCAGTTTCCTTCTACAATGGAGGCAATAATAGGACATACCCCGCAGGGCTCTTAAGAGAATTAAAGAAGAGAATATATGTAAAGCATTTAGAAAAGCTCCTGGCACAGTAGGTCCATAAGGAACACTAACTATTGTATTGTTATTCCCCAGTCTCCTTGGAAACCAAAGCTTGGGCAAGCTGATGCTTGATGAAGATCCTAATGACCTTATCACGGCCACCGCCTCTGCTTAACAAAATACTGAATCTGAAATTTTTTTTCAACATTTATTCATTTTTCAGAGACACAGAGAGACAGAGCGTGAATGGAGGAAGGGCAGAGAGAGAGGGAGACACAGAATCCGAAGCAAGATCCAGGCTCTGAGCTGTCAGCCCAGAGCCCGACACAGGGCTCGAACTCACGAACCGTGGGATCGTGACCTGAGCGAAGTCAGAAGCTCAACCGACTGAGCCACCCAGGAGCCCTGAATCTGAAATATTTTAAGCTAGTGTTCCTCAAAGTGTGTTCTTTCAGACCACCTGCCTCAAAATCACCCCAAATGATTATTTCAATGTGGATCGCTAGGCCCCGGGCAATTCTTCAGAACGCTAAAGTTTGAGAACTTCTGCTTTAAGTTTGCCCAAATGCTTGTACAGTTAACTCTCCCAACCGGAGAGAAAATGGGGTGCCTGAAAGACAGGTGGTGTAGCAGAAAGGACCTGAGACCTGGAATTGGAAGGCCAGCAGAACGTGGCCATCCATTTACCTGCGGAATGGACCTGGTAATAGCTTCGTAATGGGGCCCCAGAGAGAGCCCAATGAGAGCAATCGATATGCGGTATCACTTACTTATATTATTATCCCAGTTCGGAGAACTTAAATAGAGAATTCCGACTTGGTGCTTCCAAAAGCAGGCCACGTGGTCTAATGATGTTCATGACAAAAGACATCATTCATGACAGTCTCATTCGTTCATCCATTAATAAATATTTATTGAGCGACAGTTCTTTGCCAGGCACTGTGCTGGCATAAATCAGGGAAAAACACAGTCACATTCCCTGCCTTCTAAGCACACACAGGGCTCTGAAATACCCAAGCACAAAGAAGGGACAGGGAGAAACTTAAAGCTCACAAAAGCCAAGAGCTAGAAGAGGATCTTAAGGAACACAGTTCCCTCACAGAACTGGTGGGAAGACACGGGCCCAAAGAAACAAAGCAGCTCCCCGCCCCCCACCCCCTCCAGTAAGACGGTAGCTAGAAAGGCACGGACTTCTTAGTTCTCAGAACTGTCCCTTCTCTGACTGCTGTACCCTTTCCTGCACCAAGAAAAGCAAAGAAGCAAAACAAATATTGAGTCGCTTTTTCTCTATGTCATCAGCATGAATCATTTGAGTTGACAGCAACAAAATTCTTCCCACTTAATGCAATACTATTAAAGTTTCATTTTTCATTTAATTTAAAAGCAGGTTACAAAACAGCATGCGGAATGGGATCTCGTTTTCAGAAACAGTATCTGTGGCGTACATAGAAAAATGGCTATGCAAATCAAAGATTATCGATAGATATTCCCTAGTGACTAGGATCATGTGCGCTTTTTATTTTCTTCTTTATGTTCCTGGAACTTTCCCAGAATTTTCCAAATCCTCTACAAGGAGCACAAATTACTTCTGTAGCAAATAAAAAGGTTATTTCAAAAATAACGTTTGGTTCTTTTTTTTTTTTTTTTTTAAGTCCGTGTGTTTTGCCGTTTTGAAACTAAGTCTAATCTCATGAGAAGTTTCTAGAATCTTTTTATTCGGATTACATCCAAAAAAAATAAGCGCAGTCTTTGTCCTCCAACAAATGAAATGTGGCACAAAAAAGCCACCTGTCACTAGACCTCCTCTAGGATATTCCTTGGATTTACCCAGGCAAAGACGAATAGTCTTGAATGGAACCAACTGATTTACAAGTTCAAGGAATGGCATTATGCCCCATTCTCAGAGGTCAAAGATACACAAAACCTGATCCCGGTCTTGAAGAAATTTGGGGTCTGGCTGAGGATGAAGACATAAAAATATACAAAGCTTAGCAACAAAATGTGAAATTGAACAAACGTGTGATATTGAAAAGCACAGTGTGTGTTGGGCCAGCAAGGATAGTCCACTTAGGGAACCATGGGAGCCAAGTGGCAGATAGAAGATGAAGGGCAATGGGGAGCCACTGAAGCTTTTTGTTGTTGTTTTGTTTTTTAGGAAGGAGGTGACCTAAGATCTGTGTTTCAAAAAGATTAAGGTCCGTAGAATGCATAATTGTATGTGAGTCAGGAGAGGCTGAGGAGAGGGAGGAAAACAACTACAATATATATCAAATGGAAAGAATGCTAGGTTTTAGGTCCAGCTCAGCCACTAATGAGGCAACTTTGAACCTGCCATTTCTACTGCCTATGACTAGTATCCTCACTGGACAACTGGGAGAATGGGCTAGAATCTCTAAAGTCCTTCCCAGCTGTCAAAATTCTTTAGTTCCATGATCCAGGTGAGAATGACCCATGTTGCAGTGGCAAGGACAGGAATGGTTTTATTCTAGCAGGTGCCCCTCGGAGTGTGATGCTAAGTCATCCTAGGCACCAACAAAATAAGGTCAGATTCTCCCCCCCCCCACCTCGCCCTTACTCTTATTTTTAACCCCCAGGGAGGCTTTGCAGCAAATATTTTCTTTTCACCTTTTTTAAATGAGGTATAACGTAACATACTGTGAAATTCACCCTTTTAAAGTATACAATTTAGGGACGCGTGCCTGGCTCAGTTGGTAGAGCATGTGACGCTTGATCTCAGCGTTGTGAGTTCAAGCCCTGCATTGGGCATGAAGACTACTTTTAAAAACTTGTAGGGGCGCCTGGGTGGCTCAGTTGGTTAAGCGTCCGACTTCAGCTCAGGTCACGATCTCGCGGTCCGTGGGTTCGAGCCCCGCGTCGGGCTCTGGGCTGATGGCTCAGAGCCTGGAGCCTGCTTCCGGTTCTGTGTCTCCCTCTCTCTCTGCCCCTCCCCCGTTCATGCTCTGTCTCTCTCTGTCTCAAAAATAAATAAATGTTAAAAAAAAAATTAAAAACTTGTAAATATACATATACACACACACACACACACACACACACACAATTCAGCAGTTTTTATCATATTCACAAAGTTGTACAAACATCACCACTGTCTAATTCCAGAACATTTTCATTACCTCAAAAAAGATATCCCGTACCCATTAGCAGTCACTCCCCGCCCCACCCCCCCACCCCCAGCCCTTGGCAACTGCCACCCTACTTTCTGTCTCTATGGATTTGCCTTTTGACAGATATTCCATATAAATGGAGTCATATAAGCTGTGGCCTTTTGTATCTGGCTTCTTTCACTCAGACGATGTCAATGTCTATCCATGTGGTTGCATGTATCAGCACTTCCTTTTTATGGCTGAATAATATTCCATTGTATGGATATACCACATTTTGTCGGTTCACCCAGTGATGGACATCCGGGTTTTCTCCGCTTTTCCCCAGTACATTAAAGGTCATGCCCTTGTTTTTCAAAGGAAAAGCTGTCACAAGAACTTCCAGTATCTGAACTGAAAAACAAATTTGAGACGGACAGTGGCAAAACCATTTTCATCCACGCTAACTATTGTAGACATTCATTCCGACAACTTTTTCCACTGATACTACCAGGGGTAAACAAAATGATTGTATCTCCAGAGAGTGTGTGACTTTAAGTGAAAATTTTTGAGCAGCAAAGCCCATTCCATGGATTAAAAAATGCCACAGGATTAGGGGATAATCTTTAGCTTTCATGTTCTGCCAATGAGAGAGAAATGAGTTTGTAGATTCCCAGGCATGACGGAAGTCGCGTCTCAGCCTATGTGTGACCTGCTTTTCACTCTGTAAACAACCAGTTCAGACCCAGGCATATCAGCATTTTGGCATTTCTTCTTTTCCCACAGTCCAGGCTGTTAATTTCCTCACTGTATTTTTATGAGCAGGAAAAACATGAAATATCACTGACCTGTCAATATTCGTGTTACAGTGTAAGACCCAAGATGTCCTTGTCCTTTCCTAAATCAAACAGAATTAAAAATAAGGCCAATAAAACATTTATCCCGTTGACATGAGACCTCTGAGTTCAGGCCTTCCTATAAGGGGGCGGGGGCAGAGAGACAGGAAAAAAATAGAATTCAGCTGTATGTTTTCTTCTTGTGGTCCATTAACATAATTTCAAAATTATCATACTGATCAGAAAAGGAATAGACAGGAGAGAATTTGAGGGCTTTATCACCAAGGAAAAACATTTACTACGCACTTGTTTTGTGCCAAGAAGAGGGGTTCCAAGGTCTCTTAGAATCTAATCGAAAAGAGAAAAGATATAACCATTAAAAATCATCACAAGTTTCCAGCTGCTGGGGGGAGGAGAGCATGGGGAGTAACTGCCAATGGGCATTTCTTGTGGGCCTGATGAAATGTTCTTGAATTAGACAGTGGTAAGAGTTGCATAACCTCGTGAATGTAATAACCACTGAAATGTACATTTCAAAAGGGTATGGGAAGGGCACGTGGGTGGCTTAGTCAATTGAGCTTCGGACTCTTGATTTCAGCTCAGATCATGATCCCAGCACTTTGTGCTCCATGCTGAGCGTGGACCCTGCTTGAGATTCTCACACTCTCTCTCTCTCAAATTGAAAAAAAAAAAAAAAAAAAAATCAAGTGTATGGTATGTGAATTATATCTCAATAAAATAAAACATTGAAATCATAATAATGGCACATCATACTACTACCAAAAAAAATGAAAAATCATGTCTGGGGATAGGGTACACAATAGGTTTTGTTTTCATCTCAAGTTTACTGAGATTGAAAAGGTAGGAAATTTCCCTGCATCTGCTGAAGCCCTCCCCACCCTGTCCCCGTAAGGCCCAGCTGCAGGGCCCAGGCCTCCCCGAATCCCCAGCTTTCCCTGCCTCAACGGACACCCCCATCCGCAGACTCTACGGGAGTTCTCTTAACTACTTTGCCCCCAAGGATGTGTTTCGGGCGAATGCTGCCTGGCTTACAACGTGATTTGGAAATACGCTGCTGGCTGTGTTTTATGCATTTTATCAAGTGTTTTTAACTTTGTACCAGCTGGAAGCATGAAGGGCACAGTTTTAGAAGGTTGAAGTTAAATAATAATTTCACACCAGGAAACATTCAGCTGGGGCCACCTAGCACCAGCTGCCTGGGTGGTCGATATTCTTGAGCTCTGGAGGCAGCTTCACATCAGGAGGTAGCGGAGTGGCCACTGGTAGAGTTTGGGGCTGGGTAATACAGTAGTTGAGCCCACGGCCTCTTGGGGACAAGCCGACTGACCGGCCATGTGATCTTGCGCACGTTAATTAACCTGTCTAAACCTCAGTCTCCTCTTCTGTAGAACGGGGATGATTGTATCTATAGGTAACCTATGGGTTTTGGATTAAATGGGCTTAGATGAGCCTTCTGCCACACACTAGCCACTTATAACATGGTTCTGCTATTAGGATTACTAACACTTTTTGTGCTGTTGCTCTCTGACTGTCCTTAAGGAAGGAAGGTGTTTGCCACATCGACTGTCCTCCCAGGAGGCTGGCAGCCTGATCAGGTATATTTTGATTGTCATCCCAGTTAAACTGTTGCATTCTAAAATAAGACAGTGTGGCTAAGGAGCGTGGGTCCAGGGGCATCTTGGGGGAAATGAAGTTGAATTCCCCGACGGAACCAACAAACCAGGTTTTCACATTCTGACATTTTTTCTCTCTCTCTCTCTTTTTTTTTTTTAATGTTTATTTAGTTTTGAGAGAGAGCGCGGGTGAGCAGGGGAGGGGCAGAGAGAGAGGGGGACAGAGGATCTGAAGCAGGCTCTTCGCTGATAGCAGCGAGCCGGATGTGGGGCTTGAACTCGCTAACTGAGATCATGACCTGAGCTGAGGTCAGAGGCTCGACCTACTGAGCTTCTAGGCACCCCGCATTCTAACATTTTTCATCAGCTTTAGACTTGAAGCTATTTAAGCCCAAGTGCCCATTTCTCATAGGTTCGTAAAGCCTGGTCCTGGACCGCCTGTGTCGGAAATACACGGACAAGTTGTTTAAAATAGGAAATTCCCAGGCCCCACCCAGAACTACTTTCCCAGAAGGCTCTAGGGAGGGACCCTGCGTTTGAACGAGCTACTCACAGCCTTTTGGGCCTGCTGGAGGGTAAGCACCACAGCACTGGCCTTGCCTCTACAGTCCAAGTGCTTAACCCTATCGGTGCTTAACACGTTTGCCTTAAGAAATAGAAAAAAAGAGGGGCGCCTGGGTGGCGCAGTCGGCTAAGCGTCCGACTTCAGCCAGGTCATGATCTCGCGGTCCGTGAGTTCGAGCCCCGCGTCAGGCTCTGGGCTGATGGCTCAGAGCCTGGAGCCTGTTTCCGATTCTGTGTCTCCCTCTCTCTCTGCCCCTCCCCTGTTCATGCTCTGTCTCTCTCTGTCCCAAAAATAAATAAAAAACGTTGAAAAAAAAATTAAAAAAAAAAAAAAAGAAATAGAAAAAAAGATGAAATAAAAGTAAGGAAAACAACGAGTGAAAAAAACTTAAAGGCGAAATAAAAATCATGAAAAAATAAACGGATGGGGGTGACCGGGTGGCTCAGTCGGTTAAGCGTCTAACTTCAGCTCAGGTCATGATTTCACCGTATGCCTGTCGGAGCCCTGCATCCGGCTCTGTGCTGACAGCTCAGAGCCTGCTTGGGATTCTCGCTCTCCCTCTCTCTCTCCCCCTCCTCTGCTCTCTCTCTCTCTCTCTCTTTCAAAAAATAAATAAACAAAAAAATAAATGGATGGATGGATGGATGGAGCAGTCCCATGCATCTAATTTCTTTGCCTTTCTTCATCATGTTTCTGAAGGGGAAACCATTAACATTTATTGAGAGAACTTTTCCTCAGTGTAAAAGCAATAAATGCCTCATGCGTGGCACTTAGAAAACACAGAAAAGCAAAGGAAAAGACAAGCAAAACTCACCACCGAGAGGTCACCACCCCCAACATGTTTGTGTAGCTCCTTCTGGTCTTCTATATGATGCATGGAAACACAGGATTGTTTAATATCATCCTATTGTGCACCCCAAAACACTCTTTTGAGCCTGATTTTTTTTTAAGTCAACAATGCATTATTAATATTTTCTCAACTCAGGAAATTTTTCCTCACCATAATTTTAGATGGTAGCATAGTATTCCATCACAGATATACTATGATTTATTTCCTCCCTGTCCAGACACTGAACATTCAAGCTCAGGAACTGATTAACAATAAAATGTACAAGGGTGCCTGGGTGGCTCAGTTGGTTGAGTGTCTGACTTTGGCTCAGGCCATGATCTCACAGTTCAAGGGTTCAAGCCCCCCCATCGGGCTCTGTACTGACAGCCCAGAGCCTGGAGCCTGCTTCAGATTCTGTGTCTCCCTCTCTCTCTGCCCCTTCCCCGCTTGTGTTCTGTCTCTCTCTGTCTCTCAAAAATAAATGAGCATTAAAAAAATTTTTTTAAGAAATAAAATGTACAAAAAAAGAGGGAGCACCTAGGTGGCTCAGTGGGGTAAGCGTCTGACTCTTGATTTCGGCTCAGATCATGATCTCACAGTTCATGAGATCGAGCCTCGATTCGGGCTCTGGGCTCACAGCATGGAACCTCCTTGGCATTCCCTCTCTGTCCCTCCCCTGCTCTCTCTCCCTCTCTCAAAATAAACAAATAAACATTTAAAAAATAAAATTAATGGGGCACCTGAGCGGGTGGCTCAGTCGGTTGAGCGTCCGACTTCGGCTCAGGTCACGATCTCGCAGTCCGTGAGTTCAAGCCCCGCGTTGGGCTCTGTGCTGACAGCTCAGAGCCTGGAGCCTGCTTTGGATTCTGTCTCCCTCTCTGTCTGCCCTTCCCCCACTCACTCACTCTCTCTCTCTCTCTCTCTCTTTTAAAAATAAACATTGGGGCGCCTGGGTGGCGCAGTCGGTTAAGCGTCCGACTTCAGCCAGGTCACAATCTCGCACTCTGTGAGTTCGAGCCCCGCGTCAGGCTCTGGGCTGATGGCTCAGAGCCTGGAGCCTGTTTCTGATTCTGTGTCTCCCTCTCTCTCTGCCCCTCCCCCGTTCATGCTCTGTCTCTCTCTGTCCCAAAAATAAATAAACGTTGAAAAAAAAAATTAAAAAAAAAAATAAACATTAAAAAAATTAAAAAAAATACAATAAAAAAATAAAATTAAAATAAAATAAAATGTACGTGTAGATTTTAATTCACGTCTTCAGTGGACATATGTATTTTTTTAAGTTCCACAATTGATTTCAATCAGTAGCCAGGATTGATGGCTACTACTCACAAGAGTCTACTTCTAGAACGTTCTCAGGAAACTTTTAGAGTTAAAACAAATAAGGAAAATTTCCATGCCTCAAGAATGTCAGCAGACCTGGATTACATAAACTCTGTTGATTCCATGGTGCATAGCACTGTCATAGATCACAAGAGGAGAGAACAGTTACTACTGTCATTGTCACAAGGGGACCAATGTGACCCAGTGCCACCAAGATGGTACCAACTCCATTTCTGATGAACAGTCACTTGGAACCACACAGCGATGCTCTGCCAACTGGAATGATTTATTTTTATCATTTCTTTCCCTTTCATTGCTTCAATTAGTTGCCAAGATATGACAGGAGGAGCTTGCGGCCTCTTTGGGGCTCGGGTGTAGAAGGAACTCCTATACATTTAAAGCCTCAAAGATTAAAGAAAGCCCAGAGTTTATAAAATTATGTGCAATTTAGTTCTTTTGATTTTGTATCTATTTTTTTAATGTTTACTTATTTTTGAGAGAGAAAGAGAGACAGACCACGAGTGGGGGAGGGGGAGAGAGAGAGAGGGAAGCACAGAATCCGAAGCAGGCTCCAGGCTCTGAGCTGTCAGCATGGAGACTGGTGTGGGCTCGAACCCATGGACCCTAAGATCATGACCTGAGTCGACGTCGGACGCTTAACTGACTGAGCCACCCAGTGCCCCAAGTTCTTCTGATTTTTAGACAAACACCCATGCCAGTTTCTTCAGGAATATAACTAAGGAAAGGTGATTTTTAAGAGTTAAAAACTGATTCAAAGGGAACTGGCAACAGTCCCTTGAGAGCAGGCTCAGTCTTGGTTGCCCTCGTTCCCTACAGCATCTGTCACGATCTCTAGCACACAGGGAATGTTTGTGAAATGAAACAATGCTTGAGTGAATGAATGAACTAGGGGATGGTCCTCTCTCCCGTGTTAAGCCATACAATATAGATGGTCTGAACTACTCTGTTTTCCTGGAGTCTTGTTGTTAGTCTCCAAAGACCAGCCCACTAATAACTCCCGTATTGCCTAAAAACTCAAAATAGATGGTCCCTTTATCCATCCTCGCAATCCTCTGCCCAGGATGAAAATCCCCAGAAATATGTCACCAGCCCCCTCTCCACTCCCCACCCCGGGGAAGTCCTCGGTTAGCCAAATGAAAATCTTCCGTATCCCTCACCACCTCTGGGTCACGGGGACATCTGCAAGGTCACACTAATTCATTCGCTACAGAAACTGCGGCCGGGCTAGGGAAAGCTTCCTTCATTCTCAAATCACCTCGACGATGCAGTTCCCAGCCTGTCTCCTCCGCGGGATCGGCTGTGGCCACTGGGCTCACTAGTGTCGTCCACCTTCCTTGTTGTACCCAACAGCCTCGCCCCACACAGAGCCCCAGCCTGACTTACCAGGAACCTCAAAGCCTCTCTGTGGGCCTCCTCGCTGATAAAAACAGCAAATGACTACTCTGTCCCCAAGTGTTATCAACACTTTCTTGGGCAGTACACCTCACTGTGGGATCCAGGAAGATCACATCTGTCCCCTGGGCCTTTCAGAATCCCACTGTGCCACACACTATCCCACGGTCTAGGAGCATGTCCCCTCCCGTCTGTGTGCCTTCCTTGCCCTGACTTTTACTTTCGCTTTTACTACAACTAAATAATTGTGCAAAGAAAAAAAAGGTATAATTTCCTTTTTTTTTTTTTTGCCATATATAATTTCCTGTTTCACACCAACATCCTACAAAGCCTCTCCTGTTCTCACATTTTTATTTGCACCACATATACATACTCTTTTTTTTAAGTAAACAGTGTTCAATGCTTTCTTGTTTACCAATGTATCCTGAGAGCAGATTGTTGCTGCAGGAAGTGTGAGGGCTGAGGGGGCCCAGTGAGGAGTTGAAGGAACATTCGAAGGGCGAGTTTCCGTGGGTTCTAAGACACCTTCACGCTGAGGCTGTGTGATGGGAGCAAGAAACTACCTGTCTGAGCCCCGACACACGTGCAGCCTGCATGAGAGCATGTCTCGGGGATGGCTTTGTTTGTCGCAATACTTCTGAGAGTCTTGCTTGCCGCTAAGCACGGACCCTGAGGTTTGAACAGGGAAAGCTCTAGAAAGAAATGGATTCCGGGGCCAGAGGCTACACTGCAACGTGAGGAGATGGCTCCCCCTAGTGTTGGGATGATTCTTCGGCAACCTGGAAGAGGCTAAGCCAGAGCAGTGACCTTGAATGCTGAGTTGGTGACCGTTTCAAGGTGGCATGACCCAGAGACCAGGAGGAGAAGGAAGGGAAAGGAAGAGGCCCGGGCCCAGGATGGGAGACCGGCTTCTCCAGAGCCTGACATCCCTCTGTCGCCTTCAGATCCTGATGATCAGTGCCGCAGACCCTCCTTACACAGCTTTCTCCAAAGACTCAAAAAAGCCGCCAAGCTGTGTGTGTGTGTGTGTGTGTGTGTGTGTGTTATTTGCTCTTTTCCTCTGTAGCAGATGCACCAAATCCTAAAGATAAACAGTTTAAAGCCATATGGTCACAGTAGCAGGAATCCCATTGTCCATTTTCCTCAACACGTTTTCTTGCTCAAAGCCTGATGTGTTCCAGTCCTGGGGGCTCCCTGCTGATTGCTAGGACCTCTCTAAAGCCCCCTATAATGGGGAAATGCCACAGACCTGTGTAGAAAGATGCCATAGTCATTTTCCTGGTCTTAGGTTTAAATGGACAGGTAAACTACATACGAAGTTATAAAGCCGGCTGCTAGCCTATGGGCCTGTGGAAGTGAGTGGCTCTGGTCGGCTGTAAGGGATCCATGCACCCTTCTCAAAATAAACTCCCCAGAGGAAAAGAACAGAAAGAAAGAGAAAATTGATGGAGAATTACTCCGAGATAAATAAATATGGGAATAATGCAAATACTTCCCAAGTCCTTTCAATGTAACAAAATGTGTAGGGAAAACCTTACCCTTCAGGGCATCCTTCGTCCCGAAGATACTGATGAGGGAGCGTGGGGCAAAGTACAGGTTAACAGCTCCACCGTCCCCCACCAGGAGGGATCTGTGTGACACTCCTGGCTCCCCAAGAACAAAGGAAAGGGGTTTAAGTGCTTGCCACGTGATGTGGGGAAACTAAGGCAGATGAAAAATTAAATTCCCTTACTGCCTATACAGCCCAGTGACAAGTCCTTGAAACAGGCAGAGTGACCTCCCTCTGGGAGCTCAGCTGCCTCGAGGATGACACTTGGCTGGGGGCAAAAGAGAATTTTGGCTTCACATTATCCGGTCCCCCCCCCCCCCAGGATCCTGTAAGTCTACTTTAACATATAAAAATTCCCTTGGCAACTTCTTTTATCTCAACTCCCCCAAGATATGTGCTGGCAATCATACTCCAAGCTTATGGCCCCCTGATATACATCTGAAGGGTCTCATGACTGAGGTTTTACTAAATGGTAATAAATGGGGTTTTCCTAACAGCGGCTACCCCTCAAAGTCCTGGAAACCTTGCTTCCAAAATTCCTTAGAGACTTACTCTACCCCTGGCCCCCTCCCAACCTGAGGGTAGATAATCAGTTACCCATCACGATCCCGGGGCAGCTCTTCCTGCCCACGAGTCCGGTCCCCGTGCTTTAATAAAATCACCTCTTTGCACCAAAGACGTCTTCAAGGATTCTTTCTTGCCTGTCAGCTCCGAACCCCCCACCATCACCCCAAAACCCCACCAATAGCATCCTCACTATGTCTTCTGCAAAGCCAAAGAACATGTCCTGAGACTGATGGAGTCGATGCAGAAGCTGATCTTGGAAAGAAACCTTGGACGTGCTCCGGTCCAACTTTGGAGCCTGGTCCTTCGTGCAACGTGCCAGCTTCAAGCCATCGCCCTTCGTGTCAGAAGCTAAGTATTATCAGACACTAGAATAGGAGCATCTCTCCTTTATGGGGCACAGACGTAAGTGACAAGATCTTGGCATCTCTTTTCTTTTTTTCTGAGTATGGCAGTGACACATGCTCATTACAGAAAATACAAAATGTATTTTGTACTTTTTTCCTCAGCCTCACTAAGTCGTTTTCTAGGTTGTTAAGTACTTTTTGAAAATCTCATTGTGATGGCTGCACAATGCTCCGCTCTTTTTTAATTTAAAAAAAAATTTAATGTTTATTTCTTTTTCAGAGATGGAGAGAGACAGAGCATGAGCGAGGGAGGGAAAGAGAGAGAGGGAGACACAGAATCCAAAGCAGGCTCCAGGCCCAGAGCTGTCAGCACGGAGCCGGACGTGGGGCTCGAACCCACGGACCTGAGCTGAAGCTGGATGTTCAATGAATTAAGCCACCCAGGTGCCCCCATAATGCTCCACTCTTAAAGCCATTCTTCTATGCTAAGACATTTGTTTCCTTCTTTTGTTTTGTTTTGTTTTGTTTTGTTTTAAAGTAAAACAAAACAGATGAACATAGGGGAAAGGAAAAAAAAAAGAGAGAGGAAGGCAAACCATAAGAGACTCCTAACCATAGAGAAAAAACTGAGGGATGCTGGAGGGGAAGGGAGGGAGGGGAGTGGGGGAATGGGCTAAAGGGATGATGGGTATTAAAGAGGGCACTTGTTGGGGTCAGTACTGGGTGCTGTATGTAAGTGATGAATCGCTAAATTCTACTCCTGAAAGTAATATTACATGACATGTTAACTAATTAAAATTTAAACAAAAATTTGAAATATTTGTTTAAGAGTAAGGTGGACTTTTTGCACATGACCCCTCATCCAAATTTCTGAATTTCTGGGTCAAGGGGAAAGTCACTTCATTTTTTAAAACACGCAGTTGAGGGTCTCATGACACCATGCCGCTGTGTTCCAGGCCACCATCTGGTGCCTTTGTAGAGAAAACAGCACAGTGAAAATTATTTATTTTGAAGCGAAAGTCAGCATAAAATTAAAAAGTGGCGATTTGATGTTTGGGTTCTGCCACCACTTTAGCCCGGGCCTATACCCTTGGGCAAGTCCCTTTGACTCTGTTGGCTTTGCCTAAAATAACCCATTTTTAAACAATTTAAGGTTGCACAATAGGAAGGTACCATGAAAGCATCGCGCTAAGTCTTTTCCCTTCCATGGAACAAAAAAAAAAAAAAATTTTTTTTTCTTTCCAAATTTTCTATTCTTGCGTAGCACAAAGCATGGCAACCACTGGGAATCGGTCGCCAGCTGATTGCTCATGAGGGTTTGCATCTGGGGCCTTGGCCCGTCACTGCAGTGTTTTGCCTGTGGTGAGACTCCAGCAGACGCCCACCAATCCAAGAACAAGTAGAAGGGAGGTTTGACTGCAGAGGTGCGGAGGCATCAGGCTCCAGGGCTTCTTCTGTGGTTCTCCGATAGTCCACGTCACCAAGATGTAAACAGGATACACCGTCATCAAAATCCCATGCTCAGAAATACATCCTGAGACCCAGAACTGTCATTCCCTAAACAGGGTCTGAGAAAGTTTCTGCACCTATCAAGTGGGAGAGTACCGGACTACCTACATCTTAGAGTTGTCCTGAGACCCAACCTAAAAATGAAACCATGTATGCATAACCATTAAATAAATTCTGAGACTCAAATAATCCCAAACTACCATCATAGACACGTCCAAGGGGCTCGAGTGCGTTGGAGGCAAATACAAAGAAAATAAACAGCATCTCCCTGCTGTTATGCAATCATACAGTTTAGTTATAATTATCAACACAGTAGAGTCTAGAATTTCCCAAGTGCATTTGGCTCCGGAACTTTTGATTTGTATTACATCTAATAACACCCACACATTAGGAAACATGGGTTTGTGGTTTGAAATCGCATAGAACGTAAGGTCTACAAAAGCAAGCACTTTGTCATGTAACATACTGTATCTTCAGGGCATAAAAGAGCTGCCTGCACATAATAGGTACTCAATAAAATTTACGTTCATTGCATAATGAATATACTTTCCATTAAGCTAATTTGAAAACAGCCTCTGAAAATAGTTTGCATAGTGAAGTGAAACATGGGTTTTTAGGCTCTGCCAGTGAAAGTGTAAATAGGATAAAACTTTTGAAAAGCAGCCTGGTCTCAAGCACCAAGAACTTTTAAAGGGCTCATACCCTCTCACCAAGTTGTGCCAGTTCTGGAAATCTCTTTGGATGTTATTCTAAGTATGAAAAGAAAAAAAAAAAAAAAGGTTTGCATTTAAGATGCTCAGGAGATGCAGTATTGTTTAAAATGAAAAAAAAAAAAACCACCTGGAAATCATCTGAATTATGTTCAAAAATCATTGAATAAGATACAGAATCCACTTGATGGGTTATTCTACAGCCATTAATATGCTCATGAAAATTATATAACTTTGAAATATTCTTATATCGTAAGCATGTAACCACAGACCATATCTAATTTAGTATCCTTTTTTCTCTCGTATTAAGGAAAAAGGCAATAAACTAAATAATATATGAGGTGTCAATCCGTATATATAATAAAACAATACAAAATAAAGAACTAACATTATTGAGTGCCACTCTGTCAGGCAGTTGTTTTAAATACTTTACCTACGTATAATTTCTTTCTTTTTCCTGGTAATCTATAAGGCAGGCACTATTATAATATCCATTATAATACTGAAAAAATGCTGGGAGATAACACACCCAAATATTGACAACAGCCGCCTCTGAGTGATTGAAAAGACGGCAATTACATTCCTTGCACTTCTCTGCATTTATACAAGTTTTTGTAATGATGAGAAAACCGCCCTCTAAAAGGATATATTAACAAATTAATCTGCGTTCCTATAATAAATCTGAACAGGAAAAAAAATTGTTTTTCAGTTGACCACAGGACCCCTTTGTTGCAACCGGGGAACTCTGATCCATGCTCTGTCGGGCCAATTCTCTTCTGTGCAGAAGAGAAAAACAAAGTAAGCTCCATTTAGGCTGAAATGGGTTGAAATTCGGGTTTGTTTATGAATGCAGAGAACCTGGCCAACGCTAGCGTTGGGTTTTCGGTTTCGATGTCACACTTGCTCAAACCCCAGATAATCTCAGATAATCACTCCGCTCTACCCAGGAATCAAGAATTTAGGCACTAGAATCTCACATGCTCTCACAAACCGAAGGCAGTGCTGCGCTCAGGTGAGATGAGGGGAAGGGGGTGTGGAGGTAGAGAGGCAGCCATGGCCCAGACACTGGGCAGGTTGAATCCTCAGCGGGAGCTGTAAGGCTCCTTTGTTTTTGTACAGAGCAAGGAACTGCGCTTGATACACCCTTTGTTGTGGTAGAAAGAAGGGGTAAACGATGCTAATGATGCTAGTAATGAATGTGAAATAGAACATATGCCACCTATTTATCTAAAAGGAAATTTAAAACCTAGGGAAAAGAAATCAACCCTACTGTAAGGACCATTCAGTAATTCAAGCGTTTTATTTTAAGGTGCTGTCCGAGGCCACTAGCTCTAGAAGTCCAGCCCTCAACAACCACTTCTAAAGACCACAACTCCCAGACTGACCGCGACCTCGGCGCATGCGGCCTGGTGACCTACGCCTACATTTCCCAGCGGCCCGAGCGGCTACGCTGACGCACGCGTGCGCCCTTGCGTCTCTCTCGCCGCCTCGGCTTTGACCTACAGCCACCCGGAGAAGATGGCTTCCTCTGCAGTGTCCGGGCTCTCCCGGCAGGTGAGAGAAGGGAGCTCCTGAAAACTAGCGAGAGGATCCCTTCTAAAGTGACACGTAGCAGAGCCCTAAGAGCCACAGAGCGAGACCACAGCTGGGGAAGCGTGGCCGCCATTCAGCGTTGTAGGGCCCTGCGAGTGGGAGCGACGCAAAGCGCTCGGGCGGCCCTACCTCCCTGGACGTCCGCGGGGCTGGCGGTGCAGGGGGACGCGTGCCTGACCTTGGCGTCTCCGAGCACAGCCTCGGGAGCAGCTAGTTTGAGGCGCACGGGAAAGGGGCGGGGGAAGGCTCTCCCCTGGACTCCGAGGAAAGGATACAGCCCACCCCCAAGTCATTGAACCTTGTCGTTGTGGTCAAACCTGCCAGGGGTCTCTAGTAATGCTAAGGAGTATTTATAAAACACATTTCACATTTTTATAAAGAAAATGAGACCGAAAAGTTTAAATGACTCGTCCTTGGCTGCTCAGCCAGGAAGGGGTAGGTAGAGCTGAGATTCGAACCCACACGGTCATACAGAAGATGGAGTTGGAAAGAAAATTCGTGGTCTTTATACCACATAGCAACACTCTGCTTTACACGTCATGACACCTTACAGCTTAGGTAAGTTTTTCATAAGTGAAAAGGTCTTTTAATCCCTACAACCACTTGTGTTATAGAACAGTTCAGAACTGGAATTATTTGAAGGTGAGCTGTGCCCTTGCAGATGCTTTTTAAGCAACGAGTTCCAACTCTGTTCCTTGATAGACTAGATGCCATTTCTCAGAACTAGGGTCAGTTCTCACATCAGACTGCTGCAGTACTAAGGGGATTAATCTTTCTTTTCCGATAGCATTTGGATTCTAAGAAGGTACATCTCTTGCAGATCATGACTGGAATCCTCTCACTTTTTATTAAAATCCTTCCTCACGGGTGGTAACAAAAGCCAGAAATTTGGGGTTTCTTGGAACATGTATTTCATCAGAACTTGTGTTTTCTCTCTCATACTGGTGTGCTAGCCTCAGCCTGTTCCTAGCAAACGAGGAAGTTGGTGGGAAAGCAGTTTCCCAGGCGGCTATGGATGATGCTTAGTGGTGAAATTTACTCCTTGGGAATAAAGAGCAGCTCGTGTAATCTCCGTGATGATACTAAGAAACTAATCACTTAAAATGTCTTATTGTTTTAAAGGTGCGATGCTTTAGTACATCTGTGGTCAGGCCATTTGCCAAGCTCGTGAGGGTATGTCAACTTTTGTTACCAATCGTAAAGTAAATGAAAGTGCGCGGTTAGGGCATGGACTTTTGTATAAGTACTACCTAAACCTTTCTGCGTGATTGGTAGGTCCCAAAATGTGATGTGTGCGTGGGGATAGGGAATGGAATAAGTTGAATGCCTGGTGTGCAACAGGCCCATGCTTAACCTTTGTGGGAATTTCTTAAAATCCCATAACAATGATGGGAAATAGCTGGTCTTTTGTTTGCAAAAGAGGAAACAGACTGGGAAAACTCGAGTCTGGTCTCAGGGCTGGACTGGAACTAGATCTTTCTTCAAACCTGAGCTCTTGCACTGCAACCATACAGAACTGCTAAGCATATGTAGTCATATATTGATGGCAGCGCGTAGGAAAAAGCCTACAGTTTTTTGTGAAAAATAATTCAAGCATCAGGCATTCAGTAAGCTGCTAAAGAGCTCCATTAAACTGAACATTGATAGGGAGACGCTATAGGGGAAATTTATAGTGTCACCATTGAATGTTTTCTTGGCTCTAACATGTGCAAAACTGTCTTCTATCAGTGTTTAAAATCTCCACTATGTGGAACTGATTAATTACTGAGTTCAAAGGAAGCATAAGCTCATTTCAGAATCCATGTAATAATTGATTTATAGTTACCGCTGGAAGGGACTCTAGGTACCATATTTCCCAAGCACCACATTTTAAGATGAAAAATCGGAAGCTCAAAAATTGGAAGATTAAGTGACCTAGCCGAGGAAACATCCCTGATTTGTTTGAGAATTGCCATTCAGGATAGCTTTCTGATTCCATATTTGGTATTTAAACTTGTGTGCTCTAAACAGTGTATTTTAATATACGTATTTAATCCTGCTATTGGCAGAATGATATCTGAAGTGATTTTCCTTTTCTCTTCCTCCCCCACCCCATCCTTTTTTTAAAGCCACCTGTTCAGGTATATGGTATCGAAGGTCGCTATGCCACTGCTCTTTATTCTGCTGCATCTAAACAGAATAAGCTGGAACAAGTAGAAAAGGAATTGTTGAGAGTAGCGGTAAGTAGCTCTTCTGTTTATTACTTACTAAGTTTCCATCACAGGTTTTTTCCTTATTTGGCCATGTTTCTCTAGTGAGGTATATCCTAAGTGAAAATGAACTACAAAAAGAAAAAAGAAAGAAAACCTGTTTTCTGTAATCATGTTGATAGGAATAGTACTGGGTATTGTTATTCTGAACCTATTGTATAATAGGTACAGGCAGATACGAACAAGGATATTATTAATATTAGGAACCAAGATTTGAGGCTAAGAAGAAATAGAGGTCACCTTTGAAAATCTATGCTTGTATTTCAGGCAGTTCTAAAATAGTCTTTAGAATGTATTATGACTTGCTTTGCTGGGAATTTTCTTTATGGAGCCTTTCCTCATTTTCAATTTTTTATTTTATCCCCAAGATGTGGGAGGGAAATAACCAAGCAGAGCACTCTGGGCAACAAAATCAGCAAAGGTGTATTGAGCTCCAGTACAGAACTGACAGATGGGGAAGCTACAAGGGACAGTTTATTTTTACACTTTGTTTTTTTAACCTGGAAAGAAGAGTGAATTAATTGAATTAACAGAAGTGTACCAGTGTAACTTGGGAAAATCTGTTGTAACTTTAACCGAATTTTCTAGTTAACATGTTTCTGTCCACTTTGTTGCTTCCCCTTCTCTTGCTTTATAGCTGCCACCTCCGACAATAAGCTCTGCATTAAAGGAGGAGAGGGAGGGGCGCCTGGGTGGCTCAGTCAGTTAAGCCTCCGACTTCAGCTCAGGTCATAATCTCAGGTTTCTGAGCTCGAAGGCACAGAGCCCGCCTCACATCCTCTCCCTCTCTCTCTGCCCCTCCTCCACTTGTTCTCTCCCTCTCTCTCAAATCAAATAAATAAACTTAAAAAAAAGGGGGGGGGGAGAGGGAGACACAGTCTAGCGTATACTCTCTCTAGAGAAAGTTTTGCACTTTTTTAGTTTTATGTTTTAAGAATTTCTTCTATTTTTAATCTTATTTCTGAAGTTTTTTTTTTATCATACTGTTCAGAAGAAAAAACCCTGATGAGGCTAGTCATATAGGATAATATTTATTCTGTTCATTTTTCATCTCAAGCTTTTTTTTTTTTTTTTTGGAATTTTTGTCCTAGCAGACAGTAATGTTCGTTCCATATTCCTTTCTCTGTCCAGTTAGCTCTACAGATGATGCTTACTGTCTGAGTTGGTGTGACCAACCCACAGAGTCAACAGCCTTACTGTTGGAGACACTTGGGAGAGGGGTACCAAGAGCAGACAGGATCACACACAGGCATTTTTGGAGGTGATAATTATTGCCTGCTACTTGTCATTTATGGCCATTTTGTTTATTTTTTTTTAAATTTTATTTTTTTAATGTTTATTTTTGAGAGAGAGAAAGGGACAGAACACAAGTGGGGGAAGGGCAGAGAGAGAGAGAGAATCTGAAGCAGGTTCCAGGCTCCGAGCTGTCAGCACAGAGCCCGACACAGGGCTTGAACCCACAAACCATGAGATCATGACCTGAGCCAAAGTCAGATGCTTAACCAACTGAGCCACCCAGGCGCCCCATATATGCCCATTTAAAACCGAACAGTGGTATTCACAATGGAGTGACCTAGATTGTGGGTGTTAAGAATGGGGTTTGACTATAACCTGGAAATCAGTTAAGATGTGGAGACGTAGAAAGGAGGCACTTACCTTAAGACTCTTTGTAAATGAAAATTAGCAATTTTTTGGCACTGAGAGGAAAGTGATGCTACACAGGTGCCACTAACTGCCCATCGGATGATACAACAGAGAAAGATGGGAAACACGAAAAACCGGATTACCCAAATGCCAGCTTTTAATTTGCGTAAGTCCTCGATTTTTATGGAAAATTGTTTCTATGGAGCCAGTCGAGTCGAAGTTTTAGCATTAGGTGGTGTATTACAGGTAGCCTGGATTAGAGCAGATTCTGGCCGAGAGCCTGGGAGAAGGTGCCAGCAGTGAGTGAAAGGCTGACAGGTATTTAACTGAAAGATGCCCAGACGGAAACAGCCATTGTTTTGTTAGAACCCTGGCCTGATACTAAGGGGAGCAAGGTGCCGGAAGCTACCCTGGGTCGCTGAGGACAGACATTTATGAATTAACAAAATGGAGACGTGTGGTCCCTCTCCTGGTAGCTGCACTCCCACTGTTCGTCCACTCTGCCTCCCAGGCTGATTGAGGCTGCTCTGGAAACACCAGAGTTCTCTCGCGGGGCTCTGTAAGAGGCAGCACAGAATCAGGATCACTCTGACACAGAGAGGCCCCCCTCCAGGGGAATAACAGGGAGACTTCCTTTGCTGTTAGAGCACCTTTTCAGCTGAGTATTACCCATAGTAAATACATTAACATATGCAGTTCGTTGAATCTCGGCTGCTTAGTTTTTCTGTAATCTCTCTTGAAAAGCAAAAATAAATTTAAGAAACTTCATAAAGTATCTTTAAATTTTTCCAAGAAGTACCATTATATCTTGTGTAAAACCAGGGTATGGTGTATTCTCAAAGGCAGAGAAAATTATTTGATTGTAAACTTTTCTTCATACATGCTTTGAGAGTGCTAATTTAATGAAATACATGACTCATAACAAAATATGTTGTGGCAGCGAGGATCGTTCATGCACTAAAGAGTTGAAGAAATTATTTTTTTGGTACTTTCAGCAACTCTTGAAGGAACCCAAAATGGCTGCTTCCATTATGAATCCCTATGTGAAGCGTTCCGTGAAAGTGAAAAGCCTAAACGACATGACAGCAAAAGAGAGGTTCTCTCCCCTCACATGCAACCTGATCAGTAAGTATTAGATCTTTTCTACTGAAAATCTTGCCGCTGGAAGTGTGATCCGTGGACCAGGAACGTCAGCATCACCTACCTGCCTTTTGGCCGTGATCTAAGGACTTAGCCAACCTAATAAATCAACCTACTGCATTTAACTAGCTCCCCAAGTGAATTGTTTGTGAGTTAAAGTTTGAAGAGCACTGTCTAAAGGATATGACCGTGTAACAAAGTAATTGCAGCCACTACTTTTCAAACCGTGGAGAAGACAGATAGGATTCATAGCAAGGAAACGGTGTGTAACCAGTGGCTGTATCTCTGTCCTCAAAGACATTTGCATTGTTTGGTACATTAGGCTTGCTTTTCAAGTCCCATGGCCAGCCCAGAATACATGTTCCAAAGAACATGTATTCATGGCATCATCTTTGAATATAGATAATATGTTAATTTGGGGATTTGTAGCCAAACATTGGAATCTAACCTGAAATATGAAAATCAGGTTGCAGGCCATGGTCAGGAAATCGGTTGGAGATCTGTAAGGCCTCCCCACACACCTGGCTGTTTTAAATGCTTGTCAGTGGTGGGTTTTTTTAAACACTGAATATATTTTTTAAATACCAAGCACCATCTTCTTCATTCACATTCTTAAAGGACATTGAATATAGCATTCTAAGGCCACAAATCTAAGTTTGCTTTTGAGGTGAATATAATACCTCGTGAATAACCTAGGGGTTTTTGTTTTGTTTTGTTTTGTTACAGTAGTATACTAACATACAAATATAATTTGTTGTCAGTTTGGCTTACATACAACACCCAGTGCTCATCCCAACAAGTGCCCTCCTCAATGCCCATCACCCACTTTCCCCTCTCCCCCACCCCCATCAACCTTCAGTTTGTTCTCGGTATTTAAGAGTCTCTTATGGTTTGCCTCCCTCCCTCTCTATTTGTAACTGTTTTTATTTTCCCCTTCTCTTCCCCCATGGTCTTCTGTTAAGTTTCTCAAGATCAGCATATGAGTGAAAACATACCTTTCTCTGACTGACTTATCTCACTCAGCATAATACCCTCCAGTTCCATCCATGTTGCTGCAAATGGCAGGATTTTATGCCTTCTTGTTGCCAAGTAGTATTTCATTGTATATATATACCGTATCTTCTTTATCCATTCATCAGTTGATGGACATTTAGGCTCTTTCCCTAATTGGCTATTGTTGAAAGTGCTGCTGTCAACATTGGGGTACGAGTGCCCCTAGGCATCAGCACTCCTGTATCCCTTGGGTAAATTCCTAGCAGTGCTATTGCTGGGTCATAGGGTAGGTCTATTTTTAATTTTTTTGAGGAACCTCCACACTGTTTTCCAGAGTGGCTGCACCAGTTTGCATTCCCACTAACAGTGCAAGAGGGTTCCCTTTTCCCCACATCCTCTCCAGCATCTATAGTCTCCTGATTTGTTCATTTTAGCCACTCTGACTGGCATGAGGTGGTATCTCAGTGTGGCTTTGACTTGTATTTCCCTGATGATGAGTGATGTTGAGCATCGTTTCATGTGTCTGTTGGCCATCCGGATGTCTTCTTTGGAAAAGTGTCTAATGAATAACCTGTTTTGAGTGATTTTGATGTTACTGAGACACCTTCACTTTCCCAGATTTGCTTGCTGAAAATGGTCGCTTGAACAACACCCCTGGAGTCGTTTCTGCCTTTTCGACCATGATGAGTGTCCACCGTGGAGAAGTTCCTTGCACAGTGACCACTGCATCCGTAAGTGACAGCTTGTTGCTGCTGTATTTGCTTTGACATCCGTGCATGACGTTTTGCATAATGAAAAGAAAAAAAACAGGCTAAAATCCAGAAATCGGGAAAGGTGATTGGTCACTTAGGAGGTTTGCTTCACTTCTTACACGAGCTGCCATGAACCTGCGCTTTGGAGGGGCCGGTGTGTGTCCCGTTAGTGCCTCCCTACCCGCTGACTGTTCGGAAGGACGAGACTGGACTCAAATGTGTTAGGAAGTAGTGGTTTATGTTCCCTCACAAGTTGGAGTTATTTCACAAATCCCTTGGTAAGTAGTCTCCTGAAACTGGACTGTCTAACCTTTGGTGGCAGCAAATGGGAAGGGTGGGAAGGGCAGGCCCTTGTGGAGTTGGTGACGTGGCTGTAATAATAGACCTATATGCCGAGTACTTCGTAATGTATTATTTAATGGCAGCGCTGTATGTGAGGTAGAATTATCCTTATTTTACAGATGAGTGAACCCAGGGAAATTAAGTCATTTGCCCAAAGTGACAAAATAGGGAATCAGGGTTTGAACATGGCCCTCTCTCTCACAAGAGCATGTACCTTAAGCTGCGCCACCTCCCCAGAATTCCTTTTGTTGATGTCCTAAGTACGTATTTTCTCCCTACTGTAGTTCAGACCGCATAGGAAATCAGCCTTGAGGGGCTTACTTCTCAGTAGAGGACGGCGGATTTGCTTGGAATACGCAGCACCTGACCTCATCTAGGTTAATGTTTCTGGTATTTCAAAGATACTCTCACTCTCCAAAAGAGCACGGCTTCAGAGAGACATTTTACCCCAGATCATGTATTTGCACGTTTGTAGTTCATAGTCGGTGCCATGAAAGTGCACAACTGACTGCGAATCCTTACAGCTCAGGCATCTGCCCGGGCCCACTGGGCCTGCCCCAGTTCTCGGTGACAGCAGGGCCCAGATGAGGCTTCACCAGGCAGGTCATACCATCCCCGTGGCTGAGCACTGGTATAAATTATGTCATTCAGTGAGTACAAGGACATGATTTTTTAATTTATTTTTTACTTTTAATTAAAAACCTTTTTTTTTTTAATGTTTATTTTTGAGAGAGAGACCGAGCGTGAGCAGGGGAGGGGCAGAGAGAGAGGAAGACACAGAATCCGAAGCAGCCTCCAGGCTCTGAGCTGTGAGCACAGAGCCCGATGCGGGACTCGAACCCACAAACCACGAGATCATGACCTGAGCCGAGGTCAAACGTTTAACTGACTGAGCCACCCAGGCGCCCCAAGGACATTATTTTTTAAAGGGTGCATATTTTTGTAAAAGTTTTTTAGAACCAACTGTTGCTAGTGCAGCAGTGTTTGATGTTGAAACTCCCGGGTAAATAAGTTTCCACTGTTCAAAAACAAAAATTATTCCTTGATTAGTGACTAAGGGCACAGTCTGTAGAAATAGACTGATTTCAAATATTGCAGCAACTGGGACCTTAACCACCCTGAACCTGTTCTCTCCTACGGGAAATGGGAATAAGAGCCGCTGGCCGCCCAGAGTTGTCCCGGTTAAAGGGGGTGGTGGGTGTGAAATGCCAGCACAGACCGGTGCCTGGCACCCGCTAAGCCTCTGAGCGGGAGGTGTGCACGTACTTCGGAGCTCTGTAACCTTGGAGGCCTGGCGAATGACGTCTTGATTAAACACCAGCAGACTTTCACACCAGCTCCCCCAAGAGGCGTTGTTAGATCTTTGCGAAGATGGAAAGCCTTATCTGCTAGCCTGTGGACCCTTAGGTGTGGGGGTAGAGAGGATTTGTGACAAGAGGCCGCTCCTCCAGCCTTTCTCACTCTCCCCTCACCAGGAGTAGGAGTTCAGGCAGAGAGAACACAGGCTGACGTAAGTGCTGGCTCTGTCAGAGTCAAGTGCAGAGCCGTGCGGCCAGGCGTTCCCCGTGAGGCTCGGAGTGCAGCGTGCTTCTAGAAGCTCCTGGGAACCAGAGGTCTTAGAGATGCTAGAACCGGGTCAGATTGCAGCTCTCCATCCAAGGACATAGTGGCCTCCTGCCATGCCCACAGGGCTGCACAGGAGAGGCCTGTGTCATCAGGCAGCATTAACTTCAGTATTGGGGGGGGGGGTCCTCCTCAGTCGTGTCTAAGTCGTACCGCTGATACCAGGGAGCAGAGACGGGGAGGGAGTGGCATTTATGGGCATCAGTGACCCGCCCAGTGAGCTCGCCGAGGTGTTCTTGTGGGACGGGACATTGGCATGTTCCCGGCACACCAGCGGTGTGAGTAACTTGCGGTGCAGCTCCTGGAACGGCCCAGAGACCACACAGGAATTCACAAGGCCTGTCGTGCTGATGTGTGCCAGGGGTATTTTCTTCCTGAGCTTTTACGTGGAAAGTTCTGTTCTGCTTTATCTACTTAATTAAAGGATGGTTTTGTCCTTTTTTTAGCCTTTAGATGAACCCACTCTTGCTGAATTAAAAACAGTCCTGAAGAGCTTCCTAAGTAAAGGCCAAGTATTGAAATTGGAGGTTAAGGTAGGTTTTTAATTATGTATGGTGTGTTTCCTCAGGTTCTTTGACACTGTTGAGTGGCTGTAGAAACTGAAAAATTAAATCTCCCCAAATACTAAATTGTTTCTAATAGAAATTTTATGTTCTCAATTTAAATGATTATGGATTCCATTCACAATCTGACTTCTTTTTTCTAGACATAATAACATCTTAGATTTGTACAGCATGTAGACTTTTCAAAGCACTTTTTCATCTTTCCATTCGATCAATGAAATATCACTGCTTTTCCACACTTCCAACCTATTTTCTTTCCTAGATTGATCCGTCCATCATGGGTGGAATGATTGTCCGTATTGGAGAGAAATATGCTGATATGTCTGCGAAAACCAAGATTCAGAAGCTGAGCAGGGCCATGCGGGAGATTTTCTGAAAGTGTTGATTTTCTGTCCATGAAAATCCCTAAACTTGTAGCAACAATAAAATGCTTCCTGAACAGAACATATACTGTTTACTGTCTTTTTTGAAGTGGAAATACAGAGAACCTTATTTTCTTTCTTTCAGAATCCGCCCAGCTAAAAGGTTAAAAGCCCTGTTGATTGGAGATTTTAGTTTGCGTAGATTACTCTTAGGAATTTATGGAAGTTTGTGTCATTAGGAAGAACTGTTAACATTTATTGAGGCCTTTATTGCAGGCACCATTAAGTCCTTAATGTGTCTTACCTCACGACCTTGGCCTCTGGGCTCAGAGCCTGGGGAGGGGCTGACCCTGCGGGCGGAGTTGATGCCAGCAACCAGGCCAGTTACCGCCCCGGAGTTTTAGTTGTCGGTGCCCATGTCCAGTCACAGATCCTGAAAGCGGGCCTCGCAGCCCCCAGGACCTGTGCTGGTCAAGACATTGGCGGCTGCCCCTCGCCGTCCTGCTTCGTGCTTCTTAACAGCTTCCGCGGCACGTGGACCCACGCCTGTTGCTGTGCCCCGAGGTCCAGCGTCAGCCAGGTGAGTGCGTGTGTTTAAGGTACTGCAGACAGGGCCAGCTTGTGCCATCTGACCATTCTAACAAGTTCTTAAGTCCTGTGCATCTTGTTTTAAACCCAAAGTGACCCGTCTTAACAGCCCTGCCCTTCATCTTCTAGTAAATATAAGGGCAGTGACGCTCTATATAAAGGCTCTCAGATAGATTCTGGCTAAAAAGCAGTCTTCATTCTGGAATCTACTAGAAGAATGCCATTAATCTAACAAGGATTCGTTCCCTCCCTCCCACTGCGGGCAGAGGTCTGGATCAGAGCTGCGCACTCAGCAGAGGGCAGCAGGGTAGCTGTCCCGACCCCTGTGAATGTCCTCACAACCGAGGACTGGCCAGGAGCTTCGGCCCGGATAGGAAGTGGGGACGCTCTCCCCGCCGCAGGCAGCTGTGCCGGCGGTGGCCGCACCGCTCGCTGAAGGCACCGCTCTGGCCGGACTGCCCGTTGGTCCTGCTGATTCTCCCAAGACCTTTCCGGCCAACCAGCAGACGGGCAGCGGAGTCCCGTTCCCACAGGCTGGGCCCAGACAAAAGGCAGTTCTGCTCTGATAATCAGCTGATCTGAAAGGGTGGCCTGAAGGCATTTCTCCGAGACTCCCGCTCTGTGTGTGGCCACTGCACTTCGGGTTGTGAAGTACATCCCGACGGACTGGAACCTTGGGAGTACCCGGCACAGGCCAGGCACACACATACGCCCACACCACCAGAAAGTTCCGTAAGTAAGGGGACGTGACGCCATCTACAGGGAAGTTCGTGATGTCGACTCCGGCTGCTCTGCACCCTGGGACGGTAGACTGGCGGCTAGGAATGTGCCCTGGAGCCCCCCAGGGGGTGTGGGTGCGAGCCTGCTCTGCTGCTTCCCACGGGTGGGGCGCCCCGGCTCCTCCACACCTGGCTTTCGTCCCCTGTAGACGGAAGCGATCATGCTCACTTCCAGAGGGGCCGCAACAGGGAAGCAAGAGCACGAGCCAGTGCGGGGAGCGGAGGCGGAAGGGTGGCAGTAAACATTGATTACTGGCTCCGTGGCCTGCCACTTTCCTGGGTCGTGTGACCCCAAGGATTGCTGAAACGCAGCACCCACCTGACACATTATGGTCACGTGGCAAAGTCCCTCCGGTACTGCCTGCAGAAATCTGTCCTCAGGGTTTGTCCAGCACTCCCGGTCCCTGATAGGCCATTAGGATGACTCCTGCTCCTTTGGTCCTCCAGGAAGGCCTCCCCTAGTAAAATACGCTGATCCTGACATACCCCCCTCCCAAATAGGATGCTGCTTTTGAGGCCACTTCGTGCGTCTTGACGCTTTACAACAACTCTGTGATACAGGTGGAGCAGAGATACCGCCTGAGGAGAGAGATTGAGGGGCCCTAGCGTTTGCTCAGTGTCACGTGCTCGGCCGGCTGTTGGATCACGTCCCTGAGCCCTGTCTGCCTTCATCCTAGCTTGCCTCGTGCCTACAGCCAGCCCGACACCGCACCAGACGGCATCCCACACGCGTGAATCACGCGTAAAACCACAAGCTTCTAAGACACCGGACGACTGATGGACAAAATATCTTTGGGAGAGGGGTACCCGGGGGGGGTCGCTCAGTTAAGCGTCCAACTCTTGATTTGGGCTCAGGTCGTGATCTCATGGTTCATAAGATCAAGCTCCATGTCAGGCTGTGTGCTGACAGCACGGAGCCTGCTTGGGACTCTGTCCCTCTCCCACTCACGCTCTTTCTCTCTCTCAAACTAAGTAAACACACTTAAAAAAAAGTCAAGTTGTGGATAAGTATATAGCTGATTTAAAAGAAAGCAATTAACAAAAGTGAAACGTTTTCTATAAATTATGTAATTGAACATTGCCTTGTACAAGGGAAGTGCTTGGTGTGTATTAGCTATTAATGTAAGAACATCTAACACACACACAGACACACACATGCACACAGAGCAAGAAAATACAGGAATAATGAGCATCAAAATGTTAACATTTATTTTTGTGTGGAAGAATATCTCCACTAATTGATTTTATTTCCTTTGTATTTTTCTGAGCTTGCTGAATTTTCTGCATTAACAAATATTACTTCTATAACTAGGAAAAAACAATAAATATTCTAGAATAAAATATTTCCTACTAAATTTGGTTCAAGAGGTACCTACTCAACATGCTTTATATCAGCAATTCCTTCCACTCTCTGAGCTGTGCAACAGGACCGTATCGATCGCAGAGACAATGAGTTGTAGTTTGGAAAAGCACTATTTTCTTGGTTTATAATGATTTTAATTTTTGAAACTTCAAATAATAACCAAGAAAAGCACAGGGTTTTTATGTTTACCAAAAATGGGACCTACTGATTTAAAAATAGGGCAAAGACATGCTATTTTATTGTGAAAATGTTTTTTAAGGTCCTATAACAATTCAACTGGAGTTCAAGCCAACCCAAGAACTTTAATGTCTATTTAGTTTTGCGGGGGGGGGGGGGGGGGAGGGGCAGAGAGAGGAAGACACAGAATCCAAAGCAGGCTCCGGGCTCTGAGCTGTGTGCACGGAGTCTGATACAGGACTTGAACTCACAAACCACAAAATCATGACCTGAGCTGAAGTGAGATGCTTATCCGGGTCACCCAGGCCCCACGACCTCAGAACTTTAACACTGGTTCACATTCAGAGAAATCAGTGATGAAATAGGAATTTTGCCTTAAAACCAGATCAGAAGAAAATGCCATAAATCATCCCCTAAAATTCAGGTAACAGTAAAATTCAGTGTTGGGTCTGCCAAGGGCGCCCAGGGTTACGACTCAGGGTTGTGAACACGCAGCGTTGTCTGCGTCGGAAACTTCGCGGAAAGCCAGAGCGATCCTCGGAATGTCCTGGTAAGACAAGCTGAGCTGTGTGCTCACCCCTCAGCACCCCTGGCATTTCTGCTGCCACCGCTCAGAACTGCTCAAGTTCTCGGAAGGAGTCGGTACCGGGAGATGCATTTCTACCTGGAACCACCATTTGTGCGCAGAAAGCGTGGGAAGGGTGGTGGGTTTGGTCCGCTTAGTTGTCCTTCCCCAACTCCAGCCTTCCCCGTGGGAGAAGGAAGCACACAGGAAGGGGAGCCATTGGCCGGGCTGTTTCCTGCCTGCTCAGAAGGGAGGTGGGGCAGAAAGAACCCGAAACAATCCACCGGAACAGGGTTGGCTTTCTCGTTTTATTCATGAACCATGTGAATTGAAACCGTACAGGTCAAAATGAACAAAGAGCTGTTTTGAAGAGATTGTTCTTTTTAGGGTCAAGATACACAGGAATAGCCATCTGTACTGGTGTCGCTACTGGGTTAAGAAAAACAAAATCAGTTACCATAATCTGAATCAGTAAAATGTAACGTTTCATACATAATAAGGTGCCAAAAGGAACACTCGACCAGGAGAACTAACCTCAGCTTCTTTTAAACAAACAAAAAAAGCAACCTAATGTCTTGGCCCTGCTTCATCAAACCTTGGACGAATACATAATTCTACAATTTATAATAGAGTCTAATAATGTTTAGAGCTCCATTGACATTACATATCAGACAATATAGTCTCCCTTTTATGGAAAATTAACCAGTACCATTATTTGGCAACAGAAGTATATTACAGTCAACAGGACATCCATGGCGGGGGTGAGGGGTGGCTGAGTCTCACCCCCGGGGAAGGGTTGTGAGGGAAGCAACATGCCACCAGCAATGGGACCCATTTGTCACGAGGGACACGTGTCAGACTGATACATTCTTTTCCAAACAGGTAAAGGCTAGCTGGAGTGGCCTGCAGGCACCGCTGGGTAGGACCCCCAGGCTCTGGCTTTTCCTGTCCCCAAAGTTTTCTGAACAACTACGGCCCGAGGAGCAGTTGACTGGCTCATTCCCACTCAGCCCCGTTGCTACCCCAGCCAAGAGGGCACGGCGCTAAGAAAGGTCAACACCTATGCTGGGCGGATGGACCAGAGCTGGTCCAGTTCTGACGAGCTGGCCTGAGATGCCCAGCCCCCTGCCCCCAGGTTGAGCTTGAACAAGGAGATCTCTGAACGGCCCCATCTTTGGGAAGAAAGTCAGTTACATCCACCAGGACAGCTCCTCAAGGTGATTTGCGGATTCCTCGTATGCCTCAACAGATTCCAGGAAGCTCCCAGAAATCACAGCTTCCCACCCTGGAAGTCCAGGAATCACTTGGACTCCAATGTTCACCGATCTCAGGCTTATCAAAAAGGAACTTCCACTGCTGGTTAGCGGCAAGAAGCACGTAGCTAACCGTTGAAGGAAATGTTGAAAACCCGGCGCTCACACTCCCCACGAGTCCCTGCAAGCCATCGGCCCTACACTCTCCACGGCAGTGACCCCCATGCAGTGCCCTGTCTTACCAGGAACTATTTGCTTTGTGGCATCACTCCCAGTCTGTTGGGGGAAGCTGGCCCCCCAGCTTGTCACCTCCTGAAATGACTTCCAACTGTATCTCTCAGGGGTTTAGACATCGAGTTTCACGGGCTTTTGTGTTGTATCTTCTCCTCGGTGGCCTGCAGGGACGTTTCTGGTGGCAAGTCTGTGCCCTAGAAGCATCTTGGGCTTCTGCCTCTTTTCTGGGAAGGGGAAGATGAGGAAGACATCTTGCCCCTGGGATCTCCATTAGGGACACCGGCATCTCAGAAGACTGCTCTGCCCTGCCTGTTTTGTGTGCCCAGAAACTCCAAATTTCACTCTTCAACCCACCCAGCTATGCAACAGGCAAAGGTGGCGAAGACACCCGGGGAAATTTCATTGAAAAGGCAAACATCAAAGGGATGTGCCCAATCTACCCAGGAAGAGAACTGCAAAGGGTGACCTGGAAGTCAGGGTGGGGGTCAGGGGAGGGAGGGGGGTAGGGAGTCCTTCCCATGTTCTGAACTCTCTAGAAGGATGTTTGGTTCAGGCCTGAATTCCTGATCAATCTGCCAGAACTCATGGAAGCCTCTGTGGCACATGGATCTGATGGGAAACAGGCTCTCAGTACTCTCCTCCTTCCTGACACAACCACCTTCCAGAATGTTACCTGTTCAAGTCAGTTTCTAATGAAACAGAAGGTCCCACCCGAGGTCATGGCTACAGGATATGTTTCATTTCTTCATACCACCCATTTCATTTAAACTAATCATATTCTCTGCCCCCAAAATGACTTCTTTGAATTTCTAACATATGCAACTCAGATTTTCTTTTTAATATAAGAAATTTAGTTGGGCTGAACCCAAGTAATCTGATTAAGTATTTTCTACTCCTGGAATAGGTTTTTAATTTTTTTTCTATACTTTTATGCACTTAAATTAGATTCCTAAAATACTCTCATTATACATACAGAAAAATAATCTCTCAATGACGAATCACATTTTACAATAACAAGTTAAATATTTTGACTACAGAATCTATGTTAGTTTATGCAACATTTACCAGCATAGCCTCTTACATACCATATATACAGTTAGTCATGGACATTCCCATAAACACACAGCAGAGATTTCATGACAAACCTTTCAAAGAGCATAACTTTTTCACTTTATGGATTGGAATTCTGCATTTTTCTTAGCTGGAAACTGTATCAAACGCAGAAAACCAGATGCCAAGAGCTGATTATCATACACAGGACATTTTTTGTTGTAGATTTCTCATCTATATACATGTATTTACACATATGTTGACCACCTATAGACGTGAGGGTACAAAGCTAATGTAGCTAAGGCAATACAACATGAATTATATGATTGCCAACTTCTCAATCTACGCAGGGCTACGGAAGGTAGAAGGAAGGGGGCCAGGAGGGTATAGACTTCAGCTAGCTGGGTTTCAGCAGACAACATCTAAAGCTGGATTCACAGTTCAAAGACACTTGGGCTATTGGCAATGCATGTTTTCGATGCATGTGTAAAAATAAATATTACCAAAGATCTTGCCAGAATATCTACTTTCTGACACAGTGACTATTTAGCAGATGACATCTTAAGGATGTTGATTGGTAAAATGCGCATCAAAACGTTCATTTATGAAAATTAACGCGAACACAATGTTAATTACTCTGGAATTAACTTTCAGTAGTTTGGAAGGTTGCATTACGTGTAGCAACAAAGCTATAATTCGCTACTTCATTCAAAGTGACGCAGTCATACCCACACAAGATGAATGCGCAACGTCTGTGCAACTTTCGGTCAATATTTTTACTTAGCAAGCTTCGGGATTCCGGGCAGAATCGGGAAACAGAAAGGACTATTGCTCTGTGTGTGTAGGAATGAGACCGATTTGCCAAGAGGGAGCAGAACTGCAAATGTTGTGGAGCGTCCAGCCCAGCGCAAGAAAAGGAACAAGAAGTTGCTTTGTGAACAAGAAGTTGCCTGACGGAGCCGTGGACCTCTAAAACTTGAGGCTACTCACACACGGGGCTCTTTGCTCTCTCCTGAGCTCACCCTCCTCCATAGCCATCGGTGGGATCCTACAGGGAGAGCTGAGCTGGGTAGGCCCCACGTCCCAGAGGCAGGTGCCCCCAGACGCCTGGAGACTCCTCAGCTCTCTCTCCAGGGAGTGGCCGTGGACCAAGCCGCGTGCAGACCCCGGGGAAGGGGCACGCGCACCTCCCCCAGCCTCCTTGCTTCTCCTGTTCCTCTGGATGGTCCTCTGAAGGCAGAGGCTCAAAAGGCCTCCCTGTCCTACCGGGAAAGGGCAGAATAGCCCCCCGCGGCTGACTAAAGATCAAAGGGAACGGTCTTATTTCAAATTAGTGGGTTAAAGGCTCGAGGGCCTGGGCGCCTGGGGCACTCCCTGGACGGAGAGCTAAGAGAAGAGCAGATGACTCCCTCTCTGGCCGTGGGGCACACCTGTCACCGAGGGGTTTGGGTCTTGTACCCTCTGATTAGTCTGGACCGTTTGTGCTGCTATGAAATAAGAGCAGACGCTTTGAAAAGTATTTTCAGCTCAGCTCTCCCCGCCTCCACCTGCCAGGGAGACTTTACGAAGTGAGAAGACAGAAGGTGAAGCCCCACCTGCCTCAAGAACCAAGCGACAACACAGCGTGTCCGGGGCCAGCTTCGCGAGCGCGTGACCCGCACAGTCACACGGGAGCACGTGCTTGGTTCAATCCTCTGCCGCCACCACCTCAACCTTCTGAGTGATTTTCAACAAGGGGCCCCGATCTTCATTTTGTAGCGGCTCCTGAGCGCGACCACGGTGGGGTCAGGCCAGCCCGCTCCTCTGTTCAATCCACTTGGCTTCGTTTCCCTGGGCGCACACGCAAACACACACACACACCACACACGCATCACGTGCACACCGCACGCAGGCACGGCGCACGTATCACACACGCCACACACACTGTCAGGCTCACACGCATCCTCTCACACACATACACCACACGCGTTCACACACTATATACACTCATACTCGCACACACACACGCTACACATTTACACACCCCAGACCCCACACACAGCCGCCCCACGCTCTCTCACAACACCATACATGCAACCGCGGGGGCCGCAGGAGGTGGAACCAGCGCCCCCGGAGCCGCCCGCGGACCGCAGGTTTCCAACGGGAGATCGCCCCCTGGCGGCCACGGCGGGTAGGAAGGCAGCCGCTGATTCCTCGACCACACCGCAAACCCCTCTCTCTGGTTCCTGAATCCCCCTCTGCGCTAGGCCCCCGCTCTTTTCAGACGGAGACGCGGGAGGAAATAAGAGATTTGAGTATAAGAGGAGAAACACAGAGGAACAGAGTTTTAGAAACCCAGCCGCGCAGGAATGTTATTCTTTTAAATGACAAAAGCACAAAACCGGTGTTGTAGAAGAAAGGTCTCTATTCCTACCACTGCACAAAAAGAAACCCTGGTGACTGCTTAATTCTCAGGAAATATCAGAGAAACGCTCAATGGTTTTCAAGACTGACCAAATGAGCCCACTTCTGAACGCAGTTTTACCTGGTGGGCTTTGAATACTAAAATAGTCGCACTATTCAGATGATATTAACAATACAGGCGGCTATAGAAAGTAGAACAGAATCCACTTAAAAACAATTCACACGGGGGCGCTTGGGTGGCTCAGTTGGTTTAAGCATCCGACTCTTGATTTCAGCTCAGGTCGTGATCTCACGGTTGGTGGGTTCAAGCCCCCCTCCTCCCCCCCCCCACATCTGGCTCTGTGCTGACAGCACAGAGCCTGCTTGGGATTCTCTGTCTCCCTCTCTCTCTGCTCCTCTCCCACGCCCTGTCTCTGTCTCTCTCTGTCTCTCTCTCAAAAATAAACATTAAAAAAAAAAATTCACACAAACCCTGACATACAGTAGGGGCAAATCTACCCTGAAATACCACAACCACATACAGTGTCCAAAAACTTACTCTATTACGTATGTGTTATCTGGTTCTCCGAGGCCAGAGCAATGCGGGTTTCTCTTAATGGAGGAACTGATCTGCCTGTCACTGATATAATTATTTAGAGGTGGAGATGAGCTTTTACAAGCATTGGGTGGTATTTAAATAACTCAAAGTCAGATCTACAATTAGGCCATGAAAGCCACAGAGACAGGCCTTTCCTCTGTATCTCCCAGTCCCTAAGACAGTGGTCTAGTGCAGGGTGGGGACTCCCAGAATGAACAACACACTATTAGCCTTCCTGACTGAGTTACTAAGAGATCACAGCCCAGAGATAAGACTCCAACGTGTTGGCATCTGGGTTTTCATGCTCCCAAGATAGAGAGAGCTGTTAGATGTTTCTACCCTTCACGTGGAGTAAGATTTCCATGCTTATCAGGAATAGATTCTGGCTCCTACGGATATCAGGTGATGTACCTCAGTTGAGCGTGATGACCTACAAACACATCCTGGATCTGATACAGCGTGGGGTGAGGAAATGGGAGTTCTAGAATTTTCCTTCCCTTTAGCTCAAATAAACGGCTGTTTTCCAAGCATGATAGACATGCCAACTTGATTTGCACCATACTAAGCGGCCCCCACAGAACACAGCTCAGGGCACTGCCAGGAGAGTCTTGGCTGCTGACCTGGGCTATTCCCAGCAGAAAGGGGAAGGCCTGCAGGCATTTCGACACCTCAGGGCACAAACAGAAGGAGGTGTTACTTTCGCCGAATGCCTCATAGGGCAGCTCAGACCACAGCATCGGAGGCTTCACCTTGTCACCGGTTTCTGGTGCTACCCATTATGCTTTTCACCTGGTAGGAACTCGGCCTCCTATACCAGAAAGCAAAGGAGAAACAGCCAGGACCGACTGTTTCCCTCAACCTCACCTTCTGGCACCAGAGGCTCTGTATGTGTAGAGCAAGTCCATCTGGAGTAAGCAGACCCTTTGCTAACCTCATGTTCACCTCGAGTCTGAAAAGACCCCACCACCTCTGAAGTCTGCCAGTGTCCGTTTCAAAGTGCTCGTGACTGCTGTAAAGCTCATCTCCAACCTCAAAGGAGAAGGCAGTCAGAATAAAAGGAAAGGAAAGAGGAGGAAAGGAAAGGAGAGGAGAGGAGAGGAAAGGAAAGGAAAGGGAAGGAAAAAGGGAAGGGAAGGGAAGGGAAGGAAAAAGGGAAGGAAAAGGGGAAGGGAAGGAAAGGAAAGGGAAGGAAAAAGGGAAGGGAAAGAAAGGGAAGGGAAGGGAAGGGAAGGGAAGGGAAGGAAAGGAAAGGAAAGGAAAGGAAAGGAAAGGAAAGGAAAGGAAAGGAAAGGAAAAGATAGGAAAGGGAAGGGAAGGAAAGGGAAGGGAGCACATGAAATACAATTAAAACCCACTAGCTGTTTCCAACAGAAAGTTTTAACATTGTTACACACAAATACAAATTTTCTTCTGACAAATCAAAAAGTCCAACCAACCAGAAAAGGCTATTTGGAGTAGAGATGGAGAAGTCTTTTTCTCCTCATACAAAGTATTGGCAAACTCTAAATTATACTCCTAAATCTCCACCTTTCTAATAAAACCAGAAGCACTCATCCATTTCCCCTCGTTCTCCAACCCCACCGGATTCGAGAATGCTCCCACTCTGCATGGTCAGTGGCTTATGATTGCACCAGCCAGCTCCTGAAGGGACAGCTCACCTGCCTGGTCTTGGACAGCAGACCTCCAATCATCCTTCCCTGGTGGCTCTAGCATCTAACCCCCTGACTTCATTCCCACCCCGGAAGTCACAGGGGTGGGGGGGGGTGGGTACCAGGTCACCAAGATGCAAGTGATCAATTTACCCACTTTCTGATGGGATTTTCTTTTTTCAGTTAAATTCAGTACTATTCAACCACATGAAATCGGTTACCTTCACATACGTAGGTCATGCTCAAGCTCTTCAAAAAAGCAAAGAAGAAAAAAAAAGTCCCCTTTAACATTAATGTTCTTTGGAGCGCCGTTCTCTTTCCTGCCGTCAGAGGACAGAGACATGTCATCCAAGCAGTCAAACAAGGAAATCTGGCTCCATTTTCTCAAGCATCCCTGGTGACCCTAGCCTAGGAGAGTCCCCCTTTCGGGTCAGGCAAGCCCAGGATGTGAATGAACACCCTCCAGGCTCTCCTGGTGACAGCAGACCTGTTTCCAGGAGATGATCCTGTCAGCCTGCCTGCCAGGGAAGACAGTACCAGCCAGAGAAACCCTGCCCAGAGGGATTAGGATACGGATTGTCCATTCAGGAGAGCTAGTCTACATAAAACCCCAGTCCAAGGGCTCCCGTTCTCGGCACACAGCCTGAGAGCAGAAAAGCCCCTTGCTGGGCTAGAGGAAGTCAGTGTGGCTCAGAGTAGATGGGAAACTTACAAGGGCATGTGGAGGGCTGGGATCAGAATGCCAGGCTATAGTGGCCTACAGAAACCCTGCATTTAGAAGCAAAGCGCTAGGAAACGGATTGCTTATTGGAAAGAGACATTTCTTCTCTATGAAATTTAGCCCAGGCAGCCAAAAAGCCAGAAAACGGCAGCAAAAACAGGCTCAGAGCTGGTCACCAGTGATTACTCTTGTCATGAAACATCATAGGACCTCCAAGCCAAAGAGAATTTTCCAACCGAGCTGGCAACCAGGGCCCAATGACATTGTAAAGTCATTGTAAAGAGAGGTCAAAGAGATACCATGCACCGTCCACGTTTCTCTATCTCCTCCCCCACCCCAACATGACTCCTGAGTCACAGCTGGATCTCAGGGCCAGACTACGTCATCCACAAGTAGGATCGGTCACAGTATGAATTACACCAGTGAGTGCAAGGACGCCAATCCAGAATTGCTGTCCTGGAGGAGGCAGCTCAGGGATGCTCAACGTAGTCACTTGGGAGAAAGACTCACATACTGCTCTTTTGTGCCACATTAACTCCGATGATGGGACGCTGCGAGTGGGTGATGCCGTGAGTGGGTGACCGCCAGGCCTAAAAGGGCTACTAAGATTCTTGTCATTGTTCACACTACATCCTACCTGGATAAACAGTGATGACCAGCCCTGAAGCACAAAGAAAGCCAATGAAGAAAAGGGAGAACAGAAGGAAAGGGATTGGAATGGTGACCCAATACTACCCCGCTGACACATTGCATACGTTTTTTTTCTACCATAGAACACGTCCTTCACGAATACACTGAACAAACTGTATTGGGTATAGAAATAGGAAAGCATAAGTTGTATGTCTATTTATAGATTTAATTCCACACAGTTTCTTAACAACGTCAAAAAAATATAAACCTAAGGTATTTTCACTATATCTTCTTCTGGGAAGTGGTAAACAAATGCATGCCTGAAGTTCACCTTGGTCTGTAACAGTGTTCAGTTGAAAGTTTCTAACTAAAGGGTGTGTCTGTTTTAAAAAATACTCATGTCTGTTTGTTCGCGATACAAAATTCTACACTATCTTCAATAAATAAATAATAAAGTGTTTCTTAAAAGTATGAAATGTAAACTTTGTCGCCCTTTCTAACACACACATTTTAAAAATTGCTTGAAATATGACAGAGCTCTTATGGGAAATTATGACACTATGCATTCAGTTCCCAGCAAAGTGGAGACTCGGCCACTATGTTAATGCTACCACTTACAAAGCACTTCTACAACCCTAGTTAAATTAAGACCTACAATCGAAGAGAACGCTGTCTAACACAGGAAAGCTGGACTCCAGTACCAAGAGAACATGCAAAGAACATGTCATGACCACAACAAACTGGGATTAGGAGAACATTAACATGCGAACAAAATACGGCCCACACTTTTCATTAGCAAATCGAGTTATTATCTAGTTAACCAGCCTATCTCCTGGCTATTAAGGGGGGAAAAAAAAATCAAAGAACTCAAACCAAACAGCTTGGCACATGGTCATACGTTCCTGACTCTGGCAACAAGCACATGGGTTTCCATTACTGAGAGGTTGGTTGCATATGGAAGAATATGGGAACGAGTCTTGGGTCTTCCTCCCCAGATTTGTGAGGCGTGTATGCTCCTAGGGCCTTCCCCCCAGCATGTAATGGAGTTCCTTTACATCTTTCCATCCCACTTCCGGATCGTGACTTTTCTTTTTCACGTCTTGGGGACGTTTCTTTCTTGGGAACACACCAAAGACAGCTGCTAGAATTTCCCATGACAATCAGGATCCGGCACATTCAAGCAAAAGCAGGCTCAGAGCTGGTCACCAGCGATTACTCTTGTCATGAAACATCACAGGACCTCCAAACCAAAGAGAATTTTCCAACCGGGCTGGCAACCAGGGCCCAATGACATTGTAAAGTAGCCTTTCAGGTGACCTGTGGTGATCTAATCCAACAAAGTATAACTTTGTAGATAACAAGCTTCCTTAACCATCTTCCAAGCATGCTGGAAATCAAAACTGGGTCACCTGAAGGTAGCTAGTGATAGTTTTCATTGACATCTATCAATAAAAGACCTGGAGGGCACTGGAAGGGCTCTAACAATGCACCTGCTAGAATCTTCCATGGACCAGCTCTTCAAAGAGCTAGCCCACTGTCTGATTTGGAGACCACCTCCCCGACTGATCATATCCAGGGCAGCATTTCAAATAAGGTCCCGGTGGGGGAATAAGATTCTGAAGCAATGGCAAGACCTTCATAGTTACTTCTAAAACACACGAAGGACTAGGCATCATGGGCCCAGGGGCCTATGTGGGGACTGGTGGAAGGTTACATGAGTTCTCCAAAAATACAGACATTGCATTTATAAATCTATTTTACAGTGACCAGACCCAAGCCTCGGGCCCAGGGATGGGCCAGACTCCCAACCAAATCTAGCTGGGGGCTATGGGATTTCAAAGACCCTAGAAGCCATGATGAGGCCTGCAGTGAGGACGAAGGAAGACAGTTCTGCTTCATAAAATGGGAACTTGTTTGGGGGCGGGGGAAGGATTGTCAAGAATTATTCCTAAAAGTTTTGAGGGGCCTGTCTTCACTGTCCCGTTGCCCTGTGGCTAAACATCCAACGGTGGTCTTAGAAAAGCAACCCCATGTCCAGATCGCACCTGCTGCCTTGGGCTGGAGGAAGTCTACCAGCACACCAGGGCCTGCTCCCTATGGCTCATCAAACAGCTGCAGGTCTAAGCGGACCACAATCTCCCCTGTGGGGACTTCATGTAGCAGGAGACACTTTGTAACTGGGCCTTTGGAACCCTGGTCCTTCTTGATGTCGGCCACACGGATCTCTGTCCGACCCAAAAAATCTGAAAGGAGAAAGAACACCCTGCTCAGAGAGAGAATTCCTTAACTTCAAGGCATGTATTTGGCACACTGGGAATTTTTCAGTGACTTGTTATACCCTCCCTTCTTCCAAAAGGGAATTAGGTCAGTTTATAGGAATCCATGAGCCACAATGACAGAGCATAAGTTTTAAATGGAGGGAAAGAAAAAAAAAAAAAAAGGACACCAGGGTGGGGACGAAGGTGAGTCTAGAAGGAAGTAAAAACATAGACGATGACAGTCCCCACACCTGGGGACCTCCAAAGGCCTAGAAGCGTCCCGGGAGGCAATGCAACATTGGATGCCATATCAGCTGCACAAAGATTGAAAAGTAATATCTCCCAGGGTTTGTCACAAGAGGACACTTCGTGATGTCACATCCTTTTCAGAAAAAGCAAAGATGGTGAGCTAGGGCTGGTCCTTAAAATGCCCCTTGCATGTGCCAGAGAGCAAATGCAAGGTGTGGGAGAGGAGGCCACACACAGCCTGGGGCTGCATGCTTTCAACAGCGCTCCCAAAACTATCTCAACACCACTTTTTATCAAATATTGAGCACCAGTAGAAGAACAGATGTGAATATATTTGTGTTTTTTAATTTTTTTTTTTAAGTAGGCATTACGTCCGGTGCAGAGCTAGTGCAGGGCTTGAACTACTCACGACCCTGAGATCAAGACCTGAGCTGAGATCAAGGGTCGGATGCTTAGCTGACTGAGCCAGCCAGGCACCCCTGCCCCCTTTTTAAAATTTTTACTTATTTTTTTAATCCACATCCAATGTGGGGCTTGAACTCATAACCCTGAGATCAAGATCTGAGCTGACCCCCTCCTTTTTTAAAATTTTTATTTATTTTTTTTAAGTAGACTCCACATCCAGTGTGGGGCTTGAACTCATAACCCTGAGACCAAGAGTTGCACACTCTGCAGACTGAGCCAGCCAGGTGCCCCTATACTTGAAAATTCTTTTCAAATTAGGCAATTGCACAATGGTGTTAAATGGGCCTCCAGACCATAATTCCTTCATTTATTCATTCAAGAATTATTTAGTGGAATATACTGTTATCCAGGCACTCCTGTACAGGAAACAGCCTTTCAAAATTCCACTTGGCTCAGTCAGAAGAGCCTGTGACACTTGATCTTGAGTCATGAGTTGAGCCCCATGTTGGATGTAGAGATTACTGGAAAGAAAAAACAAACAAACAAACAAAAAAGCTTTAAAAAATAATTAAAAAAAAAAAGATGTGAGAATTTTTTTCTGGTGGACAGATGCAAATTTATTTTGCCCTATGCTCATTTCGTGGGAATAATCTCTTATATAAGAACAACACTAGGATTTTCAATTTATACCCTAGTGGAGTTGTCACTGTGTCCTGTTATTTCACTATTTAAAATGACCAGTCTTAAACTTTCACTCGTCAGAATAAAAACTGGCAATGAAACACGGTAGTCGAGAGCCTAGCCTTGAGAGTTGTTCTGGGCATTTTCTAACATTTAGCCAGCTATGTGCCTGTCTCCAGACCGTAACCAAAGGTACCTAACTCACAATGAGATGATTCATATAAAAGTATTAAAAGGCAAAAGCCAAGCTAGCAGAAGCCCCTCACTCCTAGCACTTCCCTATACTCTTTGGGTATAATTGAGCCTGCCATCTTCAGACTTACTCTCTGGTTTTTATCAGTTGAGGAAAAGAGAGAGAATTTCTTGGAGTCATTGGCCAGGTGCCTTCTTTTCCAGGCTCAAAGCAGAAGCAGGAAGCGGGTTGAAGGAATGATTCATCCAACCCAGTTCCACAGTTCCATCCTTTTGATTAACCAGACATGTCACCCAAAGTGCACTGATTGCTTCTTGCCACGCCTGTCGTGGGCTGACACTTTTCTTGCTCAACGGGCTACTTTTATCCATTGTCACCGTGGCTTTGGGCCAGGAACTAAAGGACTGGGCTGAGACTCTGGGGTACAGACTTTTTTGCAGTCGCATGCTGTAGGGAAGCATGGGACTGTGTTCTCTATCTAGGGCAGCTGGGCCACTCTAGACCAAGCGTGCTTTGTTCACCTTCTCTGAGATGTCCCAGCATGGGTGAAGGCCACTTCCTAGGGGAGGCTGAGTCTTGCCTTGAGCCAACCTCATCTTTCTGGGGGGAGGTCAAAAAAAATCCTGGGCACCAAGGTCCCAGGTAGAAAACATTTACCCCTGGAAGCTGGATGACAGAGGAGGAAGGGCACCTCGCGAGGTCGCTCTCTACTCACCGTCTGGAGAGAACTGGTCCCTCTCAAACACGGTGATGCAGAGGACCTCCTGCTCCAGGTCTTTGATGAAGAACTGGCAGTTGGAATTCCATTTGGGATTCAGAGTGTCCTGGATCGTCTTGGTGATGTGACACTGGGAGCCCATGGTCACCTCACAGTACGGGTTACTCTTTCCTAGAGTGGACACAGCCTGTTAGACTCCTACCTGGCTGCAGCGCTCTGGGCACGGCATGGCAGGGGCACAGCCACGATGGGCAGCAGTTTCCCTCCATGTCCCTCATTTTTACCACCCCCCTCCCATTGCCACACTCGGTAAGTGCCATAAAATGGAGCATCTGGGCAAAAAGTCCCACAATCCAGCATCACAGTTAAGTTATAATACGTAAATATTGATAACACTTAAATAATTAGATTAATGGACTTTAAAATTAAGCCTTTCCCGTCTCTTTGCTAGAGCCTTAGACTGTATCACATCTACTATGAAATGGCAACCACCCGGATCTCTCTGAAAAGCAAAATGGTGGGAAGGATTAAACTGAAAACAAAAACAAAAACAAAAACCTCTAGATTTTAACAAGTGTTAGGAAAGCCAATTCTGGAAGGAAAATTTAGGATTATGGAAACAGCACATTTGACTTAAGTCTGGCTGGGGGGAAGGGAGAAAAGGCTTCTACCAACAACCCATGCTAGAGGGAATTTGAGGTCCTTACCGTGTGACCGACAGGGTTTCAGCTCAATGCCTTCAACAACGTTCACCATCAACCTTCCAATACCTGTTGCCCTTTGGGAACGGACTACGACAGCGGGAAGAACAACACAAGATGCTTCACTGAAACATTTGGTGCCTTCCCCATCCCTGTTTGCCTCAGACCAGTTTTATGTAGCTGCCCCCCCCCCCTTCTCCCCTCAGACTCTGGCTGGCTTGTTCCACCAGGGTAGATGCTCCACCCTTCATCCTGCACCCCACTCTCCCCTCCCCCACTCCCGTCCCTTCTCAGCCTCCCTCCGCCTCCAGGCTGATCTTCCAGCTTTAAGGATTCCGAGCCCAAACTTCTCTGCCCCAGCTCGGCAGGAAACAGTCCATGCCACTGAGCAATGCATACCCAGGTACGCCTTCTCCCGCTTCTTTTTCTCAGTCTCTATATAGAGTTCTGAAGCAGCTTTGATTTTCTGCACCCAGGCAGTCCTTGGAAATAAAAAGACAGAAAGGTGCCAAACAGAACTCAGGAAAAAGGTCTCAGGTCCATTCGAATTCAGTCTCCAGGACCCTACCTGCTTTGTTCATTTGACCTGAACAACAAAGGCTTGGGAAAGAAAGTCTGGTGTTCTGTCAAATGATGCTAATAATTATTCCTACCATTAATAAGGAGGGAGGAGTGGCATTTTTATTGATATGCTCGAGACCTGCCTTGGCCTTGGTGCCCCTGTGGAAGAGAAATGCTGACCCGGAGATGTTGGCATGCAACTCTCTCCTCCCTCGTTGACAAGCATCCCATTACAAAACAGATGCACATAGGGGAAGGGGGGCAAAAATAATATAAAAACAGGGAGGGGGACAAGACATATGACACTCTTAAATACAGAGAACAAGCTGAGGGAGGCTGGAGGGGTTGTAGGTGGAGGGATGGGCTACATGGGCAAGGGGCATTAAGGGCGGCACTTGGGATGAACACTGGGTGTTTTATATAGGGACTGAATCACTAGATCCTACTCCTGAAATCATTATTGCACTATATGCTAACTAACTTGGATGTAAATTAAAAAAAAAATTGAATAAAATTAATTAATTCTTTTAAAAAGCACCCCATGTTTGCCTAACCAAAGAAGGCCAGAAGGATCTCTCTTATTAAACCATCCAAGGGAAGAACAAAACCATTTCCCAGACAGGGAACCACTTTCTAGGGAAAAGCAAACACACTCCGAGCAAAGTAGTTGGCATGACGCTTTCTCCTTCATTTCTCGGAGACCCATATGTATGATAGCTTTGGCCAGTTTTCTTGTTTGGCACAAATCCCCTTTGGAATGTCGGTTGGCCTTGGGTCAAGTTCGCCCTTCAGAAATGATCTATTTCATTTGGCTGTAGGGCAGAGCCTTGAATACACGATTGAAGCAAAATAACAAAACAAGCCACTGCTCTCAGATCCAGAATGTCTGCATAAGCGAGCCCAGCTGAGGATAGGGTCGGGCTTGGGCGGTCCTATTAATCCCCAGATCACCTTCCTATTGGTTTCTGCCACCTGGAAAACCTTGGGAAACCTGAGATGCTCCACTGATCTCAAAGAAAGATGGAAATTTCCTTTAAAAAAATTCTCAAGCAAAATCAGTTTCAATTCATTTTATTTTGAAAAAGTCATGCCACGTGTTAAACTTTTGAGCGGCTCTGGAGAAAAGTATGAAGACCCCTCCAGCCAGAGGTTGTGGTATTGCAACTGAACAAATGTTGGGACCTGCTGATTAATTAAATGTTCTACATGTGTCCAGCCTGGTAGAACCCAGGTGCCCAGTGCCAGGCAGGTGGCAGGTCTTACCTTTCATTTATGCTTTCGGCTCGGAGGGTGTAGACTCGGTCAATGTGGGAGATGTGGAAGATGGGCTCATCTCCAGAAGGGTCAGTGGGTAATTTTACTAGAACCTCATTCAGGAAAATAGGCTGAAAGAGAGTGCACAGGCATTAAACAACCAGACGGGACTCTGTGTGTTTCAATGAACTATGAGTGTGCGTGAGCTTATGTGCACATGTTCTAATAAACTAAACTGAGTGTGTGTGTGTGTGTGTGTGTGTGTGTGTGTGTGTGTGTTTTCCAGTAAACTCTACTGGAATCATAATTTTGCATTAATATCAACTTTCATGTATTGCAAACTATAAATAGAATTTTTGCCTCCTCCATTTTGCTGGTATTTTTTAAGCCCTTCACAATGCGAGCTGACCGGTCTGTTTTGGCCATTGCATATCCCAACCAGCAAACAGTCTTCAACAACTTAACCTCCAGCCAATCCCCTCCAAAGATTTTCATACAAAGTTGCTAGTGACAATCTACATAAGTACATTGTTCTTTGCCCCACAATCACCATCACCCCACAATCCCCTAACTGCTGCTTCAGAGAAAATTCTTCCGCAAAAACGCCCCCACACAGACAAATTTAGGAAAACGGTATCCCGTGACACAAAGACACACAAACACAGCTATGTACATAGGAGCAGACCAAATAAACAGCAGAGAGAAATTCTCCACACATGGACTGTTTAGATTGGCTTTTGCTGGAAAAGGTGAGGGGCACAGATGTTTCAAGTGATCCTGAGAAGTTTGGGGAGGGGTCTGGGAATGCTTGGAAGGTGGGCACCAGTGCTCAACTTCTGAGCTGTCCCGTGCCTGCCTCCTGCGTCACACTAGACCGTGAGCCCCACCAGCATAGGGGGCACTCCTCATGTCTGAGGAACCACAGTGGCCATTTGGAAACTCATAGATAGATGTCTTGTCAATCGAGTCGAATGCTGTTCCTCTTCTGATAATGTTGGAACTGCACTTCTTTAGTTACCCTAAACCCTGGCTCATCCCTCCGTCTTCTCCTCTACGCCACAACCCCCCCCCACACACATACACACAACCCTGCTCATACTCTGCCTCCTTTTGGAAACTTCCTCCTTTCCCCGCCAACACCAACCCTGATATTGCAATCTAGAATCGCAATCTAGAACCACACTTACTGTTTTGTACATTTTGTACTGCAGGTTCGATTTGGGACTGAAGACTTTGTCCGTGCCAGATGAGCCCAAGGGCTTTATGATTTGGGTCAGCAGGAGGAAGTCGTTGAAGAGGAAGCCATACAGCTCCTTGTTGCTCTTGGCCTTGTAGAGTTTCCCACTGTGCAGAAACTTGCGTGGCCCCAAGCAATTGGTCACTGAATTGAACACAAGTTGCTGAGAAAGGAAAACAAAGCCCAAAGAGGACACGGTGAAGGGAGGTCATTTTTTGATTTTTGTGTTTTTGCGTCTGAAAGCACAGGCTCCGTCAGAATCGGAGGCTGGGCCCCCACGGGCCTGTATCTTAGGCTTCAATCAAAGACTGCCTTGCAGACTTCAGGCAGTACCTTTCAGGGCCAAGGAGTCAAAGGCAGTCAAAGACACAGTTCTGGGGATTCCAAGGGTCCAGATGAGTCTTGAATATACTTCTGACTGCTTTCTCCCGAGGGGTCTACTAATGTCTGAGGGTGTCGGTGCCCCCCTTCTATTTACTGGGAAATGGGAAACAGGAAGAAAATTCTCGGCCCTCTCCCACCTCAATGAGTATGGGCTGTGTCTCCAGAGGGGGCATCAGCCAGCTCCAGTGATGACCCCACACGGGTTCAAAAGGTCCCTTGCGCTTGGGGAAAGCAACAACCACTCCCTGCACAATTCTGCAGACCACATGCTACTTTCCAAGGTCAGCTAGAGTCCAGGCCCCTCGCACGTGAGTGAGTGCAAAACTCAAGGGCGCTGAGTGATGCCCCAAAGCCAAGCAGAGCAGACACGGTGTTGGCTCCCATTAAATCTCCACCAACTCACTAGTCCGGAAAGTGTGAAGGGGACACTCTCACTGCCACTTCGCCAAACCTTGGAGATGGCTCCGAGTGCCGCTAAAACATGGCTCTATCATCCCTCTGGGCTCTCTCATCTCACGTGAGCAGTTTCTAAAGGGGCAGAGGGAGACCGAGGCAGAAAAATGACCTCACTAGGATCCCCTTTTTTTTGGGGGGGCAGGGTGAGAGACTGAAAGAGGGAAAGGCACAGCTGTGCCCAGGCAGCAGTATGATCCAGGCAAGGGTCAGACTCTCGCGGCCCCCACCTGTCCACACTTGGGCCCCAGGGGATGCTCTACCAGCAGCCTTCAAGGCCAATGCTCTCCAGAACTATGAGCCCTATAGGTCTCCCTGAGGACAGTATTTGTGAAGAGGTGACAGGGTTCACACCATGTGTCCCCCGAGAGATGTTGGTGGCCACTCATCTCCCTCCATCATGGGAGACAGAATCAGCAGTGCCTCTGTGACTGGAGATCTATAGGCATCAAGGAAGAGTGACCACTCCGCTCACTCTTGGGTACAAAGAGGGAGAAGTGTCTCTAATCTGCCACCGGGGCTCTGAGGGAGCCCAAAAGACTGAAGATGACACCCAAATGGGAGCCTTTGGGGCCTAGTTTTTACCCCTTTGCACTATGAACAGGAGGCTGGAGATCACCCCAGCCCTTCTGGCTTGCCAAGAGAGTCCAAGGCACTTGGGGACAGACAATGAATCCAGAGAAGGCAGCCTGGATCACATAAAGGTGATGTCATTTATTCATACTCCAAGTTTGGGGCCTCCAATTGGCCAGGCTAACACTGAATATAAATGAATTGGGAATGATACTTACATTTCTCTATCTTTTAAAAGAAGTTTTTTAAATGTTTATTTACTTTTGAAAGAGAGAGAGAGAGAGAGAGTGTGCAAGCAGGGAGAGGCAGAGAGAGAGAGGAAGACGCAGAATCTGAAACAGGCTCCAGGCTCTGAGCTGTCACCACAGGACCCAAGCGGGGCTGGAACCCAGGAACCGTGAGATCACGACCTGAGCCAAAGTCGGATGCTTCACTGACTAAGCCACCCAGGCCACCCCTACATTTCTCTGTCTTAAGACAAGAGTGGCAAAGACAGCATTTATGTGAAAGTTAATCATAGGTCTGAGCCCAGATCTGGGCCAGGAAACGGAAGCCAACGTGCCCCCTTTCCATGATTGTACAGACAGACGGAAGCTGCTGTACAATAGCTAGGTAAGACCGGCCGATAAGGAAGGACAACAGTCTGTTTCAAAGAGGACACAGAAGCCACGAAACTCAAATGACAAGAGCTTATTTTATGCTGCATGATTTAAGATGAAGACCCAGGCAGGCTTCACTGAGCCCACCCGATGGCAGCCATGAGACGCAAGGAAGGGCCCCTTTCCAAAGTGCATGTCGCCATGTTGGCACTTCAGCCTGGCAGATTCGGGTGCTGTTCAGATCCACCGTCTGCAGGATCAAGTTAAAGCTCCTCTGAATGACACACAGGCCATTCTCGCCCTGCCTTCAACTTGCCATAAAGCCGTATCGCCTATCGCCCTACAGATGCCCGGCTCAGGACGTCCCTCCACTAAGATGCCCTCCCCCTGGTTTCCTACCTGGATAGACATCTTCATCCTTCAACACCCAGCCCAGTGTCTCCTTCTCCAATGCTTCCCTGAATCCCCCTATGACTGTCCCTTCCTCTTCATCATGTGTTCCCACAGCACCTGCAGCTGGCTCTGCCTCGCCACCCATACTTTATCGTAAACATTGGTTTCGTCCCTCCACTTCATCCAGAACCGCAGAACCCTAGAGAGGGGAGAGGTGACATCTTTGTGATTTTCATGTCCTTAGTGTTTAGTATACTAAGGCAATGGCACATGGGCAGGTGCTCAAGAAATGTTTATTGAATGAATGAATGGACGAAAGCATAAGTGAGCCAACCAACCGGATGAATGCCCCTGGATTGATTATCGACACAAAATTCCGAAATGGGAGTCTACACTTGTCACCTGGATTTCCACAGGGCTGCTCCCACGGGCTGGCTTATCCCACACCTGTGCTGAAGGCCAACAAGGAAGTGAGGCAGGGAAGGAACCAGCGGTGATGACTTCCTCGGGTAGTGCCTGGCTTTGAAGCATTGTAAGAAGGAGGAAGCCACAGGAAGAGGGGGGTGTGGGGGATACATTCTGCCTGGGCATTTTGGTAAACCCTAGTGAATGGCGTGTGTGCAGGCATGTGTGTGTGTGTGTGCGTGCACGCACATGCATGCAGAGGCAAAGAAAGAGAGACGGAGGGGGGGGAAGGGCAGCAAGAATAAATGAAACCAAGGGAAAGGTAGGGCACAAGAAATAATTAAATACTAGAAGCGAGACTTCTGTTGCTCCAGTATTGATGGGCTACACTGACCTATCCAGTGAAAATTTTAAAAAACTGAGTTGAATATAAAAATTCACTTTTGAAATGCAAGCAAAATGATAAAAATGTAAAACAAAAACAAGTTTCAAACAATGTGCAGAGGCCGAAAACAATGAAAATGTGAACCCCAGAAGATAAACCCCAAAGCCAGCTTCAGCCTGACAGCCTCCCTTGAATCTGGTGACCTTCAGCGTCCACTTCAAAAGCCATATGGGCCGCAGGAAACAAGCGATGTTTCCAGGGCTCACTGAGCTGAGGGATCTAACAGGAGAGCTCCACCAAAAGAAGCCCACAGAGGAAAGGCCACGAGTGAACTCAAGCGCAGCAGAGATGAACAAGACTTGCTTGTTTTTGACCTTGGTGTAAGTGGAATGAAAAAAAATGCCCCTGAGAATCTGCAGCCACAGGGCAACTCCCGACCCATTCACAACTACAATTCACACGCTAGCGTGATCCAAAAACCCCTCTACGTGAAACTTAGGGTGATCCTGGTAGCAATTCTCTCAGGAGGAATGCAACTTCAGAGCTCCAAGGTCCCACAGATAAAGCTCCAAGGGACACTGAGCTCACGATCGAAAATCACAGTACATACAGAGAAGCAGGCATGCGCGGTGACAGCTAGCAGAAACAGCAGAAGGGAACGAGATCCGTAACTGTAGATACTACACTTCTCTGCTGTGAGATATGCAGGAATATGTTTAAAATGTGTTGGGGGAAAAAAAAACGCAGAGCATGGCCACGCGTGCAAGGACAAGACACAAGAGAGGAACCAGCAGATCCGACAACACAAACAGAACTGTCGAAAATGGAGAAGAAAGCAATACAGAAATTAAAAAGTCAGCGGGACAGGTTCAGGAGCAGGGGAGAGGCAGCTGGAGACAGAACAGGCTGTAGCCTGGAGAGGACGGTTCACGATCTTTCTCGCCGCTGAGGCTCAGCGGGAGGGAGGCCCGGGTCACAGCCCGAAGGCAGTTACCTCGGACAGGCCTTCACACTGCACGTGGCCTTGGATCCACTCCAGCCGGTCGGAGTTCTCCTTCTCCCGCACCCCTTCGTTCACCTGGGAGCACAGCTCCTCCGCTTTCTCCAGGGCGTGCTTCAAGTGGCTGTGGTCAGGGTGGTTTTCAGGAGTGTTTTCCAGGATCTACACGGGACGACAGAAGACGGCAGCCTCAGGAGGTGCAGGTGGACCTGGGGTCCCCTGTGCTGGGGGGCCCAGCACAGGAGGGCCTGGACCTTTCCTGATGGGTGCTCACATGAGAAACCGCAGCTCTGAGCACCCAACTGCAGCAATGTCGCGAGCGTGACGGCCACTCCTTGTTGGCCAGGGCCCCTCGGGAGGCAGGGGACGCCACATTATTTATACTTTGGTATGAGGAGGGCAGTGGCTGCAGCGAGCGCATTATACACCCCACGTGGATTGCTCCCTGGAAAATGGCTCTTTTCCTGGGTCCGTGCACAGCTGCAGCAACCTGCGCACCTCTGGACCAGCGGGCAAAGGGGTACATCTGAGCAAATGTGCCTTTTTCTGGGTAGAACCCTCGAGGCCAGCGGTTAAGAGTGCCAGTCCTAGGGCTCCACCTCCTGCATTAAAATCTCTGCTCTGCGACTGACCAGGCATGCTATGGGTCAGTCCCGTAAATGTTCCGAACCACAATTTCCTCATATGAAACGTAGGGATGCTAACAGCACCTCCTTTAGGGGCGCCTGGGTGGCTCAGTTGGTTAAGCGACCGACTTCGGCTCAGGTCATGATCTCGCAGTCAGTCCGTGAGTTCGAGCCCCGCGTCGGGCTCTGTGCTGACAGCTCGGAGCCTGGAGCCTGCTTCCGATTCTGTGTCTCCCTCTCTCTCTGCCCCTCCCAGACTCATGCTCTGTCTCTCTGTCTCAGAAATAAATAAACATTAAAAAAAACTTTAACAGCACCTCCTTTATAAGATTGGAGGACTCAGTGATTTGATACAGTAAAGTACTTTGCAAAGTGCCTGGCCCTGGGAAGGTGCTCAGTAAAAGGGAACGATTATCATCGGGTGTACCTACCGAGGCTTTGTCCAAACACAAATAATTCACATGGACCTAACCTCGAATAATATCTCATCTCAAAGGTACACTTCGGCTAAAAGTCCTAGGTAAGCTCCTAACTTGAGAAAAATGCACATTCTGGGTCCTGCGTGGCCACCGATCATCTCCAGCAAGGGCCCCACCCTCCAGGCCAAATCCCGGCTGAGGTCAGGATCCCTTTGGAAACTCCTGTTGTCATCCCTGACCATATCCCTGGGGGGGTGGGACTCCGGCGTAGGAATTTTCTAGAGCTCTCCAGGTGATTCTAACGTGCAGCCCAGTCTGAGGATTACAGTGCTAGACTGGGAGCCCACATAGCTGGCTTGTGTGAATTCATTTGTCTTTGTTTTTGTTTCGTTTTGCTTTCCTTTTTTTTCTTCTTCAATTTATTTGAACTAAAAACAAAACAAAACAAAAAAACAAAAACAGTTTACCCATTTATGCCACCGCCTACCCCTGCCTCCGGCCACCACCAATCTGTTGTCTGTATCTGTGAGCTTGGGAGGCTTTTTTAATTAATTTTTTTCAGATTCCAAATATAAGAAAGATCATATGGTATTTGTCTTTCTGTGTCTGAGTTATTTCACTTAGCATAATGCCCTCGAGGTCCGCGTTGCTGCAAATGGCAAGATGTCACTCTTTTTAATGGCTAAATAATATTCCATTATATAAATTATATTATACATATTATACATAATATATTTACATCATAATTTATATATCTATTCATCCATCAATGGACAAGTTGGTTGTTTCCATGTCTGTTATAAATAATGCTGCAATGAACATAGGGGTGCATTTATCTTTACAAATTACTGTTCTTGTTTTCTTCAGGTAAATACTGAGAAGTAGAATGCCTGGATTGTGCGGTAGTTCTATTTTTAATTTTCCAAGGGACCTCCTTACTATTTTCCATAGTGGCTGACCCAGTTTACATTCCTACCAACAGTGGGTAAGAGTTCCTTTTTCTCCACATCCTTATCAACCCTTGCTATTTCTTTATAATCGTCATTCCAACACGTGTGAGATGATTTTTATTTGCATTTCCTTGATGATTCATTATGTTCAGCATCTGTTCAGGTACCTGTTGACCATCTATATGTTGTCTTTGGAAAAATGCCTATTCAGATCCTCTGCCCATTTTTAAATCGATTGTTCGTGGGAGGTTTTTTTTTTTTTTTTGTTTTTTTTTTTTTTGCTATTATATGAGTCGTATGAGTTCTTTATGTACTTTGGATGCTAGCCCCTTATCAGATTTTTGATGTGCAAATATTTTCTCCCATTCAGTAGGTTGCTTTTTCATTTCGTTGACAGTTTCCTTTGCTGTGCAGAAGCTTTTCCGTTTCCTGTTGTCCCATTTGTTTATTTTTGCTTTTGGCGTCAGATTTTTAAAAATCATTGCCAAGACCTATTCACATTGTCAAGGAGATCGCCACCTGTTTTTTTCCGGGAGTTTTATGGTTTGGGCTCTTACATCCGAGTCTTTAATCCATTTTGAGTTAATTTTTGTGTACGGCGTAAGACACTGGTCCAGTTTCATTCTTTTGCATGTGGCTGTCCAGTTCTCCCAACATGATTTATTTATTTACTTATTTATTTAATTTTTTTTTAATTTTTTTTAATGTTTATTTATTTTTGAGACAGAGAGAGAGCATGAACGGGGGAGGGTCAGAGAGAGAGGGAGACACAGAATCCGAAGCAGGCTCCAGGCTCTGAGCTGTCAGCATAGAGCCCGATGCGGGGCTCGAACTCACGGACCGCGAGATCGTGACCTGAGCCGAAGTCGGCCGCTTAACCGACTGAGCCACCCAGGCGCCCCTATTTAATTTTTTAATAATGTTTATTTTTTGGAAGGCTGTGCACAGGGGAGGGGCAGAGAAAGTGGGGTGGACAGAGGATCTGAAACGGGCTCTGTACTGACAGCAGAGAGCCTGATGTGGGGCTCAAACTCGTGAACTGTTGAGATCATGACCTGAGCCAAAATCAGACACTTAACTGACCTAGCCACCCAGGCGCATCCCCCCCCCACACACACCATTTATTAAGGAGACTGTCCTTTCTCTATTATATATTCTTGGCTCCTTTATTGTAAACTAATTGACCATATATGCATGGGCTTATTTCTGGGTTCTCTATTCTGTTCCACTGATCTATGTATCTGTTTTTAATGCCAGTACCATACTGTTTTTTTTTAATTATTATAGCTTTGTAATATAGTTTGCAATCAGGGAGTGTGATGACTCCAGCTTTGTTTTTCTTCCTCCAGATTGCTTTGGCTATTTGGGTCTTTTATGGCTCCAAGTTTTAGAATTGTTCTGTTTCTGTGAAAAATGTTGGAATTTTGAATGGGCTTTCATTGAATCTGTATGCTGTTTGGGGCAGAACGCATATTTTAACTACATTAATTCTTCTAATCCATGAGCATGGAATATCTTTCCATTTACTTGTGTCTTCTATAATTTCTTTCACTAATGTCTTATGGCTTTCAATACACAGATCTTTCAACTCCTTGGTTCAATTTATTCATAGGCATTTTATTCTTGCCGATGAAATTGTAAATGGGACTGTTTCTTTAATTTCTCTTTCCAATAGTTCATCATTAGTGTATAGAAATGGAACAGATTTTTGTGTATTGATTTTGTACCCTGCAACTTCACTGAACTTACTTATTAGTTCTAACAGTTTGCTTTGTTTTGTTTCAAAATGGAAATGGGCTTATTGATTTTTCTGTAATATTGTACAATATTCAGAATTCAGAAAATTCAGCAAGTTATAAAGAACTTGGGGTGCCCGGTTGGCTCCGTTGGTTAAGCGTCTGACTTCGGTTCAGGTCATGATCTCACAGTTTATGAGTTCAAGCCCCAAGTCGGGCTCTGTGCTGAGAGCTCTGAGCCTGCAGCGTGCTTTGAAGTCTGTGTCTCCTTCTCTCTCTCTGTCTCCCCCCCCAACTTGTGCTCTGTCTCTCTCTCTCCCAAAAATAAATAAATGTAAAAAAAAAATTTTTAAGGGGCGCCTGGATGGCTCAGTCGGTTAAGTGTCCAACTTCGGCTCAGGTCATGATCTCAGTTCGTGAGTTCGAGCCCCGCGTCAGGCTCTGTGCTGACAGCTCGGGGCTGGAGCCTGCTTCGGATTCTGTGTCCCCCTCTCTCTATGCCCCTCCCCCGCTAGTGCTCTGTCTCTCAAAAGTAAATAAACATTAAAAAATTTTTTTTTTCATTTTTTTTGAAATAAAAAAAAACCTAAAAAATCACCCATAATCTCCCCATCTGGAGAGAATTTCTGTCTGTATATTAGTTAAATGCTCTGCCTACACATACACACACCACACACACACACAGACACACGCACACAACTTTTTAGAAAGTAAAAATTAAATCATGCTACCATACCACACTGTGCCATTTTGCACACTGTTTTCCCCCCACTTAATAGCAGTTACACAATATCATTTGATGCCCATATCCTGTGGACCTATGCTATCATTTTCAAGGATTCTATGATGCATCATTGTAAGGATGAACTACAAGTCATTTAAATAGTTCCCTTCCCATAAAAATTCATGTTGTTCCTAATTTTTAAATATTTCTCTGATTATTTTTTTTAGGACAAATTCCTAGAGGTGGAAGTGTTGAGCCAAAGAGAATGTGCAGTTTGATCTGTCCAACACCTTCCAAGAGCCTGAACGACTTTACCTTCAAGCAGCATTTTTGTCAACACTGTTGACCTACAATCTTTTCAATATATGCCTATCTGGCAAGCCCAAAGCAAGGTATTTTCTTATGTGGCCATGCGTCTCTTTTATTACTAGTTAATTTAAATTTGGTACATTTACATATACTAACTTGGTTAATTCTCACAACTCTTTGCAGTAGGTAGTATTAGTGTTCCTAATTTACAGATAAGGCATCCGACGACCAAAGAGGTTAAGTAACTTAACCCAAGGGTGTACAGCAGTGGGGACTGAGATTCAAACCCAAGCAGCCTGTCTCCTGACTGTGTTCCTTACTGCTATTCTGCACTGCCTCCCAGAAATATCTAGCTGTATATTTTACCTATTTTCCCGCTGGAGTATTTATCTTTTTCCTTTTGAGCTGTAAGTTGCCTTACTTAGAGGATAGGTAGACACATAGATAAATACAGAGATACAGGTAGGTCATCTATGTATATTTCAGCACCCACTTACATACAGTCTGAAATATATTTACCCAGGTTCCATCTGTCATTTGTCTTTTGATGTTGTTCATTATATTTTGTCACACAGAAAATTTTTAAGAAAAATATTGCTACAAATAATATATTGACACATTCTTGATATGCAAGATTCAAACAATACAGAAGTACACAGAGCAAACGTGAAAGTTGCCTTTCACTATCCTACCCAAGAGAGAACAGACTGAAGGGCATCCCTTTAACTACTTTTGGATGCTCTGCACATATTTAATAATCACACATAGAGCTTGTCCTCTGTTTTGCAAAATGAACCACACTGTAGGATTACTCATGAAAGGTGTTGTTTTGTTTTGCTTTGTTTTGTTTTAAGTAGGCTTAATGCCCAGTGTGGAGCCCAATGCGGAGCTTGAACTCACAACCCTGAGACCAAGGTCTGAGTTGAAATCAAGAGTCGGTCACCCAGGTGCCCCCCTCCCCCCCCTTTTTTTTTTAACTTAATAGCATTTTCTGGATGTCATTCCATGCTAATTCATAGAAGTCTCTATTTTTAAAAATATTTTCGGGGCGCCTGGGTGGCGCAGTCGGTTAAGCGTCCGACTTCAGCCAGGTCACGATCTCGCGGTCCGTGAGTTCGAGCCCCGCGTCGGGCTCTGTGCTGATGGCTCGGAGCCTGGAGCCTGTTTCCGATTCTGTGTCTCCCTCTCTCTCTGCCCCTCCCCCGTTCATGCTCTGTCTCTCTCTGTCCCAAAAATAAATAAAAAACGTTTAAAAAAAAATATTTTCATAGTACAGATCTATCACAATGTATTTGCTCTACTTAATGAACATCCAGACTAAAATATTTTTTTAAGTTGCTACAACTCTAAATCCTTTACCTTTCTTTTCTTAGTGCCGTGCTAAGAATTTCTCCACCTCAGTCTCATAAAAAATAGTTCATCTTAGTACTTTGACGGTTTTTCATATGTATTATAACTGGCTACCTTTTAAAAATCTCTTCTTAGCCGCACTATTTTTCAGTTCATTCTCAGGTCCTTGAAAGGGCAGCAAGCACGTTTCTGCAAATAACTATAATTTGTTTTTTCCTCTTTAATATGTATGACTCTCAGTTCTTTTCTTGTTTTTGTCCCCCTTTCCTCACTGGCTAGATCTAAAACACCTATTTGAAAAGCCTGTTTCCAACTCCAATGTGCAATTAAATATTGGGGGAAGTAAACAGAAGTACTGAGCTAGTTAAATAGTAACAGTCAAGTTGGAAGAGAGGAGATAGTAGGTCGAAGGCCTGCTTCCAATCTAATCATTTAATTCAGCCAAGGTGGCCAGAGTTTATTTTGTGGCCTCAAGCTGGGGTTGAACTGAGGAGACCGGAGGGAGATGTGTTACTATAAGGAGTTTGAGAAAATTACTAAACATACTGAGGATAATGAGAGGCAGGTTTCTCATAGAAAAGTTATAAGTATAGAAAGGGGGAAGGTTAGAATAAATTCTGTGGCTAAAGATTAGAACGGGAGGTATCAGTGTCAACTCATGGGTTTTAATATGCATTTTTATATACATGGATTGATCTAGAAAATATAAATCTATGTGTGTACACTTACATATATGTGAGTATGTGTGTATGAATATAATACACACATATATTTCCTGACTCTACCACTGAGAGACTCAAATGGCAATAACACCCCAATCGCAATGAGCACACCAGTGCCCAGATCTGGGCGTCTAAAGTCTCCACTAAACGGAACCAAATCTAAAGCCCGTCTCCAGGACCTAGCCCCCCTGTGGTTATATAATCACAGGCTCAGAGGATGTCGGAGTCTGCTCCCTCATATTGGAGATGGAGACATTGTGAGATGGCTTCACAATGGCTTTCTGAGGACGGGTGGTCGGCATTACGTTTCTTTCTTTTTCTTGGTGGGAAAATCAAGGCACGAAGGCATTACACCTCTATTAGGAAAAGAACCAAGAACTGAGCTCCCTTTTTTCCAACTTATAGGGTAAAAGCCACTTGGTATCACAGCTGAAGACTGTATATCATTAGCTCTTTTCACAATAAACAGCTTTTCTTTCTGAGTTACCAAGCAGATGCTTCCAACATCCCATTGGTGTATGATTCGATACAACAGATACCAGGTGCATTGGCTGGGGAACTTGCCCGTGACCCCGGATCCCTGAAATGCTGAGCAAGCATTCTTCTGCTCGAAAAGGTGAGATGGCTACTTACATTTTTAATGATCAGTGGGTATCTGGTTACCCGTTGCATAGGCTTCAGTATAAAACTAGAGAGTGGCATCCCTTTACATCGAGGGTCCATTGCCAGTCTCTGAAATGAGACATGTTTTAAATGCACTTAAGAAATCTGCAAAACCGAGTCAGTGACATCAACACTGATGTTATTTAGGACTCCCCACCCATCACGTTGTCTCATTTATCTGGACCAGAACTGAGGAGCCTGGAGTTGGAAGGGCCTGACTCATTATCCTGGTCCAGGATGAGGCACGTTCCAGATGGACACTGGACACCGGTAGATGTGACTCAGCCACCAGGGTTAACTCCTGGTCTCCAGAGTCAGTACACCCTCCCTGGGACATACAATTCCTCCCTTACAGAGATGAGATTCTGACTTTACAGAGAATATTTCTTCTGGATATCTGCCAGAGCTTTATAACAGTCCCAGGAATAAGAAGAGACACAAGACTGTAGAATTAGAATAAAAATTCCCCTTAAGTCCCAGAGATGGCACGAGGGCTGGATCTCATTGTCTGGTTCAGACGCAGCCTGCACATCCCTGTGGGAGCCCCAGGCAGGCAAGGACAGTGGAGCTGAGACATGAGGGGTGAGGACTGCAATCTCAAGTCCTGAAAGTTGTCCCCACCCTAGACCACCTGTCCCTTTTTTCAACTCAACTGGGGGAAAGAGTCCTTTTACCCCCAAAAGATGATCCCATCCATAAGTCACAGGGATAACATGGTGACTCAGCTTTCAAAGGCATTGGTCAGGTTTAACAAAGCCTTAGAAACAGGCGGCTGCCGTGACCTGGGCCCCAACTGTCAGTGTCTGAATCCGCTCCAGACGTGGACATCATCACTGCAGGAACACCTCACACCTGGCAAGGGCACGTCAAACCCCCCTCAGGGATGGGGTGAGGGGAGGTGATCAGGGAACGGAAATAAGCCCCCTGCCCTGGGTGGTGTCAGCATTTCCCTCAAGTTCAAGTGCATCCAGTGATGAATTCATCCTGCCTTGTGCCCAGGAAGGACTGGCCCTTGGCTGAAACCCCAGGTGGCCGAGCATCTGCTCTCCAGTCTCTAGGCCACCCTGGGCCTACTTCTTACTGAAATTTCTCCCCTTTGAATGACTTTAGAATGTCCCGATTCACTGGAGAGCAAATCAAAGCATTTCATGTTGAGAAACACCAGGGGAACAAGAAAGAACAAGCATCATATGATGCAATGGTCAAGGAGGGAACACCCTTGTACCTCACAGTGATGATTCCACAAACACGATTATTGAGCCAGAGGGAATGGTCTGCCCCCAAATGCACAAGGTACAAAGATAAGCCTGCCATTAGTGTTACTGGTCTATTCCCTAAAATGTAACTGTTTAGCAGAAATTATTTGATTCTCTTCCTATGGTTTTTTCTCTGGGAGACGTGGGGGCTGTTTGAGTGGGCCAGTGGGGTCAGCAGGGACCTACCCCAGTCAATGCCAAGTCCCAGGGCCTGGGGCCTCCAGCAGCACGGGGCCCACCTCCCCAGACGTCCCTGGGTGGACACATGGCTCTCGAGATCCCCTTATCCCCAAGGTAGACGTCCTGCATCCCACAGTCACCCCCACAGGCTTCTCAGGGTTTGAGGCCATCAACAAGAACAAACTGGAAAAGGAACAAAGGGTCCACTGGGATTCCTGGCCATTCCCTCTGCAGCAAAGAACTGGGGTGCTCAGGCCAAACAGAATAGGAAACCTGAGGGGCGCCAGCCGTGCTGGGCCTGACAAATGAGACAGAAGATTAAAACCTGCACCCAAACAACACCACTAACACTCCTGGACCACAGATCAGAGCTGCCGGGCGCAGGGCTGGCCCCTCCTCTCCACGTCCACCCCTTGGGTCACAGCCACACCTGCCAGCTCACATCACCCCTGTTGCTCAGCCAAGACCTGAGTCCTGTTGGCTTTTAGCAGGAATGAGCTTGCAGGCTTGACTTCGCTCCTCGCACCCCCAGCTGTCCTGCGACAACCACTCAGGGGCAGGGGCTCGGCTCAGCCTGGGCTCCTTACTTTGACAAACTCCTTGAAGTCCGGGGCCTCGTCCGTCTTCTGCTGGATCAGGGCAGCCCCATTGAGCTGACAGCTGCAGAAGCGGATGTAGGGCTGCATGTGCGGCAGCTGGGCGGTCAGGATGTCGCCGACCATCTTCACAGGCATCTTCTCCCCAGACATCTTCTTGCGGACTCTCAGCGCTCTGCACGGGAACGTGAGAAGTGAGCCCCCTCCTTTACCCTCAGCCAACGGTGACATGGTGCACTTCCAGGTTGTACAGAAACAGAATGTGTGTGAGGGGCACAGACCCAGGGCCACTAAAGGATCTACTGGGGAGACAAGGAACAGAAAAGAAATGAGTCTAGTGCTACAGAGAGGTATCACCGGGCCATTTTTCTCTGGCATGATGGCTGTTGGCTGGTTCTTAGGAATAAAAACTTTTCAAAGAAATCTTTGCTGAACGAGTCAGCATGAAAAATAGTATTTTTCTCATGGAGAAATACGGAATCAGTTATTTAGTAACTCAGACAGGATCTCTGTGTTGATGTCTCACTTCATAGACGATCTGTGGTCAAAGTCCCAGGCCACTGTGGCCCCAGCACTGAGTCTGATTCCGGACCAGTGCCACCCAAGGGAGGCTACTGTTGCCAAGGGACATGAAGGCTCATTTTCAGACTGAACATAACATAATTAAGATGGTAAAAATCAACTGCCACAGAAAAATAATCCCATTATGTCACCAAAGCCAGGTACAAATGACTGTCTGGACTATCTGTGTCATTGACTGCTTCATTGCTGTGGCTAATTTGAAATTGACTGGATTACGGGGTTCTGAAAAGAGAAGCCTGTTTATATGATAATGGACCAGTGAACCCACACAATTCACATCCTGGAGGCTGAGGAGAGACTGATGGGACTGGGAAAGGTTTGTTCTGGGGTCCAGCGGCAGCCTGAGTGTTCAGGGCCACGAGAGCCAAGACTGTGCATCCCAACCTTCCAACTCCAATAGGAGAACTCCTAACACCAGCCTCTAGAGGACATATCACTGGGCTTCTAGCCAGCAAGGATAGCAAGGCACCCTGACGGCAGGACCACAACATGAGGCATGAGTGTGTTCTGCCTACCCCAATGATGATGAATGGGTGGATGGATGGATGGATGGATGGATGAAATGGAATGGTACAATATATGATTTTCACATAACCTTTGGCTGCTTTCATGGTCATGTTAGAGAAGCCCTGAGGTAAGGATAAAGCTATAGAATTCCAAGGAAGCTTTGCAATATTAGCATTAGGCTTTAAAAACTTCACATCACATTATTTTCTTTCTCCTACATTTTTGGCTAAAGGAATAATCCTTGGACCGGGCAAACAAGTCAGGGAGAGAAATTTTAGGGAAAATAAATTATGTGGTCTGAACAATTAGTAATTCTCTCTCTGCAGATGCCCTTGTAGGGAGAGATGCCCGTCAACACTGGCAGCTTGGGGGGGAGAGGGGTGGCAGCCTGATACCCTCAGAATAGCCAAATGGCCATTGCTCATTGAGGGGGTTGGTATGGAATATCTCCCAACGTGTAGAAATTTCCTCAACTTGCTCAATTGGGGATGATGTCACCCCCAGTTCTGGGGGACCAGAGCCCTGAATAACCATGTTACAAACTGGTTATGCATGGACAGTGGAAGAAATTCCACCATTCCATCATTTTCCTATGAGGAGGAGCAAAAGAATCTTTCTCTAAGAGAATAAAAGTACCACCCCCTCCCCCACCCCCTTAAAAAAATAATAATGGAGGAGACAAGGAAAGGAGAAAAGAAGAAAGATGGGCATTGTCGTGAAGAGGTTAAACCAACGCCTGGGTTCTGGAACCCCACACTTGCAGACTCGAGTTGCCCACCTAGGGGCCAGGCCTAAAACCAGGCTCCTACTATGGACCAGGCACCTGTTAGGTTCACTCGTGGGTCTCCTTCTGGGATGTTCTACCGCACAGGCAGGACTGGGACTGAATGGGTTTGAACAGAGGGTGTCAACAGGCTCCCGGGTCAGGTGACTCAGCTGCCACAGCTCTGCCCTTTGGTGAGCTGGTTTGTAATCTCATCTAAAGGTTTACTGGGTGGAGGCCGTGAACGGCTGGTAAGCAATCAGCTAATGGACATTTCAAAGAGCGCTCGGTGTTTGCTGAATGAATTAGCACTCCCGACCCTCTGAGGTCCGCAGAGCAAGCACATGGTCAACAGAGCTTGCATTTATTAATACGTCCTTTACGTATCAAACAAACACTCTCATGTGTACTGCTAACTCTCCCTATTGGCTGTTGGCACACCTGAGGCCTAGGGAAACCGAGAGACCTGACCAAACTCACACAGCTAATACTGATGGGAGCAGCCCTTGAACCCAGGAGGTGTGACCTGTGACCCCGGAGCTCCAGGTCCCTGAGCACTGAGCGTGAGACAATAGACACAGCATCCAGACCCGCCTCCACTCCCGAGCTGCTCTGCGCAGGCCCCGTCCTTCCTCCGGAAGCAGCTCCTGCCCTCCGGCCAGGTTTCTCTCCACTTCTCTCCTTCCACAGCCCTCTGCTTCTCTCCCTGTCTCCGCTTCCGGCCTCTCCTCCATGCCTCGCCCCCAGCCCCAAGTTCCCTCCCTCCAGGCGGAGCCTGCTTGGGATTCTCTCTCCCTCTCTCTGTCTCTACCTGTCCCCCACTCGCACTCTCTCTGTCTCTCTCAAAAGAAATAAACTTTACAAAATTTTAAAAAAACACACAAAAAACGGTCCCTAACACCTGGTTTGCACAGCCCTATGTCACTTCTGCGTCCCTTCTATCACTTCTGACAGCTATACTCAGGGGCCTGTGCCCACTCTTAACATAAAAACGTTCTAGATCTTTCTGTCCTACTCTGTTTCTTAAAAGCAAATTTCACAGCTCTCCACTCACCAGCAAGAGAACAAACCATCCGCTCTGACCCCCAACCAGAGGCATCATTAGTAGGAAGTCCTATGTCCCAGTTAGCACCCCTTTATTTTCACTGTATTTGTTTCTTATTTATCTGTCTCCTAAATCCCATGTCCTTCCCCCTCCCACCCCAAGTTCAAGGAGTCGCTGGCCCTTAGATCGGGAGTGGCAGATATGTGGCCTTGCAGGGATTGCTGCCTTACAGTCTCTTTATCCAAAAAAGCCTTCCTCTTCTAGCCTGTAGGGGCCCCCAAATCCCCCCATCATTGGGGTTAATCCTTTGCAGGAGAAATCAAGTCTATGCAGCAAAGGAATGTAGCAAGATGTTCACTATACAATCCACAATATGGGCGTTCACCTTATACTTCTTTTCATTTTTCTGTTTAAAATTTTTCATGGTGACATAGAAAAGGGAAAAAAAAAGAAAGAAATCAGATCCCCAGAAGGCTCCTATTAAATATTTTATCTAGGATATAAAAACATTAGTTCACCCAAGCTAACTGATCGGGTCATTGGAGGAAGGAGGGGACAGAGCACAGGGACACTGTGATGGCAGGAAGACGGTGCTGTGCAGGCATGTTTGACATGATTGACAGTGTGCCAGTGGTGTGGCTCACCTCCTTGCTCCTCAGGATAACCCTGCATGCCCCACCAGGCAGGCACCACACCTACAAGTTGACAGGTCCCAAGACAAGGGGTCCGAGAGGGGTCTGCCCAAGGAAACTGCCCAGAACAAATTAGAAGGCGCTGGGGGCCAGACACAAACTTAGGACATTCACCTCCTGGCTCCACGTTCTTTCCATCGGTTGCAGGATGGGGTGGAATCTCCAGTAGGTCATCCACAGAGCAGCCTGGAACACAGGCTTGCCTTCTGTGTGACTTCAAGTCACTGGACCTCTCTGAGCCTGGCTTTCCCAGCTGTAAGCACTCTCGATTCCCACCTCCGGGGCTGGGAGCACATCAGCGCTAACGGGAGGAAGGGGCTGGCCGTGACAGAGCTCAAGGAAGGGGCTGCTGTTTCCCTGACAGGACAGGAGGGCGGGTGACATGGGGGGCAAGGGCCCTTGGGGACGTGAGATGCATCTCCCACCTCCCCACCGCCCACTGATTGCTGCCCAAGGAAAGAGGTTTTAACTTGTAGGTATATTTTCAAGGGCGTCTGGGTGGCTCAGTCGGGTGAGCATCCAACTCTTGAATTTGGCTCAGGTCAGGATCTCATGGTTCATGAGTTCGAGCCCCACATCAGGCTCTGCGTGGACCCTGCTTGGGATTCTCTCACCCTTTCTCTCTGCCCCTCCCCTGCTTGTTCTCTGTCTGTCTCTGTCTAAAATAAATAAGTAAACTTAAATAAAAATAACTTGTAGGTATATTTTCAACAGAAAACTTGTGGCTATTTTGAAACAACTTGTCTCCAACCCTTCAGGTTCAGTTCCTGTAGGTTCAGGGGTTAACTAGCCCCATTGGCTCCAAGGCAAGGGGGCTGAGCCCAACACTGAAGACAGGCAGGCACTTTCATCTAAAGACCCCCTAATAGCCACCCTACGTGGTAGGTACCATTATTATCCCCATTTTACAGATGAGGACACCAAGACCAAGAGAATGTAAGCGACTTGCCCAAAGACACAGCCAGTAGAGCAAGAACAAGATGTAGGCCTAAGCATCCGACCCGTACCTACATTCAGAAACTTCTACAGCACCCTCCTCAAGGAGGATAATGGAAACAGTTTCTCAAAGCACCCCTGGGGGTCATCTCTGATTATTTGTTTTCCAGAGCACAGAGAGAGCAGATGTCATGTTTTTATTTCTACCCACTTCTCTCCCCATCCCCCCACCACTCCCAAACACACACTCAAGAAAGTGGGGGGGGGCGTGGAATTACTTTTCAAGAATGAGGGATCACATTTAGGAACTAGCCGCTTCCCAGTTACGGGAACATGAAGATTGGGAATGGATTCCAGGTTCCCGGGGGTGCGCTTCAACCTGGGGCCCCCGTGGGGGGCGGCCCTTCCCCCCCCAGCCCGCTGGATCGCCACAGGCCTACTCTGTGTTCTTAGCAAGTGTTGTTCCAAAGTACGGCCTGCGGGGCACAGATTTGGGGTATTCTTTTATTATTATTATTATTATCTTAAATATTTATTTATTTTTGAGAAAGAGAGAGAGAGCAGAGACAGGAGGAGGGGCAGAGAGAGGGGGACAGAGCATCCAAAGGGGGATTCCTGTGGACAGCAGGGAGCCTGATGTGGGACTCAAACTCACAAACTGCGAGACTGTGACCTGAGCCGACGTCACTCAACTGACTGAGCCACCCAGGCCCCTCGGGGTGGGGTGGGGTGGGGTCTTTTTAGAAGGGATCTTTGTGATGACATAATCCAACCCCCTCAGTTTACAGATGGGGAACCCGAGGCTCAAAGAGGCTGGGCAGTGAGTTGGGCTCCAAACCCAGGTCTCTTGACTTGGTCAAGACCTTGACAGGTCTCTTGACCCAGCGCTTCCTCCCTGGCCCTGAAGCTGCCTCTGAAAAACCAAAATGGGAATAAAATGTAAGGGGTTCCAGGCTAGCTTCTCAGAGCGTTAACCTGAGGAAATGCTGACCACGGGCAGCAAATGGTACCCACCGTTCTCCGCCCCCAGGAGCCAAGAATGTCCCAAGAGAACAGTATTCGCCCACGGGACCCGGACCTGCGGGCGGGCATGTGGGGAGCCACCCCACGCCCCGGGAGGGAGCCGGTCAGCGATCGGCAGCCAGGACTGGCCTCGCTCTGGAAACTCTAGACCCACAGTGAAAGCAGGAAGTGGGCAATTTACTCTGTGCGATGACAAACTGGCGGTGTGTGTGCGGGAAGCATGGTGGGGGGGGGGGGCGAAAAGGAATCATGGTGCTTATGGGTGGAAATGAGCAAAAGAGGCAGAAAGAAACACGGGGCGGCATGCACGGGGGACACACGGACAAAGCCACGCGGAGGTGCTAGTGTGTGAGAGCCGAGGGGACGAAGCAAGGCCGGGGTTAGGGGAGAGAGGCTTACTTCAGTAGTTTGATATTACACATAATCAGCTCCTTCCAGTTAACAAAAATCATAGCACCCTCTTTCTCTGTCAGCAGCTCAGACTCCATCAGGGGTTTCTGAAAGATCTACAGGTGCAGAAAACGAAGCAGTTCAGAAAGCAAACCGTTAGCGTTACACCTGAAACACACGCACGCAGGTCTGTGCAGAGCATGGAGAGGACCGGGCCGTCTGCAGCTTTGTGGGGAGGCCCAGAAGCTTCCCGCAGCTTCTGCAGCAGACGCCCCTCCCCCACTCTACCTGAGTGTTTGGGGGGGTGGTTCCCCATCAGGTCTCTGCACTGTTTTACAGGGAAGGGTGGCTGAACTCTAGAGGACGGGCCTTAACTCCACCAGGATAAACCCCGGAGGCCTGTCGAAAGTCACGCACACTCTTACCTGCCCACAGTGGGGGGTGGGCATGGCGGGAAAAGCGGGGGGCTTCAGGATGCACGTGGGTGTGGGCGGCTCCTTCAGGCTCCCCTGCAGCGTCTGCTGCATAGACAAGCCTCGGGCACCCGGAGGGGAGCCGCTCAAGGAAGCAGGGACTCTAACCAGCAGCCTGGGTGATGTCTTCTGCCGCTGGGCCCTTGGCCTGGGCCGGGCTGGTACAGGGGCCGGCTGCGGCTCCGGGAAAGAAATGAGCCTGCCCAGGATCCAAGCTCTGCGTGGTTGGGTGACTCAGGGTAAATCGCAGCTCTCCGCCCAGCCCCACGTGGCGAGCCCCTGCCTGCAAAGAGGTCATCGTTTCCTACTGGAGGCAGGGCGTTCTTCTGAAGGGTCTTTAGAGATGGGACAGCCTGTCCCATCTTTGAAATAAATGTGGCTGGGCTCAGGCTGTTCCCTGGGAGCCCTATTCTTCATGAGTCCTTGAGCTGACATTGAACCCAGCATGTACCAGACCACTGCACAAAAGTGCCACATCTAAGGGGGTGACATTCACATCCTAGACATCCTAGATTGCATATTTAGTGACAGTCAAGTGTCTTGAGGAAGGGGCCCTTTTCCTAAGTATGCACCATGACTTCCTATGCATGAATGTGCCTCCTGGACCAGTAACCCATCCCGCCTCCTGTACCCATTCAACACTGGGCAGCGGGTGGTGACGTTCCCGGTTAAGGCTGTCCAAGGAGATAGTTGCACAACTGTTAGGTGAGGGGCAGCGGGGGAGCAGGAGTTTCAAAACTATTACAATGTTTTTCAAACTGTAGAGTGATCCTGCCATTCAGCTCTGCAAACCCCTGTTGCTAACATGGCAACTTCCCGTGAGCATAAACAAAAGTCTTCTTCAAAACCAGGGGTTCCCAACTCTGCCTCTCCTCATCCTTCTGGATCAAGTGGCCCAGGCCTTTCAACAGCCACCCAGGAGGAGAGACAAAACAAGGCATCCTCTGGGACAGGGCAGTGCACGGGGACCTGGGAGGAAACATCTTCATTCTCAGCAACAGATTTTCCTCAGAGGTAATATGTACCACTAGGAATGACTCGAGATAATTGGCTGGATGGCTGCCATTTTCAGATGCCAACCCCAAGGCCCGGGAGACCACATGGCCTGCTCTATGGCATTAACTAGTTGGTGGCTAAGCACCCACTTCTCTGAGGAGAGTTTAGACTCCCAGTCCCCAGCCCACGTGTCTCCTTCCACACACCTCCTCACGGACTCATTCATCCCCTGACATGAGTGATCCCTCTACGGGGATGACTCAGAGGGTCACGGATAAGAGTTCGACCATCTTCTCTTGGGTAGAAATCTCCTGTGTGATTTACCATCCAGATGCTCCCCACACATCAGAAAACCTCTCAGGCTGAGAATCAGGGTGCAGCCCTCCTTAACAGAGGTCCCCCTTCTCCCCAACCTCCGCCAGTATCCCCGGCCCCCACCGGCACCCATAGCTGCCATTACCTCTGTGACCAGCTGGAGGTCATTCACATAGTTCTCCTCTGTCACAATGAGCTCATGGATGTATCCTTGCCGCTTTCTTTCAGTGGGGGTCAGCATATCCAAGAGGTGTAAGTCTGAACACCCTGGAAGACACAACCATTGGGACATTTTAGTGCAAGTCTAGGGAAGCTCATACAGCCTCACAGCAAAGAACCTGGGGTCTCGTGCCTGCTGGTCCCTGTGGCCTCACTGGAGTTGGGCAGTATTACGGGTTCGATCACGTTCCCTAATAATATACATTCAAGTTCTTTTTTTATATATATAATTTTTTAATGTTTATTTTTGAGAGAGAGAGAGAGAGAGAGAACACGGGCAGGAGAGGGCCAGAGAGAGAAGGAGACACAGAATCCGAAGCAGGCTCCAGGCTCTGAGCCATTAGCACAGAGCCCGATGCGGGGCTCGAACCCACTAACGGCGAGATCATGACCTGAGCCGAAATCGGACGCTCAACCGACTGAGCCACCCAGACGCCCCCACATTCCAGTTCTAACTCTTGGTTCCTGTGGCTGTGACCTTAGGTTCCTGTGACTCGGTTCCTGTTCCTCAGAACCCTTGGTTCCTGTGACCTATACCTATGACCTTGGTTCCTGTGACTGTGACTGTGACCAGAAATCGGGCTTCTGGAGATAGAGCCAAATTGAGATGAAGTCATACTCAATTAGGGTGGGCTCTAATCCCATGTGACTGGTGTCCTTATAGGAAGACATACAGAGACAGTCAGAAAGAAGGTCATGTGACGACAGAGGCAAGGACAGAGGCAGGTGCAAGCCAAGGAACGCCAAGGATTGCCAGCCGCCATCGGAAGCGAAGAGGAAGGCACGGAAAAAATCTCCCCCAAGGCCTCCAGAGGGACATGTCTCTGCCAACACCTTGCTTTTGGACTTTTCTCCAAAACTGTGAGAAAATAAATTTCTGTTGTTTTGAGCCACCCCGTGTGTGGCCTTTGTTGCGGCAGCCTAGCGAACTGAACTTCGTCCAAACCGCTGACACGATAATGTCCAGAGAAGACAAAGGGGTAATTGGCCGGTATTCCCTGAGGGCTCACCCCACGCCAGGTGCGCCACAAGGAGCTCTACACTGGCAGGTCTGCTCAAAGCCCACAGAGGCTCCGGAAGCATCACCATTTCACAGACAAGGAAACGGAGCTTCTGACGGGTGGCCTCACCCCAAATCTCTTAGCTTTGCAGTGGCCGAGACTCGAGCCTGACGCTTTGACGCCAGAACCTGGGCTCTACCCCAGACGGCTACTGTTGTTGGGTCCCAGCTACAGGAGGGCATCAGCTTGTCCTGAGGTTGGCTCTCGGAGGCTCAGGTGGCTGTGCTGAGGCTCCTGCTGGGCCTGGGCACAGGGCAGAGAGATGTGGAGAGCGTTCAGACAGTGCCAGGTAAAGTCCATGAGCCAGGCTGCTGCCGTGTGCCTGGAGAGGGATTAAGCCCGAAGACAGACAGGGAAACTGCCCCGGCTGCAGACAGCTGGGCACATCCGGGGCCCCAGGTGCCCGAGGGAACGGGCTCGGTTGACCTGAGATGGGACACGCACGGAAGCTGGTGCCTGCCCTTGCCTCTGCTCACCTGGTTGGCTATTTAGGGTTTTGTTGGCTTTGAACATTCTCCGCTTATCAGCGGAGGCTGCCTCATGACACGGCACGCTGGAACGGGGTGGGGGGGAAGCCCCCTTTCTTGGGGGTGCCCGTCATACAGGCCTGGGCCCACCTGTTCCAGGCCCGTGGTCTCTCCTCTCCTTTTTATGAGGGGTTCTTCATTTATCACACACACACACACACACACACACACACACACACAACCAGATTTGTAAAATAGACTGAAAGGTGTCCTGGATGTAGGCGGGAATGCGGGCAGGGGTCCCATTCCGTTGCTTTTTCTCATACCATCTCCCCCCACAAGGGGGCGCGATGGAGCACACTATGAACCACCGGCCAGCCACCCGTGGTTCTCAAAGTGTGGTCCCGGGACCAGCAGCATGAGCCACACCAGGGAACTTGTTAGAAATGCAAATTACCAGGCCCCTGCGGAATAGACTACCTGGATTTGGAGCCCAGGAATCTGATTTAACAAGCTCTCCAGGTGATTTTTTTTTTAAGGCAAATTAAAGTTTGAGAAGCTTGCTCTGGACTATCAGGAATTCCTCAGAGTTTCCATCTTCCCCCCAGAAAGTCTTCCCCCTAGACTGGGGCTCATGACCTAGTCTATATGCTGGAAGATTCCGCAAATAGGATGATCCCTCTGAGGTGAATGATATCACTGACTTCTTAGCAAACGTTTTCCTGTGCCAGAGCTGAGCTCCACATCTGGGTCCTTCTAGTCCTCAGTCTTGCACCCTCCCCTGGCCAAATGCTCTTTCTAGAACGCTTTAGATTCTCTTCCTGGAACAGGACAATTTGAGGATGGGCAGGCAGATGGGAGCTGGGAAAGCAGCGGGGACGAGCCATCCTTATGTTAATATTCTCCATGCCCATCCCCATGACCTCATTCAAAGCCACTGCAGTGTGGCCAAACTATAAATCCACAGATCCGTGAGCTGGGCACGAACCACCATGCAGGTCTGCAGATGAATCTGGAACTTGGGCCCTCCACTCAGCCACCAGGTTGGTCCAGCTGTTCTTTGTGGGTTGGGGCGTTGGCTGTGCTTCATTAGAACAACTGCTCCCTCAGCGAGCTCTCAGGAAGGAAGCAAGTCCTGATGGCTCGCTCTGTTCAGTTCTGCCCGCTTCTGCCGAGCCCCTGCGGGAGCTTCGGCTTTTGAGTGGTGGAGTGACGCCACCAAGTTCTTGGGCTTTCATTAAGAAAGCCACCTGGGAAACACTCTTCAGTTTGGGAGGAAACATCTCACTTGTCACCTATTCTCACCAAACTGTCCTGTCAATGAGTCAAAGAGCCCAGGAGAGAGGAAGGCTTGTTCTTATTACAGAGCAGAATGCAGCCCTTGCATTACAGGGACTTGTAGGAACTCTCACGGAGCAGGGTCGCCCCTAGAATTTTCAGGACATTCCTTTCTTTTAAAAAAAAATGTTTTTAATGTGTGTTTACTTTTGAGCGAGAGAGACAGAACGCGAGCGGGGGTGGGGCAGAGAGAGAGGGAGACACGGCATCCGAAGCAGGCTCCGGGCTCCGAGCCGTCAGCCCAGAGCCCGACGCGGGGCTCGAACCCACGAACTGTGAGATCGTGACCTGAGCCGAATTCGGATGCTTAACCCGAGCCACCCAGGTGCCCAGGACCTTCCTCGCTGTGGGGATATTAAGATATTGTTTAGAGCTGCAGCTGTTAGACGCATCCCACGCCGTGCAGTGGTGTTTGCAGGGATACAAACATCGGGCTAGGACATCAGGGGGACACTGGTTGCCCCCATCCTCTGAACATCCCTTTCAGTCACAATTTCCCTTGGAGAACATGATGGATGCTATGAACTCTGGCCCCAGAAAACTCATATGTACAACACACACACACGCACACATGCACACACACACACACACACACATATTTTGCACACACTTTTATAGGGTTCACAGGCCCTCTTGAAGCTTGTTCGTGGATCTCATTCATTCATTCATTCATTGGACACATGTTTACCGACGTCCTGTCATGAGTCTGGCACCAACTGCTGGGTGCTGAGGATTCACAATGAAAGAGGAGAAATGTCTGCCTCTAGAGCATACAGTCCTCGGCTGGGGGTGGTATTAGTTCCCACAGGCCGAAGGGATACTGACCCCCACCAAGCTGAGGTTTGTGCGGCCCCCCAGCCCCCGGGGCTGAGAAAGCATTTTTGGTCGTCATAATGACTGGAGGTGCCGGCTGGGCTTGGGTGGGGCTGGCCCAGGGCTGTTAAGATGCCCTGCAATACACAGGACAGGGAATTGCCTTCCCCGAATGTCAACAGCCCCCGCACTGAGAAACACTGACATTACTGGAAACTGAAAGCCCGGCCAGGTTGACAGCTCTGAAGCAAGGATAGTGCAAGTGACCCGCAGATTTTCTTAGAACGACCGAGGAGTCGGAAACAAGGACCCGGGAGGAAACATTAACGGGAAATGGCTTGCTTTGGATTTCAGAAGTTCTGAGTCTTCAAGTTTCACATGGTATCGTTGTTGTTGTTGCTGTTTTAAGTTTATTTATTTATTTTGAGAGAGAGAGAGCGAGCACGCAAGTCGGGGAGGGGCAGAGAGAGGAGGGGAGAGAGAGAATCCCAAGCGGGCTCCGCGTTGTCAGTACAAAGCCTCACGCGGGGCTCGAACTCACGAACCGTGAGATCATGACCTGAGCTGAAGTCAAGGTCCCGACTCTTAACCGACTGAGCCCCCTGGCTCCCCTACGTGGTACGGCTTTGAAGAAGCCCGGAGCCCGAACAACAGCAAAAGGTCTAGAGTGGACTTAGGCTATTAGTCCAGGAATCCCTGGTGCCGGGGCCAGTTTGGGGTGAATTGGGGGTCTGTTGCACATGGAAGGGGGGGGCACGAGGAGGTTGCACGGCCTCCTGCTCCGGGCAGCTCCAGCATTCCCGTCCATCCACCCAGAGGACCCATGTCAGAGCTGACCCAGCTGACAGGTGCCATGTGACTCTGGGCTGCTTGCCGCCACAAATTCCACCCCACGCCGTCCACCTACCAGCCTGCCTGGAGGCAGGGGGCTGGCTCAGATGGCCTCTCTAGGCCCCAGCGTACAACAAAAAGCAAAGATTTTGTGGGGAGATTCGTCTCAGCATTGTGTGCCGACAGCGTTGGCTTTGAATGGTCTTTTTAGCTACTGAACCGCCCCACACGACGCTGTTTTAAAAGTTCTTGCTGCTGGATGGCAGACCAAGAAGACCATTACAGGCTGGAAATAGGTACTTTGAGCTAAAAAATGTCCTTCCTTTGAAAATTTAATATTTAGAAAAACAAACGAGTTTAAAAACTCCATTATTCAGAGCGGGGTAAATGGAAAAGACATTGCAAATAAGAGAGTTTTCTTTAAGGGTGGAGGGACGTGGTTCTTCTCTCCTTTGGGAACCAGGATAAACATGATTTTCTGGCTCCCTTTCCCGGGGAAAAATGAGAGAATAAAGCAGAGCAAATAACTTTTCACGGACATCTCGGTGTGATGAAGGGATTCTTAAAACGAACTATAATCCACTCACAGCTGAAATAATATTGCAAGCGACTCTGGGCACTTAAAACCGATCCCTAATTACAGCCCACATAAAATTCCCAATCTATGTGCTGTCCCTTGTAATTTTGCGTAGTTAGACACATTCACAAAGTGGAGAGTAGCCGTGAGACCCCTTTGAGAGTAGTTGAGTCTGGGGCACTGGAGAGAATGTGGGAAAATCTTACCCAAAAAGGTCATCTTGTCACCTCAATGGGACAACGTTCATAGGAACAGCATAATCTAAATAAATTGCTTTATTACAACAGTAGTACATGAACACATGCTCGATGTAAACAGTTCAAAGCATACAGAAGGACTTAGGGTACAACCGGGGCATCGCCCCTCTCATTCCCAACCCTTCTCCTTCCGTTCTCAACAAGGTCCATGATTTTAAAAACCAAACCAGCCCCCACAGCAAGCCGGCCACTGGACAAACCAAATAAACAGGCCTCGTTCCTGTTATGAAAGGGCCAAAATATACTCTAAGATGGTCAATAAGTATTTATTAAGTTCCTACGAAGCCCAAGAGACACAGGAATGAGCAAGATAAAGCCCTTGTCCTCAAGGAAACTCACAGCTGGGAGGGAGACGCGAACATGGAAATTAAATTTGAAATAGCAAGCAGCGGAGAACGTTCCTGCAGGTCTGCGAGGATAGTAGAGTCTGCAGGGCTCAGAAGTACATGCTCCTTGTCCCGAGGGAGGAAGGCTCTGCGAGGAGGTCCTACTTGTGTGTGTGTGGGGGGGGGGGTGGTTCTGCATCAGGGAGGATGGGGCCATTATGTTGGGGGTGTGGGGCCAGTATGCCAAGTAGGTGCAGGGACACTATGGGAGATAAGGCGGGAAGCGGGAAGGCAATAAGGTGGGCAGTACATGACATCACAGAAGGCATAATGCCAGAGGGGCCAGGCGAGAAATCCCACAATATGGAAACTCAGGCAATGGTTTTTCACCTTTAAGAGAAAGGATATACCAGTGTCTGTGGGGACATTCTGCCCAAATTCTCCGGCTAAATGGCCTCGCCCACCAGGATACCTGTTGGAGCTGGAGCTCCTGTCTACACCGAAGCCTTCTCCAGGGCGGGCCTCAATGGAGGGAACAGGGGCCTCGTGGCTCTCGTGGCTCCTGCCAGGCTACACTGGATTTTTCTGGGAAAATGAGTCTGATTGCGTTGCCTTCAACCTCCTGGACAGAATGGCACATGTGGGATGGCTTGTCATGTAGGAAAGGCTGCAATGGATGCGACATAAAGAAGGTTCTCCGGCCAGAGCACTCCCCCCTCCCCCGCTCTCCCCCCACAATCCCATTCTCTAAGCTGTGAACTTGTGCGCTCCCCCTGTGCCGCTGTGCTTGGAGCTGGGACTTGGCGGTGAATGAGGCGGGCTGGGTCCTTGTCCTTGGGGAGCCCTGGTCTACCAGAGGCTCGGGCATCCCACCTAGACTCTGGTTCTGGCCAAAGCACAGGAAACTCACAAAGGGCATCACTGCAAGCTGCCCATCCCTGAGACCTCAGCGTTGAAGTCCTTAAGACTGGATTCTCATGGGGGTTTAGAGGAGCTGGGTGGGCATGGGGACCTGTAGTGGGGGGAGGGGGAACGTCACCTGATGGCACCAAAGACCCCCCGATGCCTTATGTCCAGCTGAACCCAGGCAGCCCTCTCCAGCCTGTCTGGGGGAACTCACTAGACCCATTAGGCTGGGTCCCTCTGGGGGAACTCGCTAGACCCATTAGGCTGGGTCCCTCTGGGGGAACTCGCTAGACCCATTCGGCTGGGTCCCTCTGGGGGAACTCGCTAGACCCATTCGGCTGGGTCCCTCTGGGGGCTTCCATTCAGCCACACTCAGCGTTAATCCCGTAGCTTCAAAGGGTCAAGGTGGCTTCCAGAAGAATAACAATTCTTCTAAGAAGGGGAATCCAGTCTACATGGGGTGCCAGGCAGTTTAATGACTATTGAGAATTTGCAAGAATCAAATTACTCTCAGGGATAGATCTCTCTTAATTTGCCATAGGTCACTTTTAACTAAAGGCATGGCGTTCATGGCTTTATAACGGATGCTGGGGTCCCTGGTGCGGCCTCGAGCATCCCACAGTGTGCACTCGTTCGCTCATTCCTGGCCCCACTGATGTTACCACCTTTGCTCTCCTTTCTTGCTGAGCCTCTGCTTTCAATGCCCACCACCCTGCGGTATCTCAGGGACCCTCAGCAGCGGCCGCAAGTAAATCCTTCGGGTACACAAAGCAGGCTGGGGTGTTAGAAGTACAGACACGTGTTTATTGGAATGAGAGGCAGTAGGTTTGACTAGAGGGACCTGGGAATATCTTCCAGAGAAGCAGGGATTTGGCTTGGACTCCATCAGGCACATGGCAGTTTCGGGTGGGGAAGTAGTGAGGGATCCAAGTAGAGGAAGCGGTTGGAGAAAAGGGGAATAGAGAGAAAGCAGTGAGGAGAGAAAGCAGATGCTGGGGTAACAGGGAGTAAAGAAAGTCAACACTGCATGCTCGCATGAGCCACACGGTTCCAGGCGCTGTATGTATGTGAACTCACAGAGTCCTCACCGACAATCCTGTGTGGCAGCTACTACGCCTATTCTCCCATTGAACAGACAGGGAAACTGAGGCACAGAGAAGTTAAGTGACTTGCCAAAGCCTCAGTTAATCAATGGCAGAGGGGGTCCTACCCCGGAGTTACTGTTCTGAACCACCATGCCTCCTGCCTTGCTGGGAAGGTGATGTATTAGTCAGCTAACGCTGCTGTAACCACGTCCCACAGACCACGGGGCTCACACGTGAGAAATGGAGTCTCACAGCGCCGGAGGCAGCAAGTCCAAGATCAAGGTACCAGCAGGTCTGATTTCTTCTAAGGTCTCTCTCCTTAGCGGGCAGGTGGCCGTCTTGTGCCTGCATCCTCACATGGCCTTTCTTCTGTTACAAAATCATTGCTGGTGACTCTTTGCGTCCAAATGTCCTCTTCACATTGGAGGTAGGGTCCACCCTAATGGCCTCATCTTAACTTAATGACCTCTTTAAGATCCCAGCTCCAGAAACAGTCATATTCTGAGGTACTGGGGGGAAGGGCTTCAACGTTTCAATTTGGTGGGGGAGGGGGACACAGTTCGGCCCGTGGGGGGGGAGGTACAGTCAAGGAGTTTGAACAGCAGAGTGAGACGTCTACATTTTTGTCTTGGTTGCAGAGCTGGGAAAGGTCCGGGCCGTGTTTCGGAAGGATCGCGGTGGCAGCTTCACGGAGGCTGGGGGAGGGCTGTGGCCCCTGAGAATGGCGGCATGTTTGGAATCACCTAAGGAGATTTAGAAGGCCCGACGTCCCTGCGGTAGCCCGGACCAATCAAATCCACCTGGCCGGGGTTCCGCCTGGGCCTCTGTAACATGTGGAAGCTTCCAGGAGGCTCCCACGTGCAGCCCAGAGTGAGGACCACTCCATCAGAGGGAGCCCCGAAATCAAGACACCTGGTGCGAAAAGGGAGCAAAATTCAGAACCTAGATCTGTCCAGGCTCATGTAGCACGAGAGCGTCACAATTGTTGAACCGATTCCAGACCCAGGTGGGTCCCTCAAGCGACTTGTCCAAAGGGAACTATGGTTGTAACCCAGAATGCCGTCCCTCCGTCCATGGCCTGGAGCTCAGACAAGCCTGTGACGCTGTGTCCCTGGAGGTCACACTGCCGCCACCTGACCCCCAATGCTAGGCCTAGAGCTCAAAAAGGTCACTCTGCTCATCGGCCTCCTTGAATCGATGGGACAGCGGAGTCCACAGGTGCACGGTGACTTCTGCTATCAGGAATAAGCCCTCCGCTCTTGCTGTCTTGGGAGATGGAGACCCACAAGAAAACCAAAGAGTGGGCCCGAGGGTGGCCGGTCCCCGTTCCTCTCCCGACGCGTTCCCGAGAGACCTGGCTGTGAGGATGGTCTGGTCCGTGGCGCCCGAGGCTGTTGGGCCGGCGGTAGCCAGGCTGGGTCAAGGCGGCTGTGTCTCCTCTGACAGTGACCCTTGGCTGGCCGGTCCCGGGACCCAGCTCTGGCGGTCCAGCGGGGCAGGCATCCTCCTCGTCCCAGTGGAACTTTCTTCTCGAGGGTCTAAGCATAGCCCGGTCCCCTGCGGTCTCTCCTAACTTGGCAAACTGACCCCGGTGGGACACAAGAGACAACCTGAGCCCGGGACATTTCCTGCTCATTTCCAGCAACTGCATAGCTGCGCTCAGGTCCCTGCTTTCATGGAGCTTCCATTCTAGTGGGGGAGACAGAAAACCAAATACACGCATAAATATATGGTAGTTAGGGCGGTTATAAGAATGATGAATGACAATTCTTTTGACTACTAAGCTCATTTCCAGTCCCAGGGTCTTCTCACGTGAATTTATCTTTTAAGCCATGGTGGCCTCCCAAACACACAGCTTTGTGCAGGGTTCGAGGTCACATGCAGCGCAGAGACTGAGCACCAATGTGTCCTTTCCTTGCAGCCTAGATGGGGAGGAAGGAGCAAGACCGTCCACACAGGGCTCCTGAACGACCGCCATGGGCGGTCACAACATGCAAGGGTGCAAGGTAGGCGCTGTCCTCTGGTTCATAAGCTACCGGGGAGATGGGGCGTCGCACAACAATCAATCGTACAAGGGGAGGTACCACCGCTACTTGTAAGTGCTGTTCCTGTGTGGGTCTTTGTGGGATCCGGCCTTGCCCCCCAGGGAGCTCACAGTCTTGGGCGGGAGATGAGTATCTGTGTGTCTGTGCGTGTGTCTGAGTCTTACAATCCACTCATCTTCACGTATGATGAGTTACTAGCAGCTCAGCAAAGAGCTGAGTCACGGCGAGTCGGTGGAGCTGGGCTGGGCAGCAAGGAGAGGAGGAGGGGGAAGATGGGAGGACCAAGGTGGAGAAGACAGGGAGGCGGTGGGGGGGGGGGCGGGGGGCGGGCTGTAAGGCGGGGAGGAGACTGTGATGATAGCAGGGAGGTGCAGGTCGGGTAGGACGAGACAAGCAAGAGTGGGGCCGGACAACGGGTGTCCACGGATCCCAGACCGATGACACTCTGGCAGGTTGAGTGATGGGATCTCTAGGTGGGGAAAGGCCCCGTGTCCACGCTGTCCACACTGCTCATTTCCTCCCCAGTTCACACCCAGCATGCGCGGACCAGTGATGCAGGTGGGCATTTCCATCAAGTGGTTTGGAGGTCAGAGGAGAGGGTTTTCAAGAGGGCGTCTTGGAAACCCACTGCAGCAACAGAAGCCTGGACCGCTGTGGAGGGTCCTCACGGTTACTCAAAAGGGGGCAGAGAGAATGTGAGATCGGGATGGTAGCAACTAGCTCTGGAAGGGGCTCAGCCCAGGGCCTCCCCTCTTCAAGCATCAGGGTCCCCTCCTGCAAGCTGGAGGCCCATGTCCCCTGCACCTGCCACACCTTTTGGTGTTAGAAACCTGGAAGGTGTTTGGATGACAGCAGCCGTCTATGGGTTCCACCAGCAACTCAGAAAGGAAGGCGCCGATCAGGGAAGGCTTCCCTGAGCAAGCGACGACTGAGCTACGCTAAAGACGAAGCACAATGAGCTCTCAATGAGGAGAAGGGAAGAGACGGGTCCGGCCGGATGGGCTGGAGAAGGGAGCAGATCAGGCAGGGCCTTGAGGCCCAACTGCGAGATTTGGGCCATTATCACTGGGAAGCCCTGGATGATTGTTAGCAGATTGCAACTTCCATTTTTAAAATAGCTCTCTGCCCACGGGGTGGAGAAGAGGCTGGAAAACAGTGAGACTGGAGCAGGGACGGGTTAGAAGGCTGATGGTCCTGGAGCGCCTGGATGGCTCAGTCGGTTAAGCGACTGACTCTTGGTTTTGGCTCAGGTCATGATCTCACGGTTTGTGGGTTCAAGCCTTGCATCGGGCTCCGTGATAATGGTGTGGGATTCTCTCTCTCTGCCCCAACCTTCCCCCCTCCCCCACTCAAAATAAATAAATAAACTTAAAAAAAAAAAAAGAAGGCTATGGTCTTCATGCAAGGACTGGAGAAACTTGGTCACCCTCAGGGCCTTTGCGCTTGCTATCCCTCAGGCTTGAAACACGTTTCGCCCTGACCTTTGCCTGCCAACTCCTCTGCAGTCAGACCTCCACCTCTCCACAGAGGCCTTCCTGGGCCATCCCATCTGCGATAGCCCTGGCCCTCAGTCACATCCTGGCCCATTTCATCCAGCAGCAGCTGAAATGACTTATTTGTGAGCTGGTGTTTTCCTCTGGCTCCTACAAGCTCCTTGAGAGCAGGTGCCCGGTCTGTGTCTCACTGAGCACAGCCCTGTCACCTGGCCCCGTGTTCCTTGGCCACGACTCTCCTCTCCGGGAGTGCAGGAGAGGAGGTGCTTGCCAGGAAATGCAGGCAGGCTGGACCCCTCCTGGTCTCCCAGGAGCTGTTGACACAGCAGGGTGGAGGGGAGGGGCAGGGGAGGGAGGGGAGAGGACTGGCAGATTACTTCTGCCCCTTGAGGATGGGGTGAGGGCTCCTACCACGAGGGAGCCCGTGACACTGGAGGGTCGTACTGAGGACTCAGATGTGGGGGTCTTCCCACAGCGGCCTCAGAAGGACAAGGTAATGCCCCACAGAGGAGAGGGTCATCCTGGCTTCCACTTCTCTGCTGGGACAGATCATAGGGTTCAAACTCTGCCGGAGGCTTGGCAAACAGACCAGACGCATCCCAGACCCAAGGCCGTGGATGCTGACTGAGAGGCATGTCCAGGTGTCCGCGACGGGGCAGGAGAGAACTCATCTCCCAGTCTTTAAGTGTGCTGGAGACGGCGCTTTGGGGTGCCCCCCACCCTTGTGACACATGTCCCTTATCCAAGCTGTACGGTTGCTTAAAAACAAAACACAAAGAACAAAAAGAACGAGCTCCTGGCACGTCTGGGGGCCAAACATTCCAGTCTTTCTTTGCTGGCGAGAGAACACAAGGCCACAGAATGCAGAGATGAGAAATAAGGGATCCAGTGACTCAATGCATGTGTGACAGGTTTATTGTGGGGCGCTGCATGGGCCTGCCAACCGGGTCCACGGACGTGACATTTAGAAGCCTCGCACATTCCATTTGCTCTGTCGGCCTCCCTGACGCCAGCCGCGTTGAAACACAGGGCAACTTCTCCCATTTGCCAAGCGTCCGCTGACGGGGCTGGGTGTCACCGCACATTGAGGGAGCATGAGGAAGGTGCTTACTCCAACACAGGTGGGCCTCCCACTACTGGAGAAAAGGGGACCCCGATCTGTGCACAAATGAATGAGATGGCTGAAGGTTTTAAGGAAGCTGTCCAATCTTTTCTCTGCAAAATCCCTTATCTACAAAAGCACTGCTTTCTGTAAAGTCTTAAAATGCACACAACCTTCTGTCTCGGTTTATTGCAAGAAAGGAGGAAGCCAGTTAAATGGATTCCTTCACGCCCAGGACCAGGTGCAAATGCCTTTTCTCTCCTGTAAGAATGACAAGAAGGCTATTGTCTGTGGGGGGGCTTACTACCTGCTGGGTACAATTATTATCCCTCCATATGTAAATGAGGAAACTATAGCACAAAGGGGTTAAGTCACTTGGCCACAATCACACAATTAGGAAGTGGGAGAACTGGGATTTGAATCCATGTCCCGAACCACCACCCTGTATTCCTTCCTGGCCTCTATAAAAGCCCAGGGTGCCCTTATGTCGGACTCCTCCATCGCCACTATCTGCCTACAGGAAAATAAAATACTCCAAAACTTTAAGAGAAATGGAATGAAATATTACCCTGAACTTGTAGACAGGCCGTGTTAGTATCTTTGGCGCCATGTTTTTCTGGCAGAGGCCAGCCATGGAAACGGAGACGCTACGGCAACCGTTCTCGGGGTGGCACTGAGCACGGGCGTCTCTGGCAAGCCTGTGTCTTTGGAAGATCCTGCAGTGGGGGTGAGCAGGACTAGAAGGGTTGAGGAGGCGGCTGCGTCCTGAGCCTGAGCACTGAGAAGGTGCCACAAGGTGCTGGCATCGGGCAACAGCTCCTCCACCCCCCCAGCTATGAGTGAATCACACACGGAATGGTCTCCACCTTTCCACACAGACAGTCGTGGTTATGGGAGGCGGCTGGTGCTGAGGTGCCGCTGTTCTCGCGTGGCACAAGGTCAAAGGACTAGCCAGGGAGAGGGGGAGGGGCCTCTGAGAACGTCACGCTCTCAGCTCACAGCACAGGGCTAGTGCGCACGGCTGGCTCTCCCTGATCTGGATTTCGTGGACCGATCGGGGAGCGGGGGGAGGGGGGAAGGATGGGGGTGGGTAGGTGGGTGGCATCTCTCTGCATGCACATGCGCGCGTGCGCCCACCCCTCCCGCCCCTAGACCTCCCTCCACTTTCCTGGTGGGGCCTGGAGTGCGGCGGGTGGACCCGTTAAGCTCGAGTGTGTGTGACAGGGGACCAAGAAGGGAGGGGGCAGCACAGGACGGAGAAGGGGAAGAAACCAGGGGAATCAAGTCGTTCAACGGAGTGAAAACAGGCTCCTTGATGAAAAACATTAGATAAAGTGCTTTTGCCCCTTGTAGGTCACTCGGGAGCAACTGCACGAAGAGGAGGATCTGCCCAACTTTAAAAAACGACGGGCAGAGTCAAGGGGACACTTCCTCTTTCGAGGCTTGCAACATCACCCTGACCTCAGGTGCGGGGCAGATGTGGGAACCGCAGCGGTCCGCCTCAGCCAGAATCTTCTATAGCGTGATGGGTCTGTTTTCACCACCCCACCCAATATTACCAAGCTAAAGACGGAGGCGTGCGTGCGCGCGCGCGCGCACACACACACACACACACACACACACACCCAGCCTGTTGACAACGTAAAACAATAACCTGGTAGTTTCTGAGAGGTAGTGTGTGTTTAACAGCAAGTTGCCCTGGTATAATTTTGTAGCTGATTTTCACTTTTGACAAACAAAACCTTTTAATTTTTTTTGTGAATCAAATCCTATCATTTAAAAATGACTGGGGAGGGGCGTCTGGGTGGCTCAGTTCAACATGGGGCTCTTGATTTCAAGCCAGGTCACTGTCTCCCGGCTCTGGACATGGAGCCCCAAGCCCTGACAGTGTAGATCCTTCTTGGGATTTTCTCTCTCCCTCTCTCTCTCTCCCTGCTCCTCCCCTGTTTGTGATCTTTCTCTCTCATAATAAATAAACATTTAAAAAATAATAAAAATTAAAATGTCCAGGGAGTTTTTAAAGAACTTCCTTGGGGCGCCTGGTTGGCACAGTCAGTTAAGCATCTGACTCTTGATTTCGGCTCAGGTCATGATCTCACAGTTAGCTTGAGCCCCATACTGGGCTCCACACTGACAGTGCAGAGCCTGCTTGGGATTCTCTATCCCTCTCTCTGTCCTTCCCATGCACTCTTTCTCTCAAAATAAACTTTAAAAGATAGTAAAAAAAACAAAAACAAAAACCAAAAAAAAAACAACTTTCCCCCGAGTGGCAATGGAACCCTTTGAGATGGAATAACTACCCACCAGGAAACATTCTGGAAACCTGGCTTTTTGTGTGTGGAATTTTCTTAAAGAAAAGCCCAAGAGAATTCTGGCTGAAGTGAAATAGTGAAATATTCACATACAGCTATCGTGATCTTTGACCTCATTGTGTTCCCCTATCCCACCAGATCCAAAATATCAGACATTTTGAAGACTTGGGTTGTTTTTTGTTTTTGTTTTTTTTCCTGTGCATTTTGGGACCACTGGCAGTCAATGTAGTTTTTCATAAAAATTCTCTTGGGTGTTTTGGAACTAAAAGGAATGAATAGGATTAACGTATACTTTTGCTAGAAGAAAAAAATGAATATTCACTCTCAGGAATTAATTTTCAATTTGCCAGGAAGCAGGGCTGTGATTTGTTGGGCCCGTTTCCCAACTGTGATCTGGGTGGCTGCCTCCCCGACCCCGTGCCAGGGGTAGACCTGGCCCAGAGGAAGGTTGCCACACCCTGGCATCTCTGGTCCTTGGCCTCCTTCACAGACCAGATGAGCAACAGACCCCAGGAGCAGCCCCTCCCAAGAACACAGTTGCTGTTGGGAAACTCACAGCTAAAGGAAAGGGGCCTGCAAATGTACCTCGGTATCCTCTTGGGGGGTGATGTGGTGTGCCTGGAATGGAACCCCCAGTGCCTCTTCCTCGTGTATTAATTGCTCAACCCACTAGTTCAAACAGGCATTTCTGAGTACTTAACCTACTATATGCCAAGGTGGGCATATAGCATATTGAGCAACAGAAATTGCGGTTTTATAGGTGAGAGGTGGGAATATTGGTGATTCCATGTTTTAACCTACTACTGAGAGGGCTTTCTTAAGCTGGTATTACCAGGGTTTTCTTCGGATGGGATCAAAGAAGGCATAGAGAGAGAGCCCAGTTGCCATCTGCTTATGGGAGTCTGGATCTGCCCAGTTCCCTTCCAGAAACAGGGCAGACACCAGTTTCTGCCATATGCGTAATGGTGTAATATTTTTTACTTTACAAAAGGAAGAATCCTTCCTTTACATCAGCTTCTCCAGGACACCCTTTTTACGCAGAGGCAGTCCAGGCTCTGGCCCGCTGGCCGCCACTCTGTTCCCGCTCTGCAGCTCTCTGGGCCCTGCTCTGCAGTGCAGAGAGGCAGCTGGCCTTAGGAAGGCAACTCAAAACTGCAAAAGGAGGGTGATCTCATTTGGACACGTCTTGTCCATATGGCGCTGTACCCACAGATCAGTTGCAGATACATTCACATGACAAATCGGCACCAATTATGAAATTAAATGATTTTTTTTTTAATTTTTTTTTTCAACGTTTTTTATTTATTTTTGGGACAGAGAGAGACAGAGCATGAACGGGGGAGGGGCAGAGAGAGAGGGAGACACAGAATCGGAAACAGGCTCCAGGCTCTGAGCCATCAGCCCAGAGCCCGACGCGGGGCTCGAACTCCCGGACCGCGAGATCCGTGACCTGGCTGAAGTCGGACGCTTAACCGACTGCGCCACCCAGGCGCCCCTGAAATTAAATGATTTAATGACCAGCTGTTTTTGTTAAACGGCTAAAAAAAAAAATCTAACATCTTTAAACTCTGGGGCCAAAGGAGATACCTAGCATCACTTTGCTAACTTAATTAAAAGATGCTTTTTCTCTCCTTTATTCAACTTCCTGTTAAGCAGATTTTCTGAGAACAGGACTAAAAGTACTTTAGTACCAAACTGCATACAATGGGGAATAGCCAAGAAGAGTACGATCAAGTCTAAAATATAGAACCAAGATTCTGAGACACTTTTTACACCACAGATACAGAGCATGAACTTATTACGTGATTAAGTTTACTCAACAGTAGTTACGGAACAAAAGCAGCGACTACCAGCAAGGCACCTATGTTAGCCGTGAACAACCAGGTGAACGTTAACCACGGTGGCCAGTGGGTGGGACTGGGGTTTCTCAACCTTGGTACTGGTGACATCTGAGTCCAGATAATTCTCCGTGGTGGGGGTGGTCCTGTGCCCTGCAGTGCAGTTCATAGCATCCCTGGTCTGCACCCACTAGATGCCGGTAGCATTCCCCCTGGTTGAGAAGAAGTGGATCAGATGGACACTCTATAATCAAATGCAAACCAAATGGTTCGAGGGGGAAAGAGCATGTCCTGGGGAACAACCTGTGTCCGTTCACAGACCAGAAGGAAGTCTGGAGGAATGATCTACAGAGAGGGGATTGTAGAGAGAGTTACAGAGTGCACAGCAGTACCCACCTTGACAATGTGTCACTTCAACCAAACTCAAGGCTGGAGAAGAAACATTGGCTTATATGGGGGAAGGGCTCCTGGGCAAGAGATGGGGCTTGCTGTCTTGATCCTTGCTCCACAAGTGGGGGGCAGGGAGGAGGTTGGGGACAGAGATCTCTCCACCCACCTCCTGGCCTTTGCACGTCCTGACATCTGTGCCTAGAACAGCCACTTCTCTTTCCGGCTTCATCTGGCCCCTAGTTCTTTCAGGTCTCATGTTAAATATCACTTCCTGCTGGGAGGGTTCTCTGACCCTCTCCCTGCTGCCGCCCTGCCCGCCCCAACTGGATGTCCTGCTCAGTGGTGCCTTGCAACCATACTTCCAGCACAGGACTTATCACCTTATCACACACAGCCCACATACATTTACATGTACTGCGGTAGTTTGGTTTTCTGCTGGTTCTTTCCATTAGAACACAGACTCCATGAGGACAGGGACCCTGTCTCCAGTAGTGACTGAGCAGCACACTCTCCCCAGAGTCCCGTAGGATGCCAGACACGTGATGGATCCCTCCCCCCCCCCCCCCCCCCGCCAAATAGAAACCATTGTTCAAATGAAGGGCAGAGGAGGGTCGCTAAGTGAAGTTCATGATCGGAAGCAAGCGCATGGTCAGCAGAGCAAAGTTTCTTCAACACATACACTGGTTTATTTCTGCAAAGGCGACAAGACTGGCGTGTGCGAGGCAGAAACGGATGGCGGGGAGCAGTATGGAAGCCGTGAAAGTTTCCATCTCCACCCACACGTTCTCTGGATGTTCATCAGACACTTATTATGATACATCTTTCAGAGAAATGTTTTGTACCCTGAGTCCAGTCACACACCTGTCAATGTATCAAGGACGTGCACCAAAAGCCCAAAGAGACAGTTAACCGCTCAGCTGCGCGGTAGTTCTAGTCTTCAAAACCCATCTTGTAAGGGGCCATCCTCTACTCCTTGATCAGGGAGGAGCGGATAGCAAGGTGGGGGCGGAGGGGGGGTCAAAGAAGACTCCGTGAGGAGCGGATGGCGTCTGTATCTTAAAGCCCAAGCGTCCCCATGGACACGTGGGCAGCTGGCCCCGGCTGCCATCTAGTCTGTCTGGATCCCCGTCACCACTGCCAAGTTCCAACATCAAAACACAGAGACATTTCCGTCTAACTTTTGTATGAAGAATTTAATTATCTATACACGTAACTAATCCAAAAGGTGGTATTACAGTTGTTAAAGCCGCAGGTTTATGTATTTATATATCTTACATTCATATCCATGAAAATACTGGAGCGCAAGGGAACGAGGGGAAGCAGCCCCCATTCTCCGCGCCATGTGAGTGCGGGAGGGGCTCTGCACAGACGCCCCCGAGGGAGGCGTGAAAACAGAAGGTGACTTCAGGTTACAAAGGCATTAGTGGAACCGCGAGACTGTGCCGAGGCTCCCCCCACCCGGTGTCCTGTGCTGTCAGCAGCGGGCATTTTTATTGAGAGCTTCCAACTAGTGTTTAAAAGACACAACATGGCTTCAGCTACAACACATCTAACACATACACGGACCATGAGCTCCATTTCGTATTAATCTGCAGAAATCCCACAGTCTAGTTAAAAAAAATGTAAACATTGGAAATTAATTGCAGGGAGACTTCTATACATTCTTTCTTGTCAAGAAAATTACATGTTCAAAATCGGTCATTCCGTGAAAAGTAACTGGAATAAAAACTTTATGTAACAGAGACTAAGGAGAGATTGTAGATACTGTTGATCGTGACAACCTCAGCGTCGTCGTCTACTGATTTTACGGTATGAAAACACACAAGATTAAAAACCCCAAACAGAAAACACCAACTCAACCAGATAAATCTGAGACCGAACAAAAAAACACAGGTGCTTTCTCCTGTGGCTACAAGGTCACTGTGCAAAATCAGATTAATGCAATATGATTAGAGCATCGTACAAGGTGGTAGCTTTCGCCATGGGAAGAACTAAGTTCTTATGTACAGGATGTATTATTACATGCTCGGCAGGGTACATCTGATACACACGAACAAGCGCCAAACACCTTCCGTTTAATTGGGGTCGTTCTACACGGCTTTAAAACAGATACACTGAATTCCTCTGCTTCCACAGCAGGGGGCGGGGGAAACCCAAACTACACAATGTCGTTGGTAACACTGGACAAAATGAACAAAGAAAATACATCAAGTCTCAGATTTATGGACATTTGGAACATTTTTTTTTTTTTTTCCATAGCACACGCAGAATTCCTTGATAGTGGGTCTTTTTGCAAAACCAAAATGGCAAAGGAGTAATTTATTGATTTTTATTAAAAGGCTAAAATATATTTTTAAAAACACTTTTAAAACTATCGAAAGCACCTGTGCAAAGGTGGGGGGGGAGTCAATTCGAGTCACTAGGAAAGCCACAAAAGGACCCACTACCCTGTGTAATTTTGTAAGGTTTGCTTCTATCTCTGCAAGTCATAACTCGACATTGTCATCACGTGCAACTAAGGTAAAATGAGGTAAACTGCTCTGCAGTGAGTTCTTCTACTCAGAAGGCAGTAGGTGATCATGCTGGAAGTCACATGATCAAGGCTGCATCTCCCATCATCCCTCTGGGCAGTGATATGGGATAGTGGGTCTCTTTGAGGACTTTCAAGCCTGAGGGGGGGATGGACAACATATGATTCCTAGAAAAAGGAGGAAAACAACACATAAGCAAAACAAAACAATGAGCAAAATTCAAGCTAGGAAAATGAGTCAGGCATGTCAACAGCATGGTGCCAAAATGATCAAAAAAAAAAAAAAAAGGAAAAAGGGGGGAGGGGAGGGAGGGGACATGCTACAGAAGGAATGAAAAAAAAAACAAAAGAAAAGAAAACAACCCCACAAGATAAAAGTCTTGCATTACAGAAGGTCTTCAAAGAGACTGTTGCGAATGCAGCAATGGTCTAGCTTTACGTTCTGCAAACAAAGCTCGGCAGAATCAGAGCAATGCTGCATGTTTTACCATAAGGAACCAGACAGGAGAGACAACGGAGCCGCTCAGGCACTTACATTGCTGGCTTGGGTCCATGTCTGTGGTCAGCTTCACGTAGTTGGAGGGGAAGAGCCCCACTTGTCCACTGACTTCTCCTTTCCACCAGTCGGGGTCCTCCTTGTTGAGGACGTTGATGATCTGGCCCTTGTTGAAGGCCAGTTCATCGTCGTTCTGGGCGATGTAGTCGTACATGCCGATCACCTGGCACACTGCGGAAGACACAGGGCCAGGTGAGAGCTGCCCGGCCGAGAGGCACGCGGAAGGGGCCACTTGGGGTCATCAGATATGCCCACGTGTTAGTGCTGTTCTTTTGGGACAGGGCATAGTGCTGTTCTTTCGGGACAGGGCAGGGCGAGGGCAGCAGAGGAAGATGGGTTAAAAACCAAGACGACAGCAAAATTTCACATGGAGTCTTTAGTTTGTGTAAACCCTTCCTCTTTCTCATGTGGACTTGTCAGCAGAAAATTTACACTGATGACTGAACGCTCATGGAATCATTTCTATTTGAGCGGAGGGGAACTCCTTAAAAATGCTGACTCTGGAAGCCGGGTCAGCCGTGCATCCCGTGCATCCCGGGGACTTTGCTACAGTTCTCTGCTTCCTTTCTTGCTTCTTCTTTTGTCTTTTTAAGGTGGAAGGTAATTATCATCTGATCTCCCCACAAACCCAAATCTTCCTGAACAGTAAAAATCCGTGTTTCATTCTGCTCTATCTTTGTGTCTCAAACTTTTGTCTCAGAGGAGACATTTCCACATTCAAGAATAGTTTTTCTTGGGGCGCCTGGGTGGCGCAGTCGGTTAAGCTTCCGACTTCAGCCCGGGTCACGATCTCGCGGTCCGTGAGTTCGAGCCCCGCATCAGGCTCTGGGCTGATGGCTCGGAGCCTGGAGCCTGTTTCCGATTCTGTGTCTCCCTCTCTCTCTGCCCCTCCCCCGTTCATGCTCTGTCTCTCTCTGTCCCAAAAATAAATAAACGTTGAAAAAAAAAATTTAAAAAAAAAAAAAAAAAAAAAAAAGAATAGTTTTTCTTGTCTCTTTTTCCCTTGAACCTATGGGAGGTTAAACTGCCTTCGTTTCCTGGCATTATCACACTTTAGATAAGACCATACGGTGAGGTCGTGCCCCTAATTAATCTTTCTTAACCAACCTGTATATGGGTGTAGGTTTTTCAAATTCTCCAGCTAACTGACTCACTTCAGCAAATCCTTTCTGTGGGTTTCAACCAACCTGATGACAGGGACACTGCCAGGCATCCCCCCAAGGCGGGGAGGGTGGGGGGATCCAGCTGGCACCACACCCCTCCGCCCACACGAGGCCACAGCTCAGGCAGAGAGGCCCAGCTGGGGCTGGGCACAGTCCCGGTTTGCCAATCCTTTCGTTTCTTGCAAAGGCTGCCAAGTGTGAATCTGATTTCACCGGGATGTATGGCAAGGACACGAACGAAAATTCTGCATTTTCCACAAATGCCACCCAAGAACTGGTAGCTTTAAAGACCTAAGGCAGAATCCTGCTTCCCCTGACCTCACCCGCCTCAAATATTACCAAAGCATCTAATTTGGTCTCTTCGGGCAGAAAATAGCCAACCGGCTCAGCCGCAGTGCCCTCTGTTCTTTTGAGTCCTTTAGGAGAGTGTGTGCAACATCCTGCCCAGTAAGCGAAGCCCCTCTGTTCACAGGAAATGTCACAGGGGAGTTATTTTAGTCTTCAGTGAACAGCATATTGCGACCAACAGAACCCCGTGGCCTCCAGCTCTATCTCCTGACCTATTTAGACCCCAGCCATTTATGTTTAGGAGCTCCCTTTTGTCCCCTCACCCCCTCGCCCAAATCCCAAATTAAATAGCTGGAAGGAAATCAAGAGAAAAATCTGGCTTTAATGCCGCAGCATTCATGGCTGCTTTAGGAAGAGGGTTCCAACAAGGGCCCTGTTGTACCCAGAACAGCAAAGCTGCTTAGATACTTGGTCCTTTTGAAAAACATATTCCAGATCACATTAGTTGGGTAGCAGTCCCGGCAAGCACAGGAAGTGCTTACAGCAGATGTGAGGAACAGTCTAAGATACTTCGGGAGAAAACTGACTGGAAAGACCAACGTGACCTGCAGGCCGTCTTCCAAATAGAGATCGTAAACCACCTACCTGCCGGTAACGCCGTCGGCTTCGGTGGCTCCGTTGGAGTGATTTTGCTCGTCCCGGGGCTTAAAAGTTTTACATAGTTAGCAGGGAACCAGCCTATCTGGCGCTTTTTCCCACGTGCCTAGTAAGAAAATAATTACATCAAAATGTTTAAGAGGCTCATGATCCTTCGTGATGAAGTTTTTGCTATGCAACAGAGCACTTGTACAGTTTATAGAAAACTGCAAACCAAGTGGCATTAACACAGCAGAATCTCTCACTTACTTACTAGATTATGCAACGAAAACCCCGTAGCTGAAATTCAAATCATGGCAGTCATTGGTCAGCAAAGCCTGGAGTGTTTCTGCACGGGCTGGGCTGTGCGGATCACAATTCCGTGTGATGTGGTATGTCCTAGCTAGAACCCTTGCTCGGGCAGCGCCGGACTCTGATGTGTTAATTTCAGGTAATGTAGAGATTATGGCAAATGCCAACATGACATACGGATTTCACAGGAATGAAAGTAGTAACCATCATAAAATACTACTAATCACAGCAGGCCACGCTTACTGGTGCTTTTGATGAGTCGCGTCCTGCACTGAGCAGGTTACATGTATGTATCTGCACAATGCCGGAAGGGAGAATCCTATTATTTCTCCCATTTCCCAGATAAAGAAAGTGAGGCCCAGAAAAGTTAAGTGAGTTTTGGCGTTATAAACTAGTTAGTGGTAAGTCCCTATTTACCCTCACGCCTCATTCTTCTGGAAGATACAAGATAACATACTGTAATATTTACAGGACACAAAGAGTCTCAACTTGACATTGTTTTCAAAGACCATCACGCCTCCGTGACGGCTACAGCCATTTCCAGTGCCCTTCTTTTCTCCTTCACTTCCATCTGATTCAACACAAGACCCGTTTACTGAGTGTTTACATGCTGGGTGTTGTCGGAAAGGGGTAGCCTATGACATGGAGGAACGGATAATAAAGGTGGTGAGCTGAGACCTGCAATTTTTGACTCACTCTGTGAGATGGAAGAGTCTAGTTGAGAATCTTGAGCAGTGCTATGACCACGCAACTACACCAATGGCAACAGAGAACTCAAACTGGTTTACCCGTGTGCACACGTGCATGCACACACACGCTGTATCTCTAGAAGCAAGACTCTGGTAAAAGCAGTTGCTTTTGGAGCACGTGGGCGGCTCAGTCAGTTAAGTGCCCGACTTCAACTCAGATCATGATCTCATAGTCCGTGGGTTCGAGCCCCGCATCGGACTCTGTGCTGACAGCTCAGAACCTGGGGCCTGCTTCGCATTCTGTGTCTCCCTCTCTCTGCCTCTCCCCTGCTCACGCTCTCTCTCAAAAATAAATAAACATTAAAAAAAAAAAAAGAGCGGTTGCGTTTGAGGATAGGGTGGGTGGGAGACATTTTGCATCCCCTTTTGCTCACTGCTGCATTTTACTTATTTTTTATTACTTTTTCAACATTTTATTTTTAAGTAATCTCTACGCCTACCTTGGGGCTCAAACCCACAACCCCGAGATCAAGAGTCACACGCTCCACTGACTGAGCCGGCCGGGCGCCCCTCACTTTTGAATTTTCAGCCATGTGAATATATTACCTATTCCCAAAATAAGAAAATGAAGCTAAGAGATAAGAAAGCTTCCTCTACCTTAACTCTGCCCTCCCACCTGCCAACTTATTAAGAGGGATACATCTGGGTTACTTGTAGAACGCAGATCAAATTTCCCTTTCCTTGTGCTCTGATAGACTTCATGCCCTTGGCTGAAGGGCTAAAGCTTTTATTTTTACAGGGAATCCGCCCACGACGGCAGCCTCTCATTTGCAAGCCCCCACGTGTTCATCTGTCCAGTACCCGCCACATGGCTTGCAACGACTCTGCCATGCCCCTGCAGCTTCACAAGGACGAACACAGAGCTCACTGGCAATTTCTTCATGTGTGTATCCAGTGAAAATGCCAGAAGCCCTCCGTGCACGGCAATTCACCCACTTTACTGTGGATCGCCAGAACGGTTGTTCAAAACTCTCTTCTGAGCAAGGTGCTAGGAATGTGAGGATGAAAAACTATGGTTACCGCTTTCAGAAAGCTGATAACCTACATGCAGACGTGAGAAATGTGTGTGAAAAGCTAAGTAATGACATCAACATCAGTATTAAATACCAAGAGTGGTGCGGGCATTGGGACCCCACCATCATTCAGGGGAAGAAGAGGTTGCTGCTGGTGGGATGGCCACAAAGCTTCTGGGGGAGGTGGGATATGGCCAGCTCTGGCGGGTTGGGGGAGGGCTGGGAGACAACCACGGGTGGGGCACGTTACTCTCAGTGAGGCTAAGAGAGTCTAGGGGAGTCACCTGTTTTCAAGAGAGCAAACCACCGAATGAAATGGGGCTGGAACGGAGATGTCGCCGATGGTTGGGAAGATGAATAGGGGAGCGGCTGAGAAGGGAAGAGGAGCACCTGGGGGCAGCCTGAGGCGACACCAGCACAACAGTACAAAGAGGAGTGGGTCCCGAGACCCCAGAGGTCAAGGTCAGATTCCTGAGCCTGTAAGGTCAGTGTGGTCAGCCCTGCTGGACAGGTTTTATGGCTGCCCACCAGCCAGCTGCCCGAGTTTAACCTCTGGCTCTACTCCAGGCAAGCTTTTCATTCCACCCAAGACACGTTTCTCTAGTCCTCTGGCTCACCCCGCACTCTGCTGGCACTTGATTTCTTAACTTGCTGCCCCATATGCACAGCTCACCACAATATACAGACCTTGCCCTCCTTGGCCTTGACAAAACGGTGAATTGAAGACACAGGCACACGCACACACACACGGGTCTAAATACGTTGTGTTGTACAGATGTGGCTTTCGTATCACACCTTATACTGCTACCGATGATGAGCTCTGCTTCTATAATGCCATGACACTTGAGATGTCACTGCAGGCGTCCCTCATCATGATTTCTCATGCTACCAACCCTCACTATCTGAACTCAGGGGTGAAAACAAATTTGGATAAGTCTTTCAATGAATCCTTAGCTCTCACAACTCTGCCACTGGCTGTCCGAAGCTCAGAAAACAAACACATAGGTTCCGATGGTGTGCACTCTCCCGATATCCACACGCAGGACGAGGCGGTGCGGGGTTAGCTGTCCTTTGCGATGAAATTGTATCCCTTTGAGATTTTGCACATTCAACTTTGGACGGAGGATTTTAAACACAAGGAAAAGACACTAACTTGCAGCTCTCCTTCCCACCATCCACCTGGGTTCTTTTTTCGGATCAAAATCAGCTGACCAGGGGCCAGGGTGAGCTGCTCGGGACCCGTGGCAGTGTAGCAGGCAATCACCTGTGCGATTTCTGGAAAACAAGACCAAACAGCGCAGCGCAGCGTTATGGTCAGAAGAGCTTCTAGGAAGACACAGCCACCTCCCGGGTTCACAGATTAACGTCATCAAAGCCACTGCACTGGGCTGGTTTTCTACTAAATGAAGATGGCCCACTCAGTCACCCCCCATTCCATGACCTCCAATCCAAAGGCAGCAATCCAGGACTCGGGTGGCCTTTTGGTGCTGCTGTAGGACTTCCTCATCATCTCTCAGAACTCACTGACCAACTTCCCTCCAAGAACCCCACTCCTGTGCCCAATTCCGGCACCTTCTGTCCCAGCCCCGCCCGCAATTACTGCAAATGCCCTGTCGCCAGCAGCTGGGCCTCCTTCCTCCCCAGCCCGCCTCCCACCCCGTAGCACACAGTTCACTCGAGGGTTGTTAAGTGAATGAAGGAACTCACGTGGAGCTTTCCCACCGGCCAAGTAAGTAAACAGAGAAATCCTATTTTCTCCAGGAACTTTTGGGAGCGTGGCACTAGCTGATTTACATGTTGTGGCTTTAGAAGCTCAGCCCCACCCACGTGACCATTTTCTTTGTGGCTCACATTTTGAGGGTGATCCCTGAATATCAGGTAGGAATCATGTCAATGCGCGTTTATTTCTTTTTATTTCGAGTTAGAAAAAAAAAGGATCTGGCGTTAAGAGGGGAATTTTATGAATAAACAGTTCAGCACGGAAAAAAAAAAACCCAAAAAACGTAAACAGTTCTGTACTTTCCCTGAATGTTAAAAATCTCATGGGGAAAATTCCAGCAGCACCACAGACCAGGCTCTGAAGAGTACATTTCTACTGGCACAGGAGGTCGAGTACGAAAAGACAAAATCCTTCTCTGACTAAATTCTGGCGTATCCACAGTGACTGCTTTCGGAACTTCTCGAAGCAGTGAGGAACAAACTGTTCTATTCCTCCGTGCTCTCTCCCCGTCATAACAGATCTTGACAGAAAGAAGGAATGAGGTAAAGAAAGACAGAAAGAAAGGCAAGAGGTAAAAAGGCTCCCCCTCTGACAGGTATTTATTTCCCCCTTCTCTAAAAGGCACAGTAGCAACAAGCCCCCCATGACCCTGTTCTGCCACCAGCCTCCGGCCACCATGCTAGGAGCGCCAGGCTGTTAGGGGGCAGGTCTGGCCCTGCCAGGTGCTTCAGGGAGATCAGGGGAAGCAGGACGGAGGCCAGCTTACACACCTCGGCCCCAGCCCTCTCTGGGAAATCTGTGCTGGGGTAAGAATTCTCCTGTAACTCACCAAGGACTAGCTCTAGATTCCAAGAGTTTCTGGTTTGGAGAGAGTCCCAATTAGTGTCCTATTTGGCCTCAGATTTTCCCGCTCCTCAAAGGACCTGGCATGCACAGCCAGCAATCTGCCCCAGCATTCTTTTCTGTCTTTTGTGTCCCTGAGCAGCTCGTTGGTTTTAGGATAACGTTAAGCCCATCTGGACCCTTTGGAACGGCAGGCAATCCAAAAGGTAAAACACTCACAGTTAAAACACAGATTTGACTCAGGTGTTCCAGTATCTGGAGTCTGACTAAAATCCTACGGCAACTTGAGAGCCCACTTTTCCGGGTAAACCTGTCTGGGGCGGACCACGACGCGCAGAAGCACCAGATCCCCTCAGCCTGGCAGGAACTCTTCAACCCACCATTTCCTACAGAACCTCACGGCAAAAACGCCCAGATGACCTAAGTGAGGAAGGTGTGCCATACAAACCGTGTTATTTCACATCTGTTTCTTTCTCCTCTCTTTCACGGTGCTCTTTGTAGCACATGTGAGTTTGTTTACATAAACTAAAGTCCTGAATTCGGAGGGATGGCTATAATTTTGTGCCTTCAATGTGTACCTGAGGCAAAGCAACCCATGGGCTTCCAAAATAAAGGGACCTGCGCTTTGCAGCTCTTTGACTCTTCTCCACTAATGTCGTGGGACGGATTGTGCTGTCAGGAGAGGAAAAGAGTGTCCTGGACCTACCAAGAGGGTGATGAAGCAGCGGCTGAGCCCAAATCGTACAGCTCCATGAATTACAACTTGCCACCACATTGCCTGACTTACTTCTTCACAACCCAAGAACGTTCTGTCTAGCAATGTCCCTGCTCCCCATGTGTGAAGCAATAGCCATACTGCATAACCGTGTATACGTTATTAACGGATTTCAAGAAAAGGATCTACCCCAACCACTCCCTGGAAAGGTTCTTCTATCTTTCTTTTTAGGCTTCTGGCCTCTAATGAACAAAGATTCAGGAGCAACTGTCAATTACATTCAAAACATTGAAAAAGAAGCATCAGGGTTTGTAACTTACCAGGTTTTTTTCCTAAACTCCCTGTTTTCCCAGCAGTTCCAGAGCCCTTAAAACAGAGCAAAAGGTCTCATTTGCATACTGCAGAGTTTTGGTCATGCAACTTAAAAAACGATCAACGATGACACAAGCCCGCTCGAGCCCCTAAAGCCCCCTGTTCAGTCTGGGGAAACACAGCAGCACTGTATTTCCTGACATCAGATGGGTACCAGGAAACCATGGGACAAAATAAGTACTTTAAAACACACAGCTTTTACCCTCTTCTTTAGGGAAAAGGGAGCAAAGTATGTGGCACTGTAGGATCCCAGCGGGCTCAAGTTCTGTCTGTATATAGCATACTGTCCCTGGGTCAAACCAAACAGGGGGTGCCAGGCGAGGAAGACTATTAGTCTGTGTCCTAAACACTGAGCTCCTGCTTATATTCAAATGATTATTCAATATTTCACACACAAAAACTATACGGGCTGTGAACATCTAGGAGCCCGAAATCCAGATTTGCTACATAAAATATTAATATTTAGCCACATTTTTTAGAGGTTTCTTTTTTTAACAACGGAAACAGTACAGTGGCAATTCAAACACACCTTCCCCCATCCCACTGACATCTTTATCCAAAGAGGCAGCCCCTTTCCTGTGTATCCCTTCCGCTCAAATCTTACACTGCTTAACACTGAAATTCCTCTATCAATGCTGGATGTACAATCCATAGAAACAGACCATACTTTTTTTTTTTTTTTTGCAACTACTAATTGTTCCAAAAGTGCTCTGGGGTTGAATTCCTTTATGGATACTCATGGAATTTTAAACCAGCTGAACAAGCCAACAGAGACCTCGAGTCAGGACAGGGGCCAGACTGTAATCTGTCATTACAAAGTGCTTTATTCTGAATTGATTTTCGCCCTCGAGTCCCTATCTGCCAGTAAATTAAGTTTTCCAATCAAAACAAAACAAAACAAAACAAAACAAAACAAAACAAAACAAAACAAAAGGCTTAATAAAGTAAATGACAGTTACTGTAAGAATAAAAACATGTCATTTATCTAACGTATCATAGTCTCTTTATTTGGGTCATTGAAATTTAATAACCATTTACCGGGGAAAGTTTGAGTTACAAGTTTCACACTGATTATGATTTCTGTATTATCAAGATGTATAATACCAATCTCCTTTCCTATTTTTATACGCTGCGTATCAAAATAAAGGAATATTAATGAAATAAGATTCCAAATGACCAGTTACTTTCCCAGTACAGGCTTGTAATACGCTCTCCATAGTCCATAAAAGGAACAATGCAATTGGCAACACCCAATGATAGAGTCCAAGTAGCTTGAGTGTGCTCCCCCACTTTTTTTTAAAGTAGGCTCTCCACCCATGGGGCTTGAACTCACGACCCCAAGATCAAGAGCCACTTGCTCTATCCACTGAGCCAGCCACGGGAGCCCCAGTGCGCTCCTTGTTTAACATGACAGCCGCACAGAAGCTAAGACAACTCAGGAGATCAGGTTCTGTCCTGGCGCCCCTCAAGAATGCAGGAGAAAAGCCGCCCCAGGCCATGTGCCCCAGCCCTTCCCTTACAGAGAAGGGAAAAGCCAGGATAGGACAGACACTCCCATGCCCAGAGGGCAATTCTGGTATCTGAGGCTGGGTCTGGTTTTAGCAGGAAATTTTCCTTATACACTGAACTCCGTGTCCAAGGAAAATGAAAGAGCTGACTTTTTCGATGTTTTCATCATCATGAAATAATGTAGCTCACTCAATGTTTGTCCAAAATCTTTAGCGCTGTTAGTTCTTCTGTGGCTCATAATTTAAGACTGTGGTTAAAAAGCACCTTACGACTCAGCTTACCTTTAAAAATGTCAGTTTTTTTTTCTTTCACTTATTGATTTCAGGTGTTTTTTTTTAATAGAAGACTATAATTTATTGAAGTAAAATATAAGTAATGGCTTTTGTCTTTTAATTGAACCAACAGGTAGTCACTTGAAAAGTCTTCATGCCTAGTAACAGAAACTGAGTTTAGTTGTACTTTTTCCCCTGTGCCCCTGAAATACCATCTGTAGGATTCTTACTGGATCCAACTGGTAGCCTGGAGAAAAGCCTAATTCTCCCCTCTCCAGGTCTGAGGAGGACAATTCGCTGGCTGTCCTCTTGGACAGAAGTACTGTCTACCTGGCTTCTGCCATATTCTCCAGGGGTAGGCAAATGCCTGCAAACCCCTCCTGGGTGTTTCAATAAGCTGCTTTCAAGACCACAGCAAGAAAAAACAAAACAAAAACAAAAAACCCCAAACAGCAAAAATGACACTCCCTGAAAAAACAAAACTCGAGCAAAATACAAAGTGCTCCTGGGAACTGCAGGGAAGAAGGCCCATGAACAGGCTGCAGTGTGGGGCCAGGCTCCTGGCTTCCAAAGCAGTTGCACACATGGGGCCTGTGGACCAAGCCCAATTTTACACCCTGAGACTGGCATTCAAATGAGAGAGGAACTCTGTCCACTGGCTTACACCTGAGAAAGGAGGTGTGGGGGTGGGGTGGGGGAAAGCCAGTTCTTGTTGGTTTATTTATGTGCAATGGCTCTCTGTTAAATGAGTACACTGATTTACCCTGAAATTCTCCACTAACTTGACATTGGCCCCTACAAAGCTAGGCTTCCAGTACTCTGGAGGCCCACCCCATTCCACTAAACTCGCACCACTTCAAGACCACTTGTTATGCAACTGAATTTTTAGGGCCCCATGTAACAACAATGGGAGCCATTTCTGATTTATAAGGACACCAGCATTTAGAACATATTCAGGCCCTGATCAATGGGCCTGAGACCTTAAGGCTTAGCCAAAAGTGTATCGATCTCTTAGATCTTGTGTCTCCCTAATGTGTAGGCAAAATATAAATTTTGGAAACTCTCTACTGCCCAATGTTCTAGGGCCAGTATCACCCACATTCTTTTGTTGACATGGGCAAAATACTGCTGTGTTGTTTTCCTTCGGGTACCCCAGATCAGTGCTCGTGAAGACCTGATCAAGAATGTTTACTCCAAATCCTAAGTCAGTCACATGTAGGAACAGAGATGAATACTGAACATTAACCCAGGTGACGCAGACCAGCCTCCTTATATGCAATCTCCACTTAGTCCCAGGGGGTTCTTCTGCTTGTGGGAACCCTGCAGCACCAAATGACAAGTTGAAACAATTACAGGTCACTGTATTTGCTGTCAACGTCCCAGAACTTTAGCAAAACCCATCAAAGTGTTCCACCGTCCAATATCGTGACTCCCTGCAAAGAGAATCACCGCACCGAAAGGGGGAGGAAACAGTGAATGTGGGTTTACCTCTGAATCTTTAAGCCTCACATAGTTAGAAGGGAAGACTCCAGACTTGTCGCCCACTGTTCCTGTCCACCAGTCACCATCTTTCTTGGTAACCAAAATCACATCCCCTTGCTGAAAGGTTAAATCGCCTTGCTCAGAACTCTCGTAAGTGTACATGGCAATAAATTCTGGTGGGGAGAAATATTGAGATACGGAGAGAGCTTGATTGTTTACAGAAATCCCAGACAGCTTTGCAAATGCAAGTTTATGAATAAGGAAGTTAGGGTAAGATCCATTCAAGAGAAAGGCTAGTCACAGATAAAACAGAGTTGCAGAACACCCTGGGCTCTAAATTCCCAAGTTGCACATAAAAATTCAGTTAACTGTAGACAGGGAGACAATTCCTGGGAAGACCCAGCCACGGGAACCAAAGAGCCGACCGCATGTTTACCGACACTGAGTACCAAGAGTGAGCTACCATTTGATGTCATGATTTTAAGTAAAAATGGTTTTTACGTTTACTTTTAACTAACATTTACTGAGTACCCGTGTCGTGCTGAGTGCTGGCTTAGATGCACCAGCACACAGGATCTTGTACACACATCAAATGTCTGTACTCCCATTTTGAGGGTATCAAGTCACAATTTTGGAAAATTTTTAGATACAGTATATCCTGCATGTAAATTAGACACAGTTCTTTTCATTATTCAAGTGCCCTGGTGAAAACTTATGCCCTTTTGTGCCATACACACAGATGGTAGGAAGCTGTTAAAACACAAAAGATGTATACTATTTAGTTAAAAATGGGCACCTACTTGTCATTCAAGTGCATAAACAGGTAGCGGACTGACAGTGAAAGTAATGTCTACTCAATCCCAGAAAACAGGCAAGCCTTTCTGAACGAGCTGAAAATAAATCTCAGTTTCTTACATTTTATGATTCAAGTCTTACAAAAATAAGAGTCAATGTTCTTTACCCCCTCGAATGTGAAGGGTGTGCATTCCAGAGGAAATTTTTCTTTTTGGAGGACAAACAGTTGATTTTACTAAGGCTTAGAAACCGAATCACACTCTCCGAAAGATCACTAGGCGCCAACATTCTAGACACTACACTAGGAACAGAGTAAGATTTATAGAAAGACGGACCGAAGTTTCTCGCTTCTACTTTTTCTTCATCGTATCCTAGGCCTTTTGTGTATGTTTTTAAAGGCTTTTTTTTTTTTTAAATCACCTTTTACCCAGAAAGTTCATTTTTATGACAGATGATGCAGGTTTCTCACTAAACCTTCACGTGGAGCCCTTACATTCACAGCCTACTGTTAATTACTAGGCAGAAATTCAGTATGGAGGAATCCTTTTGGCTAATTATAAGGGCCTCTGCGGGAGGTACTAATGAAAGCTATAACAAACACAAAAAAACACAAACACCCTAATGCGTGTGCTAACATGGGCAGCTCTACAACGTGGGAGAGCCCTCCAAGGGCAGCCTCAAATTCAGCAGTGCTGACCTGCGACTGCTGGCGAGCACGGACCCCACGGCAGACACAAGGTCATCCAAACGTGCGAGGGAGAACAGAAGACTCTCTGTCTTTAGCCCTCCAGTGCTGCTAACACCCACCTCCACAGTGAAAACGTGGAAAAATGATTTCCCACACACGGAAATCAAAGTCTGGCAGTTTTGCTAAGGACATTCTTTTTCTCACTAATATATTCCTTTTTCTGGTTTCTCAATATTCTGACCTTTCCCTTTTCATTTTGCTCTGTTCCTTGCTCCTTTGCTCGTGTTTGGCCATGTAAGATGGGATCCCTGGCAAATCCAGACTTTCCCCAGTGATTCTTGCACTGAAAAGTCACTTGCTCAAAAACAGATCCGCATTTTGAAGTAACTTGCAAAATGTTTAAGAAACTTCAGAAGCATGAACTCTGGCTGAACTTGCTGCTGCACTACGGGATACCAAGGAGACTGCAAAGACTGTGGCATTGCTTGCCCTGCTACGTAGCCAGGAATCTGAGGCTCCCGCAGGGCTCCGTGAGAGCTGGGAGCCAGGACGGTGGCCACACAGTGGCCCTCAGACCCTCCTCTAGAGACGTTTTAGCACAGGGCACTGGCCGTTCCCATGCCGGTATATTCTAAGCGCTGTGCCAATGGACAATCTAACTTGGTTTATGGTTTACTTGAAATGGGATTACCTTTAGTTCAGTATTAATAAGGGGCCCGTTATTATATGTAAATAGCTTTCCTCAGAACTTCAAATGCCAAGTGCTCCCGCATGGCTCCTGAATGCCCTCAGTCTCTCCTAGCATTTCCTAATGCACCTAAGTCACCTCACAAGGGATGTAGTCGTTGTCACCTAAGATTAGAATTTCTCTTCTGTTACTCAACTTTAAACAATGTGTTGGCTCACCTGTGACCTATATAGTGGGGCCTCAAGGGATGAGGCCTCTGCACAGGTTTCAAAACAAATCAGCATTCATCAACACTGCTTGTACATGAGCATGCTTGCTGCATTAAGGGACTCTGTGTTGACCATCCAGAGACTGAAGCAAACAGGAAGTAACAGTAGCAGATACCTACTGACCTTTCTCCTAAATGCTTTACACAAATTATCTCCTCATCCTGTAATGGTTTCCTACCTGAAGGGGCGGTCCTTACGCCCACTTTACAGATGAGGAAGTGGAGGCAGGACCAAAGTTACATGGCTACTAGGTGAAGAGCCAGGGTATCAACTTTGGCCTTCTGATGAGACTTAACTAGATATAACACACTGAATTTGGGTGGAATCATGATTTGCTTTATACAATACTGATGTACATGCTATGTTTAAAAAAGAGCTTTTTTTTGCCTTGTTCTGCTCACAGCGGATAAAAAACTCGTTAAGATGACTGATAAGAATGTATACGGATAGAACTATGCCAATGATTGTTTTGGTGGAGATAGCAACAAATGGACGTAACAAAATGTTGGATTTGTTCAGTAGTAATGAGGTTTTACCGCTATACCTAGAAACTTATAAACATTTTTGCTTCGAAAATTCCCTTTGAAAAAGTAATCGTGTTACCGTGAGTCTGAAATACCACTAAACCTTATTCCTTGCTGCCTCCACTGAAAAAATTGTCTTAATAACTCTTTTTCACAAGGCAAGCTTTCTAAGGAATGCAACAATCTCATGATGGCAAACAAACTAGAGAGAACACTCTATCTTCATATAACTTCTTCGAGGAACCCATGAAAAATTAGTACACAACTGGGCAGACATCTGCTAGCTACCAACACTGTTCAGACTTGTGGTGGAAAGCGTGTGAAGCGTGGGCAGCATTCTTCAATGAAGACTACGATAATGGCTACACTGAATATAGAAAAGACGTAAGATTTTTACCATTAGAGCCTGGATCATGTGGGTTTTGTGCATTTTAAAATCCATCCCATATATCGGCATCTACAATCCTTAGAATTATTTCATGGGGTAAAGACCAGGAAATAAAGCAACTAATTAATAGTGTAATAAGCACTCAAGATGAATTTTTTAGGCCTAAATCATCTGGTGTGGATATTTACAAGGAACAGAAAAATTGAACTTCTCGCTTGCATTTGAGGTAGTAGAAGATGGCTTTGAGGTTGCTGTGACAGACAGCTTTCCTTGACTGTGTAGTTACAGTTTTAAAACATTTATCTACGAGTCAGGGAGGAACAGACTATATCAAGGGCAGCAATGACCACAATTCAGCGACAGAGATGCTCACAAAACTTGATCCCTAGTCATGCTGATGGGCCTCTTTCAAAAGTCAAAGGGCTCAGAATCAAATAGAATTAGAAGATTCAGTTTTAATGATTAATATATCTGATACTATTTTGAAAGTCCTTTGCTTTTGTAAAGATCTTCACCTTTCATTTTACCTCGGAGTTGAATACACTGAACATAAATTAATGCGATCTATTTTAAAGTGAAATCCAGTCTCTTTCAAACATTTACAGTTTATATATTATGTGATCCCCTCGACCCTTCTAAACAACATAATTGGACTCAGGTTCTCACCTTCTCCCGAAACGGCTGGCTTGGCTGCTGGAGACGCTACTCTCTTTAGACTAGCGGGACTTTCTGAAGAACCAGAATCGATGCTGAAAGAGGTTGGGGGAGAAAGGAGTTTAATTTTTATCTTCAAAGAAAATCATACAAATGACATTGATTTTCCTTTTTATTTTTCTTTTTAAGCTGTTTAACGTTTAAACTTTGAGCAATCTACAGCTGAGACAGTTGTTCTTGGGCTAAGTTAAAATACACAAGGTGCACAAGGCATGATTCTAGGCTCACATTCTTGTGTTTCAGCACTTGCAAGGCTGGGTGCACAGTCAGGGTATACTGGTCTATTTCAAAGCCTGAATGATAGATGCCTGTCCAATATTTTTGCTATTTTTTAAAATCTTCTTAAAGCTCATAATTTGCTTTGAACACCTACATGAACGCAATAATTAAACATTCTTTATGTTAAAGGGTCCATGCCATAAGGTTCCTAACAAAAAAAGATAGTTCATTCTTTCCACTGTTTCCCCAAATGCTTTGGGCCTGTTGGTATTCATGTGTACCTGGCCCAGGACTGGGTACTAAGCATGAAGAAAGGCATTATCTGCCAACAAATCCGCAAGAATGTTCAAGGTCTTGGCATAGAATTCCCTCTTACAGAAGTCACTGAAAAACGAGACATACAGGCTTCCACAAGGGAAGAAAAAACTGACATTTATCTGTCAAGAGGCTGCCTTCTGTGGCTGCGTACTCTTAACTTTTGCAGTTAAAAGACCCAGAAGACAAAATAATCCCGCAGCCCTATCTGTGAATCTTAACTAATGCAAGCAGTAACTTAATGTCTAACATTGTTTTCATCTAATAGAAGCAGATAAACACACAAATACCTTGTAGATTTCCTTATGGGCCCTGAAATGAGTTTCACGTAAGACTTGGGGAACCAACCCTTCTGACCTTGAACTTCTCCAAACCACCACATGTCTTGCTGTTCCAGGACGGTGATGACATCATTTTTGTTAAAATTTAAGTGGTTGTCTTTTTTGGCTCTCCAAGGATACAGGGCTTGCGCTTGTAGCCCCTCCACCTTCTCACCCTTGTGTGGAAATACATAAAGGACCTCTCATTACTCTGCGATCTGTTAGCAATTCAGGGCACACGAACACTGGCACGAACACTCCTTTCCAGGAGGTGTACATGGGCACAGCACACACACGGCCACAAAGGACCCTGCTTCAGTGCCGCATGGGGCCTGGATGCTTCACCGTCTCTTAGTGATCACTTAGTTTCAAAAGGAGAGGCAAAAACCTGCCAACCTATCCCCAAGCCATTGTGTGGCCATCCAGAGCCCCCTAACTGAACAAGCCAGGAGGTCGTATTTGTTTTGTGGCACCTGGCTGTGTGCCTTTTACATTTGGTTCTATTTTAACCCCCCGCGTTGCCCAGGGCCCCCCTCCCCCATTTCCAATGTTTGGTGAAAGATTAATCAATACTGGAGCAGAAATCTTACAGAGTCTCAAAGGATAATTAACTGATATCTTCGTCTGGGTGGGCACAGGAAAAGATGCCCTGTGTTGGACTGTGCTTGTTTTAGCTCCTTTTTAGAGACACAGCGGTTTGGCTGGCATAGATCGACGGTAATCTATCACAAACATCTACACGCAAAGGCCACGTGGGGTTACAAAGATGAATAAAGTGCCACCTCTGCCTCCTCAAAATAATTTAGGGTAAAAGACTTTATTAACCGTAAAGCACTACACTAAAAGGTCAGTATGGTATTATTAGCAAAGACGTCACAAATAACGGGAAAGAGAGAGAGATACACACAGGGACGTGTACCACCTGTCAGAATGAAATCGACTACAAAGAGGCTCCAGCTATTCGCTGTGGGAACAGAGAGAAAAGAGGAATGGCTTGTGCCTGAGGGCAACAGGGAACATTTCACAGAGGAGGCAGCACTGGAGTCGGGCCCTGCAGGACGACAAGGATTTTGCGGGCTAGGGCTTCGGAGGAAGAGCGCTCTGGGCCGAGGGCACAGCACGGGCAGAGGCCTCGAGGTGGTACACGGCCAAGGGTCCAGGAAGTGGAGCACCATTCCGGGGTGCGTGCGGCCTAGTTTCATGGAGGGGTGGAGGAGGAGGTGAGGCTGGAAAGGCAGGGTGAGGCATTTATTATCTTTTTAAAAACTGTAACATAAAACCATCACGATATCGTAAGATAATACAAAAAAAAAAAAAAAGACGTCAACGTTCAATCATCGATGAAAATGGACAGAAATAAGGACAACGCCCAAAGACAGTTCATTCAGAACCAACCTGTACTTGCCTCTAGAGGACACTTTCCTCTCAACACTGCATTGGGATTACGTACAGAGTATTTATGCCAGGTCGAACAGCCCAGGTGTCCATGTTTACGACTTCTATATCCTCGTCTTCCTGGGTCCTCATGATCTTAAACTGATGACATCCCTACCCCTTTCCATCTCAACTGTACACTCCTTCAAAGCCCTTATGTTCTCCACCTCCCATTCTCCTCTCTGGGGCTCGCAGGAACCGCTCCCCCCCCCCACCACCCGACCCTAACGGCCTGGCAGCCCGCGGCTCTCTTTGCTGCTGAATCCCTCCAGCCTCCACTCATTTCTGGGCCAAGAAGAGACCCCAGGGTCAGCCATTTTGGCTGGATGGGCCCTCCCTGGAATTTCATACACTCTCCTCCTGAAACGTCTTCCCTGTCCCTGCCTTGTCAACTTTCCCACGTGGAAATGTCCTAATAACCAGCCTGGGGCCGAACACAGCATGGACTCGGTCCGGCTGGAACCCCAAGCATGTCACTTACCAATTTTGTGACTTGGGACAACTGTTTAATCTCCCTAGGCCTCAGTTTCCACATTATAAAACAGAGACACTTTGGCTTAAGGAGTTTAATAAATGTATCCCTCGTGTTGCTGTGACAGTAATAACTCCAATAGTAGCAGCTTCTATTACTATCGCTATTTCTGGTCCCAAACTGTGAAGTAAGCATCGTTGCAGAAAGTGGAGACAAAGTGCAGAGACGACCAGTTACAGATTCAGGTTCCATCCAGCCAAGGAAACCTTTGCTCTTCGCTCACTTCCAACTGTGTGCACTCTGCCGGCCCTCAGGGTCCCCTCCCAAGGATGCGGCCACCTGACCTTTCTCTCCTTTCTCTCTCTCTGGCCTCTCCTCCCCCTTCCTCTCCCAGAAGGATCCCGTCTTCCTTCTGCAGCTTGAATGTCATTTCCATCCCACACCATTTCGTTCCTGGCGCTCGTCTCTAGTGCTTCCCTCTCTCCTCGGTGCCCTCCCTCCCTGCCACAGAGCTCCTACTTGCTCCCCCTCCACTCCCCCAGCCCTGTGCCACTGGTTTACCCTACTCCTTCCCAGGCCACAAGTACACTCCTCTCGCGGAATGCTCTCTGCCCTGATCCTCACCACCCCCCTTTCTGCAAACAGCAGAGCCGGGACAGAAGCACAGGGAAGGAGCGTGTCCAGCCGCGGGCTCCTGCTCCTCTCCCAGATCGGAGAACACACACGCTCCGCGTATTTTCCATTTACTTGCTCTGTTCTCTCTTTTTAGACGATCTCGCGCATTTCCTCGGAGCCGACCTATGTTCCAACTGCCTGTCAGACGGGACCACCTGGTGCCCCATTTTCATCTTCAACTTAACATGCCTAAAACCCAACTCCTCCCGCCAACTAAAAACCTCTCTCTGTGCCCTCCTTGTCTTTGAGGCCAAATCCTTTTCTCGATCTGGACCGCGTTCCTTTCCTTTGGCTCCAACGGGCGCGTGTCTCCGTCCTTGGCTGCTGACAGCTCGACGCCCTCGGCTCGAACCTCCCCACAAACCTGCTGTTCTCACGTCAGAAACTGTGCCTGACCCCTGACTGCCTGCCAGATGGGCGTTTGCTCTGTTTGGTTTGGTTATTTATAGACATTTCATTGCTTTAGCTTTATCGTAGTAAGTAAAATACTGCTTTGTTGTATTGGGTAGCAATATTCAGAACAACTACTTTATCCTTTCAGAAACACTTTCTTAGCTGAGCATTTAAGAGCTTCCCATTGACTTATAGTCAGTCAATGTGTTTTCTGATACTCAGTGGTCTCCCCAAATTGACTGGTCCGTGCTTTTCGCCAAACACTCTCCTCTCCTACTTTAAAGCGTCTCCTCACAGACTCTGCTGGCTGCTAGGCCGGCCTGCTCCACTTCCTACTAAAATCGACCCATTGTAAGATGCCACTCAAATGCCACTTCCCTAGTGAAGCTTCCCTGGTCAACCTGTGCGGGAGATCGCCCTCCTCTAAACTCTTCAGGCCCCTCGATGCTGTCGGGAAAATGTGAACCGAATCCCGCACTGCCAACTGCCCCGCGTGCATACAAACAACCCGGCCAATAAGCACTTGCCAAATGTGCCGCCACTGTATACAGCATGTATACACACGCACACCCACTGACTGCTCTCACCTGGCCTAACACAGGGGATGGAGACGAGCCCGTGGCCGTGGCTGGAGTGAAGGCTGACCTCTGCCGTAGCTGGCCTGCACTTGGGACGGTGAGTGAGGGCTGGGCTGCCCACGCATCCCAGTTGTCGGTTTCTGGCTTCTCATTCGTGCTGGTGGGCCACCTGGAAGGAAAAGTAGGCCTCTGTGAGAAGTACTTCCTGAGGTGCCAGCTTTTCACCTGCAGCAGATGCAGACGCAGACCCAGTACATTTATGGGGCTTTCTAAAGTTCAGAAACATCTGGGGCACCTGGGTGGCCGAGTCGGCTAAGTGTCAGACTTTGGCTCAGGTGACGATCTCAGAGTGTGTGAGTTCGAGCCTGGCATCGGGCTGTCCCGGCCGTCAGCACACAGGCTGCTTTAGATCCTCTGTCCCCCTCTCTCTCTGCCCCTCACCTGCTCCCCTACATTCTCGCCCTCTCTCAAAAATAAGCAAACATATAAAAAATAAACAGGGGTGCCTGGGTGGCTTAGTCAGTTAAGCATCTGACTTCCGCTCGGGTTATGATCTCACAGTTCGTGAGTTTGAGTCCTGCTTTGGGTGAGCTCGAGCCCCAGTCTGGGCTCCGCACTCTCTCTGTCTCTCTGCACCTTGTAGGATTCTTTCAGTCTCACTCTCTGTACCTCACTTACTCACACACTCTCTCTAAAATAAACAAACAATTGAATAAATAAATATTCTTAAAAAAAAAAAAGGTTCAAGAACATGATGGGGAGGAAAGAGCCTTAGACTTGGGTTTGAATCTGAGCTTCACTAGCGATGAACCTCAGGCAAATTATGATAGTTTCTCTGAATCTTCACTTCTCATTGATAAAATGGGAACAACATTCTGCCACTTTGGTTAGTGGTGAGGGTCACATGAAATATGGGATAGCGTCTCTTTGCAACTCTAAAGCACCAGAGAAGCATCCTCACACAATGATCACGGTCATTTGTAGCAACAACAGTGCAATCAGCAAAAAAGAAGTTACACACCACATTCGAACACATGCCAGTCTGGCAGCTGGTGCTTAACTCCGTTTGTCTGTCCTGTCCATCCTGCTGCAAGCACCAGGCCTATGTCGAGCCACCAGGGTAACTGCAGGTGGAATCCTGACAGTGACCAGTTGTGCTGGGTCTCAGGGGCAGCTTTGGTTTTGTGAATTTTTTAATGTTAACTATGTGCATCTGTGTGACTGCAGACCCACATGTAATTTACTTTTTACATCTTTGTAAGACATAAACACATTTGAAAATCAAAATAATTCCTTTGTTGGACTGCACATCCTGATTCTGGGTTTAGAAAATAAGATGCCCCCTAATGACAGCTGGAGAACCGCACAGCACACGTTTATCGAGGAAGACTGTCACAATGACTGGATCACAGCAGAACAAAATCCTGGAAAACACGGTATTTATCTTCTACGTTAGCCTAAGCTTCAGTTTTAAAAAGCCCGAACTTTTTAATGAGATCAAGAGAGGAACGGAGAGTTTCAACTTGGAACCATGCTAAAGGAAGGCTACTTCTAAGCAGAAACTAGACAGGGAGGACCTTTCTTAGCACCTTCAACCTTTTACATGAAAATCGGAGCAGGAAGAACTTGCTTTGTCTTACATCCTTCCTTCCACTTCCTCTGCTGTTGGTCACCATGTTCCTTTCTCTGCTCTGTGTGAGCCATCTGATCTGTCTCTAGCAGGACTTGACTCCTTACCTTCCATTTGTTTTTTCTGAAAGATGATTAGGCTCGAAAAAGAAATTACAAGAGTGAAATTACTTATCACTCTTACTTGGATGCTTGCAGAAAATATTTTTAGACAACTGTATGTGTAGATCATGGTCCTGTAACTACAAGTGTGGACAGCAGCTTCCTTTATCATTTCAAACCTCTGCTTACACAGTTTTTAATGCTATTTCCTGATGCCCAAGGGCGTGGCACTCACAATGGCCAAGAGCACACGTATCTTTGCTCACAGGTACGTGTGCACAAGACTGATGACAGAGGCAAGCTTTAAAGGAAACAGCTTTCTATCTTATTCAGAACCACATGACTGAATTCAATTTCTGTTTCTGACCAGCAAAAAAGTGCTGTTTACATGCAGGAAATGACTCTATTTGCTGACTGCCCTGGATGTCAAACAGATTATTAGGAAATGGTATTTCTCCATTTCTTCTACAAGAATGAAAGATACAAATTACTGAACGCAACGAGATAACAGGCTTTATTTTGTCCCAGGGCATACCACTGCTGAGCAATGAAATAATTAAATTGAGTTCAGACAGCATAATCCACAATTTGCCAGTAGAGTGGTCAGGGAGAGAGGTAACGAAAATCAGCCTGCTACTTTACACAGAGGTACAGCCCAAAGCTCTAAGAATACTTTAAAAAGATTACTAAGTGAGGAGTTCAAAAGTCCTCAGGAACAGTGTGTCTATACATACGTGGAGCTGAAATCAGCCCAGTTGTTGGGGGTCGTGGAGGGCTCTGGAGCGGTCACAGCCACAGGAGCGGGGGTCTCACGCACGGCCAGTTTGGGTGCAGGGGTAGAGGTCGTGTCGGGCCCAGGTTTGACTGGAGCAGGAACCTCGTTTTCTGGGATTTTCTCTGCATAGTTTGCAGGGAACCATCCTGTCTTTCCTTTTAATTCTCCTCCAAGCCAGCCCGGTTCTCCAGTTTGGCTTTCATCCACCTGCAGGAAAGTCACAAAGTTTAACACAAGTGGAGCTAAATCAACCCCCGGAAAGACACCACGCTCTCCACCAGGACAAAGCCCCAAGCCTCTGACCCTGTCGCACGCTGCACAGACATTTCTTCACCCTATGCTAGTCTCAGTGTCTGGAAAAACGGTCTCTAAACATTAACTCTAAAAAAACAGTACGTGTTGTAATTGAAGTTCTTTCTTTGTGCTTTTTTAAAGCTTTTTTGTTTCTTTTTCTAGCAATGGTGGTTAAGATAAAGTGACTAAAGTCCTCAGGCTCATAGTTTAAATTTTTAAAGTTCCCTGGAATTGGAAAGTGATCTGATAGCATTCATCACTCAGGAAGTCATGCAGTTATTAAAAAATAATTTAACTAGCGTTTATTATTTAAAATGGAAAGCAAAGGATGTAATCAACAGTAATCAGTATTCTAAAAATCTCTAATGGGGCGCCTGGGTGGCTCAGTCCTTTGAGTGTCTGACTCTTGATTTTGGCTCAGGTCATGACCCCAGGGTCATGGGTTTGGGTCCCAAGTCAGGCTCCGTGCTGAGTATGGAGCCTGCCTGGGATTCATTCTCTCTCTCTCTCTCTCTCTCTTTCTCTCTCTCTCCACCCCCCCTCCTCCCACTCTCTCAAATTAAAAAAATAATAATAAATTAAAAAAAAACCTTTAAATATCTCTAATAATTAAGCAGTGTTTGTTCAGCACACAGATAAGAACGATACAAACACAGTCTTAGTTTCCTTGGGAACCAAAGCTGACCTTAAGCCATTTTTTTTTTTTTTTAATTTTTTTTTTCAACGTTTATTTATTTTTGGGACAGAGAGAGACAGAGCATGAACGGGGGAGGGGCAGAGAGAGAGGGAGACACAGAATCAGAAACAGGCTCCAGGCTCTGAGCCATCAGCCCAGAGCCCGACGCGGGGCTCGAACTCACGGACCGCGACATCGTGACCTGGCTGAAGTCGGACGCTTAACCGACTGCGCCACCCAGGCGCCCCAACCTTAAGCCATTTAAAAGCTCCATAGACACATGATGAGAAAATCCAGAAAGTGGTTATTCACAGCAACACTGAATTTTATTAATAAGGTCCCATAGTTTTCTTTATATAAATTTAACTTTAATGTCTTAAAAGTGCACATGAGAATACAGAAAGCTGCTGTTTAAAACTCTCACAGAGGCTATTTATTACATCAAGTGCTTTTAGTGTTTGCATTTTAATTCAGATTTAAAAAGATCATTCAAAACCACCAGAATGGTTCTACCAATCTTTATGAGTTACCCCCACAATTTTATGAGCCACATGAGAATGACTTTGGGGGAAAATTACATTCACTATTAGAAAACTAATTTCATTACTATATCAAATAAAGGCCTATCAGAGACCTCCTCTTATTTTTATTTCTTAATATTACTGCCTGAGGAGGTAAAACACTGAACACTGCATCAGACATTAATGTTGTTCTTTAGAGATCACAGAAATGAGTTAACAATGACTTTGCAAATATGGGCAAAAATACCAGTTTTCTAGTTCATTCAAATATACAGTTAAAAAAATAAAATTAAAAAATAAAAATAAATCAAGTCCCAAATTATGGAACCAAACATCTACTATCTGTATTCAGTGCAGAGTAAGCGTAATGTTTGTTAGCATACTTGAATTTTAAAACTGCTTGGGGTGGGGTGGAAAAAGCAGATAGGGCTTACTACTTAACTATACATCTGATTTACAAAATATTCAGTAGGTGGATGATCCTTGTACTCTGCTCCACCTCAGGGAACCCTTAATGTCAGGGGCAAAAGCAATTTTTAAAACTGTGAATTCTCGGGGCGCCTGGGTGGCGCAGTCGGTTAAGCGTCCGACTTCAGCCAGGTCACGATGTCGCGGTCCGTGAGTTCGAGCCCCGCGTCGGGCTCTGGGCTGATGGCTCAGAGCCTGGAGCCTGTTTCCGATTCTGTGTCTCCCTCTCTCTCTGCCCCTCCCCCGTTCATGCTCTGTCTCTCTCTGTCCCAAAAATAAATAAACGTTGAAAAATAAAAATAAAAAAAAACAACTGAATTCTCCAAAAAGGAGTTCCCCGAGATAAACAGCCACACTGCTTCAGAGGTGTTATTTTTTGCTTTATAGTTCTGATATTCTTGCTAACACTTACATCAGATGTGAACACATTAGTCACTTTTCATTCAACTCCCCCACACTGTTTTGTCCTTACGTTCCTTTTTCTGGGCAGCCCCACTCTTTCCCTAGACGAGGACTTAAGATGACATTTTCTTCCACTTGGATTTTATGCTAAACTCAAATGACTAGAAATGCCTTTCTTTCTTCATTTATATTTATTAGTGATTATGACACATTTCAATATTGCCACAGCTTTGCACTGGAAACAGCTGTTTCTAGGCCAAATGGTGCCAGGGGCTCCCCAACTCCTCAGCAAATTCAACAGTCAAGCTCCCATCCCCCTCCACTCATTCTAGGACCAAAGGTGAGCCTAACTCACTAACTTGAGCCTGACACAGTCACTTAGCCTCAAGACAGCAAGGTGTCATCATGATCAGGAGTAGGGCACTGCAATTAGACTGCCCCCCTTTAAATACTAGTTCTACGATTTATTAACTGGGACTGGGCAACCGTCATCTCCTAGTGCCTCAGCTTGTTTGTCTGAAATGGGGATAATAATAGTACCCGTCTTACTAGGGTGGCTATGAGGATTGTTAAATAGTTAAAAACCCTGCCTGGCATATGAGAAGTGTTTAATGATAGACTTTTAAAAGCCATCTTTCCTGTTGTCCAGCTCTGACTCTGTACTGGAGTTCTCTCATTTGGGCTTTGGTCCTGGTCCTTACCCTCACTTTAGGTAACACTCTCCAGTTCTCGGTATGGGGCGTTCTCTGCTCTAGGAACCTGCCTGGGACCTGTAGGGTCTGCTTTCTTGCCAGCAGTAATCCTCTAGGGGCTGGAGTTCAATCCTTGACCATGGCCTGTCGGAAACTTCGACTAGTCTGTCCTGGTAGGACCTCCTCAAATGTCAGCTGCTTTACTCGATTATGTCCTATAATTTACTGTCATTCCTTCGAGACACAGGGTCTTACCTGGTTAACAAGACTTTTGGTGTTGACATCTAGAACTGGATCTGAAGCCCCAACGAAATGTCCTGCCCTGTGGGCAGGTCTAGCTTGTACCCTAGTTAGCTGATCGCACCCAGCCCCCTTCTCCTGATAAGAACAGAAAGCACACTACAGAAAGTACGCTTCACTGCTGAAAGGAGTTTCATATACTTAAGAAGGGGAGAAGATGCCACATCAGCCTCTTATCTGGTCAAACAAGAGTTTCTCCATCACTCAGGGTAGTAGTGAAATCAGCTTTCCCTTTTAACCAAGGAAATTCACTGGTCAACTTTGACCAAACAATAGTCTCAATTAGCCTGATTTGTTCTAATAGGAATCCATTAATTTTAATGAATGACTTAATTTTAAGATTCAGAGGATATAATAAAAATTCACTCTTAACATTAAATTAACCACTTAGAAAAAGCACAAAGGTTTCATAGGAAAGGGAGAAATAGTTCCTCCTGGATTTGGGAAACTTTAGCCCAAATGCCAATCCAGTTGTGGAAAGACAGTACATAAGATTAGAATAGAACGAGAACAGTTAGGCACACAAACTTTGTGACATGGCTGGCTATAATGTGGACTTTAACATATATAAAGTAAATTCATTTATTGGTGGCTAAAAGTCAGGGGGTTCTGAAATCTTAACAGTGTTGGTCTTAATACAATTTCACTTAACCAGTCCCACTGCAACACCTCAAAGCATTTGCAGTCAATCTAGTAGAACCTTATCAAAGTGGGAAACGCAAACCCCAGATAGTTCACACCCATCTGGAATGTCACAGATCTAGCATACAAAATGTTAACATACACTGTATGCTGTAGGGCTTGGATGCAACAGTCAAATGCTCATAGCAGCTGTTAGGGTCAAGGACACATGGCTGAAGCCGGATACCATTACATCTCTTCTCTCAAGGCTTCTATGCTTCATGTCTGCTAAATTCATTTGGTAGCCCAAATATTTCTAAAACCTCTTACCTTGTCACAAAGAAGGGAAATAGAAATTCCCTCTCCCCTCACAATGACACTGAACAAGGACGGCAAAGAGACTTAAACTGTGTACAGACTCAGACCAGCCAGTGTGGTTGTCTGGGATGTGGTAAGGAGTATGGGGGGTAGCACGTGTTTCATGCATTTGCCAGCCTGGAAACAGAACGTTTCCCCCCAAACTTTTGGGTTAGAATATTAAAATAGTTTTCTAAAGCTCTAATCCAGGAAATTCTTCCTCTGTTGTAACTATTCAACCCTGCCCTTGCAGCACAAAAGCAGCTGTAGGCAGTACACAAATGAGTAAGTCTGTGTTCCAATAAAACTTTATGACAAAATAGGCAGTGGGCCACATGTGGACCACTGCTGGAATCGTAATGTACTGGTTCCTCAAAAAGTAAGGATACTATGACCAATTGTTACTAAACAAGCAAGGATACTATGACCAATTGTTACTAAACAAGCCACCCTCAGAAATCGAAGGAAGGCAGGAAAGGAAAGGTATTGACTATATTAAAAAAAAAAAAAAATTCCATCAAGAGGAAAAAAAAAAAGAAAAACAATGAATCTAAGAAGATAAACAATCTTCAGAATGAACTGAACTGGTTGAGGGCTGACAACCACTGAAGAGTGTCTTTTTTTTTTTTTTAAAGCTATTTCTAAGACGGTATTTTCCAGAAATGATTTAGGATTAGTCTTGACAGGAAAAAGGCATTAGGTTAGATCAGTGGTTCCTGTTAGTGACTGCCTAACAGAACGAACCACTTGGAGAAGATTTTGAATCCTGTATTTGGAATAAAGTTCCCAGAGTCTCTGGGGGTGAGCCCTGGAATGGGTTGTTTTTTTAAAACTCCTGAGCCGTTCTGATGTACTCAGTCCTACACCACTGGGACCTGCTGAGTTAGATGATCAGCCTGTGCTCTTAAGACAAACTTCAACAAAATGGCAGTGAGCAAAGAAAGGTCTTCTAATTTCTTATGCTATTCCAATGCATTATGGATGTCAAATGTGATTTAGTCATCCTCCAAATACTGGGACCTTCAGATCAGAGACAGGCCATATCAATGTTCACAGTATCTAAGCCCTAGCTATCAAGGTCAAACTCATTTAAGAAGCTTCCATTAAGAAGTTCTTCCCTGAGCATATCGGTTCATTCGGATTCCTTTCCTCTTAAGCTCCTAGCAGAGTTAGTAAGAATTCCCTGAGAACTTCATCAGGCATTGGCTTTTTCATGTGTTTCTTCCTACCTTTCTAAAAAGATTTGAAACATCAATGGCAGACATCCTCTTGTATTTCTTTATATTATGAACAATATTTAGAATAGGATGATATATAAGACAGCACTTTAATTTTTGTTAACCATGAAAAATTTTTTTTGGAGAAAACTGGACACCAAGTTTTTTCAAGAACAAAATACTTTTTAGAGCTCCCTCCAAGACTACCTATGCTAAAAAAAGGATATGTTAGGTTTTTTTAATCTAACCAGTATAGTCAGCTATTTTTTAAGGAAGTTTGAGAAATCTGAGAATCTTATGATTACTGCGCCCACAAAAATAAGTGAACTCCTGATTATTCAACTAAGAGATTGATAGTAATGTTCTACTACGTATTTTCATGACCATGTTTCTTGACCTCAAACTGTAGGGAATAAAAAATCTGTTACTATCCCATGTCAATTTCTGTAGTTTTTGCACTGACTGTTAACCTCAGGAAGATAATCTAGTTGAGTGTCATTTGGGGTGTCATGTTACATTGTGTGCTATAAAATGAAGACACTGCTGCTGTCCCTTCAGCAAGCCAGTAAATTATGCCCAGCAGTACACATTCCACATTTCATTGTATATTTGGGATGTCTGAGATAGATAAAGCAAACACCATTCCAGTACGGGGTGGACATTCTCTGTTATACTTGTCAAAGTTGGATTAATTTCAGTGTTTCATTTAAAAATTACAAATGCTGATACATTTGTAAGTATGAAAATAATACAAAAGTACAAAAAATTAAACATGAAGACCCCTCTTTACTGCCCAGCAGGAACCAATGTTAATGGTTTCATGTCTGTACTTCAGGACTTGAACTACATACACAAAAACATTCACATGTACACACACACACACACACACACACACATTTTATTTAACCAAAATGCAATTACACTGTGCGTATTGTTTCTGCTTTTTTTTTTTTTTTTTTTTTTTTTTTTTACTGGTGAGCTTATCTGTATATGTAGATCTATACGATTTTTTAAAAACATCTTGATCATACTGTTTAGCTATATGATAATTTATTCAAACTACTCCCTTGCTATACTGGGATGTTCCTTTTTTGCTTTTTTACCAACAATGCTGCAGTGAAGATCCACATGCACATATATTTGTGCAAATGCCAAAAAACAGTCTAACAGAGGGAGAATAACAGAATTTCTGGGTCAAGGGGAATAAGAATTTGAAATTTGAATAGGCATTGTCGAATTGCTTCTCAAATAGCTTAGCCAATTCATACAATCGTGCTGACAGTGTATATTACAACTACTTTCCTACACTTTTGACAAAGCGGGATATTACCAAACTTTTAAATTTGCTCAGTTGAGAAATGAAAAATGCTGTTTTTTTCTTAACCTGCATTTCCTGATCGCCAATGAGATAAAGCCTCTTTTTATATATTTTTAAAATCATTTGCTTTTCTTCTTTTTACTATCTCCTCATATCCTTGGACAACTTTTATAATTTGTGGGTTTCTTTCATATTAACTTTTTGGAGTCTTTATTATGGATGTATTTTGCAGTATACAAGTATAAATTATTTTACATTGTCAAATCTGTCCATTTTTATCATTTATGGCTTCTGGTTTTAGCTCAAAAAGGTATTTCTTTGCCGGGAAATTATTCCAATATTCTCCTTTTAAAAAATTAAGAATTTTATCTTCTAAGCTTAAACTACCTGGAACTTAATTTTTGTCTGTACTCTGAGACAGAGACTTGACAGCCTTCAAGTTAGTCCTTAAATGGAATCTAGCACAGAGAAATCTGGTACACATACTTTTATACCTCTTTTTTCTCTGTTTTCTTTTTTAAGCACAACCTACTGTACAAACTCAAAACATGTTTCTACTTCCACGATAACACCCAAAGGTATGCGTACTTACACAGAATCAAAGCGACTTAAAAGAAGAAAACACTTAATGAGATGTAGACTTCCTGACAGTTACATAGACTTACCCATTCCCCTTTAACCTCCACCAGGAAAGCAAAGGTTTGAAAGCAAGGCAAAATATGTTTAATGAAATGTTTTATTTTTACAGTATATCTAAACTCTATTCATCTAGTCAAGAGGGTGGCTAACTAGCCAATTTGAGGAAAAGTATCATTGTAACAAGACTATGTTTCCAAAGAATACCAATATTTTCTCAGTATAGATCATCTGTAACACTTCTTCATTGTAACATTTTGTAACACTTCCTTATCTCAACAAGAGAACACTACTTTTTCTGTACCTGGTGTTGCAACAAAATCCAGTTTCAAAACGTCAGGCTCTTTTTTTTTTTTTTTCCAGTGTAAAAAAACAAAAAAACATGCTTTGTTATGAGGCCCTATCTGATGTCACCTTGTACTCTCACAAGTTTTAGATTCCTGGTGTCATATTTTACATATTTTAACAATTCAAATGCTTTAAAAGCCACAATAGTTCAAAGACGAGGCTGCATGAATAAAGCTGCTTCAGGCCTAGCAAACACAGCACAGGAAAGAGTCAGTGGTGACGGGGCGGCCTTGAATCACCGTTCATGTGTATGAGGCGGTGCCTCCACCAAAGAGAAAGAGAGGCTCTTTCTGCAAAGAGTGAGTAAGGCTGGCACCCAGGCATTCAAATAGTTTGCTGAATGGAGGCTGGACTATATTTGAAGAGGGTTTGTGACTGTTACAGAGATTCTGACTTGTGAAGAATCTGGATATTTGGTCTTGATTCTCTTATTTCCAGCCCATGACAGGTAGAGAAAAAAACTATCAGAAAAAAAAGGGAGAAATGATTGATATCTCTGAATACCAAACACACTGTTCTTTCTACATATTTTGGTTCACTAAAGACCGTGTTTTCTCCACCCAGAGATCTGATGTATACGTGCGAGAGGAACACGTAAGTAAGGGTGCAATGACCTCTACAACGTTTTTAGTCCAAAGACATGTAATACCAGTATGAGAAGCATGCTTATCTCAATCTTTGACTTTCATAGTTCTTTTAAAATTCGGAACCATCCCCATCTTTAAACAAACAAAAAATGCCCAACAGTAAGTGATGCAAAGTATGACCATTTCTAAGACTCTTATTCTTAAGTTATTAACTAGGTGCAGGAACTACTGTTCTCTTCAGAAAGTGATTTCGGTCAACCACATTGCTTCACTCCTTCTTAAACTGGTTACTATAGTTTGAGTTACACTCATAAGATTATATTTAACTATTACCGTAATTAAAGAAAACAAACTTTGACAAAGCAAAATTCCAAACTCTTTTATCTGCTCATTTGCAGAATAAGAAGGCAGATTCACTGTATGTAATTCATGGCTCTTCACACAATTCAACGATCACACAAAGGGGAAAAAAGATGCACTGATCCGAAAATATAGAAGTTATCATTGGCAATTACGAAAATGATGATAAAGCATTTTGCATTGAAAACTATGTCTTAAAGGACTATTCATAATATGTAAGTGGTAATCTAAACTCTGAAATTACCAGACCTTTATAGATTTAAAAACATGCCAAGGCTGTGATATCAACCCATTTTCTCTAACACCTCTATTTTAAAGTGATGTTAGGATACATTTCTAAATACCATCTTTCATTCTGATAGGAAAGGAAGACTGAGCCCATACTTCAAAAGTCCAGATGCTGGATTACTGGATTTCATACTCGGTGACAATTTCACGCTGTCAAATAAAGTGCAGGAGGAGGACAGGTGCTAATCATTGACAGAAATCACACTTTGACGGGAGTCTTTCTTACCATTACTATATCTCCGGGCTGGATCGTGATCTCATCATGACTTCTGGATTCAAAGGGATAGAGTGCTCGGTAATACACCACCTTTACGTTCTCCTGTGCGGAAATTGTAAGTGGGCCTTTTTCTATTTCCAAAACAGTGGGGAGAAGGGAACAAAAATAAAACATTACACGGAACACATATGCATGACAACAAGCTAAATGAATGACCTCTGCTCTACTGCGGCCCTTACCAACTGAACAAGTTCCATCTATTCAAGAAATTTCTGAAGCACATACTTAGTGCCTAAGGAGAGCCAAATCTGATGTCAGCAACTCAAACCCATCAGAGTCCACTGGCCGACGCTCCCTGAACAAAGGCCATCCCAACGCCAAATGTAGTGAGGCCGTGTTAGGTCCCTGTAGAACAGCCTCCCGGCTCAGGCTCCAGCAGTGCACATCTGTAAAGCATTAATCCCCCTCTTCTCCACCCAGGGTGCCGAGTACAATGCAGCAGCTAGAATGTGACCCCCGAACTGAATCAGCCAAGAAGAAAACTCCTTTGGCAGAAAGTAAAGCCGCGCAACTCTCCATACTAAGAGACACGGAAATGTCGATGTTTTAGGTCCCTAAAGCAATCATGTAAAATGTAAGTGCCGATTTCACCAAGAACAATTATTATTGATAATCCCTGGTGAAGTAAGTCTTCCTCTACGTTTCCCAGGGGAGGGGAAGTGAGCCAAAAGACAGAACTTGTATGAAAATAATTTAGATCTCAAGTAAAAGTTTTCAAAAACGCATGCAAGCAGAAGACATTTTGGCTTCTGGCTAAAACTTAACAATATCTAACCACAGCCCTCAGAACTTTATACCCTAGAGCTGCAAGTATTTAGACACACATCTTTTTTCTCTGAAAAGCGGTGAAGGGAAGGTATTATCTTCATGCGGTCTTCAGCTGGATGATGTGCAGCGAATCTCACTGACCAAAGGAAACAGAAATCCTCATTTTAGGGGCGCCTGGGTGGCTCAGTTGGTTAAGCGTCCAACTCTTGATTTTGGCTCAGGTCATGATCTCATAGTGCGCGGGTTCGAGCCCCACATCGGGTTCTGTTCTGGCAGTGTGGAGCCTGCTTGGGATCCTCTCTCTCTCTCCCTCACTCTCTGCCCCTCCCCGCTTACAAGCTCTGTTTCTCAAAATAAATAAACTTTTAAAAAAGTTATATACAAAAAGAAATCCTCATTAAAAAAAAATTTTTTTTTAATACTTATTTTTGAGAGAGAGAGAGAGAGAGAGAGAGAGAGACAGAGCGTGAGTGGAGGAGGGGCAGAGAGAGAGGGAGACACAGAATCCAAAGCAGGCTCCAGGCTCCGAGCCCAACATGGGGCTGGAACTCATGAACTGCCAGATCATGACCTGAGCTGAAGTTGGACGCTTAACTGATTGAGCCACCCAGGGGCCTCAATCCTCATTTTTATACTAGGAGGCAAGATAAGGAACTTAAAACTAATTGCCTAAGATCGAGTACTGGTGAAATTATTTTCATATCAAAGAAAGCATTAAAACATAAATAAGCTTGCCATCATTTCTCCTAAACCGCAGGCAGGGAGGGTGTGAGACCCAGTTCTGAACCCCACTCCCATTTCTGCCCACTGTAAACAGGAAGCAAACCCTACGGAACAGTGTGCTGCTTTCTTTTCTTTCTGTATATCAATAAAAAGCACACTGATAATCAAACAAAATAAATATGATTTACCATGCAAAGGAAAAAGCAATCACTTTCTTCAGCTGAGTATTATTCTGCAAAGCTGTACAATATTATACAGCCACACAAGAATCTCGAAAATACATTCTAGGTTGCATCTCATGTAAGAGTTCATGTTTTCTAGCGATTTCAAAGTCTTTCATTTACCAGAATTTAAAGAGGCAACTTATGACCAAAGGGCAAAACAAAAGTCACAGTTTTCAAAAGGTAAAGGACACGGCTTTATGCAGTGCAGACTGAAGACAGATCCCTGTAGGCAAGGGGGAAAAGGTGTCATTTCCTGGGGCTGAAACAGCTCAGAAATTCCCAGAGAAAATAGCCAAGTGGAGAAGCAACAGGTTCTTTCCAAATTTGGAACACAGGTTTATGCATGGGGCTTGGAAAGGAAAACTCATGCCACTTTTGTCTACAAAAGACTCTGGACGCCAGTGTAATAGGGACCAAAGGTTGGCACGGTGGTGGAAGATTAAACAGGCATCTCGTGATCCTAGAGAATGAACACCTGCACGGTCGAGAAAAGGACACTGGCATTCTCACCTCTATGGAAGGAGCCAAGACAGGGCCTGTTAGACATGGAAATTTCTCAGGAAGATCTGGGAGAGAAAACTCATTTGCCAGAATGACTTTTGGCCCCTAATACCTGTGGTGGACCAGGGTGCCTGGACAGCTGGCTTGGCGGGTTCTTGATGCTGATGGAAAAGCCGACTCATCTTGTCCTGTGTGTCCGGTTTGCCCTTCTCCTCACCGTCCTTCTTCTTGACACTCTCCTCCCTTCGGAGTTTCTCTTCATCGTGAATCTTCCTTGGCCGCTGCTGCTCATTGTCCGGCTGCGTGTGCTCAGTCCACAGCTTGTCCCTCTCCTGAGCTCGTCTGTCAACAAAAAGCTTGATTACTGCGAGGAAGCAATTCCAGTTTACCACTGCTGTGGTCTCTTCACAAAAAAGCTCCGTCTAGTCAATGGAATGCTAAACACGGAGGGGATACTGTTCCTCAGATGGGGCAGTCTGAGTCCATGAAACAAAGGCTCTCAGGGCTCTGATTCTGAGTGCAATGAAACCACACGACTCAGAAAAACACAGAAAGAAGATTTCTGATGTATTTTGTGAAGTAGTTAGAAGAATAACAAAGATACTTCTCGATGAGAAGACTGGTCTTTCACCACCAAAACCCCTAACACGCACAGGAACAAACATCCGTGATGAGGGAGCACACCCCGATGAACACGCATGCAGGTCCCCCAAAAACTGAAGCTGAAAGCAACAGATGAGTTGGAACCCTCGAGGCAGCGGCCACCCATTACTGAATAGTCTCTATGCATCTTCCTGAATTTGACAACTAACCTTCTGTTTGTCAAAACAGCTGATGCGAAAAGTGTAATTAAATCTAGGCCCTGACATATAAGAAGACCTCATCCTGAAACCCACAGGAGACAACTAGGGGTGGATTTTCTCTCACCCCATACAGTCTATGAAATCAGAAAACACTTTAAATGAAACTCATGTGCCAAACTAAACAATATGATGATAGTAATAACTAGTCCTCCTCCTGCATTAACTCCATAGGTCTTCACACCAGGTGGGGAGGTCCTATTATTGTCCCCATTTTACACATAAGTGCCTTGTCTGAAGCCACACAGCCACACCTGCCTGGGGCTCAATCCCAGGCAGCCTGGTTCTAGGCTCCACATACTGAACCACTGTCCTATGACATGGCCAAAGCACAAAGGTCATCTCCCGGAATTAGGACACTGCCAAAAGAACATAATATAAGCAAATAAAACTTGTATTCTCCATTTAAAAAATATTATATTTATTTCTACGCTGTATGAATGTGAAAATTTGGTGCAGTAAAATTCTTAGCTTAAATCTCTAACATTTTACTTAAATTTTTCAAAACATCTTTTAAGAAAGCACAAAAAAATTGTTGTCATTCATAACAACAACAAAACCACAATAAAAATGTACTTAATATTTTCTACTAATGTAAGACATCATGTAACTTCTGAACTTAATTTTTGGTTTTATTTATATGATTGTAAGCAGAAAATCTACCCTTTTTGTATTATGATATTTTGCATTGATTTCTCCTCTGCAGAAATATGAAAGTTTAGTGCAGTTTAATGTGAATAATCAAAGCGTCTTATCAACTTTGAAGATAAGAAAAGGATGGAGTTAGAGTTAATCAGCACATCCAAGAAATGAATCCTTGAATCAAGCCCCAAGAAAACCATAAAACAATCCTCTAAACTGGTTAGAGACCCTACCCACCTATCCATTGGTAAACTATGTGGGTCCACTTATATGGGGATATTTCACACTACAGTGCTGTAAATGTATTTTCTCTTTCTTATGATTTTAACATTTTATTTGTCTAGCTTACCTTATTGTAAGAACATAGTATATAATATAGACAACACAACAAAATATGTGTTAGTTATAGGCTTCCTTCCAATCAACAGTAGGCTATTAGTAGCTAAGTTTTGGGCGGAGTCAAAAGTTATACTCAGATTTCCAACTGAGCAGGGGTCTGCGCCCCTAACCTCCTTGTTGTTCAAGGGTTAACTGAACTATAGACACCCACAACAAAGTGTGCACCCTCTGGGTAGTTAAACTGAGCTCAGCTCACTAAGGTCAATGACTTGTCTAACGTATGTTTCTTCATCTTTTTATTCTAATTTCAATAACCAATTTTTACAACGTATACTGTGTCATTGAAATATTTGGTCATTTTTGTTTCTTAGAGTCAAAAATTAATTGCAATTTAAGACGCAAATATCCAGTAACAAAATCAGACACCCCGCAAGTGAACAAATATGTTTCTACAACTTACTATAGAAAGTTACAAGTAATAATAACAAACCACAAACACAAATATTCAAACAAAAACAAACAAAAAAGTGTGTCTGTATCTTCAACAGCAGCAGCAGCAAATTTTCTCCTTTTGTACTCAAGTTTAATTTGCAGTTGAAGAAAATAAGAAAGAAGTCAGAGTAGCACGCGGTCAGTCCTGCTGGAGAAAGCCTGCGTGGCGACCACTCAGGGGCTTTGATTTCAAACCCAGCGCTCAGGACAGCCACTGTTATAAAAAGGCTGTGAACTGGAAACGTATTTTGGTCATTGGCATGCAAATGAGCATACCAAGTGTCCTCATTTCCTTGTATAATTCCATTTATCTACATAGTAGTAGCTTGGGAGAGCTCTGGAAACTCACCAAAAACTTCAGGGGGTACTTACATATGCAAAGATTTATATATACACGTATTTGTGCTTGTGCGTGCGCGCGCGCGCGCACACACACACACACACACACACACACACACACTAAAGACTGAAGCAAAGCCCTTGCAAAAGCCCCGCAAGGAAGAATAAATACTCAACGTTTCTTCCTGATGGCCACACAATCCACGAGAAGACTTACCTTTGGGCTTCTTCTTTTTGTTTTTCTAATTCTATGATCTTTCGCTCTTGTTCTTTCTGTTTCAGACGTTCGGCCTCTATGGACTTTTGTTTCTGGAGTTGTTGCTTATTATGTATTTCTCTCAGTTCCTGCAAACAACCAGGAAACAGTTCATGTAATGACATGAGGTGACTGGCATTTCCACCATTTATTAGCATGCAACATTTCATAGTGGGGAAGTCTAGACATTCAGGAGACTAACATCTCAGATTTAAAAAAAAAAAAAAGTGCTAATTTGGAAAACTGAAATCACTCTACATTTTGACATGAGTATCTCCAAAAGCTGTTCTAGTTTATATTCTAGTGAGTCATAAGACATTACACCATTTTCCATTACATGCTTTAGAAGGAACTTGCTAGTGAAGGGTATTAGAGAAGCTACATTGTTCAAGACTCGGCAGTAGAGGGGCGATTGGGTAGCTCAGTTGGTGAAGCATCTGACTCTTGATTTTGGGTCATGATCTTATGGTTTGTGGGATCGAGCCCCACATCGGGCTTTGTGCTGACGCTGCAGAGCCTGCTTGGGATTCTCTCTCAGCCCCTCCCCTGCTTGGGCATGTGTGAGCTCTCTCTCAAAATAAATAAACATTAAAAAAACAAACAAACAGGGGCGCCTGGGTGGCGCAGTCGGTTAAGTGTCCGACTTCAGCCAGGTCACGATCTCGCGGTCCGTGAGTTCGAGCCCCGCATCAGGCTCTGGGCTGATGGCTCAGAGCCTGGAGCCTGTTTCCGATTCTGTGTCTCCCTCTCTCTCTGCCCCTCCCCCGTTCATGCTCTGTCTCTCTCTGTCCCAAAAATAAATAAAAAAAACGTTGAAAAAAAAAATTAAAAAACAAACAAACAAACAAACAAACAAACAAACAAAAACCCTTGGCAATAGAAATGGACCCAACCTGTTTTAAGGTATGGTGATCATCGTTAGTAAAACTTTGAGGTACTTTCTGATAATAAATCAACACCAACCTCTACTGGCTTGAAAAATACACACACCTCTTCACATGCCACTTCTATTAAAACCTCACCTTCTATGCTATGCTGTCTTAGAACAAATGGACGTCTGTCTGCTCCACAACCTTGACTGTCCCCACCAGGGTCTGTTTTCCTTCAAATCACACCCTTCCAAAGCATCTTCTCTTGCTAAGTCCAAGTGTGAAGTTATCAACAGCCCCAGGCTAACCCATCAGTCAGGTTGCAAATAAATGCAATAATGTGACTATCACCACCTCGGACCTGACCTTCTCATTTGACATCAGCCCCCAGGAACAACAGGGATTTCTTTAGCAGACTACTGAAAATACAATGCATTTTATGACACTTAAAGTACTCAAGTCAGAAGGTAAAACACCCAGAAGTGTGAAGAATAAAGAAATGCCTGTTGAGGGGGAACCCTCAATTCCATAGGAACCCAGTGGTCACTAATAGATTCTGTTACTGAGACTCTTCTTGCTTGTGTCAACAATAAATCAGATAAGTCAGTGCCCTGTAGGGCCAAGGGTGCATTTCCAGTTGACTTCTTGGTCTGGGTAACTAGGGCTAGTCCCCCAAGGGGGGAGCCCCAGGGGCTTTTTGGTGAGATACAAGAACTAACTAAGGTCTGCCTGGTCTTCTTCATCTTGGTCACTGGTTAAGTCCAAATGGGTAGGTTTCTTCCTGCCTTAAATTCCTACCTTTAGATTCATTCAGAGACTGATTGAAGGCAGAGCACTGTCTGTAGAAGATCAGTGTTTAAATGGACTTATTCCTAGAGAAAAGTCCTAAGGGTTACGCTAAACTTTTCCTGCTAGCTAGACTGTCCTCAGAATAACGTTAGAACGCATGGACAAGTGTTTTACAAATCAAAAGTGACTTTGAGAGGTCCTAAAAGAAATCAGTGAGATACAAGAAAAAGTTTTTGCAGATCAGGAGGTTAGGGGGAGGCGGTTCTGAGGGGGTACAGTACTGGGGGCACTGGAAAGATGGGGATGAAGGAAGGGACTTCAGTGTGGAGTCCAGCAGATGCGACTGGGAATATCTAGGCAGGAGGTGACAGAAAGAAGCAACTTGGTGAGGCACAAACTGGTGAACCATATCCTCTATGGCAGCGGCCTTGGGCACGTGAGTTGGGTTTGATATTTTAGGGACAAATGGAAAAAACAGTCCGCTTCCTACTGTTAGAGTAATCTGTATCCTTGGCTCAAGTTAGTATCTCTATGTGAAAAGGAAAACTGCAATGGTGTGATATTAAATCACTCTCTCAATGTCCTAAGAGAGGGACCCAAAAGTTAGGCCCTGTGCAGATAGCAACGGCCTACTACTCTATTATTAGCCCAATAGCTGAGACCCTTTAGAAGGAAGGGTAAAAAGTGACTGAAAAAAAATTGTTTTTATTTTAAAATGTCAAATTCAATTGCGTAACGTTCTTAAATAGGTTCAGAAAGAATAATTAATGGCAATACACAATAATCAAAAAGTACTGAACTGGAGAAACAGAAACTTGGATTCTAATCCCAGGTCCCTGACATGGGCCAACAGCTGAATCAGAGTGGATGACCCTTAGGTATTCTTTTTGCCTTAAAATCTGTTAAATTCTTAGACATTGTTGATCACATATAAAATTATTCCTTATCTATTTCAGTGTCCCTTATTTGGGGCTTTATTTTTATTACAGGAATAAACCAAAAAGGTGTAATTAGTAAGCAAAACAACTGAAATGAAATTTAATACAAAGGAATAGGGATGCCTGGGTGGCTCAGTTGGTTGAGCATCCAATTCTCGGTCATTACCAAGATGGGCTCAGGTCATTACCAGATACAAAGTAAAGATACATGGAAGTAAAGTGGGCACAATAAAATAAAAACCAAGAGGAAATGAATTTAAAGAATCTACACAAAACAACTTTTGGATGTTTCAAATATACATGAAGGAAGGTATTTTAGAATTTTCAAAGCAAAGTTGTTTTTGAGTATAGCAGCATCACAGGATGGGCTGAACCTATCTCTGAGCCGTATAAGTAAGTTGCAGGTTTTAAGGACCTCCAAGGAAAAAGAGCTTGTAGGAGCCGTACAATAGCAGATGTCAAACAAGATAACAAGGCTGTGGCATCTTGGGATCCAGATTTGAGGACTGCCAGCAGTTTTCTATTGTCTCCTTCATCTTCTTCAAACACTGCTGTGTACACAACAGTAAGAAAATCAAGATGCTTCCAACAGGAAGGCATTCCGGGTCTTCCGTTCTTTCCTTGGACTTGGGAGATTAAGATGCCATGAACCAAGATGAAGCAGAAAATTCATGATTCCTAAGCGTGGTTAACTTTTTTTAATTTTAATTTTTTTAATGTTTATTTTTGAGAGAGAGAGAAAGACAGAGTACGAGCAGGGGAGGGGCAGAGAGAGAGGGAGACACAGAATCTGAAGCAGGCTCTGGGCTCTGAGCTGTCAGCACGGAGCCCGACGGCAGGGCTTGAACTCACAAACCGCGAGATAATGCCCTGAGCTGAAGTCGGATGCTTAACTGACTGAGCCACCCAGGAACCCTGGCAACTTTTTTAAGTTGAACTTCTAGGAAGGCAATCTATAGGATGAAGGAATATGTATGGAAGAGGAGTTAATGACTTGCCTTTCTGTGCGTGACAAGGGTCTTGTGGAGCAGAGTCCCTTCACCTGGGAGACAGAGGGTTGCACTGTTCTGTTATTCCCTTTCAACAGTTCTATTTAAGAAACTCAAGTGTAATCACAGTTATTGTACCACCTTTTCCTGGTGGTCAACCTCATCAAAGTGACCCTGCAAACCCTATTAACTGTCACAGTTACTTCTCTATACTATAACTAAGATTTAAAAAGAACAAATGAGGGATTACTGAAAATCAAAATTCATTCTCTCACTTGTGGCTCTTACTAAAATTATTTTTTCCTAAAATCAATAACCCTACAGTCACATTTTATTAGCTGGGTATTCATCTAGCAATATGGTATTGAGTATACAACTTTATTGATTTTTCTTCTGTAAGTCTATTCAAGGGTATGAGATGTTTTACATAGGTATAGGGCATAGTAACTTGATATTATCTCCTAATATAGTATAATGGCTTTCTTAATAAAGAAGAAATAATTAAACATGCACTGAAGAAGTTGTAGCTATGTGTTACAAATATATAAGAAAAATAAAACTATGGGGGGTTCCTGGGTGGCTCAGTCGGTTGAACAACCCGACTCTTGATTTCAGCTCAGGTCATGATCTCATGGTTCGTGGGATCAAGCCCTGTGTCAGACTCTGTGCTGACAGTGCAGAGCCTGCTTGGGACTCTCTCTGCCTCTCCCCCACTCGTGCATGCACTCTCTCTCTCAGAAATAAACATTTTAAAACAGAAAAAGAAAACTACAAGATACGTAGTGTATATAAATTAAAATGGTAAGATTTTTATCACCAGTAACATCCATAGAATTCTCAGACGTAACAAAGTTTCTTCACCAGGGTTTATGAACAAGCTTTGGCTCTGGGAACACTATAAAATAGCATGCAAACTGGGCTATGGGCATTTTTCTTATAGAGAAAGCTCATAGCTTTCACTGATTCTGAAAGGGGTCTTTGATCAAACACAGATTATGAACCACAACAAGAAGATTATTGGCAAATAAAGATTCTGTTATGTATCAGCAAGGATAGATAGAAAATAAGCTTGCTTTTAACTTTCTTCAACTCAGGGGGAAAAAAATCACTTATTTCCCTGCAAGAATTCAGATATTTGTACCATAAAACATCTTTGGACATCCTATGGCATACAGCCAAAGTATTTCAAAAGCAATATGCCTGACAAATTGAATACTCAAGAAGATCCTGAGAAACACGGCTCCCTTTCAAGTCTACTAACGACAGTTGTTCTGTTATGAAAGGGGCACAGAATCACTTGCTTTAAAAACTGTGACTGTTTCTCCTTCATTTGTACTTACACTCAAAAACAGGTGCATTACATGAAGTGGTATTAATTGAAATAGAGGCAAGTATCCACCTGAACAACTTGTATGGGATTCCTTTTCATAAACATTACTTTACTTAAATGCTTGTGAAGAGACAGAAGAATTAAGTAGCAGTGGAGGCCTGAAAAGGCTAGTAGTTAATGGAAATTTACTGCTAATTTGGTCATTTAACTTTTCTGAAGGATTACTCTGCTTCTGGCTTTTTCCTCAGGCTGTCTCATGGCAAAGTGAGACAAAACAAACACACCTTAACTACTTGAAATTCATGAACTCAACATTTTAAATCCAAACAGAACTGTTTACGACGCGTCTCTTATGTTTAGAAAAATCTTCATTCTATTAATATGAAATTGACCTCACAGGAAATTGATCTAGATGCCAGAATCAAAGATTTTCAGGTGTTTGTTTTGTCTCAACCTACAACATTCGGAGTGTCAACAGTAGAAGTGCTTTCATATAAACAAATGTCACTTTATTGTAGCACACAGTATCAGAATTTTTAAAAAGCCTTCTGAGTTTTAAAATACAGTAACTTATGTTAATTACGTGGTTGTGAAACTGAAAGGCATTAAAGAAAGTAAATCAACAAGAAGAAAAGGAAAGAAAAGAAAAGAAAAAAAGAAAAAGAGAAAGAAGAAGAAAAAGAAAAAGAAAAAGAAAAAGAAAAAAGAAAAAGAGGAAGAAAAAGAAAAAAAAGAAAGCCTATCAACAAACCCAGTTAGGACAGGGGAAATTGTACCTGTGTGGAGAAACCAGAAAAGTAAGTATTTCAAAACACAGACGCTGTACCCAAATCAAAGTACACTATTACTCCATTCATCACTAAATTATAAAATGTATTCACTCTTGATGCATTAAAATGGGAGGAATATTAAAAAACACATCAGTCGGTTATTTAAATTCTCAGAAGGGCTATATTAATGTTTAAAGGCACATTTAAGTATTATTCTGAATCTGAGGTCACTGTTCAACCAAATAGGAATCTTGGTTCCTTGTGGCACAACTGGTAGTCAGCCTATCATAAGTGCTACAGGAGAGCCAAAGAGGAATGCACAGGGGCCGTGTGTGCGTGTGTGAAGGGGTGAGGAGACAGGTGGACAGAAGAGGGGAGAAGAGCTAGAAAATCCTGCCCTCTCTGTAGTTACAGCTAATTAAGGATCTTCACCCACGTCTTCCATTTTGTTCTGAAAATCTAAGTTTTCCCAAAATGTCTCAGCTTAATTTAATAAAGCAATATCCCATTGTTTTAAATGCATGTAATTCTAGGGGCGCCTGGGTAGCTCAGTTGGTTGAGTGTCCAACTTCTATTTCGGCTCAGGTGGTGATCTTGAGCCCCTCACTGGGTTCCCTGCTGTGAGCTCCCTGCTTCAGAACCTCTGTCCCCACTCTCTCTCTGCCCCTCCCCTGCTTGCGCCTCTCTCTCTCTTTCTCAAAAAGAAACAAACAAACAAATAAATAAATAAATGTTATTCTAAAGGGTAAAACAGTCAAAGACTGGCTAAACGAGAATTTTTTTAAAAAGAATTTTTTAAATTCTTTTCCCGAAGATTGAATTCTGCTTTTTTTCTCTTTCCCAAATCACCTTTTGTTAAATGTTTTTAAAACCGCAGAAGAAAAACCCACACTATAAAAAAACCTCAACCAACCAACCAACCAACCAAACCTATGGGTATGGCATAGGATCTGGTATATACAATACCTGTTCACTATTTTGAGTCTTTGGCATGTTGTAATCATTTTTCCATATTCAAGGACTCTACATAAAGTTGCCAGAAACACAAGTACATTAGATGAGAGAGAGTTTTATTACTTCTGTGCAGAACAGGTCTTTTCAAAAGGATCATACAGGTAAAAATAATATTTAATCTTGAATAAGGTAAGGTAGTAAACTATGAAACAGCCAAACATTGTTCTACTAATATGAGAAGGCAATGTTGGTATTTTATTTGAATTTATATTCATTTCTCTTGCTGTCTCTGTATTTCCTTTTTCTGGATCTTTTTCTTTCCTTCACTGTTTCCCTTCATGTGCATTTTTTTCCTGACTTTTCATTCTGTTCTGCAGTTCGTTCTCCAGCTCTTGTCTTTTTTCCCCTGGCTGCTAAACATTTTGCCTTTCACCGCCTTCATAATGAATGAGCCTGCCATGAAAGCAAGTGTCTGAAACCAAGAGCATAAAAGCCTCAGTTAAGCCAAAAACCTTATTTACTATAAGTGGCATTCTCATTTCCACATCAATTCAGTTCTTAGGAGCAACTTCTAGGACAGGTGTCATATGGGCAGAATTTATACCTTTAATGGCCTCTTGAGTAGTTTAAGCAGCCTGATTTCCCAAGTATATTAAAAAATATAATTCTGAATTCTGAATTAGTCCTAAATAATCAATTTTGCTAAGAAATAAAATGTCCACTTTTAGAATAGTATTACTGACTATAATACTGTCTCCCATATGATGGAAACAGGCACACAGACCCAAATCATGATTGAGTGTTGTCTTTCAACGTTGTTCAGCCAAGCGGCAAATTCAATGATCTAAAATACTTGTCATAAAGATAAGACTACAGTACACAGTACCTTATCCAGCTTATAGTTCAGAGCTTCCACCGTCACACACACAGTCTGTCAAGAGGAAAGATTCACCCATCCTCCACGATTTATAATAACTAATCACTAATTTTACAAAGAACGTTTAGCACTTCATGGTAAGCCGTGTCTTAGACACCGAGCACTCATCTACGTGGGGGAGACGGAAGCACAGAGATAGAGATGGTTCCTCACGATCAGTCTAAGGAGGAGGAGCATTGCCCAAGTAGGGCACAGAGACCTTTAGAAAAGAGTCTAAGTGGATGACGCAGCTCAGGAAAACTTCCAGGCACTGCAACACTGCCTCCTCCATTGCCACTGACGGGAAAAAGGAAATGCTCCAGTGGAAATGTCACTCACGTTAGGACTTGTCCAGCATACAGTGTCTAGACGGGAACCAACAAGGACTCGAACTTCTCAGCGTGAAACACAACGTCTAGCCTCTCTGAGTGTTGGATTCTCTTATTTGCCATACACTTGAAGCCTTGAAAGCTAAAGGCTATATACATTATGTTACTGCCCTGTCTCATAGTTATGACATGAAAATATGGAATACTGGGCTGTCAGCACCAAGGAAAACTGTTAGAGTAACTATTAACAATGCCAAGGGCAAGAGGAAGTCAAGTGCTTCTATCTGAAAAGTCCCTATCCGTAATGTTACTTGACCCTTGCTAGAACCAGAATTTTATACCTACGGGCAAGGCATTGTATATAAGAAAAACAATGATCAGAATGTCTCTATGTGCCCTTGAGGCACCTGGATTCTTCCAAATATGTTGAGACCTTTGACTTTCCAGTAAAATGAAGTAAAAAGAGAAAGTCATAGATAATAATTTTAAACTGATGTTTCAAGAACACAAATATGAGAGGCCTACTGATTTCTTAGCGTGAGAAAATAATTGTTGCATACGGAGTACATTTTAAAAGCAGAAAAGTATGGTAAAACAAATTTGATCCACTGAATTAAAATTACTTTAAGAAGTATTAATTCCCGCTAGCAACATCAACTATTCATGATTGAATCACTGGTCAAGTATTTCATTTGATCATCAAAAAGCTAAAATTTACTCTCCATATAAAAGGCAGCATAAATATAAAGGCTGCCAATCAGGGGATTTCTAGCACAACGAGTCATTATCTCAGTGTGCTATCATTTCTACCCACCCCCCACCCAGCTCTTTCCTTTGGCCTTAAAAAAGCAAAGTATATTTGCTATATTAAGATTCGTATGCTTCTTTTTTCAAGTAATTCTTGGTTTGGGGTGGTAAATTAGAAAAAGAAAGACAGTTATGCCCTGGGATTATTTTTGGAACACATAAATATCACCTCTATTAGGTAAATGTCTATTAAAATATATGGAAAAATAACCCTTCCTGAAAGGAAAGAATGAGCCCTCAATTTCTATGAGATCAGGTAAGAAGACTCTGGAGACTTCCAGAGGGAAATGCTTCATATCCCTGAATCTGGAGCTGTTTAAAACACGACTGTAATTGTAAATATGCTTTATATTCTCAATACGTTGCTACCTATATGAAACATACACCTGTTAACCTGACTGCAAAAGTAATTCTTTTCCTCTTTAATGAATGACTTGAGAATTTCCATCACTAGTTAACAGGTCTTGGGTGAGGAAGCAGGAGTGTAATTCTTCCTGAGGTAAAGAGAAAGGAGAGACTCTTAAGAATGCATCTGAACTAGCCACCTGGTAGAAAGGACAAAGTCAGATTGTATGTTTAAAAACAAAAAACAAAAAACAAAAGGAGAAAATGATAAAACATACTTACTCTCTAAACTCTTCTACATTCAAGAACCTAAATACATTTAAGACGTCCCGATCACTGTCTTTAACCCAGAATCTGGGCTAAAGCAGGGTGCTATGATTCCCTACTTGACCTTGTAACTATGGGACTAGACAGAACTTTGAGTGTGCACCAAAAGAAGCAGATGACTTATTACAAGTAGTTGTTTACCAAAGAAATATGGAAATTGGTTTTTGTTAAACAGAATCCTCATTCATGGAGCCAGCCATTGAATACAGGTTTAATGTTCTGTCTCCTAATTTTAAAATGCTGCATGCTGTGAGGGACCTCTCCAGTGTCACTATACTAGCTGATAATGAGTGAATTACACTCTTCTCCTAGGGGAACAATCTACATGAATATGAAATAAAACTGCTAAGTCCTCATTTCTCTTCTACACTTTCCAGCTGGTTTCCTTTTGGGAGGAGGAGGTTTCAGATATAGCGAGTTCACACCAACTAGATAAGGTGTGTGAAATGACTGGACAATCGCCAAGGTTTCACTCCCAGCAAGACCAAAGTAATTTTTGCATCATTAGTGTGAATGCTGTAAAGGCACCACTGTATTAAGAGAGGCACTGAGGAAACCCCAGGGGTCCGAATGCTGGCTCTCCTGGTCCATCTCATCATACAAGAGTTATAGTTACTAAAGAATACATGCTCTAAAGTCAGGGAAAAAATGCTTCATATTTTCCAATGTGACTACAACAAAGAAAAGTAGGCAGGAGATACTCAAGAGACGAAGTCTTAAATCTGCCTCTGGAGTTGTCTCAATCAAATTATAAACCCTTTGATTGTTCGATTTAACTGTTTCTGTTGTGGTTTCACCAGGCATGAGAGGAACACTAGAAATAATAACCGTAAGGCAATAAAACATATTTGTCGAGTTCTCCAAATCAGTTGTTAAATAAAACAGTAAAGCTATACTGGCCTGTAATTTTTTTACTCTCTACACTAAAGTTAATAATGGAAAACCAAAATAAAAATGAAGACAGAAAGAAAAATTCTTATTTAAAAATGAATATATTTGGGAAAAGGAATAAAATGGGATAAAGGGCTAAAGTTAGACTTTGTATCAGCAACTCTAACAGTAAAGGCAGCATCAATCAAACACAGTAACAGGGACTCAGTGATGGCAACAGCAATTCAACGGCCAAAATGATCCATAAATAGACTCGGCATTTGGGAAAAAATCATCCACTGCAGGGTCATCCTCTAATACATGAACTTTGTTTTGGGAGTCCAATTTCTAGAGAAAGGAATCCTAAGATCAAGGCAGAAATCTGGACTACTGCCTGGGGTTCAGAAGATACCTGAACATTTAACAGTTTATATTCTAAGAGACTATTAAAAAGCACTGTAATCATATTCTTTTTGCTTGAAATAGTGACAAGTTACAGTGAGAGTTAATGTGAGCATTTTTATTGGGCTTATTCTAGAGAGGAAGAACTTACAGCTCTACTCCCAGTACTTATATATCACATACAGTGATATACGTACAAGTATGGAACATACATATAGACCCCCACACACAAGTACATATTCTGTGTAAGAATCAAAGCAAAGAAAAACACTTAGTTGGTTGAGAAAAGTTCATTACCTCTTACTCTGGGGAGGCGGGGGTGAGGGGGAGACGCAAATACCTCAGACTCAGATGTCTGAACAATATGGCTTAGAATCTCATTCCAAAGGCCAACTAAAATCTTAAATAGTCTTCCTGGGTTTTTTCCCTCTTTTTAATAATAAAGGAGTTTTACTTTTTCCTAGTGCCAAAAGCAAAATCAGAATTAAGTATAAAGGATTTTGAGATGGGAAATGAAAATGAAAAGTATGGTCCATTTATTATGAGAATATAATTGACTAAAAATTCCAGTATTTACTTAAATCTACAGTATATGCTCATTGTTGGTAGGAAATTAACTGCCTTGCACTCTGGTTTTCTTGTAACAGTCTTAAGATGATAAAACTGAAGTTAAATCAAAGGCACCAATCACAAGGAGGCTGTCATAACCACTTTTACATTCCTTAAGCGCTTTGGCATTTTCCTAAATTCTATGATGTAAACGTGACAAAACCATCTACCACTTCTGCCACAGGGGCAAAAGCCATTACTCCATTAAATAATAACACTTTAAAATGTGAAGTAACAAAATAAAGACTCCCATTCAAGGACAATCTTGAAGGTAAGAAGTGGCAGAACAATTGGTAGTTTTCAAAGGGAAAACAATCCCTTTCTAGTCGTCTTCAAAGAACAAAAGACAGACTCTTTTGGAGCCTAGCTTCTGGACTCCGACTTGATGTAGTGTGCAACAGACAAAAGGATGGAGATGTATAAAAATGTAATTCAGGTTGAAGACAGGTGTCATGTGGGGGCCCCTCCCTCAGCTTTCATTTAACAAACACCAAATTCATCTTTATATGTTAAAGAGACAAGTGCAATTCAGATTGCAGGGTAAGTATGAAGGCTTTCAGGAAGGCGGACAAACCAGCATAATAAATTTTTCTACCTGGGACTAAATATCAACTAATCATCTGGCCAGTTAGAAAAATTAAAGGGTAGGACGTAGATGTAGGAACACAATGGATAGTTACCTTCAGCTGATTATTGAAAATATCAATCTCCTGTAGTTTTGACCTGGTTTCTTTCTCAACTTCATCCAGTTGGTCTCGGAGCTGCTGACGAGCCACTTCTTTTGCTTCTAACGCTCTTTTGAGTGTCAGAAGTGAATCTCCTATTTTAGAAAAACATGGCAAGGTAAGAAAAGCAAACTGGCAGTGAGGAAAACGCGTTTTAAATGGTCTCATTACACTGGAGGAAATTCTTACCATTAGGAAAGGATAAAGGCCAATTTGAAAAAGAAAACACCTACTGTGTAAACTGTTTTGCTGAACTTGTTTTAATTGGTCATTGAGTATCTGTTTCTCTGGAATAAGTCTTCCAAGCATTTGCTGAGCCTCCTAGGAGAGAAGGAGGAAAACAACAATGAAATGACAAGGAAACCTACGAAACCTATGTTCTGGCCAAGCAGACAGAACTCTGCTTTCTCATCCTTCAAAGATTCATCTAATCTCATCCCCAAATCCTGTATGTTGAAACTGCATCTAATCAGTCAGGGCAGCGCCTGCTTTCTTGCCAAGCAATTAACTATTTGCCAAATGCTTTTCACTGAAATAAAGCTAAGACAGTTATGGCTCTCTTGACATTTCTTAAATTTTTGTTGACTTACTGTCTATTTATAAGCTTGAAAAAAAGTACTCTAAGTACAACTCAGCAGAGAAAACTGAAAGGAATGATCTCTCCCTTGCACTGGGATCAAATGTAAATACAGGGACCTTGTTTGTAAACTGACTCAGTGGTTTGAACAGGAACGACTCTATTCTGAACTTGGATATTTCACAGGGCTGAAGTGAGGTTTACCATACACCTGAAGATGGAAACAGACATCAAAATGAGATTCCTAACAACAGAATCTTGGCTGCCATATATGTTTTCCAACCACTGAGGATGGACCTACAATTTTAAACAGGTACACGAAAGTCTTGAACCAACTATTTTTTAACCGATATAAGAAAAAAGCTAACTCACTCAAAGGCTATTTGAGTTTTTGTGGATGACCCATTAGGCACTGGAGTTGCTTTTCAACTGAAATTATCCTATGTCGTTTCTACACATTTCAGTAAGTAACAGCCTTTCCAGCACAGAATAACAAATAGTTGATGTTCATTTTTACCTTGAGCACTGGGTGTTGTAAGTGATGAATCACTAAATTCTACATCTGAAACTAACATTACACTATATGTTAACTAACTGGAATTTAAATAAAAACTTGAAAATAAAATCTCTTTGCATTGAATTTTGGTATCAAAAAATAAAAATGCCTTAATTGAAAATCTTCATCACAGGCTAAGGAACAGTCTTTTTGGAACAACCATCCTTAGATACAGACTGGCTTATATACAATAAATTTCTGTGTGCTCCAAGTCTGAATAGTAGAGAGATTTAGCTCAACAGAGAGGATCTGGAAGCATCTTCTCATACGAATAATCCATATCCCTTTCCCCAAATCTGGACAAAAAAGAATATACAATTCAGACTGTTTCCCCAGAAAGGGCCAGCCAACTGAGCTTCTCCTATTCTCCTCCCTCAACTGAGGAAAGGCCCTTTACTATACCCAATCCCAAAGTTTCTTTCCTGAACCAAGATAAACAATGATGCATCAAGATAAAGCCTAGCTCAGATCAGAGACTATTTTACTTATATCAACATCACTTTTATTTTTATTTAAAAAAAAATTTTTTTAATGTTTATTTATTTTTGAGACAGAGAGAGACAGAGCATGAACAGGGGAGGGTCAGAGAGAGAGGGAGACACAGAATCCGAAGCAGGTTCCAGGTTCTGAGCTGTCAGCACAGAGCCCGACACGGGGCTCGAACTCACGGACCGCGAGATCATGACCTGAGCTGAAGTCGGACGCTTAACCGACGGAGCCACCCAGGCGCCCCTCAACATCACTTTTAAATGCCAACCTAAGTTTCTGAAATAAGTCAAACTAATATGAAGGGCCACCTGACTCAGCTACATAGCAAATATTTGCTAATTTCCGGTAAGGAAAGGGAACCAACATCTCATAACCTGTGATATACATGGCCTACTTCAAACCATGTGTTACTTTCCACTTCACTACTTTTTCAGGAACCCTGATTTGTATTTTATTATCAATAAGTGAACATACTAAGTGTCAAACTTCAATAATAAAAATGTGTTTGGTCACAGAGCATTCGGTGAGATAATAAACACATGGCCTTCACTCCTAAATTTTCCAAAAGAATATTTTATGAAACTTCTCACAGTTAATGAAAGATATATATATATATATAAAGTTACCATATAGAAGTATATACTTTTAAAAGGTACATGCATTTTTTAATATGTTCAAACAACTTCTAGCAGTGAACATCTGATACTATTTACATTGTATGTCATATCCTAATATCTCAAATCAATTAGGACTTCATAGTACATGAAAAAATAATGACAGAACTGGGAAGAAAATGGAAAAATTTATAATGCTAGAGCTTTCAACACCCTTCTTGCAACAGCTGGAAGACGTCACAAAATCAGTAAGGACAGAGAAAACACAAAAAACACCATGAATCAATTTGCTCTGATTGACGTTTATGGGACACTCCACCCAACTACAACAGAGTGCACATTCTTTACAAGTGCACATAAAATAATCACCAACATAGATCATATGCTGAGTCATAAAATAAGTCACAGTAAACTCAAAAAGATTAAAAAGAATTGAAATTATACATACTATGCTCACAGTTTACAATATAAATAAATCAGAAATCAGTACAATATATGGGAAACAATCCAAATATCTGGAAACTAAACAGCATAATCCTAAATAAAGAAGAAATTACCAAGGAAATAAAAAGTCTTTTGAATTGAATGAATATGAAAACACATTAAAAATTTGTGAAATATGGCTATGATAATGCTTGGAAGGAAATTTATACCTTAAAATGTTTATATCAAAAATGAAAAAAGGTTCAAGTTCAGTAATCTAAGCTTCCTTTTTATGAAGCTAGAAAAAAGGAAATTATAGCCAAAATAAGTAGGTGGAAGGAAATAATAAAGAGTATAAGTAAATGAAACAGAAAACAGATAAACCATAAAGAAAAATCAACACAACCAAAAGCTTATTTCAAAAAAATCAATGAAACCAATAAACTTCTAGTTAGATTGATGGAGAAGAGGAGGATGAGAAAGGAAAGAAAGGGAAAAAGGAAAAATCGGAAGGGGTAGAGAAGATACAAATTCCCATGATCAGGAACGAAAGAAGTGACATCACTATAGATACTACAGACTTGCAAAGAATAAGAGAATATTATAAAACAACTTTATACAAATAAATTTGACAACTTGGATGAAACGAAAAAAATCACTGAAAGATACAAATAATTAGACTCAAGATGAAACAGAAAATGTAAATACCCCTATATTTATTAAATACATTTTGCAAAAGTCCTACCACAATATTTATTAAGTCCTACCTATATTTATTAAATACATTTTGCATTAAAAGTCCTACCACAAGGGGCGCCTGGGTGGCTCAATCAGTTGAGTGTTCAACTCTTGATTTTGGCTCAGGTCATGATCCCAGGGTCCTGGGATAGAGTCCCAAGTTGGGCTCTTTGCTGAGTGTGGAGCCTGCCTGAGATTCTCTCTCTCCCTCTGCCCCCTCCCCAGCTCTCTCTTTCTAAAATAAAAGTCAAAAAAAAAAAAAAGAAAAAAAAAGAAACAAACAAACAAACAAAAAGACTCCAGGCCCAGATGATTTATTTCACTGATGACTGAAAAACTTAAAGAAAAGACACCATTTCAACACAAACTTTTTTAGAAAATAGAGGAAAGAATACTCTCCAACTATTTTCTCATTTATTACCCTGATAACAAAACTAGGTAAGGATATTACAAGAAAACTATAAACCAGTATCTTTCATGAACTTAAGTGAAAGATAGTAATAGCAAATTGAATCAAGTTAAATATTTTTTTTAAATGACAATACACCATGACCAAATATGGTTTTATCTCAGGAATAGAAGGTTGGTTTAACATTCAAATTTTAATCAACATAAATCACCGTATGAACAAAATAAAGGAGAAAAAACATGTGAACATCTCAGTAGATGCAGAAAAAAAAAGTTATGAGCCAATTCAACACCCATTCATGACTAAAACTCTCAGCAAAAAAGGAACAGGAAGGAAGTCCCTCAACTTGATAAAGGGAATCCAACAAAAACACCTATAGTTAACATCATACTTAATAGTCAGAAATTGAATGCTTTCCCCTTAAGATAGAGACTCTCACCACTTCTATTTAACATAGTACTAGAGGCTGTGATCAATTCAGTTAAGACGAAGAAATAAAAAGTACATAGGTTAGAAAGGAAGCAATAAAGCTGTCTCTATTCACAGACCATATATTTTATACATAGGAACTCTAAGGAAGCCGAAAATGAGTTAAGCAATATTGTAGATATAAGGTTGACACATAAAAATTCTGTCTCTATATACTGGCATCAATTGGAAACTGAAGTAAAAATATGCAATATACAACAGAGTCAAAAAACCACAAAACAGGGATAAACTTTGTAAAATATACACAAAACGTATACATTGAAAACTATAATATAACCTGAATAAAATTGAGAAATATAGCATAAGACTCAATATTGTTAAGATGTCAATTCTTCCCAAATTGATCTATAAATTCAATGAAACACCAATCAAAATTCTAAGTATCTTTTGTAAAAACTGACAAGCAAATTCTAACACTTACGTGGAAATGTAAAGGATGTAAAATAGCCAAAATAATTTGAAAAAAGAATACTACTGAAAATTTCACATTAATTGATTTTCAACAACCAAGGTAATTCAATAAGGGAAAAGGACAGTGTTTTCTATAAATGTTGCTACAACAATTGGGTATTGGTATGGAAAAAAAAAAGATGAGCCTCACCCCTTACTTTACACTTTCATAAAAATCAATGTGAAATGGATTACAGATTTAAACATAAAAGAGAAAACTGTAAAAATCCTGGAAGAAAACGTTAAGAGAAAATGTCTGCAACCTTGGGATGGCCAAAGATTCTTAGAACACAAAAAAACGTAAACCATAAAAGAAAAAATTAATAAACTGAACTTCCCGACAACTTAAAACTTCTCAAAAAACACCATTACAAAAATGGAAGCTATAGGGAAGGTAAAAATATCTGACAAAGGACTTGATACAAAAATATATAAAGAACTCTTTACAGTTCCACAGTAAGGTAAATAACCCAACAAAAAATGGGCAAAAGATCTGTTCACAAAAGACACACACAAGAAGATACATACCAATACACGTAGGAAGTGAGGCCCAACACCACTAGCTTTCAGGGATATGCAAATTAAAGCCACATGAGATACTGTGACACATCCATCAGAAATATTCATTACAAATAATGACAAAGCAAGTGTTGGCCAGGATGAGAAACTAGTGAAGCACTCACACATGTAAAGTGTAAAATGTAGAAAGAAAGTAAAATGGTACAACCACCCTAGAAACAGTCTGACGGTCTCCCGTAGGGTTAGCCTATATTTATAGGACACGGTAATTCCATTCCTAAAAGTTAATACACAAATAAGAGAAATAAAACATATTTCCACATCAAGACTTGCAAATAAATACCCATTGCAGTTTTATGCATAAAAGTTCCAAACCGGAAAGAACCCAAATGTCAATCAACAGGAAATACTACTTAGGGATGAAAACGAACAATCTACTGATCTGCTCACAAGTATGGATAAATCTCAAATCATCAGGCTGAGGAAAGTCACAAACCTCAAAAATGATCATCTTTCATGATGACAAGCAGAACAGCATCTACATGAATTTGACATCCCCTGCCCCCAGTTCAACAAGTGAAACCAAACCAGGTGATATTATGCAACTTGGTGGTCAACTCTGGATACCTAATAAACGGAAGCAGAACTGCTGATAGCATTCCATTATGTCCCCAACTATTCAGTATAATTCTCTCTCATACTCCCGTTAAAATACTGAGCCGCACTCCCTTATTGTGATGATCACGGTAAAGTCAAAGTCTCATGAGTGAACTACATGTCCCAGGTGATCCAGTCCCTGCCTGCTCCAACCACAGCGGCCTCCTTGCTGTAAGCACATCCCAAACACGGGCTATAGCCTCACAGCTCTCACACTGCTGTCTCCGTACCTACAGCTCGTTCTGCCAGAAAGCCACACAGCTTAACCGCTTCTCTCTTTCAAGTCTTTGCTCAAATGGACCCTTACAGGGAAGCCTGTCCTGACCACCTAATTTAAAAAACTGCCCTTGCAGGCGCCTGGCTGGCTCAGTTGGTGGAATGTACGACTCTTGATCCTGGGGTTTTGAGTTCAAGCCCCACCTCGGGTGTAGCGATTACTTGAAATAAAATAAAATAAAATAAAATAATTTTTGTTGTATTATTGTATTTTTATTGAGAGAGTGTGAGTGGGGGAGAGGGGTGGAGGGGGGGAAGGAGAGAGGGAGAGAGAGAAAGAGAATCTTAAGCAGGTTCCATGCTTAGTAAAGAGCCTGATGAGGGCTTGATCCCACAACCTTGGGATCATGACCTGAGCCAAAATCAAGAGTCGGACACTCAAACCAACTAAGCCAATCCAGGCACCCCAAAAATAAAATCTTACAAAAAAAATAATAAATAACTGCCCTCCTTCTCTCCAGGACTCTGTTTCCTACTCACTCTCATACTCTAAGAGTACACACTTGACTTCTTTTGTCAGTGTCCTGCCCTGCAGATAGAAGGTAAGCTCCGTGAAGGGGGGGCTCTCATCTCCGCTCACTGCTGGACCCTCAGCGCCTCTGAGAGCGTCTGGCCTGGCACGCAGCAATGCTCAGCAAGCATGTTGAGTTTGTTTCCTTGACAGCCTCCTTTTCAGACCAGGGCTTTGTCAACTTCGTATTTGCTTCCCAGAGCCCAGTACCTCATGGAGGCTGGGTGCTTGTAGGAATAAATGAGTGAAATGAATCAGAGGAAAAGCAGGGAAAGCCAAAAAGCTGTTAAGGGATGTGTTTTCTCACCTGTAACTGTTGCTGTAGATGGGTGATTTCTGCAATCCTCAACTCTCTGGATTTGTTCGTACTCTCAATTTCTTGCCTTTGGGTGGTCAATCGACATCTGATATCTTGAAGTTTTCCTTCTAGTTGATGCTTTTTATCATTCTTTAACACATGAAAAATTATTATTATTACCATTTTTAATGGTTCAGTGTTACTGTACCGCTGACCCTTGAACAACACGAGGGTGAACTCCAGGGGTCCACATACACACGGATTTTTTTCGATAAATAACAGTACAGTACTGGGGCGCCTGGGTGGCTCAGTCGGTTAAGCATCCTACTCTTGGTTTGGGCTCAGGTCATGATCTCATGGTTTCATGAGTTTGAGCCCCACATCGGGCTCCAAGTTGACAGTGCAGAGCCTGCTTGGGATTCTCTATCTCCCGCTCTCTCTTGTCCTTCCCTCACTGCGCTCTCTCAAAATAAATAAAGTTAAAAAAAATGTTTTTAAATAACAGTACAGTACTGTAAATGCATTTTCTCCTCTTTATGATTTTCTCAACATTTTCTTTTCTCTAGCTTACTTTATTAAAAGAATGCAGTATATGATAAATATAACATATGAAATATGTGTTAATCAACTATTTGTGTTATCAGTAAGGCTTCCAGTCAACAGTAGGCTACTAGTAGTTATGTGTTAGGGGAGTCAGGAGTTACAGAGTTCTGACTGCGCAGGGTCAACTGTATTCCCAAAGCATAATCAAACTTCACTCACTAGAGCTTCTAATTCAAATTCCAGAGTCTTTTTCTTTGCTTTCAGTACAACTATGTCTTCTTGTTCTTTGTTTCTTTGATTGAGTAGTTCTTGTCTTCGATTCCGTTCCCATTCAAGTTGTCGTTGCCTTTCAAGTTCTCGTTTTGCAGCCTGTGACATTTACAAACAGACAGCTTATTAATTTTTTAGTGCTTACATTATACAATGTCTCTTAATAAACATAACATCTAGGAAGTCTTTTCTTTCAGGGATAAAATGTTACACACTGCAAGAAATTCTATTACAAAATAGCAACACAAAATTTATACAAATGTAGTATTCCTTCTATGAAAAAAAAAAGAATATTTAGAAAGGCTATTAGGTAAGATGAGGACAGGATTCATGTCATCGTTGCAATTTGATTGTTTGTGCCTTCAAGAGTGCCTGAAGTGATAAAAAAAATAACCTTTCTTCCTTATTTACTGACTCATGGAGGATAAGGAAAAATCTAGTAAAATCTAGTAAAATCAAAATCCAAACCCCTAGAACAAAAAGAACAAGAAATATCCCCCCAAAACAAAACTTTCTTCTACCCAAAAAGAAATTATTTACCTCAAGTCTTAAAATTTGTTGCCCTCCAGCCCCCTAATCATTCATCTTCTTTTACCACAGAAGCTTCTGTAATTTCTGTGGCCACGTCAGCCCTCCTCAGAGCTGACTCTGATGGCTGCTGGGTAAAGAGCACCTGGCACTCTTTACTGTAATTGCTACTTACTCCAACTACCCTTTTACAGGCCAGAGGACAGGTGGAATACTATCCTTCAGTATATCTCTAGGGACTATCAATGCCTGGTACCTGGTAAATGCCTATTAAATAGTTCTTAATAAATACTCTAAAGTGTCTTGGAAAAAAAAAAAAAAAACACAGAGGAAAGGAAGGCACTGAGTCCTTTGGCTGTCCATTCTGGAAATTAAAACCCTGTTGGTATCTGTGTGTCTCTGCCTGAACAGAGGCTTACTGCCCTAAATTTTCTGAAGCAATAAAAGGAGATGAAACCAAAGTATTGTGTTTTGTGTTTTTATAAAGGAAAATCTCCCATCTATAAAATAGATTTCATTCACACAAAAGAATCATGGCATTGCCCTCAGTAGCAATGTGCTTAACTGGAAATTCGGACAAAAGACTGGCTTAGCCCTTATCCAGTATGGCACCAAATTGATGAGGCCTTTCATCCAATATATTGAAGATTTCCCACACACGTTTTTTTAAAGTGGAAAAAAAAGGGCACAGACAATATAATTAGTATGAGATCATTACAGGGCTTTAAAAAAAATTGCACTAAATCCCCAACCTCTCCAACCATATATAACCTTTTATATTGCTACATACATTTTTTTTTTTCAATGTTTTTTTTATTTATTTTTGGGACAGAGAGAGACAGAGCATGAATGGGGGAGGGGCAGAGAGAGAGGGAGATACAGAATCGGAAACAGGCTCCAGGCTCTGAGCCATCAGCCCAGAGCCCGACGCGGGGCTCGAACTCACGGACCGCGAGATCGTGACCTGGCTGAAGTCGGACGCTTAACCGACTGCGCCACCCAGGCGCCCCATATTTTTAAATGCAGAGAAGAAAGTCTGAAAAATTCTCAACAAATATCAGTGGTTTTTGTTAAGAGACTGAATTATCAAAAGCTTGAGTGTAAATATTTTTATATATATATGTGTATATATACATATAGTAATAAATATATGTATATATTTTAGTTTTTATTTATTTTGAGAGCACGCAAATGTAAATGGGGTAGGGGGAGGGAGGGAGAGAGAGAGAGAGAGAGAGAGGGAACCCCAAGCAGGCTCCGTACTGTCAGCACAGCACCCGAAGGGGGGGCTCAATCTCATGAACCACGAGATGGTGACCGGAACTGAAAGCAAGAGTCGGGAGCTTAACTGACTGAGCCACCCAGGCGCCCCTTGAGTGTGAATGTTCTTAGCAGCATTATTCATAATAGTCAAAAAAGTTGAAAACAACTCAAACGTCCATCAACTCATGAATGGATAAATATAATGTGGTACATCCGTGTACTGGAGTATTATCCGGTCATAAAAAGGAATAAAGTATTGATTCACGCTACAACTTGGGACTTGAAAACAAGCTAAGTGGAAGCCAGACACAGAAGGGCACATGGTATATGATCCCACTTGTGAAATGTCCACAACAGGCCAACCTGTGGACACAGAAAACAAATAAATGAGTGGCTGTTAAGGGCAGGGAGAGGCGGGTGGGGAGTAACTGCTTAATGGGGAAGAGAGTTCTTCTTGGGGTGAGGAACGTGCTCTGGAATCAGACAGGGTCACACGGCTTGGTGAACATACTAAAAGTACGCAACTGTAAAAGGAAGGAGACTGTGTTAACCTGCCACCTGACCAATTAAGAGAGAAGGGGAGCAAGCCACAGGCGCTAACTGTGGGGGTGGCTCCGTGGCTGCTTACCTCCCGTCTCTCGATTTCCTTCCTCCTCTCCTCCTCTCTCTGCCGTTCTAGTTCCCGCTGCTTTTCCAGTTGCTTCTCCAGCTCCAGTTGTCTCTTGCGCTCCTGCTCCTGGCGCTCCCGCTCTTTCCTCTCCTGCTCCGCGCGCTCGAGCTGGGCCAGGCGCTCCTGCTCTTTGCGCTGCTGTTCCAGGAGAGCCTGCCTCCGCTTTTCGAGTTCCAGGTTGCCACGCTCAAAATTCTCGCGCTTCTTATCCTCAAATGTTACTTTAAAACGAGAAGCAGAGACACTATGAAAAGTCATGATTTTCAACACTATTTTCAAAGGAAACATTCGGTGGCACATTTGAAATCTGTAGTATAAATGCAAACCAGAACTCCCCAAGTTTCCTTCCTGCCTGTGCCTGCCTGTGACCACGAGGACACTAAATACCTTTTAGAACCAAGAACTTGATTCAGTAAACTGCAGAATACAAAAGCAATATACAGAAATTAGTTGCATTTCTATACAGTACTAATAATTAGCCAATAGAAGGAAAATTAAGAAAACAATCCCATTCATGATGGCATCAAAAAGAATACCTAGGAATAAATTTAAAATTTTTTTTTAATTTAATGTTTATTTATTTTGAGATAGAAGAGAGAGAGAGAGAGAGAGAGAGAGAGAGAGCGAGCACAAGAAGGGGAGGGGCAGAGAGAGAGGGAGACACAGAATCTGAAGCAGGCTCCAGGCTCTGAGCTGTCAGCACAGAGCCATACGTGGCGCTAGAACTCACAAGTGTGAGATCATGACCTGAGCCGAAGTCATGACGGACGCTCAACCAACTGAGCCACCCAGGCGCCCCTTTTTAAAAAAAATTTTTTTGGGGGGGCGCCTGGGTGGCTCAGTCGGTTAAGCGTCCGACTTCGGCTCAGGTCACAATCTCACGGTTCGTGGGTTTGAGCCCCGCATCGGGCTCTGTGCTGACCGCTCGGAGCCTGGAGGCTGCTTCGGATTCTGTGTCTCCCTCTCTCTCTGCCCCTCCCCCACTCACTCTCTGTCTCTGTCTCTGTCTCTCCCCCCCCTCAAAAATTGAATAAAACATTAAAAAAAATTAAAAAAAAATTTTTTTTTTAATTTAATGTTTCTTTATTTTGAGAGAGAGAGAGACTCAGTCCTAGGAATAAATTTAACCAAGAAGGTGAAAGACTCGTACACTGAAAACTTTAAGACACTGATGCAAGAAACAAAAGACATAATTCAGTGGAAAAGTATTCCATGATCAGAATTGGATTGGAAAAATTAATATTGTTAAAATGTCCATATTACACAAAGCAACCTTCAAATTCAATGCAGTTCCTATCAAAATTCCAATAGCATTTTTCACAGAACTAGAATAATTCTAAAATTTATATGGAACCACAAAAGACCCTGAATAGCCAAAGCAGACTTGAGAGAAAGAAGAACAAAGTTGGAGGTATCGTGCTCCCTGATTTCAAACTATACTACAAGGCTGTAGTAATCAAAGCAGTATTATTGGCATAAAAACAGGCACAGATGAATGGAACAGAATAGAGCCCAGGAACAAACCCACACTTATATGGTCAACTAATTTACAACAAATAAAACAAAAATACACAATGGAGAAAGAAAAGTCTCCTCAATAAATGGTGCTAGAAAACTGCCACATGCAAAAGAATGAAACTGGACCACTCTTGCAGGGAACAAGCTTAGGAATTCCCTGAGCCTGCACTGATGGGTTAACAAGGCATAAAGAATTAGAAAGCCATAGGATGAACACACCCAAGTTTGGGTAAACAAGAGTAGGTAAATAAGATTAGGTAAAGGGGGCAAAGGTCCCCAGTAAAGGGCAAAGGTATAGGACAATAGCAGAAAGCTGCTTTCACAAGAAGGAAGGACCAATTAGGTAAACAGGTAAATAGAGCTATAGACCACAGCAGGGCCAGTTGCCCAGAGTGGAGCTAATTAGCAAAAGAAAGATGTCTTGTTGACCCTGAGGTAGCATGCTCTGTCTTTCTTGTCACCTTGGCTAGTTTAGGTAAACAGAGGTGGGGCCTCATGTTTGCTATAAACAACTTTCCACCCTGCACCAGAAGCCTGTCTTGTATTGACCCAAACCCCTAACACCGTGTATCTCCAAAACCCCCTCTTCCCCAAGCCCATGAGCCCATGAGTTCACGGTTTCACTGACAGTCTGTCCATGCCCATCACACTTGTAAGCATTCTGATCCTAATAAAAAAGGGAGCAAGGACCCTTACTCAGGGCTCTTGTCTCCTCCTGGGTATTAGCCTCTCTCACATTTTCAACCCTGAGTCCCGCTCTCTTGCTGGACAAGAGAGAACTCCAGACCTAGAGTCTACAACACACTTACACCATATGTAAAAATTAGCTCAAAACAGATTAAAGACTTGAATGCAGGCCTAAAACCATGAAACTCCTATCAGAAACATCACTGACTAGGCTCACTGACATGACTCATGGAACACTGCTTTCTGGAACTGATTCCAAAGGCAAGAATAATGAAAGAAAAAACAAACAAATGGGATTATATCAAACTACAAAGCTTCTGCACAGTGAAGGAGACTATCAACAAAATAAAAAGACAACCTTTGCAATGAGAGAAGATATTTGCAAATCACATATCTGATAATGGGCTAGTATCTAAAATATATAAAATAACTCATACAACGCAACATAAAACAATCTGATTAAAAAATAGAGCAGAAGATCTGAGTAGACATTTTTGCAAAGAAGCTGTACAGATGGTCAACAGGCACATGAGGAGATGCTCATCATCATTAATCATCACAGAAACGCGAATCAAAACCACATGAGATGTCATCTCACACCTGTCAAAATGACTATTATCAAAAAGACAAGGAATAACAAGTGTTGGAGAGGTTGTGGAGAACAGGGAACCCTCACACACTGTCGGGAGGAATGTAAATTGGTGTAGCCACTACAGAAGAACAGTATAGAGGTCCCTCAAAAACATAACAAAACAAAATAAAACAAAACTGCCAGATGACCCACCAATTCCACTTCTGGACATTTACCCAAGAAAACAAAATTATTCAAAAAGATATCTGTACCCCCATGTTCATTACAGCATTGTTTACAATAGCCAAGACACGCCAACAACCTAAGTGTCTCTCGGTGGATGACTGGATAAAGAAAATGCATTATTATTCAGCCATAAAAAAGAAGGAAATCATTTGCAACAACACGGATGGACCTTGAGGGTATTATGCTAAGTAAAACAAGTCAAACAGACATATATCATCTGATTTCACTTATATATGGAATAAAAACAAAACAAAACTCACAGATATAGAAAGAGAATGGGGGGTTACCAAAGAGAAAGGGAGTTTGGGGGTGGGAGAAAAGAGTGAAGGGGGTCAACTGTTGGTGATGGATGGTAACTGGACTTACCGTAATGATCACGTTGTAGTGTATGCAAACACTGAATTATGCTGTACACCTGAAACTAATACAGTACTATATACCAATTTTATCTCAATTAAAAAAAAATCCTAAGTTCTTTGCTAACATACTCTCCCCTCCATGACAAATACCACGTCATGGCATTCAAAACACTGAACACCACCTGTAGAATAACTTTCTAAAACTGCAATTCTGTATCACCACCAACCTCCTTTCCTTCCCTGTTTATGCTTTTCCTTCTCCATCACCTTGATTGAGCAATTGACCCCCTAACTTTCCTGTACCATGAATCTTTCCGTCCCTACCTCTCTCTCCTCAGCTTATAACTGTGCTTGTGTGTGTCTTCTATTCTAACAAGACGATTTCTGAAGGCAGAGGTAGGTAGGTGAGTATTCTACATTTCATAATGAAGAACAAGATGTACCCTAATCACTATGCAGATCACATTCAGTAAATAATTTTTTCTAATCCATCATTCAGTCTCCTTCTTTGAGAACACCAATTAGGAATTTTAGCTTTATTTCCCAGGCCAATCATTTTTTTCTCAATCCTTGCTATCATTCTGTTTATAGCCATTTCCTTTTCCTTTAAAAATAAATTCCCAATGTCCCTTCATGTTTTCATGTCCCTTCCTATGTCTTCAGCAGTGTCCATTCAATTTTGTGTTTGCCTCACATGCTCCTCCTTGGAACCGACCCCAGACAGGAGAAGCTCTCAAGGCCTGCCTGTGTAGCACGCCATTCCCATTGTGCCCTATTTTCAGAACTGTCACTTGATACTTGGTCTTGAGATCTGTAACTGTGGGCACCCTTCCTTGGCTTCTTCCCACATTCCTGTTTGGCCTTTGCTGCTTTAGACAGACATTCCTCAGACATTACAGTTGTGGATTAGAGACCAAACACGGTTAAGTGTGCTTTGGTTTTCTTGTCCTTCTTGCTCCTTTACTGACTGCGGAGGAGGTATATCCGTTTTACTTTGCTACCTTAAAATTGGAAGTCCACTCAATCACAGAAAGGAAGGAAGTAATAATGATACATGCTACAACATGCATGAATCAAAACGATGTTGATAAGTGAAAGGCCACTCCCTGTACAAGACCATTTATATGAAATGTCCCAGACAGGTAAACCCCAAGAGGCAGAAAGCAGACTGCTGACTGCCAGGGCTGGGGGAGGGGGGAATCAGGAATCACTGCGTATGGAGTTTTCTTTTGGGGTGATGAAAACATCTCAGCACTAGACAGAGCTGATGGCTGCACAACACTGTGAGTATACTGAACAGCAGTGTCATGGACTGAATAACCTGCAGACTTCCTATGCTGAAGTCTAAGCCCTAATGTGATGTTATTTAATCAGGGTTAAGATAAGGTCCTGAGGGTGGGATTAATGGCTTTAACAGAGGAAGACAGTAAGAGAGAAAAAGAGATTTCTCTCTTCCCATGTGCACACACCAAGGAAAAGTGATATGAGGGCACAAAAAGAAGATCGCCATCTGCACGCCACAAAGACAGCGTGACCAGGAACTGAATTGGATGGCATCCTAATGTTGGACTTCCTGGCCTCCAGAACTGTGAGAAATTAATTCACTTCTGCTATTTAAGCCACCTAGACTACTATACTTTATTATGGCAGCCCACCCTAAGACAGCCACTGAACTGTATATTTTTTAATCATCAAATTTCTGTTATGTGAATTTTACCCCAATTTAAAAAAAAACCCTAAAGGTCCCTACACATCTTAGTTCTAATACCTGGCCCTGTTTCTGCTACAGAGGAGGCACATAATAAATGGCTACTCAAAGAATGAATGCATGAACAAAAAAACAATGATGTCACTTCCTGTTCAGAACTCTAAATGAATGTCTAACTACCGACAGGAAAAGAAAATTCCATATTCAAAGGATTCCTGTCCTTATTTGCCTTTGAGACTTCATTCCCATTATTACCAACCTGAAATGTTCTTCCTTCCCACTTGTAATGACCCTATTCATCTTCAGTCTCAACGTGACTGAGACGAGACCTCCTGCACAGAGATTTCTACCTCATGCCTTTCCCAGTCTATGCCAACCCGCGTAAGTAAGCTGTGCTGTGCATCTATGCTACTGTCTTCAGGACTTTACCACACTTAGGTACTGCTTTGGTGATTATTTATATGGATGCCCTAAATCCTCAATTCTGTTATAACCTTCTTGATGGTACGGACCACACTGTTAACGTTTAAATTCTTCACCGTACTCAACACATAGCTTCACACAAAGAACATTATCAATAAGAAGTTTATCAATAAATAGAAAAAAAATTTAAAGAGGAAATCGGGAGAGCTAGTGTCCTGAGCAGGCTAGTTAACCACTGAGCACTTTAAATGCAGCTAAATGACACTGACAAATATAAGAAAATATGAAAACTAATATAGAGAGACTCCATAATAAATTTCATTTGCCTCTTAGTATCAATTATCATCTCATTATCAATAATTCATAGCTGGTCTAGAATATTTTAATAGTGTGATGAGCTTATTATTATAGATGAGGATTTTTAAATTTTATTTATTTGCATATATTTTTTTAATTTGAGAGAGAGTGCAAGCAGGAGAAAGAGGCAGGGGGCGGGGGGTGGGGAGAGAATCTTAAGCAAGCTCCACACTCAGCACAGAGCCTGATGCAGGGCTCAGTCCCAGGACCCTGGGATCGTGACCTGAGCCAAAATCAAGAGTTGGACACTCAACTGAGCCACCCAAACGCTCCAATGAAGGTGTTTTAAAATAGGTTCTTACTAAATTTAAAATAGCTTCCTGTTATTAAGGAGTTTCCAATTTTCTTATAACCGTGTGAGAAAATAACAAGAGGCAGTTTTACATCCTATTTCGGCACTGGTGGTACTAAGCAAGCACTGTAAAGGTTTACCAACTTCGAGTGTTCTATAAATAACCGCTATAAAATTTTTGGTTGCTGGTAAATAATCAGATTTCAGTTTAAAAGTAGCCAAGTCCGTAATGTTCTTATTTCTCTACCTATAGTCAAATCCAAAACATGTTAAAAGTGTCTCCTTTCCAAGGTCAGTTAAGGGAATACAGCAAGAATGTCAGAAGCTACATTTCTTTTTACCCCCGTCTTTGCCTTAGAGGCGGAAAACCTCTAATATGATGTAACTGAGATGGAAAGACTGCCTTACCAGGCAATTTCTTCTCTAGCTGTTGTTGCTCATCTTCTAAAACTGGTTCCTCTGGTAACCTCTGATCTACTGCCGTTGAGCTGATGACAGATATACCACTGCCAGATCGAACTCGTCTGCAGTTGGGGAAACAAAGCAAAAAAAAAAAATGGATTCACACAAAGCCGTCTAGGTAGCACCGAGCCAACGGTGGAAAAGAGTTTTTAAAGATGATGCCACATCATGGAGAAAATCTCACGTATCGTGAGGAAAAGATAAAGATCTGGTCCTGTTTACAAAGAGGTTTTTAAAAATGAGTACATGAATGCTACCAGAGGCTAAGTGCCAAGCTTATTTGGATATTTAGAATTATCACCTAAATCAGGGCAATTGTGAAGGACTGAATTAGTGAATAATCATCGAGTGTCTAATCTTTAATTATTGTTATTATTATTAATTCAGTCTAGGCATCGTGTGTCTAGAACGGTGCCTGGGTCCACAATCAAGAGTTCACTGTTGTTACCATTACCCTTTTATGGAACATGAAATCCATCAAGGAAGATTAGCAGCTCGGCTGAATGGAAGACTCTCTCTTCCCTTTACAAAATCTTTTTTTCCATTTTATCTCATAATAAACACATGAAATCTCTACACTTTACAGTCCCTAAAACAAATCACTTAGTTGCCTGATTAGTTTCACCTTAAACCATTAACCTTGCTCTTTGAAACCAATCTACCTTTTTGTTTTAACGTGTTTTTTTTTTTTTTATCAGCTTCCAAGCCTTGTGTCTCTTGTGGTGATTTTTGCAACTGTCAGACCTTACAAACCGCCCAACTACCATTTCTTCCTACAGTCAATTTTCTCAGCTCACTCCATGTATGCGCTCACAGCAACAGCACCGTTTCCTTTCTTTTTGTGGGGATTCCTTCCCCTCGGCTTTCCCAGAAAGTCTTATTTGTGTGTGTGTGTTTTCTGTTCTTTGTGCTTGTAAGATTTCATGTTTGTCTTTTAAATTAAAGACATCGTTGTCTGGGAGGGGAGGTGTGTGTGGCGTGTGTAGGTAGAGGATACCAGTCACCGCAGATCTCTCCAAACTGGACCTTGGTCTACTCTTGATATCTCTACTGAAACTGTGTTTCAGACTAGGATAATTTTCTTTATTTAGCTTCCTGACTATAATTTCTACATTGCCAGTATTTTGTTGCCTATCCAATGGATAGAATTCACAGGCAGAATTTCCCTGCCTTCTTTTCCCTTATTTTTTGTTTTTTGGGGGGAGGGAGGGGCAGAGACAGAGGGAGAGAGAGAGAAGTCCAAGCCAGCTCCATGCTCAGCAGGGAGCCTCATGTGGGACTCAATCCCACAACCATGAGATCATGACCTGCGCCAAAATCAAGAGTTGGATACTTAACTGACTGAGCCACCCAGGCATCCCTCCCTGCCTTGTTGTCTACATACAAGTTATTTTAGTTGTACTTTAACGGCTAACATTTTTGCTGAACTTTGACTATATAGATTGGTACAAAAATCATCCCTCTTTCGGTATTTTACTAATATACTATAAATACTTTAAAGAAAACAACAGGTCCAAGATTAACACAGGGCCTAGATAAGATTTTCTTCACTTCATGGATATTTCATTTACTTACCAGGAATAAAAATGAGCAAAAGATACACGTAGCCAACAAAGCCCAGTTTGAAATTCACATACCAAACACACAGTTTCTTATAAGAGCCAAATGTTCTTTACCTAAAGGAAGGCGGAATGTACTCTGGAGGCAGGACAGGTGGCAGTGGTTGGCCAGACATCGCTACATCAATCAGGTGCATAGCCAGGATAAATTCTTCTGCTGTGAGTTTTCCATCTTGATCAATGTCAGAAAGATTCCTATTCAAAAAAGTTAATTATTTTCCAACTTCACGAAAATGCATGCTTGTTACTATTCATGAGTGATTGAAATGTTCTCTTATTCTGACTCTAGGCCAATTGAGTCTCTCTATGCCTTGTCGGTTTATAAAAATAGTGCCTATTTCATAATACTGTTGGAAAGATAAAAATGAGACAATCCATACAGTTGGGATGGCATTCACCAAATGTTAACTATGATTATAATTATGCTTTTCTCAATTCCTGCCAGCCCATTTAAAATGCATCATACCCACATTTTATGTGTCTTTAAACACTATGCTCGGCAAACTATCAGGTCAGATAGTAAACATTTAAGCTTTCCAAGACACGGTCTCTATCACACTGAATTCTGCCCTTGCAGCAGGAAAGCAGCCGTGGACGATCCATAAATAAATGAGCGGAAAACCTTCTAAAAACAGATGCAGGCCAGGTTCCACCCATTTAGGTTAGTTGGCCTGTGGTTGACCTAGACCTACAAGGGTGGATCCTTATGGCCTTCTGCCTCAGAATCAAGGTGTTTGCTGCTCCTTAATCTCAAGATCAACGGCCACCATTCCCCATAATCGACATGCCCTAATAGTTAATGACAGTGAACAGATTTTTCCAGCAAGTCCAAGAATGTGATTTCACTTAACAACACCAAAAGAGGATGCCAGACAACAAAGCTGTTCACCAGAATGAGAACAGGACAGATACTGCATTGGGAAACCGGCTCTGCTGAGGCCATAAATCAAGAAACTCCTCTTAAGTCTAAAACTTCCTTAGGTGGCATACGCCGTTTTGGTTTTCAGTTTTAAGGTATAATGTCCATGCAGTGACATTTGCCCTTTCTAGAGCACAGTTCTGCAAGTTTTGACAGATTCAGTTGTGTAAATGAATTCAGTCAGTTGTGTATCACACCACACGCAATAGTTCCATCACCACCCAAAATTCCCCCAAGTCTCTCAGTCACCCCCTTGCCTTGCCCACAGCCCCTGGCAGCCACTGATCTCTTTTCTGTCCCTCTAGCTTTGTAATTTCCAGATGCCAGGCTCCTGCCAGCTCTTTCTTATCCTCTCCTCCTTCCCATGCCCCATCACCAGCCACTCCTGGGTAAATTCAATTAGAAGGCAGTGGAGTTCTTTTCCCCCCCCGCTACTTGCCTAAATAATCGCTGTAAACATTTAATTAAAATACCTTTTTGTTGTATAGAAAGGGAATATAATAACACTCTAGCAGGATAAGTCTCAAGTATTTTTTTCAGAGAGAGCAGGTTATAAGTGAGAAACTTAAGCATTTCAATATATTCCAGTGTCACAAACATACCTAATAAACTGCCAGTCAACCTCCATAAATGTTAGATCTCAAGTTTATATTTCAGAGGGCCCTAGGATACTGGCAGATACCCAGACTTAAAGAGATCTGAATGTGTCGTATTAACTGGTCTATTGTGTTTATTAACTGGTCTATTATTATTCGATTGCAAAAGGAAGATCCTTTAACACAAAGCAGAAGGAACCAGGATCGGTGAAGGGACTAGCACTAGAGCGTGACCACTTATGAAGCAACCATATCAATGGGTCCTACGGCAAAATCATGAACCTCGCATGTAAGCAATTAAAGCAATTCAAGCTATTAAAAATCATTACAAAATAGCCAGAGACATTTATGTGCCCTCCCTCCTCCCCCCAGTGGAAGTACACAGTAATATCTCTCATGTAGTCTTGCAAAAAAAAAAAAAAAAAAAAAAAATCGAACTTGAATTTGATGAGTGGTTCTCATGAGTGGGATGATTTTGTATCCCAGGGACATTTGTCAGTATATGGAGACATCTTTGTCACACCTGGGGATGGGGGTCATGTTACTGGCATCTAGTAGGTAGAGACCAGAGAGGCTACTGAACAACCTATAATACACAGAACAGCTCCCGACAACAAAAAAGTATGGGGCCCAAATGGCCAACAGTGTTAAGTGGAGAAACCTTGCTCTAGATCCAATGACCAATCTACTCACAGGAATAAATTAACACAAGGATGCAACCATCAGAAGTTAGAGTGGAGAAACTAGAGGACAAAATATCCAGGTTTTTCTTTTCGGGGGTGAGGGTGGAGAACAAGGGGAAGTTTTTAGAACACTTAAACGTGTCAATGAGTTGATGCAAAATATAGATTTATTTACATCTGGTTTGAACCAATCAACTACAAAAAAATCACGAGTCAACCTAAGGAATTTGAACACTACCTGATTAACTTAATAAGAATTACTATTGAAAATTTTTTATTCGACTACTGATATTATAGTCCTCTTAAAAAAAAAAATCCCTTTTGGAGATACAGGCTGAAATATCTGCAGATGAAAATGATATGATCACTGAGATCTGACTTAAAATAACCAGGAAGGAGGAGGGGAGAACCAGGGCAGACACAAGTTGAGACTTACTTAAACTGTGTTAGGAGTTCTTGAGCATTCATTAATCTCTCTGCTTTTGTATTTTTCAAAATCAAAAAGGGGGAAAAGAGAGGTAATCATCACAGCTGATTGGAAAATTAAGCACAATCCCTATGTCCCCATCTATAAATAATCGTATCAATCTGAAGACCCATTAAGCCATACCAATGTAAGCCACTTTATACAAACCAAGGAACTTTTCATTCCTTACCAAATTGAAGCCAGCTGAGCCTGTGGTAAACTTGATTGCATAAGAATAGTTCTTGCTTGGGGACCTAAACAGAATCCGGGGGGAAAAAAAAATATAAAGATGAATCAGCAAATCTTCACTGTCCAGGAAGACCAGTGTTGTGCACTTAAGCACTCTGCAATCTCTTGCAATCACAGTGCTTTGAACAATATTTGCTATTACCCAAGGGGCTTTTTCAAAAGGAAATTAAGCGCCAATGAAAAGGGGAAAAAACACAAAGCACAGCACAGCATCTGGAACATACTCAATAAATTCTTGTTAAATCAATGCTTAATGAAAAAAGAGTATGTAAAAGATTAGTTTCAAAATACAACCTGCCCTTTTGTCCAGACTACCATCTCTATTTGTATCAGGCTTTTATTTACAAAACTTAAGGCCTCTAAATTCAGTATCTTCTCCCACCGCCTGCTGTCTCCACCATGACTACTATCAGACACATTTAGAGAAGATTCAGAGAATCTTAGAGAAGGAAGGGACCTTAGAGAGAACAACTCTTGTAACCATTTTATTACACAGTCTTAAAAAAAAAAAAAAAAGTGACTTGCTCAAGTCTAATATCACAACCATTTCTGATGTTAGCAATAAAGAATTCCCGGAATTCCAACTCTGCTCTCAAAATCAGTTCTCATTTCTTAAAATACTTGTAAATATCTGCACCTCTGGCATGAAACTAGCCTTAGGTATCAGATGAAGTCTACAGTGGGAAATTCTGAGTGTTAAAATAAACCAGTGTTAGGGAGAGAGAGACAAATATGTCTTCTACTATCACTGACTCACAAGGTGTGGTCCCAGGACAACCAACAACAGACCAAGGAATTCTAAACCATTATATTGGCAAGATTGCTGTGTATAGATTTTTGCTTTTAGCTATTTCATTTTTCAAATTGGCACCTCATCAAACCCACAAAAATGGATGTGTTTTTACACAGCAAGCAATAGTGGTTAGGGACCTCTGAGAATCACCCCAATGTGTCAGCACACAAAGTGCCCGAGAACTTGCCATGTGACTTGGGGCTGGCAGGCAGTTTCCTTACTAATCGGACCGAGTTTGCTTTCTTTTTTCTTTTTTTTAAATGTTTATTTATTTATTTTTGAGAATGGGGGAGGGGCAGAGAGAGAGGGAGACAGAGGATCACTGTGCTGACAGGAGACAGCCCAGTGAGCTCGAGCTCACAAACTGTGAGGTCATGATCTGAACCCAAGTCAGATGCATAACCAACTGAGCCACCCAGGCGCCCCATGGACCAAATTTTCTCATTTCAGAGGTCCTTTTCAGATTTACAAGACTGTGCTTCATCAAATAAGAAACTGTAACACAGAACTTAGCATAATGCTAGCACATAGAAAGTGCTTACTTAATGGTAGTTAATATTACAGACAATATTCTTTTTACATATAAAATATAGGCAGAAAAGCACACATGAACATATACATATGTATTTTTACATGTGCACAGGTTTACAGCTTAATTTTCCAAATTCAAAACGGCCAAGTAAACCATACCCAATTATGAAACAACGCCCCAGAAGCCTTCTCCAGCTGCCTTCTAATCATCCCTTCGACCAAGTGAGGCCTAACTTCTAACAGTACAGTGTGACCTTGTTAAGTCTGGCCTATTTTACTCAACGTTGCAGAACATTAACCCTAACTGCTGTGTGGTGTATCATTTTGTGAATATGTAATAATCTATGTATCATTCTGTTGATGGGCATTCAGGTAGTTTTCAGTTTGGGGCTTTTTTTCTTTTTTAAATTTTTTTTTTTTTTTCAACGTTTATTTATTTTTGGGACAGAGAGAGACAGAGCATGAACGGGGGAGGAGCAGAGAGAGAGGGAGACACAGAATTGGAAACAGGCTCCAGGCTCTGAGCCATCAGCCCAGAGCCCGACGCGGGGCTCGAACTCCCGGACTGCGAGATCGTGACCTGGCTGAAGTCGGACGCTTAACCGACTGCGCCACCCAGGCGCCCCTTTTTTTCTTTTTTAGAATAGTGAGCATTCTAAGTTTTGGCAAAACAGATGTACACATTCCTGCTGGATGAGAGTGTGTGTGTGTGTGTGTGTGCGCGCGCTTGTGTATGTGTGTGTGCACGTGTACTGAGAGTATCTAAGAATACAATCTAAGAAGCAATCTTTACTGAATTAATGTGAAAGCTCTAAAAAGTTCTGTGGGATATGAGGAAAGTACACTGATCATTTTGTTTAGTCTTTAATACTGTACTTAGCATGCTGGAACATGAAATTAGCAAAACTTTAGTGAATGCTTTAATTTATGCTTGTAACAATCCTCTCCACTTCAGAACTATATAAAAGTAAGTTAGTATTTCACCTACTCCCAATAGTGAGGGTTGATGGAGGTGGGGTGGGGAAGAGAGGAAAATGGGTGATGGGCATTGAGGAGGGCACTTGGGGTGAGCATGGGTGTTGTATGTAAGCGATGAATCATAGGAATCTACTCCCAAAACCAAGAGCACACTGTACACACTGCCTGCTAGCCAACCTGACAATAAATTATATTTTAAAAATGGAATAATAAACAAAAAAAAAGAACTGGTCCTGGACCTGGATGGATATCAGGAGATTTGGATGCCAGTCCTGACTCTTCCTACCCCCTAATGACATATGACATTAACAAAAGTACTTTCACTCTCTAAGAGGAAGTTCCTTCCTCTCTGAAGTGAGGGAAATGATCTAGAACAGGGATTGGTAAACCACAGCCCACAGGCCAAATCTGGCCCACCATCTGTTTTTGTAAATAAAATTTTATTGAAACACTGCCATGCCCATTCACTTAAGCATGACAATATGGCTACTTTTGTACTACAATGGCAAAGTTGAGTAGTTGTGACAGACTAAAATGCAAGCCTACCATGTTTCTGATTTTGCTCTTTACAGAAAAAGTTTGTTAAATACCATACTAGAAGGCCACAATTGTCTTCTGTGATTCTCATACTTGACTCTATATGTCCTAAGACAAGGTTATGAAGCATCAAAATAGACCACCAACACCTAAGATGGCCTCTTATCATAACAGAACAGCATAAAATTGAACTCTGAGTACAGAGAACTATCCTGTGGAAGCCTACATCCATAAAAAGATACCAGTTTTGTAGTACTGGCTCATATGGAAACATTATGGGGATAAACAGAAATCCCAAGTCCCTAAACCCTACATGGGCATCCATGTTTGCATAGGGAAGCATGCATGGAAAGGACAGAGAAATGAAACGAAGTTTAAATGACTGAGCCACCCAGGTGCCCCAGATAATTAAATGAAGTTAATTTATCACAAACAATGACTAAGACTTTAGCTTTTGTGACTAATATATGAATAACCAAGTAGCACGTTCATTGGTTCAGAATGCAAGATAAGAAAATTCCTCTTTGAGGAGAAGGCTAGCATTGATGAAGTTGTCAGAATTCTACAGCTACATATAGAAACTTAATTATAGAATGGGCCCTCTCTATTTTATAAGATTGTCTCTTTTAAGAGCGTGTAATAGCATACACATCCAGTTGTGAAGGAACAAGGGGGTGTCCACCTAAGCAGGTGTATCAGCTAAATCAGCCCAGGGGGGTAAATTGTGCCACTGCTAGATTAGCTTCACTTCCCATGGTGGACAAGCTCCTATCATGAGCTCAGACAGCCTCACTTTCTTCTGCTTAGGATCAATCAATGGCATTCTTATGCCCACAACATACTCTTACAGATGAAGCCAGAAATTGGTAGCATCCATGGGGCACCTGGGTGGCTCAGTTGGTTGAGCGTCCGACTTCAGCTCAGGTCATGATCTCGCGGTTTGTGAGTTCGAGCCCTGCATCAGGCTCTGCACTGACAGCTCAGAGCCTGGAGCCTGCTTCAGATTCTGTCTCTCTCTCTCTGCCCTTCCCCTGCTCACACTCTGTCAATCTCTCTCTCAAAAATAAATAAACATTTTTAAAAAAAAAAAGAAAAATTGGTAGCATCCAAAAGAAGTATGTGAAAATAAAACACAGCAGCAATCAGCAATCCCTCTAACCACCAACAACAGTATATTAACAATGGGCATTAACAACAGTATATTAACACAGGCTACAGCACAGATCTGCTAAGCTGCAGGTTACGCACAATTCCTGGGAGTGCTAACTATAATTCCACTCCACTCCAAAACACAGGTGAATGCAAGCGGGTGGAAGTCACAGTCTAAGGATGACCTACATCCTACTCTAATTAATATTAAAACATAAATTTTCCACAAATCCTATACTTTAACTGGTGTTCATAACATTAGGATGTTACAACTGCAAGGCTGAGAACTACTGCATTAGATTTAAAAATTCTAATTACATGTAAGTTGTAAAATTGCTTTTTAACTCCTTCAAAACAAGAATCCACACACACAAAACAAAACTACTAGAGAAGAAAAACATGAGATTAAGAATATTAAATTATATATTTCATTTCGGCCTCTATGATCTGGGACCTCTTCTTAAGTTTCTTGATAGTCTTCTTATCCTTAAACTGAACGAGTAACTGCTTTGGGGTTCAGGACTCAAATCATTATTTTCATAGCTGTGATCATGACAATTATCTTTGTATTTCATCCATCACAACAAACCGGGTCTGCTTCCATCCAGTCTTATTTAGTCTAAAACACAGCCTATATTGATTCCTCAAAAAGGGAAAACAAATTTCTTTCACTTATTATTTTTAAGTTTACTGTAATAAATCTATTTTACACGACTATACAAAGATCTAGCTTGAAGATAAAATTCCCATTTTAAATTCTTTCCAGGACACAGGCGCCTGGGTGGCTCAGTCGGTTAAACGTCCGACTTCAGCTCAGATCATGATCTCGGGGTCTGTGGGTTCGGGCCCCGCGTCAGGCTCTGTGCTGACAGCTGGAGCCTGTTTCGGATTCTGTGTCTCCCTCTCTCTGACCCTCCCCCATTCATGCTCTGTCTCTCTCTGTCTCAAAAATAAATAAACGTTAAAATAAATAAATAAATAAATAAATAAATAAATAAATAAATAAATAAAAATGAATTCTTTCCAGGACAAGACAGTAGTAAGTATGTAGATGAACATTAACACAAATCTGCTCTTCCTCGTATATTTCAAATTTTACTGTTTGTCTCAGATATTAAAAGTTCTAAATATTCGAGTGACTGGGTCGTCATCTTTGGAATGAAGACCGCGCTTCAGTCATAAAATACAAATCCTCCCAAGAAAGAATTTCCACATCAATGTCACATCTGAATACTACCTAACTCATTCACAGCATACACCAACAATGCCCTGAAAAATTGTTTTCAGATTTACGGACAATGCAGTTCTGGGTCTGTTTGGAGCCCTGGTGTGAAATAAACCACGTTGCATTATACTTAAAACTATCACTATTGAATATTCCTTCAGTGCTTGGATGAGCTGGACTGGTTTCTCATGCCATGTATAAAAATGACAGGTACTGTTTTAGCAGAGAGTGAGCGTGGCATTTAGAATATTTGTGTTTAACTACAATTTGCACCCCCCCCACAGATATAAATATATCCTTATTTGAGAAAACTGTGAGACACTTTATGAGGGATAAGGCTCAAGATTAGATGAGACCCTTCCAAATCTCACTGAACCCTGAAATTTTTTAACAGATGAATTTTTCTTTTCGAAGTAAAAATTGCAATTGTAGTATAGTAAGATAGAATCAGAACTTTAAATTTTGTGTTATATACCAGTGCGTCTCTACTTCAGGCAAATTAACTCTCTCGCCTTCCTTCTGTATTTGTTAGAGGACAGTCACATTTTTTTCTTTCTCAAAGTTTGTATCAGATGTCTCTATTTTCCTTTATTAAAATTACAATTTTCTTTATAATTCTCTAATCAATTTTAAGTGTTTAACTCTCATTAGAAACGTTTCTGGAGGGACCCCTGGGTGGCTCAGTTGATTAAGCTTCTGACTTCGACTCAGGTCATGATCTCATGGTCTGTGGGTTCGAGCCCTGTGTCAGGTTCTGTGCCGACAGCTTGAAGTCTGGAGGCTGTAGAAAGGTTTGTGGAGAGTATCCTAAAATCCTTTCTATCCTTCTGATGCAAATAACAGAATCTTTTTTTTATCTTTAAACCCACAGAGTTCATATAACTTAACTCTGGCCCCTTGTACAAGGAATGAGATCTAAATAGGAAAAGTGACCTCCAGCTAGTTAGTGGCAGAGCCAGGTGCCAAACTCACCAGCCACTTACTTCCACCCTGCATACTGTCTTGAATGCTGACTCTTTGAGTAGACAGTTTCAAGTTCATCTACTAAGTTGAACTTCAGAACCTGAACCAGTTTTGGTTTACAGCAGTGCTTCTGTGCGAGAGTGCTTTGATTTGCGTACTGGTGGGATCCACTGTGCAGAAAGATCCTTGGTCTATGTTCCATTTACAAAGAAGCAACGGGGTCAAAGCCTTAGGCACTGTGGCATTATCAGTAGATGAGAACTTAACATAAGAAGGACAATGAAAACCTTGTTTAGAAAAAAGCAAATAGAGAAAGGCATTTGGAAAATATCTTTGGCCCAACATCTGGAAGCAATTTGGATTTGGAATAAAAACCATATTTCACAAAATTAATTCTCATTTGCAAATACCTGTTAAGTGTCCACTCATAGTTTTGTCATGACTATTGAATAACTGTCTGTATTTCAGTCTGGATGACTGAGGGACAGCCCATTCTGCCGCGGGAGGGGCACTGTGGGGAAGAGGAAGGAGGGGTAAAAGGATGAACAGTGAAGAACATATTTACATTCTTTTAACACCAGTAAACTACGAACTTCCCGAGAAAACCAGCTTTAACATTTTATTAGCTTTCTAATCATTACTTCTGAATTTTCTGTAATGAGTATTTCCATATTTTAAGGTTATAAACATTTCTCTCAAAACAGACATGCTCATTATTTTTCCAGAATCAAGGGTAAACACAATAGAGTAAGTGGCTGTTCCAAGTTATACACACAATTTAATAACTGGAAGCCTCTACAAAATACAGAAAGACCTCTTTGGATCTAAAATGATACAAAAATGTCCAGGCTTTTCCTAACTTCTAGAACAGTTCTCTTTCAGCTCAAAAAGCAATGCTGCTAGCAAACAGGTAGCTGCCTTTAATGGTATTAATTCTTTAACATGTGTAACTTTCTATTCAGCAAAAGACATGATATAGTTCTTAATGAAGGGAAATCATTTCATTCTGGGAAGTTTAAATTCCCACAAATGGAGAGCTGCCCAGAGAGAACAGAACATTTCCAGGGTCACGGCAAATCAGTGGGGCGGTAATGGAAGGGGCTTTGCTTTCTTTAAGTGCAATCAAGTGCTGACCTTTTCTTGCCAATGTGCAGCAAGCCTGACCCAAGAAAACCCCTGCCAGGAGTCAACTGGGTCTACACCTCCTTAGTGACGAGGTCCTCAGAGTTGTTCCTGTGTTAAGTATCACATTGGTACCTATGGCTTGTTAAGAGCCTGGTGTCTAAATAGGGCAATTTAAACACAATGGCTAAGCTCTCAATGGCATTTCACTTCCAGAACAGATTGTAACTAATACCCCATTTGCAATTTCCTTTCATTTCAACAAAGATATCTATTCCTCATATGTAAAAGCAAAGTTTTAATCATAAATTGAACCTCTCAGTCATCATTTACATGTGTTACCTATGCACTTATACTTAACAACATATACTTCATAATGCATTGGAAACGACTCCCAAGCACTTTAAGAGTACCTAATTACAGTCACGTTTTCAACTATTATAAATTTCTTAATAAAAAACACTTACCAAGGTCGATTCTGCTGTGAGTACTTCTGCAACAGCCCTCTCATTTTAAACTAACTAATTTATGCTGATTCCAACTCTTGCCTATTTGTCAAAAGCTAATTATCTTTCTCCTCCACCCCAGGAATATAGGGTGTTGCACACAGAAGCTGCCCCAGATTACACTTATCAAGTCATAGTTTTCTGCCGAGACTTCCCTGAAAACTTAAAGGGACTAAAAACTCATTAGCAGGTAACCAAAAATTAGATGCCACATTCTAAAAATTTGCTGGAAATTGAAATTACTAAAAAGATGACTACCAATCTGACCCCCCCACAACCAGTTGCCTTAATAACATTACTGTTTGCTAATACTGATTACTTATTCATTCTTATGGCACAAATCAATTTTTTAATGTTTTCTTTTTAAGTTTGTTTATTTATATTGAGAGAGAGAGGGAGGGGCAGAGAGAGAGAAAAGCCCAAGTAGGCTCCGCACTATCAGGGCAGAGCCTGGGTGGGGGGTCAGGGGCCTTGAACCCACAAGTCGTGAGATCATGCCCTGAGGCGAAATCAAGAGTCATGGGATGCTTAACCAACTGAACCAACCACCCAGGTGCCCCAGTCACACATCAATTTTAAGGCAGATTTCAAAATCCCTTGTGGAGAGTCACAGAAAACTCAAAACTTCAGCATGTATAGGAGAAAGACTAAGAAATAGGGAATTCAGTGTTGGATCATCTGAGTTTAAATCTCAGTTCTACCTTGTGGTAAAATGTAAACTGTAAGTGAGGATGATCGCTTCTTTGGGTTTATTTCCTAATTCACAATTCTGAGCCGGTATCTACTGCAGGTGGTTGGGGGCACGGAATGGGATTAACAAGGTGTTTGGCAAGTAGATGTTCAGCAATGTTCCTGAGTCTTAGGAATAAAACCTTAACGAGCGGAAGACAAGTATCTGTGTACCACCATTAACTGAAGTTTTCAGAGCAAACTTTCAGGTAAGAACTCATGCCTTAAAATCAGAAAGAATTCAGTTAAACTCCTGGCTCTATCATTTAGGAGCTATGTTATCTTGGGCAAATTCCATGAGATTATCTGAGATAGAATAAAAGATAAGGCCAACTGTAGCTCTAATCTTCATATAAAATTTTCTATAAATATGTAAAGGGTTAATAGAAAAGAGTTAATTTCCCCCTCCTACCTGGAGTTCTATTTTATTATTTTTAAACATTAGTAAAACTAGTAGCTATTTGTTTTTGTTATTAAAAAAAAGAACACCCAAAGTGTTTTAAGGAAATGTCATGTTCTTTGTCATCTCTACAACATGTAAGTGATAAAACCTAGTAACATTATCCAGAACTAATTATTGGCATCCTACAAAATAAAAGATAATAAAGAACATAGTTAATTCACTTTCAGTTTTAGATGTTAATCAGATAATGGCTTTAATCCAATGCCCATTTAGAAATAAGCACACTTACCTAGCCACATCAAATGACTGTGCCTTCTGTAATTTAGTGTTTAATTGTGACCCTGGACCAGATCTACTGAAGGAAGAGCTCTTTGGCAACGTGGCTGCTGTAAAAATAAATAAATGGTGAATAATTTTAATCCTACAAAGAAAAGAAACATTTTCCTATTAGTGAAAATTAAAATATATACTCACCAAATCTGAGGCAGAAATTATTCCTCCCTTACTACCCTGGACTCAAAATGAGTGATTTCCTCCACTCCCTGCCCCTTGCCAAAAATTTTTCTAGATTTACTTATTCCTACTGAAAATCACCTTACTAAGTAGTAATGTTTACAATCCATAACTCTTTGTTAAAAGTTTCATATCACATCTTTTTTTTTTGTAAATTTATTTATTTATTTATTTATTTATTTATTTATTTAGAGAGGAGAGAGCACACAAGCAGGGTAGGGTAGAGAGAGAATCCCAAGCAGGCTCCTCAATGTTAGCGCAGAGCCCAACACAGGGCTTGAACCCACAAACTGTGAAATCATGAGCCAAAACCAAGAGTTGGCCGCTTAACCAACTTAGCCACCCAGATGCCCCTGTATCACATCTTACGGGATCTGTTCCCATAGTTAAAGAAGCAACAGCTTAAATACATAGGATGGCATTTTCTTAACTGTGCTAAAGGAGCAGAAGTATTAGGTCCAGATGAAAGAAACAAAAGGTCCCAGCCTTGCAGTCCCGGCCAGATAACATGGGATGCTAGGGAGGGTCAGCCTTTGTGTCTGATTCCCATTAGGGCTGGTTAGCTGGGTGCCAGGAAAATAACGCTGAGTCTCAGCCACATTCCCCACCTCCTGGCCTATTGTCTTGCAACATTTGCTATTAAGCCCAAAAGAAAACAAGACAGAGCACATGCATTCACAGATGCTACTTGAAAAGTAACTGCAACAACTTTTACAGCTGCCATCACGTCTATAGCCATGGCCACATATGAAAGGTAAACTACATGGGACAAGAAAATCTTAAAAAAAGAAAAAAAAAAGTGCTGCCTTTAGATTCTTTAGCTATAACTTACAGACAGATCTTGACAGATGGAATAAATCCAGGGAACTGGGCAGAGAAATAACCATTCAAACATAATCATTACCCATGGCTAAAATCCAGGCCATCATCGCTACTGAAATTACACAGACATATCCCAAGTACTTTTTTTTTTTTTCCAACGTTTATTTATTTTTGGGACAGAGAGAGACAGAGCATGAAGGGGGGAGGGGCAGAGAGAGAGGGAGACACAGAATCGGAAACAGGCTCCAGGCTCTGAGCCATCAGCCCAGAGCCTGACGCGGGGCTCGAACTCACAGACTACGAGATCGTGACCTGGCTGAAGTCGGACGCTTAACCGACTGCGCCACCCAGGCGCCCCCAAGTACTTTTTTAAAAAAATACTTTACCCCCGGATAAGAATTCATTAGATGTGTAGACCACATCTACAGTTTATGCTTTCTTTTCACTAAAGGGAAAAAGACTTCAAATAAAGTCTCAAAATGAAATTAACTACACCAGGAACTTTTTAATCCTTTCTATCAATGAAGCAAGCAGGTAATACTCCGTCTTTAATGTATTTAGCCATTTAATCAACTTCCTTCCCCCTTCCTCCTGATTCACTCCACCTCCTCAAAAAAAAAAAAAGAAATAGCTGTGTTCTTTTTTTCTCCCCATTCTCCTAAGGGAATGGCTTACTTATTAGCAATTCATAGCAGCTGAAGAAAAGTAGTAACTGACACACGGGAAGAGAAAATGTTCAACTACTACTGATCGAACTTGAGTCGCTCCTGTCAAGCCCTTGAAAGGAAATTATGCTCTTGGTTTTAGCTGTTGAGTTCACCTTTGTCCATAATGGTACCAGAGCTCCATAATTTCATTCTCTGTTACCTCTCTCTAGCCTAACACATCCTATTCAGTGTTGGGAAAAAGTGAGATATTAAATGTAAAAAAAAGGAAGATATCTTCCTCTGGAATAAAATGCCATTCAAATGTAATCGGAGAGTGATGACAGATTTAACAAGAGCGAAGAGTAAAACACAAGTTGTAAAAAGTCAGTCTGTGGATTCAGCAGGTCACATACCAGGATGAGCAAATGCGGGTAGAGGTTGTATAACAGGGGGAGCCCCGTTAGCCAGGGGAGGCACTGCTGCTGTAGGAACAGAAGATACTAGAGGTGGAGACATTCCGACAACTGGAATGGATCCCATTGGCACCGGAGCAACAGCTGTGAGTGGTGGCATGCTGGCGATGCCTCCTATTCCTAGGAAGAAAAAATCCCAGCAAAAGTCACATGGAACCACCTTTCCACATTCAATGACAATTAATCCAGGAGTGTTTGAAGAAGAAACTTGCTTTCCAGCTCTAACATATTTTCATTTAAAATAGAAATTCAGAAAAAAAAAATAAATTCACATTAATCGTTTTGGAGAGTACCAAAAATTATGTCAAGAATCAATCACATCCTAAGGGCACAAGATCCAACTTGAAAAGGCATCTACTGGCCAAAGTTGAGGGTCAATAAGAATAATAACTGCAATGGAATGAAAGCCACAGAGGGAATTAAATTTATGAATTCATAATTATATTGAAAAAAATCCTAATTGGTCACCATAGGTAATCAATTTATTTTGAAAACTAGTATAAATAAAGGAGGAAAAGAAATCATTTATCCTGCCTTTCCTTTACATATTCAACCTCAGAGTAACCAAACATTTTCATGGGGGAGTTTCTCTTGGTTAGAGGATTCTAACCAAAGAATGAAGAAATGATCAATGTTTCCTTTCTTTTTTGTTTCTCTGTCTGAACTTGTGATATTGTGTCATAAAAAGATACATATATCTGGTCTGTCCCTGGTTCCTGGCAGAGCTCCTAAAACCCTTGTGATTTCCTGACTGATAGGAACATCTTTTGTTACACAGTATTAGGTCTTGGCCCCTGGTTCCTGACACAAGAGCTTCTAAGACCCCTGGAATCTCTGGAGTGATAGAAGTCTTTTTGTATTTAAATAAGATGACTGGTGGCTGGGGGCCCCCAGAATACCTACCGGATGGGAGCTGATCACAGGAAAGACCAAGGCATGGTTAGAGGGTTGCAACTTTCAATCCCATCCCACCCCTCCCCACAGACCTCAGGGGAGGGTACAGGGGCTGGAGACCGAGCTAGTCAATGGCCAAGGATGTCATCAATCACACCATAGCAATGAAGCCTCCATAGAAACTCCTACATTACAGGGTTTGGAGAGCTTCCAGGCTGGTAAACACATCCACATGCTGGGAGGGTGGCACACCCCAACTCCGTCAGGACAGAAGCACTTACACACAGGACCCTTCTGGGCCTCGCCCTTATACACCCCTTCATCTGCCTGTTCATCTGTATGTATCCTTTGTCATATACTTTATAACAAACTAGTAAACCTAAGTAAATGTTTCTCTGAGTTTTGTGAGCTGTTCTAGCAAATTCAGAAAGGGGAAGAAGGGTGTGTGGGAGCCTCTGACTTTGTAGTCAAGTCAGACAGAAGTATGGGTACCCTAGCCAACTCAGGGCTTGTGACTCAAGTCTGAAGTGAGGGCAGCCTTGTGGGACTGGGCCCTTCAACCCTTAGAATCTGACTCTAATTCCAGTAGTTACCACCAGAATTAATCATAAAAAAATAAGTTAGTGTCTGGAGAGTTGGAAAATTTGGTGGCATGGTTTTTCTGGACGCAAAATTCTTGGCTTTGTCTTTCCTCGATAATCCTAAATATATTACTCTGTTTTTTTCTGGCATCAAGCACTGCTATAGAGAAGTCTGAAGACATTCTAATTTTCTTCCTCTTGTAAGTCATGTGCTTTCTTTTGCTATATACCCAAATAATTTTCTCTTTTTGTAGAATTTATCTTCGTGTTGGTTTCTCCAGGTTGACATTCTCAAGCATATGATATCTTCTTTCCAATAAAGTGTCAAATTTTTTATTTCCAGCAAGTTGTCTTAAACTAGTCTTTACCATTTGTTCTCTTTCCTTGCTTTGGTTTCCTTCAGGTACTCCCAACTACCATACATTCACTTTCCTTTGCCTTCAATATCGGTCACTTTTTCTCAAATCCTTTTTATCTCTTGTGCATTTCTTCTTAATGTTTGAAATCTTCCTCTTTTTACCTTGTTTCTCTTCTGATAGCATCTCTTGTGCTGCTTCTGGTTTGTCTTCAGTTCTGAAATGACTTTTTCTTTTATTTCTCATTCTTTTCTGAGTTCTGTCGCCTTATTTCCAAGGCTTTAAAATTCTGATTGTGTTGGTGTTTCACGACTTGCGTCATTTTCTTAGTATTTTTCAGCTTGTTTTGAAATTGTAGGTTCCTGGGATGCCCTCATTGTCCACAGAGCTGTTATTCAGCTCTTTATTCTCCTTTTCCTAATAATAACTTTGTGTGGGATTTGACCTTGCCTGATACTGCCTGTGGCTCATTTTTATGTGAGCCTTGCTTCCTGGGATTTCCAGCCTCTGTCCTCCACCTCCACGTTGGTCTGGACCTTCTCCTTCTTTCGTGTCTGTGTTGCCGCCCTGCTCAATTTGGATTCGACTCCCAGTCATTTCTCCTCAGGGTAGGGACTTGTCCCATGAGGAAGCCTTATTCCGCCAGCTTTTAAATAACCACTACAAAGACTAACATCCTTTTACCAGTTGACTACCTTTTCTGAATGAACATTTTCTAAATATTTCTAAAGAAATCCATCTACTGGAGGCTGTGTTTTAGATATCATTTCTCTGGACTCTGCTAAATTTTAATTCCTGAAATTTTTCCATATCTCCTCAACCACTGGGTTTTCCCTCACTTCTCTAAAACTGCAGGAGCACTCCTCATCCTAAAGACACCAGCCTTCAGCTGACATGCTCCTCCAGCTTTCTCTCTCCTTTCCAGTAGCACTCTCCCCTTTTCCAAGCCTTCAATCAGGCTTGAGTCTCTACCACTCCAATGAAACTGCTTTTCAAGGTCATATACAAATCCATCTTGTAAAATCCAAACATTTTTCTGTCCTATTACTCAATCTCTCAGAAGCAAATCCAACAAGGGAGCTCTGCCTCCTTGAAAAACGCTTTCTTGGCTAATGGGACAACAACCTTCTCCTATTTCACTCCTGGCTTCTTCCCTTTTACTACACCCTTAAATGTCACAGAACAGCAAGGCCTGCTCCCAGGTCTCCTGCCTACTCTAGTTGCACATTCTAGGGTATTTTATCCAGTGCCAGGGATTTCAATGCCATCCATACTCAAATTCTCCCAGAGCTGATAGATCCTTCTTCTGAGTTCCAGACCCATGGATTCATCTGCCTCCTTGCAAATGCACTAGGCCCCTCACACTTAACATTACCAAGATTTATTTTTCTTCCACAATGATTATTAACACCCAGATCTAAATCCCCACTACCTCTTGCCCATGGCAAAAACCCCCTTACTGACTTCCCTGATTCTACTCTTGTCCCCTTGCAGTCCAGTCTTCAGATAACACAGATTATTTTTTCTAAATGTCTGTCAACCACGGGGTGCCTGGGTGGCTCAGTCGGTTGAGTGTCTGACTTCAGCTCAGGTCATGATCTGGTGGTTTGTGAGTTCAAGCCCCGCGTCAGGCTCTATGCTGACAGTTCAGAGCTCAGAGCCTGCTTCAGATTCTGTGTCTCCCCCTCTCTCTGCCCCTCCCCTGCTCATGCTCTGTCTCTCAAAAATAAATGTTATAAAAAAAATTAAATGTCTACCAACCATGTACTCTCTTACCCATAAGCTCTCTGTAGCTTTTCACTGCACTTAGAAAAAAAAAATTATAGGGGAGCCTGGGTGGCGCAGTTGGTTAAGTGTCCAACTCTTGAGCTCAGCTCAGTTCATGATCTCACAGTTTGTGAGCATGGGGCTCTATGCTAATAGCATGGAACCTACTTGGGATTCTGTCTCCCCCTCTCTCTGTCCCTCCCAAGCTTGTGCTCGCTCTCTCTTTCAAAATAAATAAACTTTTAAAAAAGAAAGAAAAAAAGATTCTCACTCATTAGTGGTTTTATTAGGCCCTAAACCATCTGGCTCTTGCCTTACCTCCCTGACCTGAAGGCCCACCAATACCTCAGCTACAGTGCTCTCATTTCTGTTTCTTGCACATAAACAGCTTCATTTTTGCCTTAGGACCTTTGCAACTGCTATTCCTTTTGCTTGGAACGTTCTCTCCTAGGTCTTCCTTCACATGGCTCTCATCTCTAATTCAGCTCAAAGTCATCTCTTTTCAGAGAATTCTGCCCTGCTCAACCTGTCCCATCAGCATCTCTATCCTATTACCCTGTTTTACAGAACTGATTGTTTTTATCTTGCCCTGAAATAATTCATCCATATGCTTGCTTTCTCCAGCTTCACGAGAAGCTTCAAAGCAGCAGGAGCCATGATATCTTGTTCACCAACATGTTCCTAGCAACTAGGGACACACAGTTGGGGTTTAAAAATAATGGTTCGATCTAATAAAACCATGGGATCTGGCAAATAAACAAGCAAAAGACAAATAACCCCTCCCTGAAACAGTTGGATTCAGAGTCAAAGAAGAATTCTGCTGTGTGCAAACACACTGAGGGAAGATACCAGGAACACTCACAGAATTTCCTGGAATATAGCTAGCTGGCTGTCCTTAAGCAAGTCACAGTATCACTGTACCCCATTTCCTCTCCTTCATATAGGGGAGTTGATCAACCCTAGTTGGCCTCAGTTCCACATGTTAACATGTGTCTTAGCATCCACGCAGACAATGAACCCAGGAACAGTTACGTTCCATGCCACCCATATGGTTTGGTGATAATGACGGTGGGAAGGTAAATAGGGAAAAACTGTATGTTTGGACAGGTTCTACCTCCCTTTCTAGAAATATGGTCTTAAGCAAACTGTTCACCTTCGTAGAATCTTAATTCTCTCATAACAGGCCTAATAATTTCTGTGTATTTTAGGGTTATTGTTGTGACCAAATAAAATACACGCGAAAGTATAATATGTAAGTGGTAGGAAATGCATGGTCAGATAATTTTTAATATTAATTAGAAAATAATGATAGTAGTAACAAATTATTTTCTTCTCAAAAGTAGCCATGTAAGAAGTATAAAAAAAAAATTACCTGGGGTCAAGCTGAGAGGTGGAACTAGAAAGACTAGCAAAGGTCAGATCTTTGAGTTAACCTGGGCAAACCTGGTTAGGGCACAATGTACTTTTAACTTCTCTCATGTTCTGATATTCCCTGGTGATTCCTTTCTTGAAACTAATTTCCTGAGGATGCTGGTGTGATGGGAAGGAGGGAGGGAAGGCAGTGGGGAAGCCTAGAGGAAGAGCTCAGGACTGGGGAATGGCAGCTTAGAGATCCCAGGTGCCCTCAGAGGCAGTGACAGGTTACTTAGGTGACAGTAAAACCGCCTGGGCAGAAAGGCCGCAACCTTGTGGGAATAAATCAGCAATGTCTCTAGAGTTGAAAGTCCTGCTGCAGAATGGAACAAGAGAAGACATATTAAATGTTAGAGGAAGAATTACTGACCCCGGGTTTGAGGGAAAAAGAGGAAATGGGACGCCTCTGGTTATTTGACTCTTCCTCCCCTCTGAGGTTTCTTCTTGCAGCCCCAGAAGGGAGGCCAAAAGACAACCAAACACCTTTTAGCTGTTTTAACCCATGGGTCCCGACCAAGCATTGGCTACAGGGACCTTCATGAGATTCAGAGCCACTTCCACTGAAAGAAGCCAGCTAACTAAGGGATCAGGACTGGGAACACAATGGACAAGACCAAGGACCCCGGGCACTATGAGCTGACCATACTCTTCACCCCTGCTCTTCCTAGCCTTTGCTCCTGTGTGATTTCCTGAGTTTTCCCTTCTTCCCTTGGATCACTATCCTGTTTGCTTGACCTGCACCTTTTGCCTTATAACCACCACTCTTGTGGCTAAACCTCAAGAGAAAGGCAACGCTCAGAGGTGTTTTTAATGGCAAATCTATTAAGCAAAGCCACAACATTTATTTATCTCAGCTTATCATTAACTGTATCAGAGACAACCTGCCTTACTATTGATTGCTCCCTCCCAAACCTATTTCACCTATCGCTTGCTATCAGATATATCAGGAGGAAGAAAGGGAAACCCTAGCCACAATTTTTGTGTTTTGTTTAAACTAAGAACTTTCTCATGAGTCAGATTTTAGATCTGATTACTGCAATCTTTAAATCAATGTAAATAATTAAAGTCTAAGGTGAGAACAGAGAAGAAATCAGGACTGTTGGTGATCTTAGTCAACTAATTACTGATTCGGTTTTAAGAAAAATATATAGGGGCGCCTGGGTGGCTCAGTCGGTTGAGCCTCCGACTTTGGCTCAGGTCATGATCTCACAGCTCGTGGGTTTGAGCCCCGCGTCTGGCTCTGTGCTGATAGCTCAGAGCCTGGAGCTGCTTCAGATTCTGTGTCTCCCTTTCTCTCTGCCCCTCCCCTGCTCATGCTCTGTCTCTCCCTGTCTCTCAAAAATGAATAAACGTTAAAAAAAATTAAAAAAAAAAAAAAGAAAGAAAAATATATGGCTAAAGGGTATCGTTTTATGGAATTGTGTTTTTTTTTTTTTCCAACGTTTTTAATTTATTTTTGGGACAGAGAGAGACAGAGCATGAACGGGGGAGGGGCAGAGAGAGAGGGAGACACAGAATCGGAAACAGGCTCCAGGCTCCGAGCCATCAGCCCAGAGCCTGACGCGGGGCTCGAACTCCCGGACCGCGAGATCGTGACCTGGCTGAAGTCGGACGCTTAACCGACTGCGCCACCCAGGCGCCCCTGGAATTGTGTTTTTAACTGACATAATGTTTATTTGTTTCCTGCTTCATTTTGTTCTAAATGTGGCCAATTGTCTCAATACCATGAATTTAAAAACACATTGCTAGATACCATAATCCAAGGGAGCTGTTTATGCACAGGGGAAAATCAAAATGTTATGGAAACAGAAAGCCAACAGGAAGCATGTGGCATTGTGAAGGGTCAAGAATGAAGAGCAATAAAAAGGCAGAAGATGCGATAGCAGACTGCAATTTTATTCTTTTTACCCTGACATTCTGTAGCTTTGCTTTCATTTTGATTACTAGCATCTGTTAAAAAGAAAACCACAAGACCCAAATGGTGTCACTTAGGCCAAGTCACCAAATCTGGGGCTTAAAACCCAACCTAATGGCAGACTGAAACTGCCCCAGAATCGTAGTCTTAACCCATCAGTCCAGAATCTTCTGATCAGAATCAATGAGGTCATCTGTCCCATGGGCCCTGTCCATCACCCAAAGGAAGATGAATGAGATAATTGACCTGATAAGACCCCCTGGCCTTCTACTCAAGGGAAAGTGATCTTGCCAGATACAATCTTTTCTTTTCTTGTGCCAACAACTTTCTTGCCCCACCCTCCTTCCTTCCCCTCTACTTGCTACATGAGTGCTGCCCCACACATGAACCACTTAATAAAGCCCATTATGTCTTCAAATTTACTCAGCTGAACTTCTGTTCTTTAACACATCCTAGGGTGTGAATGTGAACATGCTTCTTCTCTTCCAGCACCATCTGCCTGCACAGGACCATCACTTTTCAGACAGAATAGCCTCCTAGAATTTCACAAGGCTACAAACTGAAAAGGGGAAAAAAGGGAAATATTTATTTTTAAAATATACAATGAAATATAGGAACCAAGTCCTTTTCAGACTTACCAAAGGCTGGTGCACTAGAAATAGCAACCGGCTGCTGTTTCATGACAGGGGGAAGTGTGGAAGGGAGTTGGTACCCTTGCAGTTTCAGTTTGATAAGTTTCATAGCTATGGAAAACTCCACTTGATCCATTCGCCCGTCATTGTTCATATCAGCTAGCGCCCTGCAAACCAACACCAAGGGCTTGGAATGATTCTGACCATAAAAGAACCTTCCCATAACCACCACTCCCACCCACACAACAAAACAGTCGGCTCCCTTAATCCCGGGGAGAACAAGAAACAGAAGAAAACAAAGCACACCAAACCAAACCAAAACTTGTTTACCAAGCTATAGGAAGCCACCTGGGAATACTGACAAGGTTTTGTATCAAAGTAAGAACAGTTTTTATTGTGTTATTCTTTACTTATGTGATACATGAGGTAATGTTCAGTGTGAACGCCAGGATATGTACTTTGGATATCTAATGGGATTCTTTCTGAGGTAGTGAAAATGTTCCAAAATCAGATAGTGGCGATGGTTCACGACTCTGTGGACACACTAAAAACCAGTGAATTATACATTTAAAAGAGGGGAATTTTACTGTGTGAATTATGTCATAATACAGATGTTAGTGGAAGGGGCTTGCTGGCTCAGTTGGTGTATGCGACTCTTAATCTCAAGGTCCTGCATTCAAGCCCTGCGTTTCCCCTAAAAAGATGTTGGGGTGGAGGGGTAGGAAAAGAGAGTTTATTTCTATAGATTCTTGACTAGATAGCACCAACCCCTCGACGAACCCTACCATGGGGACATGACATGGTGTGGTACACTATAGTTCTACTATACCTTTAAAACTGTGAAAATTAATTGAGTTCCCAAACGTATTCATTATTTACAAATGGTACTCAGACACAGGTGGTCAAGTATAACTTGCAACAAGCATTTTCCTACTCAGGTTTTTATTTTTTCTTTCTTTCTTTAATTTTTTTAAGGCTTATTTATTTTTGAGAGAGACACGGAGCGCAAGCGGGGGAGGAGCAGAAGAGAGGGAAACACGGAATCTGAAGCAGGATCCGGGCTCTGTACTGACAGAGCCTGATGTGGGGCTCGAACCCACGAGCTGTGAGATCATGACCTGAGCCGAAGTCGGATGCTCAACCAACTGAGCACCTCTCTTCAACTTTTTTTAAGTGTATTTATTTTTGAAAGCGAGAGAGAGAGAGAGAGAGAGAGAGAGAGAGAGACAGTGCAAGTGGGGGAGGGGCAGAGAGAGAGAAGGAGAGAAAGAGAATCCCAAGCAGTTTCCAAGCTGTCAGCGCTTTCTTTTTTCTTTTTTTAATGAAGTAGAGTTGACAATGTCACATTAGTTTCGGCGCAATGAGCTTTAATGTATGTTCTCTCAAAGAAGAGTAAGCAAAAGAAAAGGAAACTATAGCCACCGGAAACTATGCAAACCACAACTGTGCATATTCACAATTTATCCTCTTCTGCATGAAAAATGTTCATCCAAATTTCGTTTCCTTTAGTCTAGATATTAAAAGTGTTAGGGTGATTTATTTTTTAAAACCTATCTTAAGAAAAATTTTATTGGCGACAGCAAAACATAAGACCAGCAACTCCAGTTAAAATGCCATGACTAGTGATCTCAAATGAGCCACATCTAGTAATGTCTCAAAAAGAAAATTAAGTTTCATAGAAAAGAATCCCATGTTACTGAAGTTAACTCAAGGAAGCAAACATGAAACACAATAAAAAGCATGACATACAACAAAGATGAAAAATCTCTAAACATGTTGGGGGCACATGGGTGGCTCAGTAGGTTAAGTGTCTGACTTTGGCTCAGGTCATGATCTCATGGTTCGTGGTTTCGAGCTCTGCATTGGATTCTCTGCTGTCAGTGTGGAGCCCACTTTGGATCCTCTGCTCCCCCCTCTCTCTCTGCTCCTTCCCTGATTGTGCCCTCTGTCTCTCAAAAATAAATAAACATTTTTGGGGCACCTGGGTGGCTCAGTCAGTGAAGCATCTGACTTCAGCTCAGATCATGATCTCATAGTTCGTGAGTTTGAGCCCCATGTCGGGCTCTGTGCTGACAGCTCAGATCCTGGAGCCTGCTTTGGATTCTGTGTCTCCCTCTCTGTCTGACCCCTTCCCTATTCATGCTCTGTCTCTCTCTCAAAAATAAATAAACATAAAAAAATTTAAAAAAAAATAAACATTTTTTTAAAATCTCTAAAAATGTTAAAAGCTGTAAGAGTCGACACTATTCTTTGAGAAAATAAGAAAAAGTCACAAAGTGGGAGATGGGCTACAGAAACCACCTTTCCGCCTCAGCTAGGAGCACACCCCAATCTTCCTGTCGCCAGTGATCCCCTTCAGCAAACCAGTGGGGTCTGAATTTCACTCACTGACAGTAAGCTTGAGAGTTATTTTGCATATGTTTCTTTCTCATCTGGATTCGTACATAAATCAGTTATTCACATCCTTTGCTAAGCTTTCTGATGGACTACATATGTTTTTCTTCTCAATTTGTAAGAGCTTGCTGTATATTACACATACATATTCATATTACATTCACTTTATCTGATTTTTTTTAACTTATTATTACTCTGTTCATTTGTGTATAATATCTTTACCGTGGGAAATCCTACATTTTTATACTATGCGATTTCACTTATATGTGGAATCCAAAAAACAAAACAAATGAACAAACAAAACAGAAACAGACTCATAAATTCAGAGAATACAGGTTGCCAAGGGGGGTGGAGGGAGATGGGTGGGAGGATGGATAAAATAGGTGAAGGGCATTAAGAGGTACAAACTTCCAGCTATAAAATAAATAAGTCATGGGGGATGTACAGTACAGCATAGGAAATACAGTCAACAGTACTGTAATAACTCTGTATGGTGACAGATGGTGACTATACTTACCACGGTGATCATTTTATAAGGTATATAAAATGTCAAGTCACTGAGTTATATGCTTGAAATTAATATGATACAAGTTTATTAACTAACCCAGCCTCTTCTCATGAAACTAAAAAATATTTTTGCTGTAAAAGAAATGTTCATACGAAGTGATACCTATTTCTGGATAATCTACAATGAACAATTCCCGGGTCAATACAACAGTGATCTGATCACACTGGCTCTGTGGTATGGTCTGGTTCTGATGAGACTTTTCTCTTCTTAAACTTTGTTTGGCTATTCACAGATGTTTGGTTTTCTTTCCCCTATGAATTTTAAGATCATTTATCTGTTCTACAAACAACCCTACAGGGCACCAAGCTGTAACGACATTAGCCCAACAAGGACACTAGTATGTCCTAGAGTTTGTTCAACTCCACAAATATTTCCTTTAATAAGATTATATCACTTTCTTGGGGTGCCTGGGTGGATTAGTCAGTTAAGCGTCTGACTTCAGCTCAGGTCATGATCTCACCGCTCCCAGGTTTGAGCCCCACGTCAGGCTCTGTGCTGACAGCTCAGAGCCTGGAGCCCGCTTCAGATTCTGTCTCCCTCTCTCTCTGCCCCTCCCCTGCTTGTTTGCTGTCTCTCAAAAATAAATAAATGTTAAAAAAAAAAAATTTTTTTTTAAAGATTGTATCACTTTCTTCTTGTAAATAATAACTTTATTAAATGTATTCTTAGGAGTTTTATCATTTCTATCATTATTTTAAATGGAACATTTCCCCCATTTCCATATTTAGGGGTTTATTTCAAGCATAGAGAAAAATTTTGCTTCTACTAATCATGTATGCTATATTCAGCTATCTTACCAAACTTCTATAAACACTACGTCTTTACACTGAAATCTCTTAGTTTTGTTAAGTATATAATCATATAAGTGGCAAAAAAAGAGTGTTAACTTTCATTTCCAGTATTTATATACTTCCTTTTTTTTAAATTGGTCTTACTGGCTCTAAGACATCATTGAATGTGTGGGCATCCTGTGAAGCTCTAGGTTTCAATGAAATGGCTGCAATGCTTCACTGTTTAGAAGAATATTTGGTAGTGATCTTTAGAAAGTAGCCTGACATTTTAACGGAGCTTCCTTTCTACATATAAGAACTGTGTACTTTTTTTTTTTAATCAAATGCCTATTCAGCATCTGCTGATCTGATCATACTTCCTTTTGCTATAATAATGCTGAGAAAATGTCTTGATTCTGAACCAAACTTACGCTGCTGGCATAAACTCAAGTCAGTCATGGTTTTAGTACATTGTGGAATTCTATTTGCTACGATTTTGTTTTGATTTTTGCATCCATATTCATAATTGAGCCTGGTCTCTGGTTTGTTTTATTTGTAACTATTTTAAGGTTTTATACAGGAAGTTAGGGTGAACTTTCCTTCTTTTGCTAAGGTTTTCTAAAAAGATACTCAGCAAATGGTTGCTAACAATCAACATCAACATGCATACTTAAAAAAAAAATCAAGCAGATGGATTCTCACTCTCAATTCCCAACACCACTGCCCCCCAAAACACATTTTCTTTCTTTCTTTTTCAATGTTTCTTTATTTTTGAAAAAGAGCGAGCAGGGGAGGGGTGGGGTGGGGGGTAGGGACAGAAGATCCAAAGCAGGCTCTGCACTGTCAGCACAGAGCCTGATGTGGGGCTTAAACCCATGAACCGTGAGATCATGACCTGAGCCTGAAGTCAGACGCCTAACTGACTAAGCCACCCAGGCACCCCCAAAGCACATTTTCTAGTGAGAAATAAATATCCAATGTGGGATAATGACTAGCTGAGGGCGAAGAGACTTTCTAGAACTTTTCAGGGTTTAATTAGAAGAATTTCATGTTTCTGAAAACCTTCCACTAAAATGCCTCAGTGGGAGAGGAGGGGAGACGTGCAATCTTCAAGTTCCAGGTGCTTGACTTTAAGCCACCCACCACAATCCTACATCTTTTTGAGAGTTTTGTGTCATCTTTATTAAAACCTTTTTTGCTCAACTAACAAAACATAACTGTTGGGACCCACTGGTAGTAAAACGCCAAAGGACTTTACGCAAATATATTAGTTATCCTACAAAGCTCATGTCTCTCTTCCTTCCCCTCTACCAGTGAAAAAGCTGGAACACTAGAAGAGCTGAAATTCTATTTCTCAAGGTCTCTCTGGGGGGAAAAAAAAAGGGGACTTCAGCTCAGCCATCCGCTTTCACCTCCATTTATAGTTCAGTCATTTCTAATAATCCCCCCAAAAGATGAAGAATCCTAAATTTAAATTCATAAAACTTCCAAAGTGAAAAAATACACAAGCAAAAAACAGGCATAAGTCAAACAATTATTGTATATGACTCAAAAACAAAGTGGTCTTGGGGCACCTGGGTGGCTCAGTCGCTTAAGCATCCGACTTCAGCTCAGGTCATGATCTTGCGGTTCATGAGTTTGAGCCCCGCGTTGGACTCTATGCTGACAGCTCAGAGCCTGAAGCCTGCTTTGGATTCTGTCTTCCCTTTCTCTCTGCCCCTCCCCCACTCACGCTCTGTCTCATGAATAAATGTTAAAAAAATTTTTTTTTTAAAAATAACAACAAAGTGATCTTAAAATACAATGTTTAGCCTGACATTAAAACCCATACATAGCAACAAGCGAGGTTGAGATGAGAGAGGACCACAGGTCTGCTGAAATCTTCAGGGAAAGCTGCATGAAAGCGTGTGTAACATGCTGGTGAGAAAAAGTGTTAAAAGTCCAAATGAAGGGAAATCTGGCAACATCTCCAGAATTACCTATGCGTTTACTCTTTGACCCAGCAAACCCACACCTAGGATTTGACCCTGAAGATACACACCTCCAGCAATATAAAAATATACATGCTTCAGTTCATTCATCATTGCTACATTATTGGAAATAACTGAAATGCACACACACAGGAAACCGGTTGATATATTACAGTATATCTTCTAGAAGGAGTACTATGTAACTGTAGAGAAAGAGAGAGAGAGAGAGAGACAGGGGGAGAGACAGAGAGAGAGAGAGATCTATAGAATGATATGAGTGATTTCCAGGATGTGTTGTTAAGTGAGAAAAGCAAAGAACAAAAGAACATTTACAGGTGGTAATCCTGAAAGTAAGAAGGAAGAGAACATAATTTAAATATAGATATGCACACTAAATATAGATATATTATAAACCTGCTTTTTTCCCCACAGAAATAAATAAAGGAAGGATGATAAGAAACTAACAAAACAGGTGAGCCCAGGGATGAAGGAATAGCACAGGGAATAACACGTCTCTGGGTTCACTTTTTTGTATGGTTTTGGCTTTCAGAACCTTGTTCATGTGTTACATACTCAGAAATAAAATTAAAGTCCACAAAGAAAGGAGATCCATAAACTGAATAGGAACAAAAACAGATACACCCAAGAGTATTTTAAGTAAGTCACATACCCACATAGGAGGAGTAACGTAGTACTCAGGGTCTAAACAGCAGGGACCATGAAGCACTCACTCCTGGATTCCAAGGACTGTGTTTGTAGTGGACATGAGTGTGGCAGCTGTGAAAGTACTTTCTTTGTTTTCTAGGATTAAAGGATATCAGACCACCTCTCCTCGCTCACCTTGTTCACTGCATGGAGGTGAAAGCCTGTGGCCCTTTGGGGACCCACTGCACTCACGAAGGCTTCTCACAGAATGCTCCTCTCTCACAGTGTAGATCAATCCAGCCTACTCATTCATTCATTGATTCATCGATTCATTCATTCGTTTTTTTTTTTTTTTTTTATTCATCCAACAAATAATTTTTGAAGAGAGGTACCTAGTAAGGCCCAGGCCCTTTCTAGGAATTGGTGTCACAATTGTGAAAGAGACAGAGAAGGTTTCTGCCCTCACAGGGCTAATATTTTAGGGCAAGCAGACACTAAACAAGAGAACTAATCAAATGATACCTCATGACAGTAACTGCTGTTAAAAAATTAAAACAAGGTAGTGGGAGGGAGAAGATGGTGGGTAGGAACAGGTGGGCAGAGGGAACTACTTCAGATGAGGTGACATATGAACTGAAACCTGAAGGGTAATCAGTCAGCTCGCTATGTAAGGATCCGGAGGAACTATATTACAGGAAGAGGATATACCACGTGCAATGACCCAGAAGTCAAGAAGAAGCCTGGCCCGTTTAAACAGAAAGGTCAGTGAAACTGGAATACAAAAATTGAGGAAGAGAGAGGTGGAAAATTAAAGATGAAAAAAGCAAGAACCAGCTAGTATTGGGCCTTGGAGCCTTGATAGGACTTTAGATTTTCTTCTCAATGGGGAATTTAAAATAGATTTACTTTTCACAGAGATAGTGTGGGCACTGTATGAAGAATGAAATCTAAAGGGGCAAGTTTGAAAGAGACTCTAAGTCAAAATGCTGACCAGTGAGCCCAAGTGAGAAGACAAATTAGGACAACAGCAATGGCAACGGAAAGAAATGGCCAGATTGGGGATAAGGTCTGTAAATGGAGCCAAATGGCTGCGCCGATGGACTGAATGTGGAGGGCGAGGCAAAGAGAGGAATTGCGCGGGGCTCCCAGGAGCTGGACAGACGCTCAGTGCCATGAACGGAGGGAGGGCGGAGAGAGAAGGGATGCAGGGGAGGGAATGGGAATTCAGGATGACTTTTTCAGTTTTTGGTAAACAAGTTTGGCAAACTGATCTTTCTGGGGGCCGGAAGGCCCTTCTGACATAGGCACAGAGGTATCCTAAGACACTGCGTGTTATACAACTGTTGGCCCTGCCCCCAAGCCCCTCACTGCAGAGATAGATCACCAAGCCATTCTAACATTTGCCTTTAGGTCCCAGGTTCCTGCCTTCTCTCTCTGGGCCCGCTTCCCGGTGGGCCTTCCTGCCCTTCATTTCTCTCCTTAGGAGCCTCTAATCCCCATTTCTGTGGCCTCTACTGCTTCTGATGTCAAACCCTTCTTCATTCAAACTCTTTTTATTTCTTGGACCATCCAGGCTCCTGTCCATTCCCCTCTGCTTTCTTCTCCTCCCTCTCCACAAGAGGCCAAGGTTGAAACTATAAACATCTGGAGTTGCCAAAAGGATACAGGATATTTGCCAGATCCCTTCCAGCTCCTTATTAGTAAGACAGTTTCTAGGAAGCTGTCTCATCTTTGGCACTACACATACTAGCTTGACTCTATCCTCTGAGAATTCAGGTTTCCCTGTATGGTTAATTGGAGATTGGGCTGGATAGGTTAAGTTGCCCCAAAGGATCAGTAGGTTACAGTTTTAAAAGTTCACAAACTAGTTAACTGGAATATAGTTTCTACCTGAAACAAAATCTATACAGGTTTATAACACATATTCCCCAGCAATCCACATCATTCATGTATTCGAACTGAAGTCCACAGCAAAGAAAGTAAGTCCCAGAGAGATAGCTACTATTATAATTCCAAACTCCCAATCCAAAATTTTCTTCTTCCCCCCCCATGACTGACAAAGGGACTGCTCAAACCTTCAGACTCAAACCTACTCCTCTTTCCACCAAAAGGGGCATGGACCTTCCCCGGCACCCCACCAAACCCACAAGAGAGCACAAGAATAGCATGACAGATGGAAAGTGAAAACTATTTCATTAGATCAACTGTTATTGCTTATACATTTAAAAACCTAACTCTGGGGGCACCTGGGTGTCTCAGGTAGTTAAGTGTCTGACTTTGGCTCAGGTCATGATCTCATGGCGTGAGCTCAAGCCTCACATCGGGCTCCTTGCTGACAGTGCGGGGCCTGCTTGGGATTCTCTCTCTCTCCCCCTCTCTCAACTCTCTCTCTCTCTCTCAGAATAAACAAACTTTAAAAATAAATACATACATACATACATACATACATACATACATACCTACTCTGAAGAGGTCAAGTATTGCTCAGGGTTACCAAATAAGTGTCAGTGGTAGGGCTGAAAGATCTTACTCCTACTTTGCACTATGCTATTCTGTCATCTTAGCAGGACAGCTGTGGTTCATGAAATTTATGATTACTCAAAGACATTTCTTTGGGGAAAAGATACTTACTTAGAGGCATGCTTCCCTCACCCCCTAATAACAATTCTTGATACAAGGAAAACATGCCATCACAAATTTATTTAATGAAATGTCAGAAAAAATTAAAAACAAAGAACAGTTTTGACTCAAGCCAAGGCTGCCAATTCATCACTTTTGTTGTTAATACAAATTTTCACTATAAAAATAGTAAGTTGGAAAAATGACTTTAATATGCTTAGCTAAAAACAGTTTGGAAAGCTGACACTAACATAATTGCACAAAAAAAATGAAATTTACTAGATAATACTTTATTTTGCCCCATTATACTCATTTCTACACGGCAATTTTTATACTGCTATTAACTATATATCCTTCCACCAGACTGCAATTTCTATGGAAGCATGGATTTTGTCTATTCTGTTCACTGATGTACCCCAAGCACCTATAATAGTCACTGACCCATAGTAGACATTCAATAAATATTTTCCACTGTTGACAAATGTAAGGTGTCATTTTCTTGCAGCATAACGCACCGTAAAACTGCTTCTTGGGGCGCAGTCGGTTAAGCATCTGACTCTTGATCTCAGCAGAGGCCATGATCTCAGTTTGTGGGTTCAAGCCCCACACTGGGCTCTGCGTTAATGGCATGGAGCCTGCTTGGGATTCTGTCTCTCCTTCTCTCTGCCCCTCCCCTGCTTGTGCTCTCTCTCTCTCTCCAAAGAAATAAACTTAAAAAAAAACAAAACAAAACAAAACAAAAAACCCTGCTTCTTGAATGAATGTTCATAAATTGGGAATATAGCACAAAAGCAGAATTCAATGGAGGAAGCTATATCTGGGAAAGGAAGGTTCTAGTGAGTCATCTTGACTGACGATGTGAAATACAATCATCTGCCAGAACACAAAGCAAATGAAAGCTTCTTACAGTTAACACAGATGTCACATGTCTCTTGAATTTAAACTCGGGCACTCAACTGCTAGGGCAGTGCCCCTGTGCTCACATGAGCATAAGTTCTTGCTCTCCCCACCACTCTCCCACCCCTTGCAAACCTTTTACTTCATTTTAAAAGTAATTCCAAAAACCTTGGTTATCTGATTTTCCCAGCTCAAAGTAGATCAGAAGAGCTAGAAGGGCATCATAGGAGGAGGCTCACCAATTGGAAGAGACAGTCTGGCAGCCGATATGCTGACAACCAGGAAAGAGAAAAGAAAGCAGACACCAAAAAAAGCACAGGAATCTGGTATCATTTAGTTTCAATTCAAATATAGCCATATACAAATGTGTGTGTGTGTATATGTATGTATGTATGTATGTATGTATGTATGCGTATATATGTATGTATATGTGTATGTAGATTTCCCATGAGAGTTTTACTATTCTGAACACAGGAAGTGCTTTTCATACTGATGATACTTGAATTAAACTCCCTACATTCTGTAGACTCTGCTTGAAGGCAACAAGGAACTAAGTCAATCTTTATTAATTTCCATATTATAAGAAAGGCCGATCATTTAAGGGGACAAGTAATTAGCTGGGCAATTTAGTTCTATGGAATACCCAATCCCTGACAACGACAGCAGGTACGTTTTTGGGTTTTGTTTTGAGGGCCTATTACACACCAGGTCCTATGCTAAGTCCTTTATACACGGTTTCTCTGCTAATGTTCTCAACAACCCTTTAAGGAAAATATATCTTCCCTTTTTCTAGATGAGAAAACAGGTCAGAGAGGATAAATACATGCTCTAAATCATAAGGATAGAACACCGTACAGCTGGGATTCAAACTCAGGAGTGTGATTACAAATCCCGTGCTCTTTCTACTGCACAGCAAGCTGACTCCCCAACACTAATAAGCCCTGGAAATGAAGTATTAACTGCAAGAGCCGCACTGTGTGGGAAAATGTGACCTCTTGGCAACAGAACTCAGCGTGACATGACCAAAGTCGTAAACTTAAAATCCACAATTATATTTCCCACTTTTTTTTTACTGGCCCTTTCTTTCCTGTGGGTTCAAAAGAATGAATGCTTATTTGTGATAGTTAATCCAGGAATTCAACAATATTTACTAAGCATTCACCTTGTACAACACTGTAATAAATACTAGTTATTTCACTATTCCGCTGGTGGTTTCGCTACTGACCCTCAAATATTTTCCTTACCTTTTAGTCAATGAAAGATACAGAACCATTACATTATAAAGCAAGAAATGCGGGACTTTCAGATGAGCATGGGTGATGTAAATAAGGCTAAAACAAATTAATGAGAAAATACCAAAGTGTAGATTTCTCCACTGGGAATTCAACTTTTTGACAGTGTTATCTTGCAAATGTCACCACTTTTTCTTTTAAAGTCCCACCTTAGAAAGCTACTTTTCAGAAGTATTCTCTGGTTAAGAAGGAGTAGAGTATTTCAGACCAGAGATTTATGTTCACCTTCTGTATCTTAAGAAATCCTATTACTGGAATATTTTATTTTACCTTTTGCTTATGTTAAGTTCCAACTTACCATATCTGTGCTAAAACAGGCTGAGGTAACCCAGATTGAAAAAAAAAGTTTCTAGCTTGATCACCTGTAAATTAAATGAAAACAGTTTCAGGAAACAAACAATAGCTGACCGGTATCTTCTTAGAGCAAAATTGCAAAAATAAGAAAGAGGCTGGCAATTCTGCAAATACTGAATTAAATATAGGATAAAAGCCAACGCCTATAAGCAGCAGTAAAATGAACCCATCAGCACTGACTTTAGAACTTAGAACTTAACACGTTAGCAGGGGTAGATTGTCCACTCTAATTAATCTGCTATTTAGTAAGACGGGAACAGCTATGACAAAGCATAGGACATATGACAAAGCACATCTATTTAGGAATCCTCAAGAAACTGATGACCCCACACTTCTACTTTTTAGGTTCTCTGCCATTCCTAATATCTGTACTTCAAACTGTCGGTACATCTGATACATTTATGGAGAAAAAGTAACAATGATTACAAGATTCACATCAGTGATTAACAATTAATAATTTAAAGATAACGGGGATATACACACACATAAAAACAACTCTCCAGGAAGTCTAGATCCCATTTTTTTTCCTAAAGCTAACTCCTAAAGAGTAACCAAACAGAAAAGATAATAGATAAGGCAAGGTACAAAAAAAACTTTAAGGATACAGCAATGAGAGAATTCTGTCGTTGGCTTTTTTTTTTTTAATATTCAGAATCTGTTCATTTATTTACATTTCCCAAACCAGTTCAAGATCAAAATTAAACAAGCATTTTAATTTAAGGACCACAGCCCATTGCTTTATTACTTAAAGAATGTGGTACATTGATTCTCACCAATTCCCATCAGCGATATGCCCAAAACAAGTGGCTTGACATCCATTAAGGAATGCAAAGAGGCTTGAATGCATTATAGGAAATGCAACTGAAAAAATACAGGCTCAAGGCTAAGGCAAATGTCCCCTTGGCCATATGTGCCCACCTCAGCTTCGCATAATAGATTTTCCACAGGTATATGCACTGCTAATAAGTAAAAATGTAAAAATACTGTTTCCACTTACCAGTAATAAACCCAGATATTGGCTTTAAACTATGAAACTGTTGATCGTGCTTTGCTCTTTCCTCTACAGTTATGGCCCAGATATCCAGGCTGCCTAGAACCCAAAGAAAAGACAAAGAAATTATTCAATGAGAAAAGAATAACAAAGTGCTCACACACACTATTTCCCTAGTACTTTCAGATTCTGTCACTATGTTATCAATTATTTGATCGATTAGTATCTGTTCGTCCTTGGGTGTTACGCATATAAAGTTAGAAAATTAAGAGTAAAACAGGCCAAAATAAGAAAGATACCAGCACAAATTCTTTTATAAAAAACTTGCCCTATAATCTTATAGTTAGCAGGACTATTTAAAGACATAAGTTAATAATCATTTATTTATATAAACTCAAGCAATGAACCAAGTGAAAACTACATTCTCAGGTGATTCAAATGCCACACGTGAACGTTATGAAAGATCCAGAGCTTCACATTTCATATCCCATGTGATTCCATGAAAATCTTTCTGGAGCGACAAAAATATTGAAATACTGGATTGTACTGATGACATACAACTCTGCAAATTTACTAAAAGTCACTGAATTGTACAGTTAAAATCGGTGAATTTTATGGTATACAAATTATACCTCAACAAAGATGTGCTTAAAAATGGGTATCCTGAAAAAAAAAAAATTGCAAACCAAAGAGACTGGGCTTTGGTTCCCCTTCAGTTTCAGCTCTGAGACTGACCACATGCCCTCTCACTTCTGTCACTTCTGAGATCTTCCTCACTTTTAGTCCTAGGTCTCCTCAATGTGATCAAAATAATCTCAGATTATCCATAGACTGAAGACCTTCCAAAGTTCAGATACTTTCCAAAAAGCTGGGAACAGGCAATAAAATGTGAATGTGGCTAGCACAAATGCAAAATGTCTGAACACTGAACCTCTCCTCTCTACGGGGTCTGGTGGGACAGTGACAGGAAGGGTGGGATTCATTCAGCCATGGGAAACATATTTACTGACTGCCTCCTATGTGCAGGGCCCAGCGTCAGACATCAGAGACACCGTAGTAACTGAAACAGATATGATCCCTTCACTCAGAGGCCTTCTAATCCTACAACTTCTACTGCCCTCTTGAAATTCATCCGTGGAATTAGAAACAAAAGGAAAAGTTGGGGTGCCTAAGTGGCCTAGCTGGTTAAGCATCCAACTCTTGATTTCAGCTCAGGTCATGATCTCGGGGTTCATGAGATTGAGCCCTGCATCAGGCTCTGTGCTGAGCCCAGAGCCTGCTTAAGATTCTCTCTTTACCTCTCTTTCGTGCTCTAAAAAAAAAAAGAAGAAAAAAGAGAAAGAAAACACACAAAACACAAACCTGCCCAGTAATGAGGAAGAGGGACAAAATTGAAACAATAATGCTAATGGTTTTGAAAAGTTTGCATAATCTAGAATATCATAGGGACTTTTACAGATGTGATCAGAGAGGTGGTGATTTGTGCTATACTCTCTTTATGATGACTGGATTAGACAGCTGCCAAGAGTCAGCCATTAAAATGGCACCCTCTCTTTAAAAATAAATAAGTAAGGGGCGCCTGGGTGGCGCAGTCGGTTAAGCGTCCGACTTCAGCCAGGTCACGATCTCGCGGTCCGTGAGTTCGAGCCCCGCGTCGGGCTCTGGGCTGATGGCTCAGAGCCTGGAGCCTGTTTCCGATTCTGTGTCTCCCTCTCTCTCTGCCCCTCCCCCGTTCATGCTCTGTCTCTCTCTGTCCCAAAAATAAATAAACGTTGAAAAAAAAAATAAAAAAAAAAAATAATAAATAAGTAAATAAAATTTGGCCAGTAAATAAAGCCAATATTTAACACTTTAATCATAATATTAGGAAAAATTAGCTGAAACAAAATTTTTTATGCACGCTGATATGTTTCAAGCAGATAAAGTAAAACAAACAAAAACTGTCCTGCTGCAAATCCAGGCTTTAGGAAAAGTACAGAATAAATGACCCAGTCACCTCAACAAGTACAATGCAAAGAGAAAACAGTGAGGAGGCTCAGGAGACACGTGAACTGAGATCAGTGTCTGCATCCTTATTTGAACTGACAAACCAGAGCAAAAAAGGGTCTGAAGACCATCAGGAAAATTTTAACACTGACTTGACAGTTGAAGATATAAAGGAATTACTGTGAATTTTATAGGTGTGATAATGGTGTTGTAGTTATGTCTTTAAGAGTGTTCTTATCTTTTAGAAACACTAAAATATTTGTGAATGAAATGGTATGAAGCCTGAGAGTTGCTTCCAAAGAATCCAGATGAAACAACATTAAAAATATGGTCTTGGGGCGCCTGGGTGCTTCAGTCAGTTGAGCATCCATCTCTTGATTTCCGCTCAGGTCATGATCTCAGAGTTGTGAGATCGAGCCCCATGTTGGGCTCCATGCTGAATGAATGTGGAGCCTGCTTAAGATTCTCTCTCTCTCTCCCTCCTCTGCCCCTCTCCCCGACTTGTACTCTCTCTCTCGAAAGTAAAATAAGGGGCGCCTGGGTGGCGCAGTCGGTTAAGCGTCCGACTTCAGCCAGGTCACGATCTCGCGGTCCGTGAGTTCGAGCCCCGCGTCAGGCTCTGGGCTGATGGCTCAGAGCCTGGAGCCTGTTTCCGATTCTGTGTCTCCCTCTCTCTCTGCCCCTCCCCTGTTCATGCTCTGTCTCTCTCTGTCCCAAAAAATAAATAAACGTTGAAAAACAAACAAACAAAAAAAAAGTAAAATAAATATATATATATATTTAATATATGTATATATTATATACATACACATATACAAAATATATATAATATATAAATTATATATATAATAAATTATATATATAAATTATAAATTATAAATTATATATATATTTATATATATAATGTATATATAAATATAAAATCTGGAATACATTAAAAAAGGAAAATCTCGGAGAACTTACCTCCAAAAGGTGTTGGAAACTGAGCCATGGTTCTGTTACTTTTACCTTGCTAATCGACGCCTGTAATTGAAATGCAACATTTAAGTTTATGAAAACTTCATTTCTATACACTTATAAACACACTGACATGCAGTCTTTAATGATCAGAAACTGATACTAGTGCTGTTCCATATGAAAATGAAAGTTACAATTAAGGGGTTCATTCATTCATTCTCTGCAGCTTCTTAGTGCCAGCTACAATGGCGGGCACTGGAGAATGTGAAGATTTCAGTCTGGTGAGTGATACCATTCGCTCAGAACAGCCTATTATATCACTGAGGTTTTACTTGTTACTCTTTAAATGTACGCCTTTACTTAACTATCTACATATACTAGTCCATCTGCTTGATGGTTGTAACAGCAGCTTCTTTTAATGAGCACTTAGTACAAGCTGCACACTGTTCTGGGTGATTTATAGCTCTTAAAACTCTTCATCATCACAGCCCTATGATATCAGTAAGACAGACAGGTATTACCATCCCCTTATTACAGATGAGGAAAATGAGAATTAGAGAGATGAAGTGATTCAAGCAATACCACACATCTGGTGACTAAGCTGGATTGGAGCAGGGATAGCGAACTCCACAGCCTGCGTTCCACCCATGAAAAACACAGTCTGCAATCACTACTGAGAGATTTTGAGAAAGGCCATAAACAATGTATCCTATGTCAATGTCTGTCCAGAATACCAATCACAAACCCAATGCTCCAAAATCCCCATCAGGCGTTATCTGTTCATGAATAGCCAAGGTGAACCTCGTCTTCTTCCCCAACTAAAATAATCCAAAATTAGTATTTGCTTTTTCAACATGGCAGAGGCATACAGTTAAAAAATGAGTACTAAATATTCATACATTAAAAAATTTAGTTACTTTTAGATATTTACAATTACAGTCCCTTGTCCTAATACTCTTCAATTTCCTATTTTAATCTGTCCATGGATTTTCCCCCCAAATATCATATTTTTAAACTTCCAAAAGCTTTTTCTTGTTCTTAACTCTTTATTCCTAGTACTCTGTCATTTTTTTAACGGACACAACACCTTTTACTCTCCGGATTTTTTGGGTGGGAAGGAAGTATTTTGCTCTTTCATGTTCTTCTGTTTCTTACATCATTTGATTCCTTTTTCTGTTTGTTGGCCGACTGTTTTGGGTCTCTGTCACTTTTGAGGCTTTCCTCATCTATCTGGTGATCCCTGGCTGCTTCCTCATATTTAAGAGTGAGGTACTAAAAAAAATCAACATGGATGCCAGTTCTCTTGATTGATGGACTGCTGTAGATGACAGTCACATTTCACTCGGAGACCTCCAGTGTCAGTACGCAGAGGGTCTCTTCATTCAAGCTGCTCAGTTTTGCCAGAAAGAAGTGTATGGGAGGGTGCTGGCTTTTGGGGAGGAGTAGAAAAGGCAGGAGTAAGTGAAGGGCTATACTTCCGGATGCACACTAAGACCTACTCCCTATATTTTCAGCCCCGACCTTTACTCTTCTGGTCAGAAGCATCTCTGGTTCTAGTGCTTGACCCATCTCCCCAGGAAAAATGGGACTGAAGAAATCATGTTTGCTGGGGATGCAGAAGACATTCCAAAAGATCTGGACATAGACTTTTCAAGAACTTCCGTTTCAGCTACAAAACTGACCTCTGCCTTTGGCAGCCACCAAACACTCTGAATCCTGTCAAGACACTACTCCTGGGGGCTGCTGATTTGTCCCTCATCTCTGCCGCCCTTCGGTAGGCACTAGGTTGTACCTTCCTCTGAACTCGGTTACCACTCTATTCGCTCGGTTTCCAAAAAATTCTTCAGATCTTTTGTTCACTATCTTCTCTACTATTATCTTTCTCCCTATGTGTTAACAACTGCTGTGCTTCCTTTGCGATCACTGCAGATGTGATGGAAGAAGAAAAGATACATGTGGTCAAGCCACCATATTTAAGTGGGGGTCTGTGGATCCCGTTTTGAGGCAGGCCACTTCTCACTGCCAATTCCCTTTACGGCACCTGGGTGGCTCAGTAGGTTGAGCCTCCGACTCGATGTCAGCTCAGGTTGTGATCTTGCTATTGGGGATCCTGAGATCTTAGACCCTTGCTGGGCTCCACCCTGAGCATGGAGCCTGCTTTGGATTCTCTCTCTCCCTCTCTCTCTTGCATGCATGCGCACTCTCTCTCTCAAAATAAATAAATAAACCTTAAAAAAAAAAAGAAATTAGCTGCTATTCTCTTCTTCCACAATTTCTCGCTCAATACGCTATAGAGGTGAGCTTGATGATTTTCCAAAATTTTTTAATGTTTCATCTCACTTAATCTTCATAATGCTCTTAAAATTGACAAATCATACATCTTTTTATTGAGCTTTGCAAAAGCATAAGCTCTCATTTTTTAAAAGCATAGTAATGCAAATATTTCATATATAGAACATGAGAAAACATTCTGTTCTGGTTTACTTCCATTCTTTACTATTTATTGCAAAATAAAGAAAAGTTACTGGTTTATCTATCTTCTTGGTACCCAGCCACTTTACCACATTTTTTTATTGGTGCTAAGGCACTCAGATGAGTCTCTCAGATTTTCTAGATCTATATCCTCTGAGAATAAAGAATTTAAGCTTGCATTATTTGCCCAAACCAGTAAAGCTAGGCTATGTAATAGGTGGAAAGGCAGGAATTTTGATATTGCCCCTGGCTTTCATGGTGATGGTTTTGGTGTTTAATAAGTATTGATATTTCATAACCAATGAAATAGGTTATAAATAGTTCTATCTGCTATTGTGTTTTGGTAAATAGCTTTTGCCATGTTTAGGCAGTTAAATAGGTTATAAATAGTTATATCTGCTATTGTGTTTTGGTAAATAGCTTTTGCCATGTTTAGGCAGTTTTCTATCATTTTTATTTGACTTAAACTTTCATTAGAAAAGCCTGCTAATTTTTTTCAGAGGCTTTTTTAGAGTATTTAATAAGATGACCATGTATTTCTTTTTTAATTAGCATACTAAATTATAGTGATATATTTCCTAACACAAATTATCCTAGAATTTATGTAATAAACCCAACTCAGATATGCATGTTACTCTTTTACTACATAACTAGGTCCAATTTGCTCACATTTTCTTCAGAATTTTTGCTTAAGAAAACATTATACACAATTCTATGCAACAGAGAATCTAGAGACAATGGTTAGATTTCTACTTCACTGTAATTTCCAAACTGATCTTTTAAAAGGACATAATACTTTAAGAGAGCATAGAACTAACTTGAAATGTAAAGGTATAACATGAAAAAGGTCCCAAGAAAAAATAATTTTAGGGGTGAGTTTGAACTAACCTTCAAGAAACAAATAATTCCTTTTACTAAAACAATTCCACAGGTTATGAAATTAGCATAACCAATACTAAACTATGGTAACAAAAGTAGTGACCATTTTCACCTAGATATAATTATATGCCTTACTTTAAGTGTTTCACAGCTATTTTGAGAGTCACAGAGTATAACAATTCCTATAGTCCAAAGTATATATGTATATTTTTTTAAAATTTTTTTTAAAGTTTATTTATTTTTGATAGAGTTCAGTGAGCAGGGGAGAAGCAGAGAGAGAGAGGGAGATGGGAGGATCTGAAGCAGGCTCTGTGTTGACAGCAGCGAGCCCCATGTGGGGCTCAAACTCACAAACCATGAGATCATGACCTGAGCCGAAGGTGAACGCTCCACTGACTGAGCCACCCAGGTGCCCCAAAGTATATTTTAATGATCAGTGGCTCCTTGCAAAGAGTATTTGCTGAAATAAAAAAAAAATAAAATAAAAAAATAAAATAAAAAAAACTTTAAAAAGAAAAAAAAATGGGGCATCTGGGTGGCTTGGTCGGTTAAGCATTCGACTCTTGATTCCAGTTCAGGACATGATTCTCACCTTAGTGAGACTGAGCCCTCCATCAGGCTCTGCACTAAGCATGAAGCCTGCTTAAGATTCTCTCCCTGCTCCTCCCCTGCTCATGCACTCCCTCCGTCTCTCTCTCTCTCTCTCTCTCTCTCTCTCTCTCAAAACTAAGTACGTGCTGTTTACTGTCCTTCCTAGAATTCAGGAAATCATCCCCCACTTCCTCCCTCTGCCCCGCTCTGTGAACCTCTTCCCCAAAAGCCTTCACTTCGTTATTAGCAGCGTCAGACAAAATTTATCTTCTGGCCCTTCTAACTACCCTGTCTGCTTCCTCGTCATCTTAAATCCGTAAGTAACAATGGAAAGGGTTGCAACCTCAGCCTGCGCCCTACGCTTGCAAATAAAGCCCTTCTGTCTCTTCCCTCCCCAATCCAAGCCTTGTTCCTTAACTGTCACTCAACTTAAGCCAGGTCCTGGTAAGGAATGGACCTAATAAAAACTAAATCGCTTTGAGGTGTGAAGAAGACGTACCTTCCAGACTTATTACTAACACAAACATCCAAATGCTGGTTTAAGGATGACGTTGGAATATTCCCACCCACATTTCTTTTAGCCACAGGCACTTCAAATGCTATTTACAGTTAGGTTCTCCTCAGCTCCTGGGGAACCCCAGACAAAGTAGTAACACGCAATGAAGCAACCAGATCGAACCTTCCAATCCCACCTCCTTTTCAGTTCTATGCCACACAGGCAGATCAGGGTGATAACATCTTGGTTCAAACTGTTGTTCCTACTTTTACATATATTTGTCGTATGTATTACAATAATTTGAAAAAAGAAAATAATTTTTTAAAAATACCGCAAGATTTCTAAGTGCCACAAACCAGATTTCTAGTTTGGCTACAGTAGTATAAGTCCACTAGAGCCTCTGTCCCACTTAAAACTAAAAACTGGGCAGGGGTGCCTGGGTGGCTCAGTTAAGTGTCCAACTCTTGGTTTTGGCTCAGGTCATGATCTCACAGTTCATGGGTTCGAGCCCCGTGTCGGGCTCCATGCTGACATTGATGGTGTGGATGGAGCCTGCCTGGGATTCTCTCTCTCCCCCTCTCTCTCTGCTCCTCCCCTGCTCTTTCTCTCTCAAAAATATATAAACTTTAAAAAAAAAAAAAAACACTTTTAAAAACTGGGCAAAAGTTTTAAAAAACAAATACCTAAGGACAATAAAAAGTAAAGAAAAGTAGGCAGATTTCAGAAGACAGTCAGAAGTCCCCCCAACTTTTGTTCACTTTTCTCTAGCAGCTCTGCCCCGAGAGTTGGCCCAGTCATGGAGTTATGCAGTGAGGCAGAGGAGCAAAAGGTAAAACTCTGGTAGAAACCCAGTCTGGCCAAAGGAACTAATAAAAAAGGCCTCTGTGGACAGGAGAGTGTGAGGATCCCTTAATTCTGTAAATGAACTCCCACAAGACTCAGGCTCACCTCTGAGCTGCAGGACGGAACAAAAGTAGCACAGCAAAAGTATTGAAAACTGACCTAACAATGGGACCTCTGTGAGCAGGCAGCAGCAGGCAGAACTTGTACTTGGAACCTAATCAGGAAGAAGACCTGCTACAACCAACACCAGCACTGTGCAGAGGGTCACCGCAGCACCCGGAACCTGACATGAAATTCACAATCTCCACGAGGTAATCCAAACTTACTGGACATACATGCAACTAGGAAAATCTTGCAAATTCTCAAAGAAAGGAAAGACTGTAATAAACAGATCCCAGATCCCAAATGATACAGAGACTGAAATTATCACAAAGACTTTAGAGGAGCTATTATCACCTGTGTTCCATGAGGTAAAAGTAAACACAAATGAAATGACTTGAAATACACAAGATCAGCAGAGAAGAAAAAATTAGTTGAAAAAGAAGCAAATGGAAATTTTAGAGAGAAACTTAGATCTTCAAGAATAAAGGAACAGAAACAGAAATGATAAATATATGGATAAATACATAAAATTATATTTTTCCTATAAAACTCCTGAAGATACGTAGAGTGCTGAAAGCAAATATTGTCACACTGTGTAGTAGGGCTATCAACATGTATAAGTGTAATAATACATAGGACAACCTTAACATAAAGGTCTGTTGGGTAAGAGTAAGGGACTTAGATGGCTGCAAGCCTTCTACATTTTATTTCAAGTAATAAAATATTACCTGTAAGCAGACTATGAAAGTTAAATATATTTAATCCCTAGAGTGACTACTTAGAAAAATAAAAACACAAACACACAAAGAAATATAGCCAGAAAGGCAATAGACAAATGAAAATAGAACGCTAAAAATTACTCAATTCAAAAAAGTCAGGAAAAGAAGAATAGAAGAACAAAAAACAGGATAAACAAAACAAATAATAAAATAGCAGATGTAATTCTAAAATACCAATGACTACATTAAATGTTAATGGTCTAAACACTAAAGAAGAGAATGGGGGGAGCAATGTAAACGACAAATAGAAGGAAGGGAATAATAAAGATACTAGCAGATATAAAAGAAATTTTTTAAAAGACCTACAATAGAGAAAATTAATGAAACCAAAATCTGGTTCCTGGGGGGAGGGGGGGACAAACCCTTACTGACACTGATTAAAAGAGAGAACACAAATCAGATCAGAAATGAACTAAGGGTCATTGCCATCAATCCTACAAACATTAAAAGAATAAGAAATACTAAAAACAACTTTATGCCAACAATTTGACAATGTGGATGAACAAATTTCTTGGAAAAAACTTACTAAAATTGATACAAGGAGAAACAGAGTATCCAAATATTACTATACTTATTAAAGGAACTGATTTTATTTTTTCTTCCCAAAAAAGAAAACTGCATTCTTTCACTGGTGAATTCTATCAAACATTCAAGGAAAAGAAAATACAAAAACGTTGCAAACTTTTTCAAACAATAGAGGGATCAGTGCCCAACTCATGTTTTTGAAGCCATCATAATGCTAACACCTGACAGATATTATCTTCCCAAAATTACATATCAAGACCCTAAAGAATATAGATGCCAAAATCCTTCACAATAAAAGTTTCATCTTAATAATACATAAAAAGGTTAATGAAACATGACCAAATAGGGTTTATCACAGAAATGCAAGATTTGCTTACCATTTGGTAATCAGTTAGTGTAATTTACCACATTAAATGAATAAAGCAAAACAAACAAACAAAAAAACCCCAATATGATCATTTCAGTAAATGTGGGGAAAAAAATCTTTTGACAAAAAATCAACACCCAATAATGATTAAAACTCCCAGAAAATTAGAATTAATAGGAAACTTCCTCAGATACAGGGCATCTATGAAAACCTACAGCTAATATAGTCAATGGTTTAAGACTGAATTTCTCCCCATGAAAATAGGAAGGCAGGGATATCTGCTTTTACCACTCCTATTCAACAGTGTTCTGAAGGTTCTAGCCACTGAAATAAGGTAAGAAAAACAGAAAAATAATAGCCATAAAGATTGGAAAAGAATAAAATGAAACTCTCCCTACTTGCAGAAAACTCCAAGGAAGCTACTAAATACGGTAATAAGTGAATTTACCAGATTCTTATTTTGCAAAGTGACTTAGCAAAATTACAGGATAAAAGGTTAAGTTAATAACGTTCTAAAAATCAACTGATTTCTCATATACTAGAAGCAAATAATTGGAAAGTGAAATTAGACAAACAATCCCATTTACAGCAGTGCCAAAAAATGTATAAGTGCTAGGTATAAATTTAACAAAAGACATCAGGGGTGCCTGGCTGGCTCAGTTGGTAGAGGATGGTACTCTTGATCTCAGGGTCATGAGTTCAAGCCCCCCTTTAGGGCATTGAGCTTACTTAAAAAACAAAACAAACCAAACAAAAGACATCCAAGGCCTCTACATTGAACACACTACAAAATATTAGGGGGAAAAATTAAAGAAGACCTACATAAATGGAGACATATACTAAGTTCCTGGATTAGAAGATTTAATATTGTTAAAGTTGCAGTTCTCTCCAAATGGATCTGTATATTCAATGCATTTCCAATCAAACTGCAGCAGGCTTTTTAGTAGAAACTAACAAGCTAATATTAAATTTACATGGAAATGCAAAGGACCTAGAATAACCAGAGCAATTTTAAAAAATAACAAAATCAGAGTACTTATCCTACCTGATTTCAAGATTTACTATGAAGCAACAGTAATCAAGACCTTTGGAATTGGTGCAAAGAGGGACATACCAGATCAATGGAACAGAAAACAAGAGTTCAGAAATAGATTTACACGTTTGGTGAATTCATTTTTAGTAAAGTAACAAAGGCAAACCACTGGAGGGAAAAAAAAAAAGACTTTTCAACAAACAAACAAACAAACAAACAAACAGTGTATCAACTGGATATTCATATAGAAAAAAAGAAAAAGAACATTGACCCTAACTTCATATTATACACAAAAATTAACTCAAATGGAGTGAAATTAAAAAAATTTAAATTTGGACCAATTTAAAAGCATATAGTTTAGCATTAAAATTCTAAAAGATGGGAGAATACCTTCATGACCCTTGACTAGACAATGATTTCTTAGAATACAAATAAGCATGATTTATTTACAAAAAAGAAGAAGGGCTGGGCTTCATCAAAAAAATTAACTCTTCAAAAGTACCATTAAGAAAACAAAAACGAAAGCTATAAACAAAAAAACGTTTGCAACACAATCATCAGACAAAGGAACTGTATTCAGAATAATATGGAACTCTTACAACTTTCTTAAAAATAAAATAAGATGGGGGAGGGGAGGGGCGTCTGGGTGGCTCAGTAGGTTAAGCAACCAACTGTTGATTTCAGCTCAGGTCATGATCTCACTGTTCCTGGGATCAAACCCCATATCAGGCTCTGTGCCAACAGTGTGAGCCTTCTTGGGATTCTCATTCTCCCTCTCTCTCTGCTCCTCCCCCTGTCAAAATAAATAAATAAACTTATAAGACAGGAGCACCTGGGTGGCTCAGTCAGTTAGTTGACTTCAGCTCAAGTCATGATCTCATGGTTCATAAGTTCAAAGCCCCACGTTGGGCTCTGTGCCGACAGTTCAGAGCCTGGGGCCTGAACTGTGGATTCTGTGTCTTCCTCTCTGTTCCTCCCCCACTCACGTTCTGTCTCTCAAAAATAAATAAACACTAAAAATTTTTTCTCAATAGTAAGATGGATTTGCCTATGGCTCACCATAGCTTGCTTATCCTGAACTGTAATTCCTCTGCTCTTCCCAAATAAGCATCTTTTGTACTTAAAAGAAATAATAAGATGGGTGCCTGGGTGGCTTAGTTGGTTGATTAAGCATCTGACTTCAGTTCAGGTCAGGATCTCACGGTTTCTGAGTTCGAGCCCAGCATTGGGCTCTCTGCTGTCAGTGTAGAACCTGCTTCAGATCCTTTCTCCCTACCCCTCTGCCCCTCCCCGACTTGTGCACACACCCTTACTTCCTCTCTCCTGTCTCTCTCTCAAAAATAAACATTAAAAAAAAAACAACAACAAAAACCTCAGTGAGGAAATGGTCAAAAGAAATGTAACAGACACTTCACCAAATAACTTAAATAAATGGCAAATAAACACATGGAAAGAAGCTCAACATCATGAGCCATTAGGGAAATTAAGCTGCAATGATATGCCACTATATTTCCACTGGAATGGCAAACACGAAAGACTGACCATACCAAGGATTCTGAAGTGCTGGTGACAGGAACATAAGATGGGATGACCACTTTGAAAAGCAGACTTTCCTTAAAAAGTTGTACAGATCCCACTGGATCTTGCCACTCAACTTCTAGGTATTTAGCTAAAAGAAATGAAAATTTGGGGTGTCTGGGTGAATCAGTAGGTTAGGCATCCGACTCTTGACCTCAGCTCATGTCATGACCTCTCAGTTCATGGGTTCGAGCCCCGAATTGGGCTCTGTGCTGACAGTGCAGAGTCTTGTTGGGATTCTCTCTCTCTCTCTCCCTCTCTCTCTGCCCCTCCCCAGCTCATGCTCTCTCTCTCAAAATAAATAAATTAAAAACAAAAAAGAAAAGGAAATAAATGTTTATGCCTACATGAAAATGTGTAAACAATCATATCAACTTTTTTTTAAATGTTTATTTTTATTTTTGAGAGAGAGAGAGAGAGAGCGCGAGAGCACGAGTGGGGGAGGGGCAGAGAGAGAGGGAGGCACAGAATCCAAAGCAGGCTCTAGGCTCCGAGCTGTCAGCACAGAACCCAACAACAGGGCTGGAACTCATAAACCTTGAGATCACGACCTGAGCTGAAGTGTGATGCTTAACCGACTGAGCCAGCCAGGTACCCCTCAACTTTATCTTTAATAAGAGCCAAAGCTAGTAACCCAAATATCAATCGAATGATGAAGGGATAAAGAGTGATTTATCTCTTGTACTGCTTAGCAATAAAATGTAATACTACTTAGCAATAAAAAGGAACCAACTGAGGAGTGCCTGGGTGGCTCAGTTGGCTGGGTGTCCAACTTCGGCTCAGGTCATGATCTCACAGTTCGTGAGTTCGAGCCCCACGTCAGGCTCTGTGCTGACAGCTTAGCCTGGAGCCTGCTTCAGATTCTGTGCCTCCCTCTCTCTCTCTCTCTCTCTCTCTGCCCCTCTCCTGCTAGTGCTCTGTCTCTGTCTCCCAAAAATGAATAAACATTAAAAAAAAATTTTTTTTAAAGAACCAACTGGTGCCACAAGCCACAACATGCATGAATGTCAAAATTATTATGCTCAGTGAAAGAAGCCATGTCTATATATGTACACACTGACTCCATTTTTGTTAAAATTCTAGAAAATATAAACTAATCTATAGTGGCAAAAAAACCAATCAGTAGTTTCCAGGAGATGGGAGATACAGAGGAAGGGACATATTACAAAAATAGAAAGAGACAAGGAAACTTTGGGGAAAGGTGATGGTTTCATAGGTATATGCATATATCAAAACTGATCAAATAGTATACTTTAAACATATCCAGTTTATTGTAGTTCAATTATATCTTGATAAAGTTGGGGAAAAGTCATAAGCCACAACACACCAAAAAACTCTATGAATAAAATCAAGAGTTGTGCAATCCTAGCAGTTCAATACAAATTGGAATTATCTGTGTTGGAACATCATCTGAGAAAAGTACTTATTCCCAGTAACTCCCAACAAGTATTTGGTCATTAGAAAACAACCAAAAAAGGCAACTTTGAGCTCAACTTAAAAACTTCATTGAAGAGACATAACAAATGATGAACAATAAGGCTTCTGAGCAAGAATGTTTAATATAAGCAGCAGTTCTCAGATTGCGATAATGAATCCTTAAAAACATTATTTAGTAAAGACGACAGAAAATTTATTTTTAGAGTCTTTTTTTTTTTTTTTTTTTTTTTTACAGAAGTAGGGTCGGATGGGACATAGTCTATGTTGAATGAAACCAAAATGCCTTACTAGAAAATACAAAGTATTGATCTTAATTTCAATATGTCCAGTGTGTTTTGGAACGAATGCCCTTTACTAAATACACAAAGACCAGTGGTTTTCCAAATGCCTTTATGACCAAATAATAAATGCACATAACAGCTATATTCTGATATTCAATTCCACTGAAATGGGAAAAAAAGTCTAGAAAGTATAGAATAAAAACCAGACATTCTTTAAAATGCCACCAATTAAAAGTTGGCCCAACTCTGGAAACACAAATCAAATTCTGCACATATCCTAATGTACACTAAGTGAAAAGAAATCAAAGTATTTGTAAGTATATAAACTAAATTCATATGTAATGGAACAGTAGATATGAAGCCTCACAGAATCAGCATTTGGTTTGTGTGAGAAGAATATATATACCCCTAGAGGCAAATTATAAAGGCTTTTCAGAAAAAGATTAAAACTGCATTCACTACTGTAGCTATCAAAATAAATTCTATAGTTGAAACAAATTTAGAATGATATGTGAGACGTAAATTTCAGTCCCTCCATCTCTAAAGTTAACAGCATTTGGCTAGATATTGTATTAAGACTTTTCTATTCAAATTTCCAGAATATCAATCTTTTAGATTTATGACAAATTTATAATAAATTTTCAAATGTTAAGGTAATTGAAAAAGAAGGTTTTTTGTTTTTGTTTTTTTTACTCTCATGTCTGAGCATTTGTATACTTAATATTTTCATATTCTTCTCACTTAGGATCAGATAATCATTTCTATTTAGATCTTACTTGAAAATAAGCCTTTATGCCTTTCAAAGATTCCCTCTCTCCAAAGCCTTATTCATTTACTCAGGAAAACTTTTTATTCCCATGGACAACATAAAGCTGTACTGATCCAAAACAAAAACAGGCTTGTATCAGTAATTTTTATCTCCTCATTGAAGCATTTTAAGATTGTTTTAAAACAGCTGATTTATGGGGCGCCTGGGTGGCGCAGTCGGTTAAGCGTCCGACTTCAGCCAGGTCACGATCTCGCGGTCTGTGAGTTCGAGCCCCGCGTCAGGCTCTGGGCTGATGGCTCGGAGCCTGGAGCCTGTTTCCGATTCTGTGTCTCCCTCTCTCTCTGCCCCTCCCCCGTTCATGCTCTGTCTCTCTCTGTCCCAAAAATAAATAAAAAACGTTGAAAAAAAAAATTAAAAAAAACAAAAAAAACAAACAAACAAAAAAAACCAGCTGATTTATGAATTCTTATCTCATTCAAATGACACCATGAAAGCTCTACTCCAGAATGAGAAATAATGGTCTACACATTATGCTAAAATTATAGATTCGGATAAGGTGAGGAATTATTACCACGATCCTTGCTATTAAGAAGTTTACAATCAACTCATACAACTCAATAGCAAAAAAATAAATAACTCAGTTAAAAAATTAAGCAATCTACAGATTCAATGCAACCCCCATCAAAACATCAACAGCATTTTTCACAGAACTAGAACAAGTAATACTACAATTTGTATGGAACCGCAAGAGACCCCAAATAGCCAAAGCGATCTTGAGAAAGAAGAACAAAACTGGAGTATCACAATCCCAGAGTTCAAGATATACTGCAAAGCTGTAGTAATCAAGAAAGTATAGCAGTGACACAAAAACAGACACAAAGATCAACTGGGCAGAATGGAGAGCCCAGAAATAACCTCACGCTTATATGGTCAATTAATCTACAATAAAGGAAGCAAGAATATACAATAGTGAAAAGACAGTCTCTTCAATAAATGGTGCTGGGAAAACTGGATAGCTAATGCAAAAAGACCTTCTCACACCATCCACAAAAATAAAATGGATTAAAGACTTACATGGAGGACCTGAAACCATAAAACTCCTAGAAAAAAACATAGGACGCAATCTCTTTAACATCAGCCTTAGCAACTTTTTTCCTAGATCTCCTCAGGCAAGGGAAACGAAAGCAAAAATAACTGTTGGGACTACACCAAAATAAAAAGCTTCTGCACAGCGAAGGAAACCATCAACAAAATGAAAAGGCAACCTACTGAATGGGAGAAGATATTTGCAAATGACATATCCAATAAGTGGTTAATATCCAAATACAAACTTCTACAACTCAACACCAAGAAAAATCTGATTTAAAAAAATGGGCAGGGGCGCCTGGGTGGCTCAGTCGGTTAAGTGTCCAACTCTTGATTTCCACTCAGGCCACGATCTCACAGTTCAGGAGCTCGAGCCCCACATCAGGCTCTGCGTTGGCAATGCAGAGCCTGTTTTTGGATTCTTTCTCTCCCTCTCTCTCTGTCCCTCCCCTGCTCATGTTCTCTCTCTCAAAATAAATAAACATGAAAATAAAAAATGGGAAGAGGACCAGAACTGACATTTTCTCAAAGACATACAGATGGCCAACAGATATATGAAAAGATGTTCAACATCACTAATCATCAGAGAAATGCAAATTTTAAAAAATATGAGATGTAACTTTATACTTGTCAAAATGGCTAGAATCAAAAAGACAATTAACAAGTGTTGGTGGGGACGTGGAGAAAAAAAGAAACTTCTCTACTGCTGGTGGGAATATAAATTGGTGCAGCCACTATGGAAAACAGTAAGGAGGTGCTGCAAAAAATTAAAAATAGAAATACCAGGGCACCGGGGTGGCTCCATCGATTGATCGTCTGACTCTTGATTTCGGTTCAGGTCATGATCTCATGGTTTGGGGTATCAAGCCCCGCATCGGGATCTTTACTGTCAGCCTGGGGCCTGCTTGGGGTTCTCTCTCTGCCCCTTCCCCACTTACACTCTCTCCCTCAAACGTTAAAACAAAAGAAAAAGAAAAGTCTTCATAAAAAAAATAGAAATACCATACGATCCAGTAATTCCACCATTGGGTATTTACCCAAAGAAACTGAAAACACGAATTTCAAAAGATAGATGCACCCCTATATTTACTGTAGCATTATAATAATAACCCAGATATGGAAGCAACCCAAGTGTTCATCAATAGATGAATGGATAAAGATGTGGTGTGCACACACACACACAGGAATATTACTCAGCCACAAAAAGGAATGAGATCTTGCTATTTGTGATAACATGGATGGATCTTGAAGACATTATGACAAGTGAACTAAGTCAGACAGAGAAGGATAAATACCTTATGATTTCCCCAATATGTGGAATCTAAAAAAAAACAAAGGAACAAACGCACAAACTCTTAAATAAATTGGTGGTTGCCAGAGGGGAGGTGGAAGGGTTGGGTGAAATAGATAAAGGGGCTTAAGAGACACAAACTTCCAGTTATAAAACAAATACGTCACAAAGATGAAAAGTATAGCATAGGGAATACAGTTAACAATACTGTAATAACACTGTATGATGACAGATGGTGACCACACTCATTGTGGAAAGCACTGAGTGATGTAAAGTTGTTGAATTAATGCACTGTATATCTGAAACTAATACGACATTGTATGTTAAAAACAACAAATGGGCAAAGGACCTGAATAGGCATTTTTCAAAAGATCTACAGAAGGCTAACAGACATATGAAAAGATGCTCAATATCATTCATCACTAGGAAAATGCAAATCAAAACCACAATGAGGTAGGACAGCTATTACCAACAGGAGAAGAGAGAACAAATGCTAGCTAGCAAGGACATGGAGAAAAGGGAACATTTGTGCCCTGTCGGGAGGGACGTAAATTTGTACACCTGCTACGGCAAACAGTATGGAGGCTCCTCAAAAAAAACAAAAGTAGAATTACTATTATAATCCAGCAATCCCACTCCTGAATCTATGTCCAAGGATGAAATAAGTATCTCGAAGAGATGTATGAATCCTCATATTTACGGTAGCATTGTTCACAATAACCAAGATAATGTCAGTGGATACACAGATAAAGAAAATGTGGTATACATACATATATATGTATTCGACCATTTAAAAAAAAAAGGAGGAAATCCTGCTATTTGTAACATGAATGAGCCTGGAGGACATTTTACAAAGTGAAATAATCCAGACATGGAAAGACAAGTACCGTATGATCTCACTTACATGTGGAATCTAAAAAAGCCAAACTAATGGAACCAGAAAGTAAAATGGTGATTGCCAGGAGCTAGCAGGCAGAGGGAAGGAGAAGAAGCTTGTTGAAGGAGACAAAATTTCAGTTATAGAGGCGCCTGGGTGGCTTAGTGGATTAAACATCCGACTCTCCATTTTGGCTCAGGTCACGATCTCACAGTTTGTGAGATCAAGCCATGAGGTCGGCTCTGCGCTGACAGCACGGGGCCTGCTTGGGATTCTCTCTCCCTCTCTCTCTGCCTCTCCCCCCCCCCCCTCTCACACACACACTCTCTCTCTCTCTCTTTCAAAATAAATAAACTTAAAAAAAATTTCAGTTATAAAATGAGTTAAGTTCTGGGGATCGAATGTATAGTGACTGTAGTTAATAATACTGTATTCTATACTTGAAATCTTTTAAGAGAATAGATCTTAAGTGCTCTCACTACACACACACACACACACACACACACACACAGAGTTAACTACATGAAGTATGGATGCATTAATTAGCTCAACTGTGGTAAGCACTCGCAATGTATATGAATATTAAATCATCACATTGTGTACCCAAAATACACAGTACTTCAATAAAGCTGGAGGGGTTATAATTAAATAGGGGATGGAAAATACACATCAAAAATCTGTGTGTGTGTGTGTGTGTGTGTGTGTGTGTGTGTGTGTGTGTGAGAGAGAGAGAGAGAGACAGAGAGAGAGAGAGAGAAAGTGTATATGTATACAGAGCAAGATGTAAACAACACATAATAACTAAAATTTTGTTAAATGCTTACTAATACATCTGATCTGTATTAGCCAACTTAATCTTATGAACTAACAGCCCTATGGGTTAAATGTCATTGCTATCCCATCTTACAGATATAGAAACTAAGGCAACAGTTTATACAATTATTAAATGATAGAAGAGGAGGTCAGGGTTTGGTTTCAGGGCACATGATCATAACCTCATACTTTCAGGATTATGAACTTGTTGGAACAACCATGAAGTAGTTAGCCTGGTAAACCAAACAGGGTGGAGCTGGGAGGTGGGGAGTGAGGGGATACTACTGTTCCAAGCAATAAAAGCATTAGAACACAAAAAGGACGCAGAAAGGGAAACCACGTGTTTGTTTTTTTAAAGTATCCTAGCAGACCACAGAGGAAACTGAACAGGAGAAAGAAGTTTGACAGAATTTTGCCGTATAAGACCAAAGAGCTTTTTCCTTCTTGTATAAAAAAGCAAAGCTCCCCGAAGTGTAAACATTTATCACACAGAAGCATATATATATATATGCATATATATATATATGTATTATATGTGTATATATATATACACACACACACACACACACACACACACATACATACATATACCCAAAATCCCAGGGGAAAAGACAGACAGAAAGAAAGAAAGAGAGAAAGAAAATACATAAACAAAAACAAAAAAAGTGAGTGAAGGCAGAAGTTCTAATCATATGATAGGATTTCAATGAGTTATTGAACAAACAGAAAAGCCAAGAACTTACTTAGAGCAAAGCAGAGAAGGAAGGGCATGTTTCTGTCTAAGGTGGCTGGCCCTGCTGTCAGGGAAGGAGACACACGCAGGAATGTTGGTCTGGAGGGCTCCCCAAGACAGTGCTAGGTAAGGCGGTGCTTCAAGCATCTGGAGTTCTTAGAGGCAGAGAGGGTGGTCACTATGTAGACAAATATGGCCGGTACCCTCCTACTTTAATTAACAGCTTCGTATATTTCCTTTTAGTCTTTTCCCTATATTTATACAATTGCTTCCTTCTTTTCACACTTTCCATTGTAATACATGCTTTCCCCAAGTTATTTTAAAGCATTTCATAAACATGCTGCCAGAATTAGTAATCTTCAGAGTGAGGCAAACACTCCTATACTTACACATAAAAAATAGAAAAACTGGGGCGACTGAACGGCTCAGTTGGTTGAGCATCTGACTCTTGATTTCATCTCAGGTCATGATCCCAAAGATGTGGGATGGAGCCCCCTGTCAGACTCTGCACTGGGTGTGGTGCCCACTTGAAATTCTCTGTCTCTCCCTCTGCCCCTCTCCCCTGCTTGCTCTCTCTTTCTCTCAAATAAAATTTAAAAAAGAAGGAAGGAAGGAAGGAAGGAAGGAAGGAAGGAAGGAAGGAAGGAAGGAAAGACAGACACACAGACTACTGAGCAATCAAGAAATAGGTAAACAGTAGTTAAAAAAATTTTTTTTAACGTTTATTTATTTTTGAGAGACATAGCGTGAGCAGGGGAAGGGCAGAGAGAGAGGGAGACACAGAATCTGAACCAGGCTCCAGGCTCTGAGCTGTCAGCACAGAGCCCGATGCCGGACTGGAACTCACGAACCATGAGATCATGACCTGAGCCAAAGCCTAAGTCAGACGCTTAACCGGCTGAGCCACCCAGGAGCCCTAGTAAATAGCAGTTTTTAAAAGATCGGATGAGGGGCAGCGCCTGGGTGGCTCAGTCGGTTGAGCGTCCGACTTCGGCTCAGGTCATGATCTCACAGCTCGTGAGTTCGAGCCCCGCGTCGGGCTCTGTGCTGACAGCTCAGAGCCTGGAGCTTGCTTCTGCTTCTGTGTCTCCCTCTCTCTCTGCCCCAACCCACTCACATTCTGTCTCTGTCTGTCTCTGTCAAAAATAAATAAACATTAAAAAAAAAAAATTTTAAAGTCTGCATGAATGTTAGGATTTTTAAGCAGATGGCTAGAATGTGTCTGAGCAAAGTCTGTAACCTTTCTTCATCTCAGCTTCAGAAAGGTAAGCTAATTAATGAGAGCCAAAGGAATAATACTCATCCTTAATTTCGGTATCTACATTAAAATCCCAAATGTTGATATTTTAAAGTAGAAGACCTCTATAAACGTGTATTTATAAAATAGGAAGACCATTCTTAAAGTAGTATTTATTAAATATCAGTCCACATGAAAATGAAAATTATGTTGAAAGAGGTTTGTTATTTGATTTCCATTTTATTATCATAAAGGGAGATTATTCAGAAAATATGAAATGATTTTAAAAGACAAAATAATGTACTAATAAATGCTAAATGTAGCAGTTTAAAAAAGGCTAAATTTAACATGAGAAATAAATTTTTTTGAGAAATAAAATTTCTAAACCCTAAATTGTTGGCAAAATTTAAACTGTTAAACTCTATATTAAATAATTTGAGTATCTGAAACATCTTTAAAAACAGGTATGTCATATGATTCTTTTAGATTTCCTGAAGGTTCGGAAATGTTCTAAGGTTTGTTTTTGTTTGTTTGTTTTTTTGGACAATGTTCTAGGGCTTTTTTAAATTAAAGGGGGAAAAGGCATAAATGAAAACAAGTATGTGAGATGAAATGAGGTAATTAAAATATATACTCATTCACAGAAACAGGAATCTTCACAATTATGTAATTCAAATAATCAGCAAATTTCTAATATACCAAAACAGGGCTAATTTAGGATTTAATGGCCTAAAGAGGAAAAGGAGATTATGAACATACATTATCAGTTTTTCACTTAATTACTGACCATGCCATCACAAAAATCTTATAATCCTCTTACATAAATAAGGAAAGGTTATGGGAGGGGTGAGGCAAAGGCCTGAGTGGTTCTGCAAACACTCCAATGACCCAGGTTACTGGATTCATAACCAAAAGACACCTCGTCTCAGTATTTTAAAATGTGCTCTTGGGGCGCTTGGGTGGCTCAGTCGGTTAATCGTCCGACTTCAGCTCAGGTCATGACCTCGCAGTTCATGAGTTCGAGCCCTGCACTGGGCTCTGTGCTGACAGCTCAGAGCCTGGAGGCTGCTTCGGATTCCGTGTCTCCCTCTCTGACCCTCCCCTGCTCGCACTCTGTCTCTCTCTCTCTCTCAAAAATAAATAAACATTAAAAAAAAATTTTTTTAAATGTACTCTTGTTAGGGAAGGTATTTTATATCATGAAACGTTTTTAAGTGAATCAGGCTCACCCCTCCTATTCTCCTTAAATTTACAATACTCCAGCAGTCCTGGATTGTAGACAGCTTCATGTGTGCTTCCAGTGACAGAAAGGCAAGCTAGCTGGGAGGTATCAGAGGCCAGAGAGGTAAAGAAACAAAAGATCTATTCTTTCTCATATTTAAAATTTTGAGCTTGTGTTTTCACGGGTCTATTGTCTACATTCAGTTCCGGGAGTCCACTCCCCACATTCAGGCTAATTTACTTGAAATAGATTTTCATGGTAGGTAGTGAACTTTAAATTCATTTCTTATAAAGAAGTATTTTTTAAATCTTGTTTGAAAGTTGTTCAAAAGGGGATAGGCACCTGGCTGGCTCAGTCGATGGAGCATCTTACTCTTGATCTCAGGGTTCTACAACCCCACGATGGTTGTAGAGATTTACTTAAAAAAATTAAAATTTAAATTAAAAAAAAGAAAGTTACTCAAAAAGTAGTTTTAGGTTCAAGGACTACAGGAATAGGAAGATACAGGATAGAAATGTTAAATTTCTAGAAATTTGGCATCAAGGAAGTATTGAAAAGAAAGGAGAAAAATGTCAATATGTGAGATAATAAAAAATATATACTTTAAACATCTTTACAGTATATAAAAATATCCTCAGGAACATAAATATATATACAATTTATACTCTACTCATATCATGGTACTATCCAATATTTGAGAGTTGTGAAGAATCTGGTTTTAAGTATCTTTCTACCCACATTTTACCCCTGGTCTATAATAAAAATTAAAAGGAATCACTAAAAACTACTGTCCCCACTTCTTTTCCTTTTGGAGCCTTTTACATCTGCAAAAATGCAAAATTAGAAAACCTCAAAGAAAGAAAAAAAAAATCAAAGGAAATCTTTCTCTTATATATGTATAAAAAAAAAAAGTCTGCAACGAATAGAAACTAGAAGAGCCTACACCCATGTTCTATAGCGAGTCTTACAACAAACCCCACTCCTGTGAAAACTGTTTGAGCAGGAGATGAACACAAAGCCGAAGCCGCCCTGTAAGATTACACAGAAAGGCAGGATGTACACAAAGCCCTTTTGAAACACAGAGAAAAGGTACTGAAAGCCAAACAATAAATGGACAAAGGAACTGACAAATCCCAAACATATAGCCAACCTGATCAATGCCAAATTGTCATGTCTCAAGTCATGGGCTTCAAATGGGGCTTCTGCCTGTGCTGCTGTTTTAAGCCGAGCAAGATGACCCATAAGGGATGGACAGCCTGTTTATGAGTCAGATTTTAAAACTGCACGAAGGGTAAAGAACCTGATAAAAAGGAGAACCTTATTACTAAGTTCAAAGAGACACTGTTGACATTCTGTCTGAAAAACTGTCGTGAATATCCAAGTAGTTCTCTAAAACGGGAACAGGCATTCCTCCCAGATTTTTGTTGCTGGGAGAGGGGGTGGTGGCAGGGGACAGAGGTGAGAAGGGGACAGGTCAGGAATGCCTAGTGGTGAGGAATCACTGTCAGGCCCAGCTGTCAGCACATTACTTGGCAACACTCGCTGGCATTTCAGACTATTTGTCCATTTATTTCTGCTTACTTTCCACAAAGAAAAATGCCCCAGCAGCTAGCCTCCAGAACTTCAATAAACAGATTTTAAAACCCCAATTCTTCTAAATCACCCTTACTTTAATATTGGCAATAGAAAAGAATTCATCTGGGAGCAATAAAACCAAGACAGCTACAAAGTTAAAAAAAAAAAAAATGAAGGGCAGCAAACAGAAAGACTGGGAAAAGGAATTTAAGAGATAAAGGAATTTAAGAGATAACCAACCCCTCTTTGAAGCTTATTTCCACTTTAGACCACCAGCTAACTGCAAACTAACCTCTGAAAAGTAAGTCATTAACCACGGTTTGTCTAACTTTTTAAAGAAATCAGAGTCTAGAGCACTATAACTGCAGATAGAATAACCACTCAAAAGGCTTCAATAAAACAAATGAGGGAGGGTCTTCATTTATTTGAGAAGGTTCTAGTTTCAAGAGGATCATTAGGAAAAAAAAAATTTTTTTTCAAGGTACTAAAACTTGAGAAAGTAATTCCCTGGAAAAAGCATGTAATGTAAAACCAAACAACAAACAATAATTTTAAGAAACACTAAGTGGGAGAAGAGCATGTCAGACCAAACTTTTATGTTAAATATAAAACATATGGAATTACAAGACAATCAGCCATAAATAAGATTATGTAAATTTAACCTATTTTCAACTCACATACTTTTCAGTATTCTCTCAAATAGAAATTAATGACCCCCAAAAAGGAAATTTAACAGGTAATTATAAACATTTCTTTTGTCACATGAAAAAAAATGTAATGAACCAGGTAAAAGAACAAAATATTGTCATCTGCATAATGTGGATGTATACTGTCACTAAATAAGAGACGATCTAAAGTTTTCTTCCAAATGAAAACTTCAACTTCCATACATTACAAGGCACATGAAACCCTTATAGGAAAACCTGAAAATAAATTTCCACGCTGCGGCACAAGAACTAATTAACTTGTACACCTCTAAACACAGCAGCAGCCAAGCCTTAGGATTATCAGTTCACCTGTGGGAAGAGTGGAAGGCTAGGCAGAGGCAAGTTTTAGATAAAGGCTTCAGCTTTAGAAAAAAAGTCAAGAAACCACCCAGAAAGCGCCAATTGTGCAAAATAACATTGCAACACTGAAAAGAGCAAGAAAGCAGGAAGGCCTCCTGCCAGATTTTTAAGCCTGCTTCAACAAAAATAGTGCACCAGCTGCAAGTGGATAAATTAAATATGGGTTTATAGATCATAGTAAAAGAAGAAATGAAACATATGCATTCTGTGTTTAAAAAAACAACAACAAACAAACAGCCAGGTGCTAGTATTTATAAAATGCTCTACATTTGAATGTATTCATCAAAACTGAATTGGCTACATATAAGCCTTGATGAGAATAACTGAGAACCCAGCAAACATTTCACATCTTGGACATCTTCACAGATGTAGTGCCACAATGGATAGCAATATCAGTTAGACCCTCCAGTCCAACATAACGAACTCCCGATGCCAGCAAGTGGAAAACTCAATGGAGATGTGTTTTAATCCCTTAGAGTTTTTGCTAAGGACAGTTAAATGCTTGCCCAATCAGGAGATAAAGGAAATCTGCATAGGTACATATTGATAATCTGATCCACACATAGATGCTAGCTGCCTCCTGCTACAGCTGAAGCTTATTTACCAATGTGTAAAGAATGGGCGAAGTCCAAGGGAAAAAACTGTACTGCAACATCAATGAAAAGTCACTGAGTGTCATGAATGAGAGCAAAGGACAATGCAGTCATTAATAAAACCAACTGAGCCCTGGTGACCCAGGAGACTTCTATGCAGGGTAAGATTTATCATCACTAGGAAGTTTTAGGACTAACAACCGTTCAATAACATTAGCATCACTAAACCACTAAATAGACTGTAGCTAACAGAAAACCAGACCGCTGTAGAAGGCAAGAGATACACGATTCAAATCTTTAATTTCACTCCACTTGACTGAGATACACTGAAATGTATTTAAGCCTGAGAAAAGTTGAAAAGAATCGTGGTCATCATTTACTGAAAATTTCACTAATTACTTTAAGTAGATCCAGCTGTATCACTGCAGTACAGAAAGGAAGTTTGGAAGTCTCTGTTAAAAAGAATCACAAATACATTGTGATCTGGAATAGGACTACAAAAGAAGAAAATCCCAGACTTCCTCAGTTTCATATTCTCCTTAAAAAGGCTCACTTCTATTTATAATATGAAAAATGTGGGAGAAGCCAATTTTATACTCAAAATGTGGATTACAATTCAGTTTATCTAGAATTACATTTTAGGCACGTTTGCACACTTAATGTTGACTGCATTTAATTTCAATGTTGTGAAACCCAGTAGAGCTATTAAGCTTTATAATTCCAAATAACATTCAAAAGATTTTTGAAAGATAACTGTTGTTACTGAAGGGAAGAAAAGTTAATTCATTCAATATGTATTTCACTGAATAACATTCACCTAGATGTGGACATTATAAAACTAACCTTTCATTCCCTCTCTGACAAAGGTTTTATTTTCTTGACATCCCAACTTTTAAATGGATCTTACGAAGGTTTCGTCTAAGGGAAATTTTACTTGAGAATTTGAGCCAATTTACTTAAGGTCAACCCAGCTTCAAAACTTATCACAAAGGAATGAAGTAAAGCCTCAAAATAAATAAGTTTATTTTTTTTTTTAATTAACAGGACTTATAGAGTTGAAAATTTTTTTTTAATTTTTTTTTAACATTTATTTATTTTTGAGACAGAGAGAGACATAGCATGAACGGGGGAGGGGCAGAGAGAGAGGGAGACACAGAATCGGAAGCAGGCTCCAGGCTCTGAGCCATCAGCCCAGAGCCCGACGCGGGGCTCGAACTCGCGGACCGCGAAATCGCGACCTGAGCTGAAGTCGGACGCTTAACCGACTGAGCCACCCAGGCGCCCCAATAAATAAGTTTATTAATTCAGATTTCCAATGTTAATAACCACAGAGCAAAGAGAGCCCTCTCACACTGCTGGTGGGAGGGTGAACTATTACAACTCCTTTCAAAAGCAATGGGACAAGAAATGTATCAAGAATGGGGAAAAGGGACTCCTGGGCAGCTCAGCTGGTTGAGCTTCTGACTCTCGATTTGGGCTCAGGTCATGATGTCACAGTTTCCAGAGTTCAAGCCCCCGTGTCAGGCTCTACATACTGACCAAAAGCCTGCTTGGGATTCTCCCTCTCTTTCTGCCCCTCCCTTGCTCACGCTCTCTATGGCTCTCTCAAAATAAATCAATAAACTAAAAAAAAAAAAAAGAGGGGGGAAAAATGTTCTTAACTCATGTACCTAATAATTTGATTCCTGCCCTAAGAAAATAATCCAAAATGCAAAGCTGTATGTCCGAAAGGTGTTCACTGTGACTTTATTCTGAATAATTAAAAACTGAGATAAACTTAAATGTTTGATAGTATAGGAACATTATTAACAGCATAGGTAGAAAATATAGGTAAATTATGATATTGTATCTATACCATGAAATATGTGACCATTAAAACAATTAAAAATGCTTATCAAAAAGAAAAAGTTTAGAATTTTATACATGGTATTATGTCCACCACGTTTTTCTTTTTAAAAAATGCTCTGGCAGGGGCGCCTAGGTGGCTCAGTCGGTTAAGCATATGACTCCTGATTTCAGCTCAGGTCATGATCTCATGGTTCATTGGTTCAAGCCCCACGTTGGGCTCTGCACTGACAGCGTGGGGCCTGCTTGGGATTCTCTCTTTCTCCCTCTCTCTCTGTCCTTCCCCCGCTTGCACAAACACTCTCTCTCTCTCAAAATAAATGAATGAACTTTAAATAATAAAAAATGCTCTGATAGAAGAAAATATACCCCAAAATTACAAGTTGGATAAGGAGTTATAAATACTCTAACATCTAAAATGGTATAATGATTCACAGCTACTACTTTCATATGTATTGTATCAAATGAGGTAACACACTGCAGTCTTGCAGAGGACTGTGAAATCTCAGAGAGGGGAGAAAAACAACTACCAACAGGACTGAAACGGTAAGAAGTCACTTTGCAGAATAACTAGCAGAGTGTGATTTAAATTAGGAGCTGTGTATCCATACAGAGATCACAGCACTCTAGGCTGAAGAAAGGCATGATGGCAGGGACAAACTACCATATAAAAGTACAAAATGCCCCCAAGGTCTGAATGATCCTGGATGGCAGGAATATAAAAGGGGTAAGAGAATACAAGAGATGCTATGCAGGGGAAGGGATCCCAGTAGTGGAAGGCGGCCTTCAAATTGCCTGGGCATCTGAGGAAACTTCCTCTTAATTCAGACTGCAGATGCTAAAGAGAACAGCAGCTATACAAGTTATTTGATTTTTAATTTTCTTAGAAAACTGAGTGAAATCACGCAAAAATGGTCATGTGTCACTACCATTTATAAAGCAGCTGACTCAGAAAGCTCACTGGCTCACCCATTTTTAAAAGAGCTTTGCATAGAAACACAGTACTGATTAATGTTTAAAATCACCTTTTATGTTCAGAACATCTAAAATCCCAATTTTGAGGGCGCGTGCGTGGCTCAGGTGGGGAAGTGCCTGACTCTTGGTTTTGGATCAGGTCATGATCTCACAGTTCCTGAGTTCAAGCCCCGCGTCACGCTCTGTGCTGGAAGTGCACAGCCTGTTTGGGATTCTTTCTCTCGCCCTCTCTCTCTGCCCCACCCCTCACGTGTGCGCTCTCTCTCAAAAATAAATAAACAGACAAAAAATTTTTTTAATCCTAATTTTTATATTTTCTTCCTTTGTGGCTATATTTCAACAGGCAAGATCCAGAAATCGAACTGAAAAATGTTACTCTACTGAAGAAAGTAGAAACTAGAAATCTATACAGCCACCCCATCTATGTGAAATTCTAATAAAGGTGCTAACACTTGAACGTCCTCTGTTACAAGACGCCTATGTCGCTCCAAGGAAAGCATGGGCTTTGCAACAGCATTGGCAGCAGTGAGACCACAAATCATTCTAAAATAAAAGTAAACTTCTGTGGACTCTCACAGTAGGTTAGCAAAATTTCACTGAGCCATCATCACCAGGCAAGGCAGAAGATAATCAACAGTTTAAAGTCATCAGATGGAAAGCATCCAGTAAGCATCCGGCTCTGGAACTTACTGCCTCTGAGCCTTGTTGAGTTGCTTAGGCTATTTCTAAGTTCTAGATTCATTATCTATAAAATGCTGGTAATAATAGTACCTAACTGTAAGGTCCATAATGACAAAGACTCTCCCTGACCCCACCTCAATCAAGTTCCTTTAAGCCCTCCTCTCAAGTAGGCCTTGGCTTTGGCCCCATCTGGTCTTCAGTCTGCCTAGCTCAATTTTAGTAAGAATCCTGCTAAGCTAGTTTCCTGAGAACCCCACTACCCTTGATATTTGATCACACTCGATATGTGATTGAGTTCCTCATCCCCGAACCTTTGATGGATGAGTCTTGGCCTGCCTTTAGCAAGAATCCCCGCCCTGATGGCTCTTCATAGTAATTTTCCCTCTACTGACCCTCTTCACCCCGCTCCTTGGCTGTAAACCCCCACTTGTCCCTGTGTTCAGAATTGAACCCAATCTCTCTCCTCTATTACAACAGTCTTGAATAAACTCTTCCTCACAATTTTAATGAGTGTAAAAATAACCTTTTTCTTTAATGAGGATTAAGTGAGTTTTAGTAAGTAAAAAGTTTGAAACAGTGCCTTTAATGCACTTTTTTCTTCAGTCACAATTATCAGACAGTAAATGTAACAATAACTATATGTTTAAATATTACCATTGCTCAGCTGAAGTAAAATGATGACTATTTATTACATGACAGTTACTGTGATAAACATACAAATTCAAAGACAGAAGGATACAGGTCCTGCATCAAAGAACTCAAATTTAGAGCAGGAACAGAGAGTAAACAAATAATTCTGGCATAGTGGACTTCATACCACAGACAGCAGGCCAGGGTACAAAGGCAGCAGAGAAGAGAAACTGATGAACTGAACATGGTAGAAAGGTCACCAGTTAGCACACAGGCTTTGGAGAATAAAGATAAGTTTGCAGAACCACTGCCTAGGTTGAGTGTGAACACTTGGGAAGGAAGCCATCCCATGGACAAGGGTTTAGGATGGAGGGAGCTGGGACCAGACCATGTCCTACTAGCACTTCTTCCTGGACAGGAGAGCTACTTAAAGATTTAATAGGAATGTGTCAAGACCAGATTTACCTTTACCAATTTATTTTTTCCAATTTGCCCCTCTGAGGCAACAAAAAAGTTGCATTTGGGGAGACCCAAACAGACACACATTACATATGGCAAGAGAATGTAGTCACTGACCATAACAAGTACAAAATTAAAAAGGAAAACAATGAGCCTAGACAGTATGTAGAAATACATCAAGGAAAGATACCCAAAATTAATACATCTACATTAGGCAACCATAAGTATTTTATTTATTATATGACTACTACAGATTGTAACTATTTACTAGTGAACTAGTCTTACAACAAGAACTGAATTTACCTACCATTTGCAGATTTCTGCCCATGCTCTCTCTCTGTCCTCCCTTCTTGCCCTGGCTAACTCTTCCTGTCATTCTGAATTTGGGCCACATGTCTTCTTTGGATCCTAAAATGGGTTAAGTGAATCTCCTCTGGTTTCTTGTGCATGCTCTTAGCTTAAAACCAGATCCACTGTAAACTACTTTTTCTCAGAAAGCAGCTGACTCAGAAAGCTTACAGGATCAAGCTTACATCCTTCTTACATCTGTTACATGGTTTGGCCCATAAAAGGCATACAAACAATGTCTACTGAATGAATGAATGAAGTAAATACTGAGAATTCCACGTGATTACCCTTCCATCTTCAGTGGGCACCTGCACAGAGTGAGAACCGAAAAAGGAGTCTTTTCCCACTAAGATTCCTGCTATAGTGTAGTACTACAAAGATTTGGGAACCAATTTTTATTCTCCAAGGTAACAGATACCAAAGCAAAAACATACACACAAAACCCCATGCCCCAACGTAAGAATTTTTAACTCCAAATGATGTTTCAAGGAATTCAACAGAAATGAACTACTAGTTTCCTAAACTTCACGGTATTATATTAGTCATGTATTTTCAAGTCAGTTATCTGGAGTTCTGACAGAAATATGAAAAACACAGCCCCAACTAATGAAGCAGGTGCTTAAACATATGCCTTTTCAAGGGAAAAAAAGCTATGAATTAGAACACTGATGACTTTATTTTACTTGAATATCTTAACATACGCAAGGTGGCGGTTGTTTTTTTGTTTTTTTTTTTTTTTTTTGAATAAATCTTCTTCTAGATTATGTGCAATTCTGGAGGCAACAATAAAAATACTTAGGAGTTCTTCTTTATCTGCACACAGCATGAGTCTTTCTTAGAAACAGTCTTCATTTATTTGGCCTTAAAATCAAACAAGTTCAGTTTAACATCAGAGGCTTTCCTGTTTATTTACTCAGTACCAAAGCAGGTTATCACTGTTTTTTTTTTTAATATGAAATTTATTGTCAAATTGGTTTCCATACAACACCCAGTGCTCATCCCAACAGGTGCCCTCCTCCATGCCCATCACCCACCCTCCCCGCCCTCCCACCCCCCCCATCAACCCTCAGTTTATTCTCAGTTTCTAAGAGTCTCTTATGGTTTGGCTCCCTCCCTCTCTCTCTCTCTCTTTTTTTTTCCCTTCCCCTCCCCCATGCTGTTTTTAAGAACATTTTAAAAGCAAGGTGGCCACAGGATTCCAATTCAAGTCGTATGATATAATGAGTGGCCACTGAATAACATTCACAATCCACTGACTGTCCTTGTCTACGTATCTGAAGACTGTCCTAAAAGAAGCCATCTCAGCTGTTTTATTTTATTTTGAGAGAGAAAGCACCCATGTAGGGGAGGGCAGAGAGGGAAGGAGAAAGTGAGAGTGAGAATGAGAATGAGAGTAAGAATGAGAATGAGAGTGAGAATGAGAGAGAGAGAGAGAGAGAGAGAGAGAGAGAGAGAGAATCCCAAGCAGGCTCCTTGCTGCCAGTGTGGAGTCCAACACAGGGCTCAGTCTCCCGAACCGAACCAAAAGATGATAACCTGAGGTGAAACCAAGAGTTGGACCCTTAACCAACCAACTAAGCCACCCAGATACCCTGTTCTTTTTTTTTTTTTTTTTGAAGTTTATTTATTTTGAGAGAGTGTGCCTATGGGTGAGCAGGTGAGGGGCAGAGAGGCAGAGAGAGAGAGAGAGAGAGAGAGAGAGCACAAGAGGGAATCCCAAGTAGGCTCCACACCATCAACTCAGAGCCCAATGTGGGGCTCTACCTCAAGAACCATGAGATCATGACCGGAGACGAAACAAGAGACACTTAAAGGAATGAGCCACCCAGGAGTGCCTCTTTTTTCTTAAAAGTTAATTCATTTCCAGTTGAAAATGATGTAACAAAGGAGACCACCGTGTGAGAATCAGTCCTGTTCCCTGAAAAACTACCACTCCTACTCCAAATTCTACAAATTAGAAACATGGAAACCTAAATATATCACAGAGCATCTCCTACGGAAAAGCAAAGCAGTGCCTAAGTTGTTTAACTACTGAGGTTAAAACTCTTTAAACTTAATTAAGTAGAAGACTGGACCAGCTATGGTTAGAACTAAAATAAAGTGAATATTCTGTGAAATATACGTGAAGCATGTCCAAGTGGTGTTGAAAAATCAACCATATTAGCCATTGACAAACAAAACAACCCACACCAGATAAAGAGAACAACTTTCCCCATAAACACACTATGGGGGTCCAGGAAAACTGCAGTCTAGTCTCCGATCTGCTCACTCACTAGTTCTAGGACTCTCAGAGCATGCCCCATATGTGAAGAATCTCATCCTGATTTTATTAGCACTCTGCTTCCCTGCAGCAGTTAACCAATGAGACCATCCATCCTGAAATTTAAGGTACAGAATAGAGGGAAAGAAGACAAAAATTGAGTTCAAGGTAGCCAGGCAACAGGCAGATGGATTCAGACTTCCCAGTCAGAGAGAGCGAAACGTGTCACTGTAAACAGTAACTCTACCCTGAAAGTGGAGAGGCCAGAGAGATACGCAGGCGAGCACTTAGCACAGTTCAATTGCCTTGCCATTAACTTAGCCATCTATCCAGACTCATCACTGTGTACTAAAAATAGGACACGAGAATGCTTTTATACTATCCCAGCTGCTAAAAACATTAAGAGAACAAATTTCAAAACATGTATCAGAACTTGTACCCAAAAAGAGAAATGGTAATATATGTTTCTAGTGTGAAAAGCACAAACCAAGAAAAATGAGATGTTAATGACACCCTGCTTTTATATAGCACCTACCTGTGAAGCAGTTCAAATATTTTTGCCAATTAAAAAAAAAAATCTAATTATAGTACTTCTAACAACATCTCTGTGAAATCGATAAAATGTAAATATAATTACTTCTGTTTGGCCACTGAAGAGAAGTAGAGGCATATTTAATCACTCTGCAAATTAGATTCCTGATCTAGCTCAGTCCAATACTTGCAGCATCCAATCATCAAGTACCCTGTCACTGTTAACAATACAAAATAGAAACGTGAACCCCACAGTTACCTATGTTCAAGAACTCAACTCTAAAATTCAATAGTGAAGGCAAAATTGGCTTTAGTTGTAGAAGGAAAACACTTCGAAAATTCTATTTAAGATGTTGAATCTACTTTTGTTTTTAGGAGTAAATTGAAAAACTATTATCAACACCACTTGAGATTTAGAAATCACCGAAAAAGTAAAAATTCTATTTTCACACTAACCAACATGAACTGACAGCTTTATGCCTCATTCAAAGGAAAGGAATTCAGTTTAAAGTGCAAGGTCAACATACACAAAAAGACACACTGGCCTGGGAAATGAATAGGTTTAACAACAAAAGATGAGTCAACTAATACTTGTAGATCTCAGGTACTTGAAAGAAAATTTTATTTTGCCTCAAAAAAGGAATTCAATTGTCCCGCTGATGGCAAGGACACAAGATCACTTTTAAGCGTTTTATTTGTACTTTTTAAGAGCTATTATGGTGATGTACCTTTAAAAGCCAGTATATTATTACAACATTAAGGGGCACCTCCTTAATATACTGAATATATCTAACTCCTCTCAACGCCAACTCTTAGCGAAATAATTCTTTCTTCCCTCAATACTACTTAGATAAGGCACAGCCAAAACAGCACGGGATGACAAAACCTGAACTTGCTATGGGAATTTCCAAACAGATAAGAACTTAAGAACTTTGCAAACACACCCCAGGTTGAAAGACAAGAGAAACTTGAAGAAAATAGCCAGTGAAAATATGAGCACCTTTCTTAAAAGGTAAACTCTTCAATGCCAAGTCTATCTTCTTATAAATTCTATTCAGCCCGTGGCATCTGTGTTAATGCCAACAGGGAAAATGACTTCTCCTGTCACTATCAAAAGCAACTCACTCTAATGGAATGATATGATGTCTAGGATTTGCTTCAAAATAATCTGGAGTGGGGCCTGGAGGGATAGCTGGAACAAGATTGGCCAAGAGTTAACAGTTACGAAAGCTGGGTAATGGATACGGTTCATGGGGTTTATACTCCCCTCGCTTTTGTAGGTGTTGTAATTTTTCATAATAAAAGGTTAACTAGAGAAAGAAAAGAAAGTTAGTTTTAGAAAGTATCTCCCAATTAGCCTATTTTTATAAGCCAACAGCTCAGGAGTTACTTAACCAAGAATTCAAGAGGAATCGAACATAACTACCATGTAAAAACTTCTTTATAGTTATAAAACAATCAAAATGACCCTGTGGGTTTTCTGTTGTTCATACCAGAGTAAAAAGCTGAATTAAGAAATCACCTGTCTCTAGATTGATATTTTTCCCCTTTATATGCCATTCCAATTAAGCCTGGTTTGAAAGAATGACTGGTTTTTATTTCATCCTGACAACACTCTTCCTGAAATAATCAAAGGGAATTATGTGATACTCTAGAGAAACTACCCACAAATCCAGACTTTAAATAAAGCTTAGCAAATTTTAAACTATCCATTTTATCAGTTTCTAAGAGCTAACCTTAGATTAAACTAAATAAAGCTAATTTTTAACATATTACCTGTATTTTAATAAATACTCTCATAAATCATGCTATGCCATCTTTGGAAATTTTCATTCTTTCAGGTCCTCATAAGAACTGCAACACAAAAGAGACGAAGGCCCTGACTGTCTCCTATTCAACAGAATCAGTACACAGATGAGTGCCATCAAGATCTCTTTAGTCTCCATAAGTGATTGCAAACACTTGACAATCAAGATTAATGTCTGACCTGTGAGTTGACCTTAACCACAGACACTTTTCTTAAAGGAGATACATGTTAGATTAGATAAGCAGTCACACGGAAACTCAAAAGTTATTACTGAATCACATTTCTTCACATTCTACTACACATTATCAGCATTCTACTAACACAGAATTAATCAAAATCTTTTATTAAGACAGAGAAAATTAAATCCTAGAATGGGAAACAAAGAATATCTCGAAGGGCTCACAGTCTCTAACAGATATTACATGGGACTCTTTCTCCTCTTTAATCCGGTAGCTTTACTTAGAGGCATCTGCTTCAACAGCAAACATGCACATTATTTAAGCTGTCCTTCTGCACACACTGCTAACCTATTTGGCAGAGTGAATGTTTCTAAAATGGATAGCAACTATAAAAAGTGAAAACAGAGAAATTCATCACAACTCAAAAACTGGTCCCTGAGCTCTCTGATCAGAGTCTACATTTGGTATTTCAAAATATTTGAAAATTACATTAAGCAGCAGGAGTTTAATAGCAAGAGTTTAATAGGTTAACCATGTCATCTATATGGTAACTTTTACAGCTCTGATCACAGCTCTTTATAAATGGACACAAAAGGTACCCTTTAGTAACAGACAAGGAATTCAATCTGTGCATTACAGGAGACAAACCAGTTCTCAGATCTATACTGAGACAAGTATTTCATGCATTCACCTCAGCAGGGTGGATTTCCTGCACAGTGAAGGGCCAAATGGCTCAAGATTCAGTCACCTTTCCAGAGCTCAGAGGGAAGATGATTAATGCTTCAAAAGAACAAGGAATGGTGAACTTGTTCAATGACTTGCTTACAAAAAATCAGTTGCCAACTAAAAATGCTTCAACCTCGGATAAAGCAGGCACTCGAACACATAGGTTCACGCAGGGGTGAAGTTCTTGAATGACTCACTTTAAACTTCTCTCTAGTGTATCAGTCATAAAAAGATGATAGGACTATAATCAATTTATTATCAAGTTGACTTTCAGAACATTCAAAAGACTGCAAACTCCAAGATATAAACAAGTGATCTCTGAGCAAACACAAAATGGAAAGAAGAAAAAAAAAAAATAGGAAATGAGCTTGATTCTCCAGGAGCTGATTATCTAGTCTGATAATCACCTTGGTCCCTTATTTTTCAGACCTACACCTTTTATTTTATTCTTTAAACTTTATTTCTTTATTGTGAGAGTCGGGGAGGAGCAGAGAGAGAGAGAATGAATCCCAAGCAGGTTCCACGCTGTCAGCATGAAACCCCACATGGGGCTTAATCCCAGAACTGTGACATCATGACTTGAGGTGAAACCAAAAGTTGGACGATTAACCCACTGAGCCACCCAGGCGCTCCTGGCCTCTACCTTTCATTACTGCTTCGCCCACTGCTTGTTTTGTTTTGTTTCCTCTTCTCTCCAAAAGTCTGCGCAGGTCAACATGCTGCACTCAGGGACATGCGGCCACTCTCTCACTCAACCCTGAGACATATATGAAATTCCCTTCCTTGATAAAAACTTCAAAAAATGGTGCCAACAAAAATATCCCACAGGACCCAAAGTAACAAGAAATGTCCAGAGGAATGAAATCTACCACTTTCCTTTGAAATAAATTAACTGTAGAAACCATTATGTTGTATACCTGAAACTAGTATAATATTATGTCAATTATACATCAATCTTTAAAAATTAACTGTTAAGTGATTTTTTAAACTAAAAGATACCTGCTTTAGAAACAATAAAATGCAAAAGAATATTATATCTATCAAACAACAGGCTGCTGTGGAGAGTATGAGTAAAGATCTATCAAAAAACACAAAAAGCAAGGAAGAGTCACTAAATTAATAAAGCACAATTTCAAGGAAAAAGCTGTTATGTGATAAAAAAAAAGAAATTTTATTTTCATAAGATTCATAACCCACAATGAAAACAACAGTTGTAAAACTGCATGCTCCCAATAACATGAAAACACATAAAGCAAAAACAAAAGGCAATCTCTTTGTATTTACTGGTTAAAATGTAGAAAGTAATAAAACTTAAAATACAACTAAGACAAATTCCTAATTCACACAGTAGCCAAAAACTAAAATACATAAAACTGTCACAAGACAAGTGTCACAAAAACCAACTCATTTAAGGGAGCAGCAAGCTGGTACAGAACAGAATACCAATGCAGTGAGGAGTTAAAAAGGAAGCACAGAAGTCATAAACTAGAGGGGCGCCTGGGTGGCTCAGTCTGTTAAGCATCTGACTCTTGATTTCAGCTCAGGTAGATCTCACAGTTCATGAGTTCAAGTTCTGTGTCAGGCTCCATGTTGGGCTCCGTGCTGACAGCTTGGAGCCTGCTTGGGGTCCTCTCTCTCCCTCTCTCTCTACCCCTCCTCCACTCATGTTCTCTCTCTCTCTCTCTCTCTCTCTCTCAAAATAAATAAACCTAAAAAAAAAAAAGTCATAAAATAGAGTGTTTACAACTTAATGGGGAAAAAGAAAACACAAATACTACACATACACATACAAATCAAGGGGAATATACATTTATACAAATAACACACCTAGAACACAAATATTTACACAATAAAGCTATATACATGCTTTGGCTTGGGATTCAGGAGGCACTCATTAAAAAGGGTAAACATAAGAGGATACAATCTCATAATCTTCTTAATTATAGGATAAATACCATCTATGGTATGCAATTCGGTATGTAAAGAAAAAGTACTCTTGGGTAAGAAATGTTTAAAATCATTATGCTGTTCTCATGCTTACCCCTTCAGGTTAAAAAGTCAGGAATGACATACCAGTACATTTAGGAAGTAAATGGAATACTCTGGCAAATGTCAAATTAAAATCTTTTCTTTCTCATATATCCTTAAATTCCTATCTCCTAAGGAAATTATCTTCAAACTTCTGTTAAGCAAGAAAACTTTCTGTACACCAAACCTCATATAAACTTGAAATATAAAAGCTGAGCTGCTCTGGCTAAGTGTGGGTAGGGGCCACAGGATGGGAGCAGCGCCACAAATGGTTACACAGTACCCACCACCAGTACCATGAGCCAGGCATGGGGCTAAGGGAATTGAGAAGGGAACAAAACAGAGTCCATGCTCTTAGGGAGCTTATATTCCAGAATGAGGAGATAGCTAATAAATAAGTCAACAAATAAATATGATCATTTCACATACCAGAGAACCACTCCAAAGAAACTGAGGTAGGGTAACAAGGTAAGTGATGACCGGAGGTGGTGTCTGGGGTTTCTTCGTGAGCCTGGGTAGTCAAGGAAAGACTCTCTAAGAAGACATTGGGGTATTTTCTGGGTAGTTCTAGAGAAGGTTTGACCAATGCAAAGATCCAAAGAAAGAAAAGCTGCTGCTCAAGGAATAGAAAGAGGCCAGGTGAGCTTGTATAAAGTAAACGAGGACAGTGTAGAAAGAGGAAACTGGAGAGGCAAGAGAGGCCAGACCACAAGGATGTCTTAAAAGTGAGGTTTGGATTTGAAGTGTGGGAAGTCTTTGAAAGGTTTTAAGCAGGAGAATAACATGACCTGATTTATGCTGTAGAAACTACTGTGTGGAATAGATTCCAGCTAAACAGGAATCAAGAAAATCAGCAAGGAGGGCTTGGCAGACACTCAGGTGAGACAGTGGTGGTCAGAACTAATGTTTTAACAGTGGAAATGATGAGGGCTGGTCGGATTCAGGATATATTTGGACAGAAAGCCTACAGAACCTAAGAATGGATTAGATTCAAGGCAGGCAGGAGAGAGGGAACAAGGATAGCTATGACACTTTCCTGCTGCACACTTGGGTGGGTAATGGCACCATTTACTAAGATGAGAAGGTCTCAGGTATGCAGATTAGGGTAGGGATGGCATTAAGAATTCTGTTTTGAAGAGCCAATCTGGCTCAGTCAGTAGAGGATGCAACTATTTGATCTCAGGGTTGTAGGTTTGAGCCCCATGTTGGATGCAGAGATGACTTAAAAATAAAATCTTTAGGGGCGCCTGGGTGGGTTAGTCGGTTAAGTGTTGAATTCTTGATTTCAGCTCAGGTCATGATCTCGTGGTTTATGAGGCTGAGCCCCACATCAGCCTCTGTCCGTGCTGACAGTGCACAGCCTGCTTGGGATTCTCTCTCGCCTTCTCTCTCTGCAACCCTCCCCTGCTTTATCAAAATAAATAAACTTTAAAAAAAATCTTAAAAAAAAAAAAAGAATTCTGTTTTGACCATGTTAATTTTAAACAGCCTATTATTAGCTACCCAAGAAGATCTGCCTAGCAGGTGCCCCGCTGACCATATAAGTCTGTAGTTCTTGGGAGAAGTTGGAACTACAAATGCCCACATACTTGCCCAGCTCTTCCCTGCTCTCCTACTTCTATATTCCCATGTCAAACCCTTTAAAGCCTTCTCAGAATCCCCAGTGGTTTTCAAAGCAGTGTGAAAACAATGCTTATTGGGGCACCTGAGGGGCTCAGTCGATTAAGTGTCTGACTCTTGATTTCAGCTCAGGTCATGATCTCAAGAGTTCATGGGATCGAGCCCCATATAGGGCTCTGCAAGAAGCCTGCTTGGGATTCTCTCTCTCTCCCTCTGCCCCTCCCCTGCTTGTGCTCTCATGTACGCGTGTATTCTCTCTCTTAAAATAAACATTAAAAAAATAAAAACTTAATGCTTATCTCCAACTTTCTATCTAAATTTGCCTGTTTTCATAGTGTGATCAGAATAATTAAATATTAAGAAAACATATCACCTAACAGTTAAAATGAAAAAAAATGTAAATCACACTTGCTCACACTAGAATAAATTACATATGGTTTAAAGATTTCAGTGAAAAAACGAAACCACGAAAGTGTGCTAAGAGAAAATAAGGGTTAACATTTTATCAAACCGTGGAGAAAATTTTCTAGTTTAACATCAAGGGGAAAAAAATCCTTAAAAATGGAAAATAATGATGGACTGGGCGGGGCGGGGGAGGTAACTAAACACTTCTATAAAAGAACCATACCACAAGTTTTCAAAGCAAATAAAAAATTGGTCATAAATATCTGAAGCATTTGACATTAGGAATTAAAATCCCTAAGTAAGGAGCTCACATAAATTAATAAAAAATATTAACTCCAGAAGAAAATGTGACAAGGACAAGAGCAGAAATTCAAAAGAGAAGAAATATAAACGAGCAATTAACATATGAAAAAAAGTGCTAAGCTTCTTATCCTCAAAAGAACAGAATTAAAACAAGGAGATACTGTATTTCACCTATCAAACTGGCAAACATTAAAACGGCAATGATGTAGACTTGGAGCCCGGGCAGTAATTACTAAGCCCTTTCTGAAGACAATTTGGTAAATTATATCAGGAGCCTTAGATTTTATACGCTCTTTGACCTGCCAATTGCACTTCAGGGACTCCATCCTAAGGGTGAAGGGTTTCAGGGGCTGTTTGAAAGATTTAGGTATAAATTATGTTTATCAGATTAGGATACTCTGTACCTAAAAAGGTTGCTTCAGAATCACATCTAATGACACGAAAAGAAGGGCACCTGGGTGGCTCAGTCAGCTGGGCGTCTGACTTCAGCTCAGGTCGTGATCTTGCAGCTTGTGGGTTCGAGCCCCGCATCAGCCTCTGTGCTGACAGCTCGGAGCCTGGAGCCTGCTTCGAATTCTGTGTCTCCCTCTCTCTCTCTCTGCCCCTCCCCCGCGCGCGCGCGCTCTCTCTCTCTCTCTCTCTCTCTCTCTCTCTCAAAAAAATAAATAAACATTAAAAAAATTAATGACACGAAAAGATATTGCAGAAAAAATTTAAGTAGTAAAACCATATGGTCGGGTTAATATTTAACAATAGGTATCTTCATGGAAGATCTCTAATGATAAAATTTCAGGAAGCTAAAAGCAGTGTGTCTGTCTGTAGAGATTAAGTGTTCTTTATGGTCTTTTTTCTTTCATTATAATGAGCATATATTGTTGGATAATTAAAACTTCATTTGAGGGGACAAAATCAAAAGAGAATATGCATAAAAGATCTTGCACATAAAAGACTTACTGAATGGAAATTATAAAAAAAAATAACAGAAGACATCTTCAAGTGACAAAATTATAATGAGGAATTTTCTCTTCTCTTCTAGAATAGAAAATTTTCTGTATTTATATACTTTCCCTTGTGAACATGCATTTCATTACTTACTTTTTAAAAGGTAAAATAAACTTCTAAAAATTAAGTTATTCCCAACCCTCTTGTGCTATCTTGATTTTAACCATACCAACTATCACACAGTATTTTCAAGGATTTATGCCCATGTTTGCCTTCTCTTCCTGTTCCAAAACTAGTTTTTCTTTATTATTCTAATATCTTCAGGGAGCACAAAGGGACTTTCCTGAAACACACTGGGCTCCATCATCTCCCTCCATATTGTCACCTTAGGTGACTTCAATAACACTTTAGCCCAGTGGTTGCCAGAGTCGGGTCCCTGACCTGCTCTACTGGGATATAGAATGAGCTGGTTAGAATGCAAATTCTTGGGCCCTGCTCTGACATGGTGAATAAGAAACCAGGTGGGCACCAACCTGACTTTTTATCAAGTCTTTCAGGTGATTCTGATGCATGCGAAAGGCTAAGAACCACTATTTCAGCCTCTATGCTTTGGGCCTTTCTGAATCCAGAAACTCTCCTAAAAACAGTCCAATCATTTTTCAGATTAAATTTTTCAGAATTCCAATAGTAACAAAATTAAAACATTCAAGGGGACTGAACAGTTAAATCTCCTATCTTAACAGCTGCAAATAAAATTTTGAAAGAAGAAAAGATCCACAATGAAAGAAAAGCATACCTGTGAAGATGTCTTAAAGGGACCAATGAGTCCTAAAGACATGGTTTCAAGCCGACAGCCTCTGAGGTAAACACGACTGGCTTCAGGAACACGCTAAATGCAAGCTCATTTAATTACACGTGTCAATGGTAGGGCTGCACAATCAATTAGCCAGAATACTGAGTAATAATAATGTTCAAGCCATAGCTAGATTAATGCAACAATCAGGTGTGCCTAAAACTTCAGAAACATCTTTATCCTGAACTAATGAATGACCCCATTTGGGGCAAGATTTATTGAGATTTGACATGATAATTAATATAGTCATTTACCTGTGATGGAGGTATAAGCATGATAGAAAGAAAACAAGGTTTATTCGCGATCAGACAGAGTGACAAATTTTTGCCACATGCATTTGTTCGATGGATTGATGAATCAAGTACTGAGCTAGTGCTAGAGACCAAAAAAAAAAAGGTATGTAAGACGTCCACCCTGCCCTCCAGAAGCCTGCATTCCACTTGTATCAGCAAGGGGCCAGATAGGGATCTCCCTCTATCCTGGGGCAGGAACATTATTTTATTCATTCATTCATTCATTCATTCATTCATTTAAATGTTTATTTTTGAGAGACAGAGAGAAAGTGCAACCAGGGTAGGGGCAGAGAGAAAGGGAGACATAGAATCTGAAGCAGGCTCCATCCAGGCTCTGAGCTGTCAGCACAGAGCCCTATGCAGGGCTCAACCCCATAGACTGTGAGATCATGACCTGAGCCAAAGTCAGAGCTTAACTGATTGAGCCACCCAGGCACCCCTAGGGCAGGAACTTTAAAACATGCATTATCTTTAATACTTGTTAGAGACAAGAAAACTGGGTGGAGTTTGAGAGGTAAGTCACTTGTTCAATGCCACCCAACTCCGTACAAATCCAGGCTTTGCTCTGATCCCTCCACCCTTGTCCCAATGTGAACACCACTTTTACTCTTAAAAGGAGACATGAGTATGCATTATTTGCACCTTACATGAGATTGTGCTAATTTTACAATCAAATCAATAATAAAAATGTTATGATTTTATTTCTTTTTATAAAATACTCATCTATTTTTGAGAGAGAGCACAAGCGGAGGAGGGGCAGAGAGAGAGCGGAATAGAGGATCCGAAGCAGGCTCAGTGCTGACAACAGGGAGCCCACGGTGGGGCTCAAACTCGTGAATCCTGAGATCATGACCTGAGCTGAAGTCAGAGGCTTAACCGAATGAGCCACCCAGGTACCCCTGCACCTTACATGAGATTATGCTAATTTTACGATCAATTCAAGAATAAAAATGATGTTATGATTTTCAAAGAGGCATATGAATTAGGTAAAATCAGGTAGCATCAAGCCAAGTAAAAAAAAAATAATTTATAAATGATCTCATTTTCTTTAATATTTATTTATTTTTGAGAGAGGGGGGAGAGAGAGAGAGAGAGAGAACACGATCAGGGGAGTGGAGGGAGGGAGAGAGAAAGAGGGAGTCACAGAATCCGAAGCAGGCTCCAGGCTCTGCACTGTCAGCACAGAGCTCAATGCGGGGCTTGAACCCACAAACCACGAGATCATGACCTGAGCGGAAGTTGGACGCTTAACCAACTGAGCCACCCAGGCGTCCCTAAATGGTCCCATTTTTTGAATGGGAAAAATTATCTATAGAAGAATCAAAAAAAGGCAACACAAATATGGAACAAAATATTAATATTGGTTATACTGGGTGGTGGGATTACAGGCACTTGTCCTTCCTTTTTATAATGTAATTTATTTTTAAAATGATCATCCCACATGGAAGAAAAATTTTTTTAAACCCAGTCAAGATTCCACTAATCAGTGGTTCTCAATGGGTGTGTGCAATTCCACAATGGATATTGGAAAACCTAGTATTTTTGGTTGTCACATTCACTGGGAGGCACCACTGGCATTTAACAGGCTGCTCAGAACAGTCTCATATGAGGAATTATCCCATGTAACTTCCAAATGTCTCTGGACATTCACATAGGGGAGAAAATCCATTTATACTTATCTGAGCCTAAAACCATATTCCATCTTACAGATAACCACACAAGACTGTGCAAGGTTCTACTATACATTCAATTTGCTGGGAGTATAATTCAAGAGAACACTGTTTTGAGTTTTGCCAAAAGTTGTTCACAGTTCCAGCAAAGTCGTGTAATTAACTGTGATGCCTTTCTCCAAACTTGTAATAGGTTTATTTGTTTTAAATGAATTAATGAACAAAAAGTTTAAAAATGAGTAATTTCTCAGGTTTAATGTTATTATAATAAATATCAATAAACAGAACCTACATAAACAAAAGCTACTTGGGGCTCCTCAGTTGAATGAAGGGCTCCTAATATGAGAAAGCTTGAAAACTGGGGCTTCAGTGGAAAAAGATATGAAAAGAGGGCAAAACTGGCTGGAGAGAGACCAGGTCCAAGGTTGGTGCAGGAGTGGAGTGAGGGATCTTTGAGAACTAAGCCAGATCAATAGTCCATAATTACAAGGGGGTTAAGGAATTCAGGATGAGGTATAAGCTTCTGACTCGGGCAGCTGAGTAAAAATATGAAGCCACTCAGACTGTAATACCAGAAACATGTTATTTTGTGTAATTAAAAAAAATTGAAAAGTACAAAATAAATCCACAAACATGAATGCTTAAATGAAAATACTGGCACAAACAGCCCTTTTTCATGCAGGTATATAATAAAAGCTGAACGTACTTCTTCTCTCCCTGCTTTTGATATACACAAACCAACCAGAATGTTGGGACAGTAGTCATGAACACAACTGGATCGCGCCCCGTGGCCACCAATGACGGAAAGGAGCCGTGAGAGGGAACACCTGCTCTCCTTCCTCCCAGTGCCCGGACCCCTGCAGTCAGCATCTTTAGGATTCTGCACAGAATTATTTTTAAAGATTCAGCTTCAAAAACCTTTTAAATCAGAGGTGTTCCAAGAAGCAGCAAGGAGGGGCCACCTGCAAGCATTTCTGCTGGACTCCAGCATAGGCTCTGGCTCCCTCTACTCCGTTGGGAGGCTCCGGGCCTGCCACCTGTACAGCCGAGCTCCCCTCCGCCACCCCCCCCCCCGCCCGCCCCAAGGAGTTCAGGACAGAGTAACGGATACGGCCACAGAGCAAAGAAAATCTTTCAAGGGAAGTACAACTGGAAAGAGAAAGTACTGTAACGCCTAATTTTAAAACTAATGGAGCCTCCCCTTCACACTAACTGCGGGGAATATCCCCAGACCCCATCCCTGCTTCCTACTTCACGCCAGTATGGCTCTTGGTGCTAGAAAGGGATCTGTGGCAGTAAGACTGACAAGCGGAAGCAAAACAGGAGGTAGGAGGGCACATCCTCTACTCCTAAGGCAGGTTCTGGTTGACATTCCCCCCTTCTAGCTCAAGGCCAGAGGCCTGGCTTACTTCTCCGAGCAAAGCACCCAGCCTAGGGGCGCCTGGGTGACTCAGCTGAACGTCGTCTGACTTCAGCTCAGGTCACGATCTCGCAGTCTGTGAGTTCAAGCCCCGTGTCGGGCTCAGTGCTGACAGCTCAAAGCCTGGAGCCTGCTTCGGATTCTGTGTCTCCTTCTCTCTCTGCTCCTCCCCCACTCATGTGCTCTTTCTCTCTCTCTCTCTCTCTCTCTCTCTCTCTCTCAAAAATAAATAAACATTAAAAAAAAAAAAAAAAAAGCACCCAGCCTAGCTCCAAAGAGGATGAGCCTGGAGGGGCCCACACCAAGGCCAAGTTACCCTCTTACAGAAGTACCTTGATTATTTGAATTCCAAAGACCCCCATCGGTACCACATTTGTGCTTATTTAGTTCTGAGTTACTTTCCTAAAAGGGTATCTTTGAACACCCTCCCCATTTCAATTTTCTCATTTCTAGTTTTTAGTAAAAACCGTCAGAAAAGTTCAAATGGAATAAGTGCTTGCCTCAAAGACAGAGACTAGGAGAAAACTGTGAAAATCTATCTTGTTCCAAAGATAGAAAAGAGGAGATATCCTCTTAGAGGCCATAAGCAGAGCCAATCTCTAAGAAAAGAAACATCCAATTAAAAGTCTGGACCAGAAGCACCCTGGGCATGAGTCTGGCCCTCACAGCTCCCGTCTCTCCTCCAACTACCTCCAGCTCTTTGCTGGTGCCCTTGGCTTAGGCACCAGGCCCAGGATGCCTCCCAATTCCGCCACCACTGCCATGCAGTACAACTGACCCATGAACGGGGTTCAACCGCATGGGTCCAGTTATATGCAGATTTTTTCCCCGTACCGTATAGACTATAAATGTATTTTCTCCTCTTTGTGATTCTCCCAGTAGCATTTTCTTTCCTCTCTCTTACTTTAAGAATACAGTGTATAATACACATAGCACACAAAGTATGTGTCACTCGTCTGTTTATGTTATCAGTAAGGCTTCCAGTCAACAGTAGGCTATTTCCAGTTAAGTTTTGGGGGAGTGAAAAAGTATATCTGGATTTTTGACCGTCTAAGGGTTAGCACCCCTAACCCCCTCGTTGTTCATGAGTCAACTGTACAACAAAGAGGTTGAAGTATGAGCCCTCTGAATGGGAACTTCCTATATATACTCCCAGAGAGCTTGTATTTATACAGCACGCGTAGGCAGAGATAGCAAATGGCACAGTGGTTCACAGCACAGACTCCAGTCAGACTGCATGGGCCCTAATACCAGATCTGCCACTTTCTGGTTGTGGGATCATGGGCAAGTTAACTAACCATTATAACAGTACCTATTCTGCAGAGTTGTTGGGAGGAGAAGATGAATCATTACATGGGAAAACACAGTAAGCGTTAAGTAAACATTAGTTGTTATACTTCAAATGCATCACAGATTACAAAAGTCTGGGGGAACTGAATATGGTAAAATTAATCACCGTATCTGGCATCACTCCTATTGTAAAAGTTGTTCAAATTCACAACCATAAACTTTCTCAGTAACTGAGATCCTTATCCTAAACTAGAGACTTACAGTGTCTCAAAAAGAACACCTTGGTTCCGAATCTAATCATCTCTGAGGAATAAAGACATAAAACAACCACAAAAAATCATTTGGCTGACAATTTATTCTCCCTGTATTTCCAAAACTGCATAACACAAGCACTGCATACATAATTTTTTATTATTAGCATATAACATGTTCACTAAGACATTGGTTCTCTACATTTCTGGCTTCAGGACTCTTTTATACTCTTTAAAAATTGAGGATCCCAAAGAATTTACCTTAGAAACTTATAAGAAACAGACATATACAAGCACATAAACCATTAGCCATCAAAGAGATGATGTCCTCAAACATCATACAGCCACTAGAAAACCAGGCTGTGCACCTACAGAGAATGAGAATAAAAAGAGGAAATAACCACTATCATTATAAAAATAATCTGAACTTGCAGACTGTTTTATATTGTCTCAATGAGTCCCCAGAGGCTCCAGACCACACTCTGAGAACCTCTGCACTAAGGAAAGAATGAGTATCAAAATTCTCATGGCTTTCATCTTCTACCTTTTCTAGATCTACATAAGAAAAATTACGATACATTTCATTGAACTATATATGAACTGCAAATGATCCTATCCTAAAATTACAAAAAAATGGTTTAAGAAAATATTTTGACAAAATTGCCACTATGGTAGACTAAATGTTATGTCTAATTTCTTTCCATTTTAAAAACTGTGAACACAGGGGTGCCTGGCTGGCTCAGTGGGGACAGCATGTGACTCCTCATCTCAGGGTCATGAGTTCAAGCCCCATGTTGGGCACTGACCTTACTTAAAATAAGTAAACACATGAATGAAGAAAGAAAGAAAGAAAGAAAGAAAGAAAGAAAGAAAGAAAGAAAGAAAGAAAGAAAGAAAGAAAGAACACATATAACAAAAATTACCATTTTAACCACTATGAAATGTATAATTCAATGACATTTAATATATTCACAGCATTGTGCAACCATAACCAACAATGAATTCCAGAATATTATCATCATCCCAAAAGAAAATGAATGAGGATCTGTAAGTTTTTGTCTCAACACCTGTTTTCAATCCTTTGGGATATATACCTAGAGATAGAATTGCTACGGCCATATGATAACTCTGTATCTCTATATTTAGCTTATTAAGAAACTACAAAACTGTTCTGTTACAGCAGTGCCATTTTACATTCCTACCACTAACGTATAAGGCTTCCAGTTTCTCCCCGTTCTTGCCAACACTTGTCATTTTCCTTTTTTTTTTCTTTTATGATAGCCATCCTAATGGGTGTGAAATGGCATCTCAGTTTTGATTTCTATTTCTCTAACAACTAAAAGCGTTGTTTGCTATTTGTAGATCTTCTTTGGAGAAATGCCTATTCATGTCTTTTGCCCATTTTAAAAACTGGGTTCTTTCTGTTGTTGGATTGTTAAAAATTCTTACGTCTAATTATGTTTTACCAGTACATGAAAGCACTTTAAACCAACCACGGATCTGATCCTTCTCTCTCTACCAAGCTTAAAACCAATACCAACCTTCCACATGACAAAAAGAACAACTGAGAAATTAAAAATGGTCACAGAATCAACTGGCAAACAGACTATATAACACCTTCATTTTTGTTTTAAATTACAAATCCAGGATTGGATCACAGATGATAACAAAATAAAGATGGTGATGATAATAGTCATTTCTCATAATAAGCACTTACTATTTAGTGAAGCACTGTGCTAGATGCTTTAACATCCCACAACAACCATACAAGGTAAGAACTATAATCAACCCCATTATACAGATGAGGAAACAGAGGTATAGCAAAGTGAAATAGCTAGCTTATGGTTATGCAGTCAACAGCTGAGCAGTTTTGCTTCAAAATTTGTGCTTTTAATCCCCTGCCTGGGATTCTGTCTCCCTCTCTCTCTGCCCCTCCCCTGCTCTCTCTTTCTCTCTCAAAAATAAATAAACATTAAAAAAAAAAAAGAGAGACACACAGAGAAAGAGAGCGAGCACTCACGAGCATGGGGGAGAGGGGCAGAGAAGGAGAGAGAGAATCTTAAGCAAGCTCCACACTCAGCGCAAAGCCTGACTGGGGCTCCATCCCATGACCCTGGGGGATCATGACCTGAGCTGAAATCAAGAGTCAGATGCTCAATCGACTGAGCCACCCAGGTACCCCTAGAACTTGCCTCTTAATCAGATTTAGGGGGGCACCTGGGTGGCTCAGTCAGTTGAGTGGCTGACTCTTGATTTCGGCTCAGTTCATGATCTCACGGTGAGTAGGTTCCTCCCCTGTTCGAGTGTGTTCTCTCTCCATCTCTCTCAAAAAAAATAAAACTTAAAAACAAAAAAATCAGGTTTAGAAATGTCACAAAGAAGTAAACCCAAAACCAGATGGGTGAATGCCATTTTATCATTCCAATTTAGATCTTTTCTAACATTTTTGAATCTGACAAAAGACTATTCAGGATACTGTGACTCAACTGTCTATTTCCAAGGGTGTCTAGATCACATCTTGACAGCAATTATAAGAGGTTACAGTTACCAGCAAAGCCAGGGCCTAAAGGCCCTTCTAATTCAAATTTCCAATATAATTATATACCAGTTAGTGGTTTTGTAAACTAAACCTCAAACTTGAGAAGAAATCTAAAAGGTAACGTATTTCATAACAAAACCAATATAAGCACAATGCCAGAGTTTATAGATTTCATTTTCTGAGGAATAATTACACGCATGACCGCCTAATGAATCCAGCATTGCTATACCTGTCTAGAGTTATGGGCCCTCAGAATGTGAAAGAACTTTAGGTTGTATTTAAAAAATCCTTTACAGACAATTCCTGCTCCTTTTAGAATTAAAAGGTAGACTAAAGCCCTGAAATCATGATAAATGCTCATTTATACCAAATTTCATTTCATAATGTTGTAATACTCCTATCTACTTTTGTGGTAATTCAAGAATTTTTTATTTAAGTTCAGCTACCCAATGTGTCCTTTGGAATGTTTTCATTATGACAAATGATAGCAAATTGAGGTTGTTTTCTCATCTGTAACATAAGGGTATTTACCATCTATCTCACAGCTTTACAGAAAACCAATTTTAGACAGGACATAGGGAAAGCTTCCTGCCAAACACACGAGACATGACAGGTACTCAGTAAACATTCCTGTGTATGTGTGAAGTCATGGGTGTGAGTCAGATAATACCAGAAGCCATTCTAAAGCAAATTCTATAAAAGCTAAGAGCAACTCTGATTACTTACCTACAGGTCACTTACCTGATGAACTCAACTGCATATAACCCAAAATCTAGATGATACCAGGAGAGTCTCCTGATTAGGAAAACAGGTACCATTTGTATACTTATAAAGGAAAATTAGTTTATTCCTTGGGCCAGACCTAAGTATAATCTTACATCTGACACAGCAGAAGGCTCTGCTGGAGGCTCTCTCTATATATATCCTACCACCTATTTATTTGCTGACATGTTTCATTTAATTAGAGGTATGAAGGTTCAACATGCAATACACTAACATGAATACATTTAAGTCCACAAGAGGAATGTAAAGTGCTTTCCTCTTGGGGCATCTGGGTGGCTCAGTCGTTTAAGCATCTGACTCCTGATTTCGGCTTGGGTCATGATCTCACGGTTCATGAGACGGAACCCCATGTAGGGCTCTGTGCTGGCAATGTGAAGCCTGCTTGGGATTCTCTCTCTCTCCCTTTCTCTCTGCCCCTCCCTGGCTTGCTCTGTCAAAAAATAAACATAAAAAAAATTTTTTTTTAAGTTTTTAAAAAATAATAAAAAAATAAACTGGGCAAAAAGGTTTACATTTTTTTAGGTAGCAATTCTCAAGGTGGTTCCTGGGTCTCTGCAGTTCCCAAGACCATTTCAAAGGGTCCAAAAGGCCAAAACTATGACCATAATGGTACCCAGACATTATTTTCATTGTGTTTATACTTGCAGTGACACAAAAACAAGGCTGGGTAAACTGCTGCCACCTTAGCAGTGGCACCAAACTGTACTGGTGGTTATGCATTCCTCACTGCCACACACACGTTAAATAAAATCAGGGGGCGCCTGGGTGGCTCAGTCATTTAAACATCCAACTTTGGTTCAGGTCATGATCTCACTCACGGTTCGTGAGTTCAAGCCCCATATCGGGCTCTGCGCTGACCTGTGGAGACTGCTTGGGGTTCTCGCTCCCTCTCTCTCTGCCCCTCCCCCCAACTCGTGTTCTCTATCTCAAAAAAAAAAAAAATCAGGGGCGCCTGGGTGGCGCAGTCGGTTAAGCGTCCGACATCAGCCAGGTTACGATCTCGCGGTCTGTGAGTTCGAGCCCCGCGTCGGGCTCTGGGCTGATGGCTCGGAGCCTGGAGCCTGTTTCCGATTCTGTGTCTCCCTCTCTCTCTGCCCCTCCCCCGTTCATGCTCTGTCTCTCTCTGTCCCAAAAATAAATAAAAAACGTTGAAAAAAAAAAATCAGTTTTGCTTCAGAAGGTCCTTGATAAGTCATTAGGAATGATAACTATTAAATCTCAACCCTTGAATTAATGTGTTTATTATTTGTATGACTAAAAGGGAAGTAATCAGGGGTGCCTGGGTGGCGCAGTCGGTTAAGCGTCCGACTTCAGCCAGGTCACGATCTCGCGGTCCGTGAGTTCGAGCCCCGCGTCAGGCTCTGGGCTGATGGCTCAGAGCCTGGAGCCTGCTTCCAATTCTGTCTCCCTCTCTCTCTGCCCCTTCCCTGTTCATGCTCTGTCTCTCTCTGTCTCAAAAATAAATAAAAACATTAAGAAAAAAAATAAAATAAAAAATAAATAAAAATAAAAATAAAAAGGGAAGTAATCATAAAGCATCCCTATGGCACACAGACTACGACCGATGTCTTAAGAAAACACAGTTATGCAAATGAGTTGCAAGCTGAATTAGGCACTTTTTTCATGGAACACAATTTTTACTTAGCAAAACAACAGAAAAACTATGCTTATTCAGACTTAAGTATTTGGCAGGTGGTTTCTCAAAAATGAAATGAGCCTATTGCTTCAAGAAAAATGGATAGTAACTTGGCTAATGATAAAAGTTAAGCTTTTGAGCAAAAATTTTGAATTTGGAAAACTAGTATCTGTCATTTTGAGTTAGACTTCTTAACATTGAGAAATTTTTCCAATAAGATGGGTGGTAATACTAACAAATGGGATGTTAAAGTAGTATTATTCAATGAAACATATCAACATTTGCAAGATCTACATAAATCAGTGAATTAATATTTTCCGAATGACCAACACATGATGTTACAAAATCACAAAGGTGTAAAATGTCATCCAAACAGCAGGATGGACTATAGATGTTTTTGTAACGGAGTATGAAAAGTTCACTAACATAATTTCAGATTCCGCATTGCCACTAACCTTAAGAAACTAGCAGTGTCGAATTTTGGTATGGTATCAAAGAATAACCACAATTTTCTGAAAATGCCATCAAAAGGCTCCTGGCTTTTCCAACTACATATCTGTGTAAGGCCAGATTTCTTTCAACTACTTCAACCAAAACAACATTTCGCAACCAACTGACTGCAGGAGCAGATATGAAAAGCCAGCTGTCTTCTATTAAGCCAGACTTTAAAAGAGGTTTGCAAAAATGTAAAACGATGCTCTCTTCTCACTAAATTATTTTTTTCTTTCGTAAAACAGTTTTCATAAAAAATCTGTTATTTATGTAAGCACGTGGTGGGTTTATTACAGGTATTTTCAATACATTAATAAAATACTTTGTACATTTCTCAATTTTAATTTCTAATCTGGCAAACAGTGATACATTTAAAAACACAACCCACATAAAGCTCCGTGAGGTCCCCAATAACTAGAAGCCCCCAATAACTAGAAGCCCGACCAGTCAGTAACAGCCAAGTGGTAACATGAAAAATGATGAAATCGGGGCTAAGACAACAGCGACGGACACAGAGAGAAAGAGATGAAACCAAAAGATGTTCCAGGGGCAGAAGAACTGACAGAAAGAATGTAGCAACCAACTTCAGAATCAGAGAGAAAAGGTCCAGGCTGTCAGCTTGCATGGATACATTGCAACCATCTGTCCACCTATCTATCTGGTTTATAGACAGGTACTGAGTCTATTCCATACAGAAAGATTGAGATGCTCCACAGCCAGGTGATCAGTTCTAACAACAGCTCTCTGATTTCAACTGAGTGTCCTAAAATTCGATTCTGACTCTATCTACCTGGAATTAGTACAGATCCCACAGGTAAAGGGCTCAGTCCCGTTTCAGACACCAGCCACAAGTCTTAAGTAGCCCCTACAGTACCAGCACTTCTGCAGGAAGACTACAAATTTGGGGGTTCCCACAACCGCCACCCTCCCCCAGGTTCAGTAATTTGTTAGAACTACTCACCAATCTTAGGAAAGCACTATACCTGATGAGGGAGTGTGGAGCTAGCAAGGGCAAAATACAGACTAACAGCACTGCCCCCTCCCTCCGGGGTGGAATATGCGTGATATTCCTCAGACATCCCTGGCTCCCCAAGAACAAAGGGAAGGGGTTTAAGTGCTTGCCATGGTGATGTGGAGAAACTAAGGCAAATGAAAAATTAAATTCCCTAACTGCCTATAGCCCACTGACAAGTCCTTGACAAGGGCAGAGTGACTGCCCTCTAGGAGCTCAGCAGCCTAGATGATGACACTTTGCTAGGGGGCAAAAGAGAATCTTAGCTTAACATTATCCCAACCTCGAGGATCTGAGGATCCTGTAAGTCTACTTCCCTTATCTCAATTACCCCAAGATATATGCTGGCGCTCATACTCCACAAGCTTATGCCCCACCCCCCGATATGTATCTGAAGGGTCTCATGACTGAGGTTTTATTAAACGGTAATAAATGGTGTTTCCCTAGCAACAGCTAGCCCCTCAAGGTGCTGGAAACCTTGCTTCCAAACTACCTTAGAGACTTACTCTATCCCTGACCTGCTCCCATCCTGAGAATATATAATGAGCTACCCGTCAGGACCCCAGTGCAGCTCTTCCTGTCCATGGGTTCTGTCCCCGTGCTTTAATAAAATCACCTTTTTGCACCAAAGACGTCTTCAAGAATTCTTTCTTGGCCGTCAGCTCTGGACCACCCCACCATCACCCCAAAACTTCATCACACTTATGATTAGTTTTATTATGAAGGATACAACTCTGGGACAACTAAATGGAAGAGACTCAGGGCAAAGTATGGCAGAGGGGAGTTGAAGAGCACCCATGCCCTCTCCTCCTCCTCCGTGGAATATTGTGCCTACCCATCTACACATCTAAATGTTCACCAAACCTCACCATCCTGGCAGATTTATAAGGGGCTTTATGAGACATGACTAATTAAATCACTGCCCATGGGATTAAACTCAATTTCCAGTCCCTCTCCCTTGTTGGGGGGTAAGGGGCTAAAAGTCACTTCATTAGCATAAACTCAGGTAAAATCTAAAGAGGCTAATTTTGAATAACAAAGACACTCCCACCACTCAGGAAATTCCAAAGGTTTCCAGAGCTCTGTGTCTGGAACCAGGGAGAAAGACCAACTACACTTTTTTTTATTATACCACAGAGCATCTAACATGGTTATTGATGTTCAGTAGGTACTCAATAAATAATTGCTGTAGGCAAAGGGTTAGAACTCAGGAGGCAGAACTCCAGGTATACACAGATAACAGGATTTATTCATGGTGGCTAAAACTCCAACAGGGGCGATGACTGTACCGGAAGACAGTGGAGGGTCAAAAGAGGGTAGATGTAACAGCTCTAGAGACAGCAACATACAAGGTAAAGAGCCCTCAAAAGAGACTAAGAAGTCCTAGATGTAAGGGAGAAGAAAAACACAGAGTATAAGGCAGAGAAAGCCAAAGTAGAACAGTGTTTTTCAAGAAGAAATGGGCCAAGGGGCGCCTGGCTGGCTCAGTCTGAAGAGCACGGGACTCTTGATCTCTGGTTTGGGAGTTCAAGCCTCACACTGGATGTAGAGATTACTTAAATAAAATTAAGAAGAAAAAAAAAGACGAAGAAGAAGAAGAAATGTGTCGAAAGTCACAGAAAGGTTAAGAAACAAATGGACGGAAATCTGTGTATGGGAATCAACAATGGAGGGGCAGAGGCAGAACCCCGCTACAAGTAACAGGAGCAAAGAGACCCAGCATAAAACTACTCCTCCAAGAGACAGAGGGAGTACAGCACCAATGGGAAGAAGCGGAGCAGGAGGTGATGGAAGGGGCGGAGGAGCCAGAGGAATGCACACAAGTCAGAGAACAAGCCTAATTCAGATCAGAGCTTCTGGGTTGACACCAAGCCTTTTTTACATGCCTATGAGGCCCCGCACCGGCTGGTCTCACCTCCTCCCCCAGTGTCCTAATAGCAGCTACACTGGTCTCACCTCCTCCCCCAGTTCCCTAATAGCAGCCACGGTGGCCTTCCTCTCAAATGTGCCGTGCTCCTTCACGGTACGGGCCCTGCTCACATGCGGGTTCCTCAGCCTGGGAAGCAACTTCCTTCCCTTCCCTGATTGACTCCTGTGCATAGCTCACACCTCAAGTGCACGCCCCATCTTCCCCGGACTCTAAAACTAGATTAGGTCCTCCTGAACGCGTTCATCATGGCACATACAACAGCTGGAAATCAGCTATCTATGTGGGGTGGGTTTTTTTTCTGTATTTCTGTCTGTCCCAGTAAAATATAAATAGATTGAGGACAGGGAGCTGTCTCTACTGGGGTAGTCCAGGCTCCTACCCCAGCACCTGGCACACGACAGTCAAGCGGGATCTAGCTGTGGCAAGCAAGCATGAGAGAATGGCGCAAAGTCTCAGAGGAAACAGGAAAGAACAGCATCTAGAACCCGGGGGGAGGGAAGGAGACACCCACCTCTTCCTTCTCCCTCTTATCGCAAGAAGTAGAGAGCAAGTGTGAGTAAGACAGATTTACAAAAGCTACTTGGGAAGTGGGCGGCAGGCCCAAACAGGAGGCAGCATTACTGCTGAAAGTGAAGGTTCAGATGCCTCCCGGGAAGCTTGAGGAAAAGGGCAAATGTGGTGAGGAATGGAGAGAAAGCTGAGAAAGAATACTTTGCAGGTCGCAGCTAAGTGGAGAAGGAAGTCCACGAGTTCCTACGCTTCTCTTCAGCTGACTTTTGCCAGCACGAACACAGGAAACGGGACACAGCTGCATCAGTCTAGCAATGCAGGTCTGCAGGATAGGGATGATGCAAGGACCACTGGGCCAGGACACAGCTGAAATGCCACGCTCTGAGTTCCCAGGTGCGTACAGAAGGTCACAAAACTAAGAGGAAAGGAACTTGAGATAAAGAGAAGGAGGACCCCAGGAACTACAGTTTCTGGATGCAAGTATTGTAATCAGAGCATGCGAAATAAATCACGCTATAGCATTTTAAAAATATGAGCAACATATTTTTCAAGGTATCATAAGCTCTTGCCACCTACTGTAATCAGTCTCTTAGAACAAGAAATCTCAAAAATAGGCCCATCCCGTTCTGAAACAGGTCAAGTTGCTATCTTTCCTGAAGTCTAATAAAAAAAATTTTTAGGGGCGCCTGGGTGGCGCAGTCGGTTAAGCGTCCGACTTCAGCCAGGTCACGATCTCGCAGTCCGTGAGTTCGAGCCCCGCGTCGGGCTCTGGGCTGATGGCTCAGAGCCTGGAGCCTGTTTCCGATTCTGTGTCTCCCTCTCTCTCTGCCCCTCCCCCGTTCATGCTCTGTCTCTCTCTGTCCCAAAAATAAACGTTGAAAAAAAAATTAAAAAAAAAAAAAATTAAAAAAAAATTTTTTAAAGCAGATGGGTGAAGAAAGGATACCCCTTTCTAGCTCCAACTTTTCCATTATATATTTTTCCAGTAGTTCCAGATGAGCATAAGTTAAAAAGCCTCCAAGTATGAGCCCAGAGAGAATGCCGACACACCTTAGGCACTGAAAAACTCTGAGAAAATCTGCAATTACAGAAGTAGCCAAGGGGCACCTGAGTGACTCAGTTGGTTAAGCATCCAACTCTTTTTTTTTTTAATTTTTTTTTTTAACGTTTATTTATTTTTTGAGACAGAGAGAGGCAGAGCATGAACAGGGGAGGGGCAGAGAGAGAGGGAGACACAGAATCTGAAACAGGCTCCAGGCTCTGAGCTGTCAGCACAGAGCCCAACGCGGGGCTTGAACTCACAGACCGTGAGATCATGACCTGGGCTGAAGTCGGACGCATAACCGACCAAGCCATCCAGGCGCCCCAGCATCCAACTCTTGATTCAGACTCAAGTCATGATCTCATTCATGGTTAGTGAGATTAGTCAAGTTAGTTAGTTAGCGTCGGGTTCTGGGCTGACAGCACAGAGCCTGCTTGGGATTCTCATTCCCTCTCTCCCTCAAGAAAAATAAACAAACTTAAAAAAAAGGGGGGGGGGACTGTCATTTAAGAAAAAAAGGGGTTACCACCAGTCCCCTTCCATACGATCATCATTTATGATGAGAGGGTTGGGCATGCGTTTTCCTGCCCAACACTCTTCTTCTCCCAGTTGACCCATTTTCCCTCCTTCGGTTAATTCCAGGAGTTTAGGTACCAGTCTCAACAACTGATGGACCCAAAAGCCCAGGACAGCCAATGAGAGCTCCACATTCACTTGGCCATGAGGACTGCTTCGGGCATGTGATCAAGCCAGGCCAATCAGAACCTTTGGACTTGACAGGTGTGTGAGTCAATAGATTTTCTTTTTTTCTCAAGACAGTTTGTGCTTCTTCCACGTGCAAATAAAAAAGATCAGCAAATACAGTTATAAATAAGGAAAACTGTAGCAATGGATTTTGTCTTCCTTCTCTACTACAACCCCTTTCTTCCCTTTCTATCACTTTTCTTTTTTCCCTTCCCAGCCAACTTCTTAGAATAGTGAACTACTTAAACTTGGCACTGAGTTTTTATGACATCACCATGAGACAGAAAGCTAATCTATGATAAGCCTACTTCCAGGTAAATCAAGCTGTGATTCATTTTCCTGGTATTTAGATATTAAAGTCAAGAGTCTTGTTTCAGTGGTTTGACCAGAACACACCTGAACAGGTATCAAACTCAGCCCCTACATGAACACACAACAATACTTTCCATTGTGAATATCTCTAGTATCATTTTTTGCATGAGGCCAAAATGCTATTTGTATGTGAAGGGAAATAACACCACTGAAATTCTAGGACATTTGGAAGTCCATTCCAAATCTCTTCCTTCCTGTTGTCCCTCTGCTAAAGATCTGAACTGGTTTTTCTTGTGTGCTTTTTTTTTTTTTAATTTTTTTTAAATGTTTATTTATTTTGAGGGAGAGAGAGACACAGTGTGATCAAGGGAGGGGCAGAAGGAGAGGGAGACACAGAACCTGAACTGGGCTCCAGTCTCTGAGCTATCAGCACAGAGCCCGACGCAGGGCTCGAACTCACAAACTGAGAGATTATGCCTAACCTAGGTAGTAGCCTAACCGACTGAGCCACCCAGGTGCCCCTGAACTGAAAGAGGTGAGAAGTGGCGTCCACATTTGCAAAATGACCTTTCCAATAAAATCATGATTACCTGAATTAAATTGTGTACTTCTGTGTTTCCTGCAATCCTTAATTTCCCATGTTATTGTTACATGGTTAAAAAATAATGAAAAATTCACAACTTTCTCAGAAGAAACGCAAGAGACAAGGTAGTATTATAAAATGAATACAGTGCTGAGAATGAGAAGGATCCTTGATGACATGAACAGTAACCCACCTCATCTGGCTTAGGCTTCTGCAAAAGGAGAAAGAAGAGGGGATATTGAGAGTATAGGAGTATTTCACAGAACTCAGAAACAGGAATGCAGCCAACCCCAGAAAGCAATGAAGAAAAGGTTTAAAGCTATCAGACTCAGGCAGCGTTCTTCTCTCTTTCTGTGTCTCTCCAGATACGTGCTTTTTTCTCTCCATCTACAAACCACCATTCTCTCTCCCCAGACAACAGAATATAACTGCCTTTGACTCCCAAGTGTTTTAACCTTGTGACCATGAGCATGTGAAGCTCAAACGCCTCTCTTTTGGGGCCATTTGCAAATTTCCAAGAAAGGAACACTGGTTGGGCTAGCCTGGGTCAGGTTCCCAGACCTCGTTCAATCCTCTCCACCATCTGTGGGGACGAAGAAGTTGGTAGGAAGCGGATGTTTGGTTAAAGGACAGATAAGGGATTCGTGTTGGGTCAGACACTACAGAAACTCCCACCACAGAGTCCCAGTACTTAGTTTTTTCATCACCAAAATAAGGTGCATTTTAGACTTTTGCTAGGAGTCTAGAGTTTAAAAGAGCTTGAGAGAATTAAATTGAATTTAAGAGATTAGAACTTGGGGAGTTCACCTCAGTAATACAAGCTAAAAATAAATTACACATTCTAGAAGTAAAAATTGTCTTTTATAAATATCGGTCTATGTGAAAAATCCAAGAGAAATGAAAAATTTAAGACCCGTAAGATCTTAAAGAGCTGAGATTCTGTCTTGGTTCAAGGCTGGACATCTAGAGCAATGCCAGGACACAGGGCACATGGCCCATGTTCACCGAACAAACTCAGAACTTTCCAACTACTGTACTTTCAAATGGGTCACAGGTGTGCTCAGGTTTGGTGGATAATGCCTGCCATTAGGCCCAATTAGCAGGACTAATGTGGTACTAACCGTATATGATGTTATGTTGATAAATGTTGAGAAATATGGAATAAATGACCAAAACACCCCTGGAGCACAGAGTTCTACCAAGGTGGCTGGTTATCAAGGAAATCTGTAGAAGGGCCAATACGCATTCGATAAATGTTCACACTCACTCGTAGTAGTAGGAAAATGCAAGTTAAATAAAACTTAGATTTTTAAAAAATGGTTTTACCCAATCGTGGTGAGGGAACACAAAATAGGTCCACACTGCCAGGGGAACACACTGGAGGGTAGTAGCAGCAAGTGGCTGAGGCCTGGAATATATTCCAAAATATTAAGTGAAAAACGGGCTACACAACTGTATGTACGGAGATTGTAAAGTTGTAAGGCGACAATGACTGAAGTCAGCCCTTAGTAGGTCTGCTTTGCTTGAACCCCGGTGTGTTTATAAAAATTGTGGCCCACATAAAAATTGGGAGATTTCATATTAAAGCCGTACTTCTGGATTTCCAGCCTCTCTTGAAGAACTAGAAGGTATAGTAACAGCAACATGCATCCTCCCAGGGCCATGAATGAGTAGTCTGACAGACCCTGGGCTGCCCCATCCCTGGACCCTCTTCAGTGCCCTGATCCCTAACACGCTGTCATGCCTCCCAGACTGAGAAGCTCACACACCGAACTTCCTGAGAAATTTGAGCAGGTTGACCCCTCACAGCGTATGAATAGTCATCGCTGGATAGTGAGAAAAGGCCCACTTTTGTTTTTCTTTTTCTTTTCAAAAGTTTTCGTCAATACACATGTATTGCTTTTGGAGTGAAGAAAAAAAAAAAAAAACGTTATTTTTTAAAATACTGAATCACGACTGCAATATTACTTCATCTAATGAGACCAAAACAACTACAGATAACAGATAATGACTGTGGTTTAAAACTAATTGAACTAAGGAAGTAATGTAAGGTTACAATTACTGCAGTATTTCCCTCCCTTTGATACTAATTAAAACACCAGCTTGGGGGCGCCTGGGTGGCGCAGTCGGTTAAGTGTCCGACTTCAGCCAGGTCACGATCTCGCGGTCCGTGAGTTCGAGCCCCGCGTCAGGCTCCGGGCTGATGGCTCGGAGCCTGGAGCCTGTTTCCGATTCTGTGTCTCCCTCTCTCTCTGCCCCTCCCCCGTTCATGCTCTGTCTCTCTCTGTCCCAAAAATAAATAAACATTGAAAAAAAAAAAAAAAACACCAGCTTGGACAGACAATAGCAGCGGTTTACAAATGAGACCTTCCTCAAAGCGAAGAGCTATAGACACTCAAGCCGTAAAACACCTATTTTAAGGATTCAGTTCCCTATATTTGAAGTTTCTTTCACCAAAAAATGTAAACAGGAAATCTCTACCAGAAATCTGTATTTACGGGTGCCTGGGTGGCTCAGTTGGTTGAGTGTCTGACTTCATCTCAGGTCATGGTCATGCAGTTCATGAGTTTGAGCCCTGCATCAGGCTCTGTGCTGACAGCTCTGAGCTTGGAGCCTGCTTCAGATTCTGTGTCTCCCTCTCTCTCTCTGCCCCTCCCCTGCTTGCGCATGCGCTTGCGCTCTTGTGTGTGTGTGTGTGTGTGTGTGTGTGTGTGCGCGCGTGCGCGCGCGCGAGCTCTCTCTCTCTCAGAAATAAACGTTAAAAAAAGAAATCTGTATTTATAATACCAATTAACTTAATGCTTAAAAAGTTAAATTATTCCTGATCTTTACTTTACATTGTTTTATTTGATTTGATCAATGATGGCAGCAGTTTAACGAGAACGCTAAAAAGTTTATGCAAATCACCATGCTTCTCACCCTATCCAGAGTATCTTCACCCTAAAGAAAAACCACAAGGCTAGGTAGAATGTCAACATTCACAGATGATGGAAGGTAGAGTCAATTCAACATTTCTCTTGCTCTCCTGCAAGGCATTCCCCACATGACATCCAGAGTGATCCTTTTAATTTTTTTTTTAACATTTATTTATTTCCAAGAGACAGAGAGAGAGCATGAGTGGGGGAGGGGCAGAGAGAGAGAGAGAGAGAGAGAGAGAGAATCCGAAGCAGGCTCCAGGCTCTGAGCTGTCAGCACACAGCCCAACGCGGGGCTCGAACCCACGAACTGTGAGATCATGACCTGAGCCGAAGTCGTATGCCCAACCGACTGAGCCATCCAAGTGCCCCCAGAGTGATCCTTTTAAACAAAAGCAAAGCATGGGACTCCCCTGCTTAAAACTTACATTAGTTTCCTACTTCCACTGACTGAATAAAATCCAAACCAGCCGTCCCCTTTCTTCCTCACCTGTCTCTCCTGTGCTCACCGCACTTGGGTGACTCTGGCCTCCAGACAATCAGGTCCTCAAACACTAATCTATTCAGCATGCTGACAACCAACTGCTGAGTGCTCATGCACTGTTCTAGGTCCTGGGGATAAAGCAGAGAACACAGACAAAACTCCCTGCCTTCCTGAAGCTTACATCCTAGTAACCCCTCTAACACGTTCCGTTCCTCCTCAATTTCTGTAATCATTTAAAGAATTTTCAGACAATTATAATGACTATATTTGAAGGTATGTGAAAATACTGCCTATTATGTTTATTATCATTTTCTGACTTTAATAGTAACTATCATAAGCAAAGGAGACAGGAGAAAAAAAAGAGGGGGATCTTTACTCACAGAAACTTGATATACCAGGAATGGCACTGATTTGTCAATTTTTGAAAGTTTGTCTCATACTAGCTCTACGGCTTTTATATGTCAGTGACCAAAAGGTAATATCTCAATTGTGCCCGAATACAGCAGTGGGGTCTAAACAATTCCAGAAACTGAAAGATTACTTGTTTTCAAAATCTATTATCTTAAGTTTGCAGCAAAAATTGATTTTTAGGGGCGCCTGGGTGGCTCAGTTGGTTAAGTGGCCGACTTCGGCTCAGGTCACGATCTCGCGGTCCGTGAGTTCGAGCCCCGCATCGGGCTCTGTGCTGATGGCTCAGAGCCTGGAGCCTGTTTCAGATTCTGTGTCTCCCTCTCTCTCTGCCCCTCCCCCGTTCATGCTCTGTCTCTCTCTGTCTCAAAAATAAATAAACGTTAAAAAAAAAAAAAAATTAAAAAAAAAAAAAAGAAATTGATTTTTATAAAACACTGAATCCACAACGAACAGACTTTTATCATAGATAATGTACAGGAACGGTGTTCAGGAAGGTGTTGTGTGTTTATACAACGGCTTATGATACAAAACAGGGCCCTTGTCAGAACAATGTAACTGCTCGGGAAATTTGCCTGGGAGAAAAGTAATGAGCCCTCCACACACACACACACACACACACACACACACACACACACACAGAAAAAACAAGGGGATCCACTGGCATCTTGTTTCCTATGCTTTTATCACAAGAGCCAGCGTCCTCCTGAAGTAGGTTGGTCGGAGCATGGCACTAAAAGCCAGGTGGCTGCATTCACTTCCATGAGCTGTATCCATGTCTTGCAAATCCATGCCACCGCTCACCAGGACACTTGCAGGCCAAGGATGACCAAAACCATCACAGACAGAGAAACAAGGCAAAACACGCATTAAAGCAAGAGGATCAAAAGCACTGCCCTCCGGTATGAAGGAGAGGGCGTTTAATTTTAACCACCAAGGATTAAAAAAAAAAAACAACAAAAACTGACCAACTGCTATGACCTTGTTATTTTCACAGTGCTATTCAGCTGAATCCCAAACTCCATCACATCCCTCAGTACACACTCCTCGTAGAGTGAAATGTACCTGAGCACCGTTCCCGCACAACCTTGGTGGAACCCCACACTACACAATAGTGAGAATGGGTGTCAGTGACCAACTTAACACTGAGCCCGTGGCAGTCCTACGTCAGCACAGGCAAACTCAGGCCAAGAGACCTAAAGCCAGAGCGATTTCACCAATGCTCTCTCTGGGCCAATAAGCTAGTAAGATAAGCTGCCAATTATTAATTCTACTAGGAAAAGGTCAAAAGAGCACTGATGAATTTAAATAGTTTAACCTGTTTCAAATTCACCTTGTTAGAAGGCTACAAACCTTAGCAACAAAATGTTAATGATATTCTACCATCATGTTTATGAGGGTTTTTTGTTTTGTTTTGTTTTTTAACGATCTCCCAATGGATCCGTGACATCCCTCCACAGTGAGGCCTTCACATTCCTGAAGTGAACTTCCAACAGGCTGCTTCAAATCTCCAAACTGGCCAACATCGAAATGTTTGGACAGACACTCTGCTGTCTCCCTGATCGTACACCTGGATGCAATCATGTTTCCAAGGCAAGGCCACATTACAAGTGAACTGCTTTTTCAAATTTCACTAGTCTCCTCTGTGATTCTACTCCAGCTTTCCACGCAGGGGCACTTTAGGAAAACCACTACAGAGGAATGACTAACAAGCTGCTGAGAGGTGAATGTTAGACAGTAGACGAGGCTTGTTGGTGAGCTAATTTATACTACTGACTTCTCAATCTTGAGAGGGATTCCAATTTGTACCCCGCCTGATTCATAAACTAATACATATCAGGGAATCTCTAGGTTATTCCAGAATAGAAATCAGGAACGTAAAAAATACCCCAAGGCCTAGAAATCACGTCCAGGGAACAGGCAATCCAGCACTGTGGCTGAGAGTTTGGGCTCTGGCATCAACACATCTGGGCAGCCACTTACTGGCTCTTTAAGTTCCTTAACTACTGGTACCTTAGTTTCCAAGGCGTATTCATCTAAAAAAGGGCAGTTTTGTAAAGATTGAGTGAGTTAGATTTGCAAAGATTGAGTGAGTGTTTATAAAATGATGCAAAAGGACTTGCTAAATGTTAACTATCACTATCATGGGTGTATGAATTTTCAGACTTTCCAGATCCCACTCCTGAACAGGTTACATTAACATGCCATTCTTCTTCCTAAAAATAATAATTCACTACGTTTGTTATTGGTTAAGTCACTCTACAAAAAAGGAAGTAGGAGAAAACACAGGACTCTCATCCCCCACTACAAGAATGTAAACTGCTGGGGTACCTGCGTGGCTCAGTCGTTTAAACGTCAGACTCTTGATTTTGGCTCAGGTCATGATCTCACAGTTCGTGAGACTGAGCCCCACGTCCAGCTATGTGCTGACAGTGTAGAGCGCACTTGGGATTCTCTTTCTCTTTCTCTCTGTCTGCCCCTACCCCTGCTTCAGCTCTTTCTCAAAATACATAAATATTAAAAAAAAAAAAGAATGTAAATTGCTACAACTTTCCTAAATGGCAATATGTATCAATAAAACCTTACAAACCAGCATGTACTATACTTTGATCCTGCAACTTCGTTTCTAGAAACTTATCCAAAGGGAAAAAAATGTCTCAAGAGTATACAGAGATGTATGTAGGAGTACAATAACTATAGAGTTATTGATAACGGGGGGGGGGGGGGAAGGGGGGGAAGGAAACAAACTGATGTCTAATAAAAATTAACTGGTTAAATTATCACATATAAAATGGGATCTTATTCAGTTATTAAACTGTTATAACTGTCAATATTGACACAGAAAGATTCATGGTAAGGTGTTATGTTAAGCAAAAATCAAAACAAAAAAAAAACTAAAAAAACCAAGTTACAAAATAATCATATGTTTAGCAAGATCCTATATTTGTTACCAAAAACTGTATATAAAAAGCCACATGCACAGAAAGAGAGGGTTTGGAGGGATACTTACTGAGTTAGTGGACTTATGAGTATTTTATAGTTTTCTTTTTACTTCTCTGTATTTCAATTTTTTCTACCATAAAGATGCGATTTTTTTTTTAATCTTTATTTATTTTTGAGAGAGAGACAGCAAGCAGGGGAGGAACAGAGAGACAGGGAGACATAGAATCTGAAGCAGGCTTCAGGCTCTGAGCTCTCAGCACACAGCCAGAGGAGGGACTCAAACTCAGGTCATGAGAGATCATGACCTGAGCCAAAGTTGGATGCTTAACTGACTGAGCCATCCAGGTACCCCGATGCAATTCTTTAAAATACAAGGGCTATTAATGGATTAGCAGTTTGGTTCTGAAATGTACAATTAAGCTAAAAGTGCTGACAAGGTTTATCTTTATTTAGAACAAATATATATATATTTACATAATATGTGATGGTTTATTAGACACTTTTTTAAAAATTATAATGTTTATTTATTTTTTGAAAGAGACAGAGACAGAGTGTGAGCGGGGAAGAGGCAGAAAGAGAGGGAGACACAGAATCTGAAGCAGGCTCCAGGCTCTGAGCTGTCAGCACAGAGCCTGACGCAGGGCTCGAACTCACAAGCTGTGAGATCATGACCTGAGCCAAAGCCGGATGCTTAACCAACTGAATCACCCAGGCGCCCCTATTAAACACTTTTAATGGTTATTTTTCCAACTTAAAAATTATACATATTTAGTACCAAGAAATTAGCAAGAGACTTCTTTTTCAAGCAATGGATTTCTACTTACTACCATCAAGTGCAGTAGCACAAAAATTAAATGGATTAGCTTTTGAGTTTTATATAATTTTATATATTCCAATTCTTCTCATTATCCTAATTACCATTTATTAAGTGAACATATCTCAAGAACTTATGAAAGCACTTTGAAGTATTTAAAGTCAACCTACTATTATTATTTCCATTCAACTGAAAACACTGTAGCATTGAAAAGTTAAGGGATTAGAATAAAGTCGTAGAGGGGCGCCTGGGTGGCGCAGTCGGTTAAGCGTCCGACTTCAGCCAGGTCACGATCTCGCGGTCCGTGAGTTCGAGCCCCGCGTCGGGCTCTGGGCTGATGGCTCGGAGCCTGGAGCCTGTGTCCGATTCTGTGTCTCCCTCTCTCTCTGCCCCTCGCCCGTTCATGCTCTGTCTCTCTCTGTCCCAAAAATAAATAAACGTTGGAAAAAAAAAAAAAGAATAAAGTCGTAGACTACATACAGTCAAACCCAATTTTCTATAGAAATTTTACTCCTAGGGGCACGTACGTGGCTTAGTCGGTTGAGAGTCTGAATTTGGCTATTCATGGGTTCAAGCCCTGCATAGGACTCTGTGCTGACAGCCTGGAGCCTAGAGCCTGCTTTGGATTCTGTGCCTCCCTCTCTCTCTGCCCCTCCCCCACTCACCCTGCCTCTTTCTCTCTCAAAAATAAACATTAAAAAAATTAAAAAGAATTTTGGGGTACCCGGGTGGCTCAGTCGGTTAAGCATCCGACTTCGGCTCAGGTCATGATCTCGCGGTTTGTGAGTTCAAGCCCCGCATCGGGCTGTGTGTGGACAGCTCAGAGCCTGGAGCCTGCTTCAGATTCTGTGTCTCCCTCTCTCTGACCCTCCCCCGTTCATGCTCTGTCTCTCTCTGTCTCAAAAATATATAACATTAAAAAAAATTTTTTTTTAATTAAAAAGAATTTAAAAAGAAGTTTTACTCCTATTCAGCACCCTCAACTACATAATAGAAGCTGTTATTTATGGGGTCCTACAATGGATTCTGAAAGAAAGGAGTGAAGGTCATATCTTATTAGGATGAAAATGAAATTGGAAAACATACCAATTTTCTGTATTTTTTGTCAACCAGTTTTCACAGCATTATGTTGGGCTGATAGCGTGTCAAATGGTATTTTGAGATACTGATAACACAGTAATTTACCACCACACTGTGACTTAAATTTACATTTCGAGTCTCTAAGCAGATATTTTGATAGCAGCCTTCTTTCCAGCTTAACCACCTGGAGCGTTCTCTGCTTGGGAAAGGTTCTCTACTTCCAGTGCCAACCAAACTTACAGAAATGACTGGGCATAGTAAATGAGGCTCCTAATTTATAAAATGGTCAGTGACCACTGACCACTAAGTAATAAGACCAATTTTACAAAGAAAGATTTTATTTTTTAATGTTTATTTGTTTCCTAGGGAAAGAGAGCGCGCGCACTAGTGGGGGAGGGACGGAGAGAGAGAGGGAGACACAGAATCTGAAACAGGCTCTAAGCTCTGAACTGTAAGCACAGAGCCCTCGAACTCGTGAACTGTGAGTCCATGACCTGAGCCAAAGTCCAACGTTTAACTGACCCAGGCGCGCCTTCCAGGCACTATTCTAATGGAGATAACAATGATGACCAAGCCTCTGCTCTTCTGAAAGGTATATTATACACAGGTGCATTACGTAGCTGAAGGTCGTAGTCCGTTTTTTATTTGCAGCCAAAGATATAAAACTTCCTCTTTTAGGGGTTGCTGGGTGGCTCAGCAGGTTAAGTCAGACTCTTGATTTCAGCTCGAGTCATTATCTCAAGCCCCCGAATGGAGCACTGCACTGACAGCAGGGAGCTTGTTTGGGATTCTCTTTCTCCTTCTCTCTGTCCCTCCTCCACATGCTCCCTTTCACGCGTTCTCTCTAACTAAATAAACATTAAAAAAAAAAAAAAAAAAAACCAAAACCTTATGCTGTTACTTAAAAAAATTTGCTATCCACTTCAGGGCATGGCCTTAGGAGGTGCTCATCAAGATGGAAACATAACGCCAGCTGTTCTCCAACTTTACTATTGCGGGAGAAATTCCTGGAGAACTTGTTCAAAAAACTGATTCCAGGGCCTCACTCCAGGAGTCTGATTCTGAGGTGAGATAACAGAAAAACCTGCATTTTTAACAAGAACCTCACTTAATGCTGATCTATGCGATCTGAGATCCGGACTCTGAGAAACCCACTAGTAGTAAGTGGAGCCATTCAGAAGAGAATAGCTGTAATGGCAGCGGGATTTGAACTAACATAAACCCAACCCTCGTGTAACTAATTCTGTATAATTCACAAATCTAGCAAATTAAAAAGATGAGAAGAATGGAGGAATTTACAAACATCTCCTCGACGTCTGATGGCAGATTTGAATTTGCCTCAATCTAGGCATTTGGTGAAAAGAAGAACTTGAATTCTACCAATAGAATCAAGAATTAGGAAAAAAGAAATTTCTAGTCAAGTGCAAAAAAAAAATGCTAAGAGGGACAAACATTTCAGGAAACTAACTTGCTACCACTCATTTTATGCCCTATTTCACAATGCTTAGTATCTGAACAATCCACAGGGTTCCAAAGTACATCAAAAATTTGTTCATTTCCTCTCTTACTCAGGCAGAATAATAATAATAGAGTTTTGTGAAGGTGCCCCGTGTCTCAGCAATTTCCACAGATACATTCTTAGATAAAGAAATACCTTTTTAAAAAAGTTCTATCAGAAATGCTCCTTACTGGAGCTACTTAAAGTAGTTTTAAATAGTTTTACTGCAATCACTAGATTAGTGTGCCTCATTTCCAGTTTAGATTACTTGAAAATTCCTGGGTTCTTTACCAACCTCCTACAGAAAGAATTCTCTTCAACGTTACAAATTACGTACATTTTTGGTTATAAGCAAACACCTATCAGTGCAACATAAATATTTCAAGTAAACTAGAAAAAAAAAATGTTTAAACAAAAACAGCATTTTGGTCTCCGAGATAGGTAGAAATCCTAACCTTAAAGGGGTTGGGGGTGATTAAGCCTCTGCACCTTAAGTAATCTAAAAATAAAGGTATCCAGGACAAATACATTCCTCCCATTTTAGAGGTTAAGAGTAGCACTCCACAAACCAGCTGGCCTGCTGGGTCCTGGCCCCAGTTCCTAACCTCAGATCCTGTCCACTACATAATCCATGAGATCTCTGAGCCCGTTCTTCATCCATTCAAAGGGATTAGTAACACTGCCTCTCCGTTAACGGAATTGAGATTTTCCAGACGCATTTGTTCGTACAGTGTTTTTATTATCTATTCTTTTTATTGTACTTGCTTTTATTACTTGCACGTTTGACCACGGACACAACAAGAGTAGGATGCCAGGAGATAAGCACAAAGAAACGCATCTGCCGGAGTGCGCATATATTTAAAATTCCAGGCTGGTGCTGCCTTCAGAATATCACGGATGATGACAAAGTTCTAAAGGAAACTTTCATATTAAGAGGCTATCAAAAATCTCCGTAGCCTCCCACCCAACAGAAAAAGACGCTAATGTATTTCTCCAAAAGCAAAGCCTTCTTTGGTATGAATCACAACAAAAGATGCCCATAGGAAATGTTATCTGCGAAGTTGTTTTCTAATCCAAAGGCAAACAGAAGTAAAGGAAGGTGCAAAGCCATTCCTCGCTGGTTTCCTTTTCCTGGGAATTCTGATTACATTTCCTCGTTCAAGCAAGAGGAGACCGCAATTGTGCCTCGGGTCCACACCATAAAACCGCGTCTGTGCGTAAAGAAGGGAAGGAGAGGCGGCAGACACCGGGGACGCGCTACCACCGAAAGGAGAGCCGCTTTCTGTTAAATACCATCAGTCAGCCGAGGCAGGACGACTTAGGGCCAAACGGCATTGACCGCCCTTCACTGACAGGGATTTCGCAGGCACACGACACAGAAAAAGAGATGAGCCGGGGACTCGAGGCCCGAGGGAGAGGCGGGCGGCGCGATGCCGCTCCCCGCGAGCTCCGGATCCCCGGGAGGCTGGCGGGGAGGCGAGGCTTGGCCGGCCCGCCACGCTCAGGCGGCGGAGGGCAGCGAGGTCAGCCCTGGAAGGGCCGACCGCTCCACGCCCCCTGGGGAGGGAGGGGACCCCGTTCGGCCGGCCGGGACTGCGGATGCTCATTCAACCCGAAGCCCGTCCAGCGGCCGCCACCCCCTTGGCCCGCCGCGGCGTCCCGGCCTCCCGACGCGGGCCAGCCGGCCGCCCCGCCGCCGCCCCCGGGAGGCTGGGGAAGGACGAGGCGCAGGGGCGGCGGGTGCCGCGCCTCCCGGGCGCGCGGCAAAGGCTGAAGGGCGGCCCGAGGGACGCGCGCCGGCCCGAGGGACGGGCGCCCCGGGCGGCCATCGCGCCGACCCCTGCGCAGACCCCCGCCCCCGCCCCCGCCCCCGCTGCCTCCCAGTCCAGCCAGCCCCTCACCTCATCTCCAGGCGGGTCCGCGCTGCCGCCCCAGGGACAAATCAGTGCAGCTCACTTGCGGCGGAGAGGGACGCAGGAGCCTCAGCCCAACACACCATCCCCGCCCGCCTGCCCGCCTCTCCGTGCGTCCCGGAGCCCGCTAGGGATTCTCCCTCGCGAGCCGCCGTACTACGGAGCAACCAAGCTGCGCTCCCTCCCCTCTCCTCCGCTCTTCTCTACCTCCTTCTCTCCCTCCCTTGCTCCCTCGCTCCCACGTATCTCCTCATCTCCCTCCGTTGCCTCTCCCGCCCCCTTCCACCCCTCCATCTCCGCCCACAGATGGGTGGGAACGAACAGTCGGCCAATCGGAAGAAGGGGTCCGCACCTCCTTACCGCCCCCTACCGCTACCCCCGCCCACCGCGAGAACGGGAACCGCGGGCGGTAAAAAAAAAAAAAAAAAAAAAATGGAAGAAGACGGAATGACAGCCAAATAAACCAATCATCAAGCGCAAAGGAGGCGGGGAATAGGACTCCCTCTTCTCCCTGCCCTCTTCCCAGAAGGTGTAACCAGAGGCTTCTGGTCTGGGATTTCCCTGACCGGAGTTATGGAGGTTTTGTTCCAAGGTTTTGTTGCATCTGTCCGTTGTCGTGCGAGGCAATAGTTAGGATGCAGTCAACTAAATTAGTTACAAAAGATTTTAAAGGAGAGAACAAGGAGGCGAAAAAGAGGCGGGCCACACTCCAAGGAAGGTGGTAGGGCAAATGGTTGGAATGAGGAAGGGTGTGGTCTTTAACATAAATTTGCATAAAACGGAACCTATCCGGGAGACTACAATTTCGTCCATGTAGTTCGCCCCTGGTGTGACGCTTCTCCTTCAAGGAGAGCATTCTGGGAGGTGTAGTTCCGAGTTCGGTTGCTATAGCGTTCTCCACAGCCTACGGTTCACGACTGACGAGCGACCTGCCCAATGGGAGCAGCGCCTGGGCCAGCAGGGGCGGGCTCTCTGCAAAAGGACTCCAAGGTGGCGGGCGGTGGCGGTGGCGGTGGCGAAGTTGCAGGCGGTTGGGGCGGCTCGGAGGCAGGTGAGCCCCCGGATCCGGTTTCTGTGTCTTGGGAAGCGGGGCTTCGGGCCTTGGACGCCTTGCGGAACTGTGCAACCCTGGGCTGAATGGTGGTTCGCGTTGCACCCCAACCCTAGACCCCCTCGGGCCCAGGCCTAGCTTAGCTGAGGCGGCTGAGGGGCGGGAAAGACTTGACGCGATTTCCTGGTCTTTACAGGCTTTGATTGTAGGTTTTATCTCAGTTTGCATCTCCCTCTACCTTTATGGAAGCAAAAGTGTGGCAGTTCCCTTCCACTGAATCCCCCAGATTGAATTTTTGCCCTCTGCTTTCTTTTTGTTCCTATAATTTGAGTTTTCCTTTCGCCCATACAGTTTCTCTGCCACCACTTTTTCCTCCTTCACTTTCCTTTTTCGATGAGCAATTACCTAAAGCAAGGATATTCGCATTCATGTGATTCTACGGCCAGATATGCCCTCTTAAGACAAACAGCGAAAAACTCTGGAGCGACGTGTAAGAGTCACCTCAGTACCATGTTGACGCGCAGATGCTGACTCTATAGGTCTGGGCAGGGCCTGGGAGTCTGCATTTCTAGCAAGCTCCCCCGGGTGCTGCTAGTCCACGTCGCGAGCAGCGAGGCTATGCATCAGCTCGGCCTGATACAAATATAATGCGAGGCACTTAATTTTGACTCTTTTGGTAGCCACATTAAAAAACATGAACAGGGGCGCCTGGGTGGCGCAGTCGGTTGAGCGTCCGACTTCAGCCAGGTCACGATCTCGCGGTCCGGGAGTTCGAGCCCCGCGTCGGGCTCTGGGCTGGTGGCTCGGAGCCTGGAGCCTGTTTCCGATTCTGTGTCTCCCTCTCTCTCTGCCCCTCCCCCGTTCACGCTCTGTCTCTCTCTGTCCCAAAAATAAATAAACGTTGAAAAAAAAAAAAATTTTAAAAAAAAAAATAAAAAACATGAACAGAAACGCGTGTGATTAATTTTAACAATATGTTTCATTTAAGTCCAAAATTTATCATTTCAACACCTAATCAAATACTTTAAACGTGAAATATTATAAATTATTTTATTTAAAGTATGCTCTACCCCGAATGCGGGCTTGAACTCACAACCGCCCAGAGTCCCATGCTGTACTGACTGAGCCAGCCAGGTGCCCCAATTCTTTTTTTTTTTTTTTTTTTTTTAATATGGTCTTTGAAATCCAATGTGTATTTTACACTGACAAGGCATCTTAGTTCTGACTAGACATAGTTCAGATTTTCCTTAGCCACCTGTGACTAGTGACTGCTGTTACTGGAGAGCGCAAGTCTAGATGGTGTATGGTTGGTTGCCCACTGCAGAAATTAGAAAGTGTCATGGGGCGCCTAGATGGCTCAGTCGGTTAAGCGTCCAACTTCGGCTCAGGCCATGGGCCATAATCTCACGGTTCATGAGTTCAAGCCCTGGGTCCCAGCCGTGGGTCCGGCTCTGTGCTGACAGCTCAGAGCCTGGAGCCTGCTTCGGAGTCTGTGTCTCCCTCTCTTTCTCTCTGCCCCTCTTCTGCTCATGCTCTCTCTCTCTCTCGCTCTCTCTCTCTCTCTCTCTCTCTCAAAAGTAAACATTAAAAAAAGAATTTTTTTTTAAATCTGTTAAAGATCAAAGGGTTGCATGTGCCCAAACCCTCTGCTGCTCTGTGAGATGGGCCTCAGAACAACTTTAGAGCTTCTCTGCCCAATATGCAGAAATAGTAAAAATAGCCAACACTTTTTGCAGGGTTATTTTGTGCCAGGTGTTGTATTGAGTTCTTTGTGTGTGTTTAATCCTTACAGCAACCCTTGGAGGTAATTACTATTACCTCTATTTTGTAGGTAACGGAATCTAAGGCCCAGAAGGTTAAAATATTAGCCTGAAGTCATACAGCTAGTAAGTAGGAGAACCAGGATTCAAATTCAGGTCAGTTTTGACTTATAAATCCTGTCGGCCCTTGCAGTATATAATTTTTATTTTCCACTTTATGGCAGATGAAGTGTTCAGATTTCAAACAGAGAGGGTTCCCTCATACAAGTTCAATTTATCCGTCAGTTGCAGTGAAATATTTTGGTAGTTTTACGACTCTCCATTTTTTTTTAAGTAAGCTCTAGCTCAACACGGGGCTTGAACTTAGGACCCCAAGATCAAGAGTTGCATGCTCTACCGACTGGGCCATCTCCTATATTATAAATAGTAATGAAAGATATAACTTCCCCCCAATACTATATCCGGGCAGTAATGGCTCTTGATTCATTTGTGTGCCTCTCTGAAGAAAGAGGGTGGGAAAGCTTAGAAATTCTTAGAATGTTTCACTGTGGAATCACCGTGTTTGTTGGTTTTGTTTGTGGTTAAGTCTTTTTGTTGTTTTTATTATTCTTAAAAATGAATGTATTCTTGCTCCTGTGACTTTCACATTGAATATTTCAAAGACAACATTATGATTTTTCTAGGCCCACCAAACAGTACTACGCTGAACTGAGGAGATTTATGATTAGAAAAGCAAAAATACACATACTAAAATATGATCTTTTGCTAAATATTTATTTCTATTTTTATATGTTGTAAGAAATATACATCTTGTGAATTATTTTCTCTTTATGTTGGATTTATTAGTACATATTTAGTCAAAATTACAGTTATTTTGCTTCTGAAGCAAGAAATGGTTTCTTAAAGATCCTATGGTGGATTGGAAAATTAAAGAAGCATTTACAAACAGCAATAATGTTAGTTAAAAGGAAGATTGTTTAAATCAATTGGAGAAGGGAGGGTGTGGTAGAGGTTTAGAAAGGATCCATCCATCAATCGCTTATCTCCCTCAGTACCCACCACCTGCATTGTCCCAGTGTCACATGATTGAGCTAGCATAAAGGGGAAAAGGTCATTCATCACATCACACCATTGCCACAATCAGAAGAGGCTGTCGCTTTAATATGGTCATCATATCCCCCATTCTCTTCAACTGATGCTTGAATCTTGTTTGTGAAGCCACTGTAAATGTGTATCCAGCCTCTGTATAAATCCTTCCAGTGATAGGAACCATGCAACTTCATGAATTTTCCTGTTTTAACTTAGATATCTAAAATGTGAAAGTAGAAAGTTCTTATAACACATGTTACTAACTTGAAAAACTTTTCAGGGTTTAGCCAGGTGGGAGTCCTATGACAGCCCCTTGTGTTCCCCTCTGGTCAGTTGTATGCAGCTAGTGCAGTTGTGTGCAGCAAAACACCTGTGTGCTAATTGTTTCTGCAGTGTCCTTAGGTTATACAGATTCCCAGAGCCTGTTGTCCAAATGCAGAGAAGTCCTCTAATTATTACAACCACCCGTTTACCTCCTTCTTTAAAAACCAGAGCTGGTTTTATCTAGTTAGGACTACCATTCTGCACAACCTGAAAAGAAATGACATTTGAACAAAACCTCCAACTAGTTACTTTGATTATGCTGACCATATATATATTTTTAATTTTTTAATGTTTATTTTTGAGAGAGAGACAGAGACAGAGTATAAGTGGGTGAGGGCAGAGAGAGAACACAGAGGACACAGAATCCAAAGCATGGTTCCAGGCTCCGAGCTGTCAGCACAGAGCCTGATGCAGAGCTTGAACCCAAGAACTGTGAGATCATGACCTGAGCCAAAGTTGGGTGTTTAGCCGACTGAGCCATTCAGGCGCCCCTGATGATGCTAACCATATTTATTAACCAAATATTTGGGCATGTGGTCTGACATTTCTTTATCTGATATGTGGATATGTATGCAAATTCCCACAGAAGAGTAAGAACATTGTTAAAACTTATTTTTTTTTTTAAAGAAGGCATTTTTCTGGAGTCACTCTTTTTTTTTTTAATGTTTATTTTTGAGAGAGAGAGAGAAAGCGTGAGCGAGGAAGGGGCAGAGAGCGAGGGGGACAGGGGATCTGAAGCAGGTTCTGTGCTGACAGCAGACAACCCAATGCACGGCTCGAACTCAAAAACTGTGAGATCAAGACCTGAGCTGAAGTTGGACACTTAACCAACTGAGCCACCCAGGCGCCCCTGTTAAAACTTAATATTAAGTCACCTCTTCAATATAACTAAAGAGTTACCCATTACAATCGAGCCAGCTAGTATGATAATGCTGTGTACCAGTCCTAGCATGATGATAAATATATGGGGCCATATTTTAGAGTAGACTTCACGTTTTTTCTGTAGTTTAGCTGCTTGACAGTCAGTATATCCTTGATATTCTTAAAAAGCAGGTGGGTTAGAAATATTATAACTGAATCCTGACCCCAAGTGGCCGCCAATGTTGCAAAGTTGGTGTTAGAGACTAATAGAAATTTGAGCACATATGAGTTTGGACTTTCAGGAATTACATTTTCCATAGAGTAACAGATGGATTGGATGAGGGAAGAAATGAAGCCACTAGGCAGTGGCCCAAGGCATTGAGATGTTAGCACATCCCTTGTGGTAACACCCAACAAAACCAAAAGTAAACAGGTGAGCCGGGACGACATAAAGGAAAAGGAAACCTTATGGTCAGTAACTTAATACGGAGGAAGGAATTATGATAGAGTCCAAAATATCCTTGATGACTTAAGATTGGTACCACAAAATCTTGTTTTGGGGAAAGCTTTGGTTTTATGCCTATTGAATTTGAAGTAGATCTGAAACTCTCAGAACACTGGGTTTGAAAGTGTAGAGGTTTTATTTACAGTTATTTACAATTATTAAAGATGAGCTCCTTGAGGGTTTAGTGTTGCAGAAGAGCAAATGGAGTTCATGTTGCTGTTATAACTAAGATGAAATCATTTGAAATTTCTTCCCATTGATTTTCTAGAAATCCCTTTAAAGATCAGTATTTTTCTTTTAATTTGTTTTTTTTTTTTAATTTTTTTTTCAATGTTTATTTATTTTTGGGACAGAGAGAGACAGAGCATGAACGGGGGAGGGGCAGAGAGAGAGGGAGACACAGAATCGGAAACAGGCTCCAGGCTCTGAGCCATCAGCCCAGAGCCCGACGCGGGGCTCGAACTCACGGACCGCGAGATCGTGACCTGGCTGAAGTCGGACGCTTAACCGACTGCGCCACCCAGGCGCCCCTCTTTTTTTTTTTAAATTTTTTTTTTTTCAACGTTTATTTATTTTGGGGACAGAGAGAGACAGAGCATGAACGGGGGAGGGGCAGAGAGAGAGGGAGACACAGAATCGGAAACAGGCTCCAGGCTCCGAGCCATCAGCCCAGAGCCCGACGCGGGGCTCGAACTCACGGACCGGGAGATCGTGACCTGGCTGAAGTCGGACGCTTAACCGACTGCGCCACCCAGGCGCCCCTCTTTTAATTTGTTTTAATGTTTATTTATTTATGACAGAGAGAGAGAGCACATGAGTGAGTGAGGGGTGGGGGGGGTCGGGAGGGAGACAAAATCTGAAGCAGGCTCCAGGCTCTGAGCTCGAACTCAGAAACCATGAGATCATGACCTGAGCTGAGGTCGGACGCTTAACCAACTGCACCACCCAGGCGCCCCAAGATCATTATTTCTTAATTGCTTTTTTTGAAGTGTTATATTCAAGTGTTTCTTCTTTGCACCAAAAATTATTTAAAATAGGTATCTTATTTCAAGATTTTATTTTTTTTTTTAAATTTTTTTTTTCAACGTTTATTTATTTTTGGGACAGAGAGAGACAGAGCATGAACGGGGGAGGGGCAGAGAGAGAGGGAGACACAGAATCGGAAACAGGCTCCAGGCTCTGAGCCATCAGCCCAGAGCCCGACGCGGGGCTCGAACTCCCGGACCGCGAGATCGTGACCTGGCTGAAGTCGGACGCTTAACCGACTGCGCCACCCAGGCGCCCCCAAGATTTTATTTTTAAGTAATCTCTACACCCAGCATGGGACTCAAACTCACAGTCTTGAGATCAAGACTTAATCTTGATCTCTGACTTAATTTTTGTTTCTCCAGATTTTTTAATAGGTATTACGCGACCATTATAAAAATTTAAAGTATTAAAAACATAATTCTCAGTTTGTGGACTTATGCCAAATATGTTTAAAATTTGACATACCTTGGGGCACCTAGGTCCAATTGGTTAAACGTCCTGGTTTCCACTTGAGTCATGATCTCACAGCTCATGGGTTTGAGCCCTGCTGCGAGCTCTATGCTGACAGTGCAGAGCCTGCTTCGGATTCTCTTTCTCTCTCTCTCTCTCTCTCTCTCTCTCTCTCTCTCTCTCTGCCCTTCCCCCCACTTGCGCTCTTTCAAAATAAATAAATAAGCTTATAAAAATAAAATAAAATCTGACGTACCTGGAAAAATGTAAAATCTTTATGCTTATAGGGCATATTAGCCTATGTTTTTAAACAGATTTACTTTCATTTAAGAGTTTTCTGTAGCACTTTTTCACAAAGTTTACTGTAGAACATATTTTGAAGTTATATGACACTCATTCTTGGAAATGGCATGATAAGGATTATAGTCTTTATTTTATATTTTTATTTTATAAAATATCGATTTTATTTTCTGTGTGCACATATCTTTACATTCAGTAAACATTTAGTAGTGGACTAAGTGTTGCATTTAGTCTAGACCAGTGCCTAAGAAACTATACCACCCATTATACCATTTTCTTAGTTGAAGAACTCAGTATTCCTTCTTGTGGTCTGCAAAACAAATAAATAGCATTTCCTCAATTTTTTTCTGACCAGTTTTCTAAAAACACTTTTTTTCCTTCACTTTGTAACTTTGAGGGTCTTTTTGTTCCCACGTGGTTTTTTATTGGACCAACTAAGTCTGGAAGAACCAATTAGGATGATCTGATTAAAAATATTGGCATTGCTTTAGGGGAAACTAGGAATACAAGCAAGTAGTTATCTCCCAGGGTCTTTGAAATTGGGGTGCATGCAGTGTGAGGTCCATGTGACTTGATCTGGGAAACATGTCCTGTTTTAAGATGCAGTGGACAGGGGCGCTGGCTGGCTCAGCTGGAGGAGCATGCGACTCTTGATCTCCAGGTTATGAGTTCAAGCCCCACTTTAGGTGTAGAGGTTGCTAAAAGCAGTAAATAAACTTAAAAACAAAAACGTTAACCATGGGCAGGGGAAACAGTGGCTTCCAAAATTACAACAGGAGATGCTTTGAAATCAAAGTGTTGTTACGTAATTGTTCCGCTCCTCAAAAGGGAAATACTAGTAGCTCCCAACTGAGTAGAAGCAGTGATTTCTTTCTTTATTTAATAATAATAGATATTGATTCTCCCAAGCTATCGCTGGGAAAACCTACTAGTTAGTAAGCAAATAAAGCAAGGTTTATTTTGTTTGTCAGTACGTAACAAAATCTGGAAGCATTGGGGCGCCTGGGTGGCGCAGTCGGTTAAGCGTCCGACTTCAGCCAGGTCACGATCTCGCGGTCCGTGAGTTCGAGCCCCGCGTCAGGCTCCGGGCTGATGGCTCGGAGCCTGGAGCCTGTTTCCGATTCTGTGTCTCCCTCTCACTCTGCCCCTCCCCCGTTCATGCTCTGTCTCTCTCTGTCCCAAAAATAAATAAACATTGAAAAAAAAAAATTTAAAAAAAAAAAAAAAATCTGGAAGCATAGAACAGATGGGGTAGATTAAATGTTACTGGGAGTGATTTCAGAGAAGGAGTAGGACTTGAGTTTCATTCAGTTCGCAGAATCTGTAAAGTTCAGCACAGTCTCTGAGAACAAGCAATGCCTGGAAGCCCTGAGACAAGGGTGACCAGATGGCATGGAGTCACTGACTAGCTCAGAAAGAGTGTGTGTTAGAGAAATGGGGGAGTAAAGTAGATTAGGGACAGAGAGTATGCATTTTAGGCAGCCTTGAAAGCTAGGCAGAAAAGGTTTCTTTAACATTGTACATACACACACCTGCAACCAAAGGGTTAGAACTGAATTAACATCAGACCTTGCTCAGCCTATTTTTTCTATACCTTATTGATACATGCTACATATATAGTTTTGTGTTTTTTTTGAAGTTTATTTATTTATTTTGTGAGAGAGAGAGAGAGAGAGAGAGAGAGAGAGAGAGCAGCGGCAAGAGAGCATGCGAGCCTGGGAGGGAGACAGAAGTTTCTAAGCAGGCTCCGTGTTGTCAGCAGAGAGCCTCACTCAGGGCTGAATCCCAGGAACCGTAAAATCATGACCTGAGCCGAAATGAGGACTTGTCACTTAACCAACTGAGCTACCCAGGTGCCCCGCTACATACACAGTTTCTATGTCTTGAATGTGTATTCAGGTCTGTTAGCTCCAGCATTTGATTATCACATTCTAAAAAGCAGCAACCATTGCCAAACTACTCAGTAAAGACCCTTTCTATGGATCCATTAGATCCACTAAGACTCAACATACAGGGTTGGCTTCATGGTTTGGGACTTATGCAGTTACACTGGACTTTACTGTCAGAAGGAACCTGTGCTTGGTTTAATTCTCTGCTATCACTGTCTTGAAATTTTAATAATTTCTAGAGAAGGTTCCCTGCTCTTTCATTTTGCAATGAGCCCTGCAAATTATACAGCCAGTTCTAACAAGTACTTAATAATTATCAGTCAGTCCTGAACTAAAGGGTATAGGATCCTAGTTTTAAGTGACATATCTAAGGTTAGCAGCTCAATAGAAAAACCATTAACTGTAATGGTCAAGAGAAATGACTTTGGAGTGGGTAGTACCTGGTCTGACTCAGCCCTGGCCCAGATGGTGCTATGACACCCTAGGTATGTACCTTCACTTCTGGAAGACTCCTTTTTCTCATCCATAAATTAAATGCAATAATAGTACTTTCACCAGAAAGTATGTTCAAGAATGTTCTTAACAGGATAGTTTGTTAAAGGCCCAAACTGGAAACAATCAAATGTCTGTCTGGAGTGGAATGGAGAAATAGTAATTTATTCATACAATAGAATATAGTATAACAAGGATGATGAATGAACTACAACTATAGGAAACAACATGGATAATGCTCACAAACATAATATTGAGAGAAAAACCAGACATGAAGGAGTATGATTTCACTTCTAGAGAGTCAAAAACAGACAAAAGTAATCTGTGCTATTGAAACTTGGGATGTTGAGTATCCTTAGGGGAAGGTGGTGGCTAGAAGGGGAACAAGGGAGCTTCTGGAGTTCTAGTAATGTTATGTTTTCTTGCTGTGACATGGCCATATTCACTTTGTAAAATTCAGTAAGCTCTTCATTTAGGATCTGTGAACTTTGCTGTGTATATTTTATACTTCTATAAAATTTACATTAAGAAATAGTCTTGGGGCACTTGCATGGCTCAGTCAGTTGTGCGTCTGACTCTTGATTTTGGCTCCGATCATAATCCCAGGGTCACCGGATTGAGCCCTGTGTCAGGCTCCACCCTGAGCATAGAGCCTGCTTAGGATTCTCTCTCTCCTTCCCTCAGTCCCTCTCCCTCGCTCATAAGCACTCTCTCTCTCTAAAGTAAAATAAAATAAAATAAAGAAATAGTCTTGCCATACAATTACAGTTGGCCCCTGAACAAGACTGGGGTTAGGGGAACCAACCCTCCGAGCAGCTGAAAATCCACGTGTAAGTTTTGACTCCCAAAAACTTAACTACTAATAGCCTACTGTTGACCGAAAGCCTTACTGATAACAATCAACTTATATTTTGTATGTTATATATATATTATATTCTGTATTCTTATAATAAAGTAAGCTACAGAAAAGGAAATGTTATTAAAGTCATAAAGAAGAGAAAAAACATTTACAGGACTATATTGTAAAAAAAAAATACACATGTAAGTGGACCTGTGCAGTTAACTCATTTGAGAGTCAACTATGTTATGAAAATTAACCAGTTGTGGAATCCTTAGAGATGCTTCCATAAGTTCACAGAATATAGGTTTAAAACTTCCATTAAGTGGTTTATAAACTGATACAGAAGAATCAGGGATACGATTTTAATAAGTGTCTTCACTTCACTTTTTGCTTTTTAATGGTCCTTTTTTTTTTAAGACTTTGACAGCCCTTTAAATACCACCTTTGGTAATTAAAATAGAGCTCTGTGGCCCTTGTAAAAAATTTTTTTAACTGCGTCTAATAATTTTTACTGAATAGCAAAGTAAAATCAAGCACCTCACCTTTGTGTGAAAGGTTGAACTACATTCTTAGTAAGACATGTACCCGGAGATTGTTACATATTCTCTTATTTAATCACTTTCAGGAATTATTATCTAAATTGTTTGTTTGAAAACTACATTTATCCTTTGCCAGCATTATTTTTCTTTTTTTTTAATGTTTATTTGTTTATTTATTTTGAGAGGGAGAGAGAAAGAAAGAGGCAGAGAGAGAATCCCCAGCAGGCTGCGCTATCAGCACAGAGCCCAACACGGAGCTTGATCTCACAAACCATGAGATTGTGACCTGAGCTGACATCAAGAGTTGGATGCTTTAACCAACTGAGCCACCCTGGCACTCCAGCCAGCATTATTTTTCAATTTTTGCTTTCATTTGGTCTGGGAGATACTTCATTTCATATTTATGTATAAATATATATGGTTGTTTTTTTTTTTAGGGGACTATGAAAGGCTTATATTTTCAAAAGAGTTCTACAAATGAAGAAATAACATTTGTATTTCAAGAAAGGGTAAGAAAAATGGTTTGATTATTTCCTATATGTAATAGAATCAGTTTTAAATGACCTGTTATTATTTTAAGTGGAACTAAGTGAGATAAAATTACTTTAATGAAATTTACAAAGTGCTTTAGTCTTAGGTGAAAATGATGGTCCATATTATGGTATAAATATATTTTTTTTAAAGAGTTGCAAAGGAGTTTTTAGTTCCTCAGGGTGGTGGTATAACGTATAATTAGGAAAACAGAGTAATCTTGATAGTCTTATATGTTGCAGAATTAATCCAGCATATTCAGAATCCCACAGCAAAGTGAGTATTCAGATTGTAGCCATATTTCAGAAAATATTTCTCTCATGTTGTAAAATGAAACGGGGGGGAAAGCATTGTTTTCCACACTAATTTCTGGGGTTTGCAAATTTAATTCACTAAACTTTAAATTGTCTCTCATTTTTGACCAAGAACAGGTAGTAGAATTTTCATGTGTTGGTGATTGAAAGGTTTGTGGCAAACCAGAATCATTCCACTGTCAACTTAGGGCCCAAAACTAAGTGCTATATTTATTTCATGGTAGTAATAAGAATTTCTAGATCATGAACACAATCCAGTTTTTCTGTTATCTTTCATTAACTCCAAAATTAAAGTTAAGTCAGGAGTCTAAATCTCAAACAGCTGGGTTTCTGCCATTGAGTCAGGATGAAGCTCTCAGAGGTTTGATTGGCTCTTGGGAAGAATCATGTACAGGTTCATATAGTCATTAGTAAAATCCACATATTCATTGATATTATTGAATATCTTCATAATATCACCAAATACTATCAAATCTGAAACTTACAAAGAGACACTCCCAGAGTATCATGTCCATGTCAGATAAAACACTGATCTCTTTGATAGGTTATAGGAGGGGCTACACAAGTAGATATTCCTACCCAGCTTTTGATCTAATTTGGGGGAATATCAGGAGTTGAGGGAAGTGTTTTAATTATTGGTGCCAGGATATGGTTATTTGGCAGAAGTGATAATATATTTAATAAATAATAGGTGGATGATATTGAGTGCCTGAGTGTGAACGATTCTTTGCCGTTAAAGGTATATCTAGCTGTGGAACAGGGGGGTAATTAAATGCCTTTAAGTTTGTGCCTTGACCCCAAAATCCCATGTGGCATGCTGAAATGTCCAAGACAGATATAAATAAGGTAAGTTAAATAAGATACACAAGTGACACTAAACAACTTCATTTATAGCATTAAGAAAATTCCAAAATCAGTGAAGGCTATATGTCATGTGTATAAGGATATCCCTGTACATGCAAAGATTTGATGCTTTGAGATTATTTAGATTCAAAAAAAGTATGGTATTTGCTCTACTTTGTTACCCTAAAAATTTACTGCCTACACATATACCCATGTTGGTATCCATTCATTTTCAAAATAACTACCCTACAGCTTTTTAAACATTTTATCCCCAAATTCCCTTTCTACTTTTTGCATTCTATATTATTCGATAATTGCTTATGGCTTTTTCAATTAAATTAGCTATAAGATTTGGAGTGGGGTGTGTTTAGTTTTGTTCAATTATGTATGGCAGTTTTCACAACATAAAGGCATGTTCTCAAAAGAATATTATCATTTGGTTCTAGGAAAATCTTCCTGTTACAGAGGATAACTATGTGAAACTTCAGGTTAAAGCTTGTGCTCTGAGCCAGATAAATACAAAGGTACGATGCTTTTATTTTGACCAAAAGTCAAATGAGAGTGTCCTGGTATATTTAGTGTACAAATAAATCATGATAACTGACTTCTGAGTGCCAAGAAATTAACATCCTTAGAACACTAAAACAGGGAAGATATATAATGTGAATTTGTGTGTTTTTATATTATTATCTAACTATATTATTATTATATTATTATTATATTATATTAGTATCTAACTATATTATTATCTAACTATATTATTCTGTATTATTATCTAATAACTATATTATTATCCTACATTTTATATTATTATATGAAATATTTTATAAACTACATTGTGGAAGGCTGAGAATTTATAATTACTATAGCCTATTAATCAAGGAAGAAATTATTTTTATAAATGTACTAAAAATAAAACTAGGAATCTCATCGGTGATTTATTAACTATTCTGTAGATATTTCTAGTTAATGTCTTTAGATAGAGTTCACATTCTTCTTGTCATTTTTCTTTGTCTTTCCCTCTTGCTCATACATACATATCCCACCCTCATACCACCCCACAGTAGTCTTCCATTATTGACACAAAGTACTTGAAAAGTCTTCAAATAGTAAATAAAGTGTGGTTAAATGTGCCATGATAAAGTAGGTCCATTTACTCAGTTTTGTAAAGATTAATACTGTAGTTTTATTGGACCCTTAACTAACTGGATTATAATGCCATCATAATCTCTAGAAATCTAAAAGTTTTCTACGATTAAGTCACATTTAGGAAAATTACAGAGCAAAGTCATAGGTTTCCATTGGGCAACATGAGCATGACTTGAGAAGTGAATTAGTAAGATGCCTTGAAATCCTTTCACCAGAAGTGCTGGTACTCCTTCCAAGGTGTGCTTTTTATTTTTTTTTTAAGTTTATATATTTATTTTGAGAGCGAGAGAGAGAGAGAGAGTGCAGGTAGGGAAGGAGCAGAGAGAGAGAGTCCCAAGCAGGCTCTGTACTGTCAGCACAGCCTGACACAGGGCTCAAACCCTCAAACTGTGAGATCATGACCTGAGCCAAGATCAAGAGTTGGACTCTTAACTAACTGAGCCACCCAGGTACCCCCCAAGGTGTTCTTTTTAAAACTATGAAAAATTCATTGAAATCCCAGTCTAGGAAAATTATCTAGCAGAAAGAAATGGTCCATTAGAGTAAAATCAGTTTAATGAAATATTGTCCAACTATTAACCTTTATGGAATGGTTATGGAAACTGTGGTAATGCAAGAAAATACTTGTGGCGAGTAAAGGACACAGGAGGTAGTTGTTACGTCCATAATGAAGATGTAACATGTCCACATGAAATGACATGTCCACACAAAAGAAATACTGTAGAACATCCAGTATTTCCAGGAGAATGTCCTAGGAAAATCTTAGGAAAAGCATAAAGTTGCATACTGAACAAAAGACTTTTCTGGCAATTAGGTATATACCAGAAATCTAAAAAATTTTTAAATAAAAGAAGGGTGCCTAGGTGGCTCAGTCAATTCTTGATCTCAGCTCAGGTCTTTATCTCAGGGTCATGAGTTCAAGTGCTGCAGTGGGCTCCACGCAAAGCATGAAGCCTACTTTAAAAAAATAAAAACAAAGAAATATGCAAGAGAATTATATCAATGTATTTTTCTTGCTGTTCCTAAAATCCTATGATCTCTTTAAATCTGTCTAGCATCTCTCATATTATTATAACATTATAAGTGGCAGGAACTTAAACTACAGGTTTATGTAACTCTGCCACTTTAAAAGTCAAGTACTTAATTTGTTCAGAATCTAACAAAATACTAGCCTCTTGAAAAAGAATTTATCCTTGGGGCACCTGGGTGGCTCAGTCAGTTGAGCATCTGACTTCGGCTCAGGTCATGATCTCACAGCCCGTGAGTTCAAGCCCCGCGTCGGGCTCTGTGCTGACAGCTTGGAGCCTGGAACCTGCTTTGGATTCTGTGTCTCCCTCTCTCTCTGCCCCTAACCCACTCACATTCTGTCTCTGTCTCTCTCAAAAATAAATAAATATTAAAATAAGTAAATAAATAAAATAAAAAAGAATTTATCCTTTAAAAAAAGAAACTCAAATCTGAAATTATATGGCAGTTGCCCTTCTGTATATCCATCACTTTTCCCATCTGCCCCTTACCTAGGACTTGTGAGAAGCTCATATGATTTCTAAGGACGTGGGAACAGAGAACCTTCTGTTCTCATTGCCTACATCCCCTCTATTCAAAAAGGCCCTCTCCAAATTCCCTTCGCCCCACCCGAATGAAGTGACTGATAAAAAGTATTTAGTCAACCAAGAAGAGTTTGGGCCATAATTTTTGTTGGCAACATAAAAATGCTAAACAAAGAGTGTTAATGGTGATTTGAATAACACACATACCTAAATTCTCCATATCAACTAATTTCTCAGCAAACTCTTTGTTTTCCTACTGTAGAGAGAAACTTATTCTGTGAAGTTACTTGTTTTGTCTTAACTCCAAGAATTAAATCCTATTTGTTTTTTCTGTGGTTTGATTTTTGCTCTTGCGTTCCTCATATATGAGAAAAGGCCAGGATTTATTCTTAACAGTAAACAGTCTTTGTCATGATTTAGCTTCTAGCAGAAATGAAGATGGAGAAAGAGTTCTTTCCTGTTGGGAGAGAAATTGCTGGAATTGTGTTAGATGGTAAGTTTATAGATATAAATATCTATTTATTTTCTAAGATGAAAGAATTAAATGGTAGCTAATTGGTTTACCAGTACAGAAAATTACATATACTTCCTTAAATGTGAAATTTAATTATACAGAAATGTTTCCCTTTTTTAATTAAAAAGAAAAATGGAACTTAATTGGTGTTTTATAATTTAAGAGCTTGTTAGAGTTTAGTAAATATTTAGGGATCATGTGTTTAAATCCATGAGTAATCATATGGAATAGAATGATCAACATTGTTCTTTTTATGATATTTACAAACCATAAATTGCCTGTGTAAGTGGGCTTTGGGCCAAATTTATAATAGAAACTGTATTCACATTCAATTTGTTATGTTTGCCTAAAATTGAGCATTTAAAAGTTAAGCAGTTTGCTCATGCAAAAATGGGTTCTTGGGAGAAATAACCAGTAAGATTTTATGGTTGCCTTAAATTAAAAAAAAAATTGTTTCTAAGTTTTATTTAATAAATAATGAGTGAATAGTGGTCTTAACATGCAAGACAGTAAGCCTAAGTATTTGAGATCCTTGTTTTTAATGTTTATTTATTTTGAGAGAAAGGGAGAGTACACATGCACATGTATACACGTGCAGGCAGGAGAGAAGCAGAGAGAGAGGGAGAGAGAGAATCCCAAGCTGGCTCCACATGGTCAGCACAGAGCCTGACGCAGGACTTGATCCCACAAGCTGTGAGATCATGACCTGAGCCGAATCAAGAGTTAGATACTTAACCAACTGAGCCACCCAGATGCCCTGAGATAATTTGTTTCTAAATAGATCTATGTTTCATATTCATTGCTAATTGGTAGTTCATGATCAGTCAATATGTTTGCTCTTTCTGCATATGTGAATGAATGAATGAGTATATACTGTGGGTTCGACTATTTGAGTTTTACCTGTGATTTTAATCTATAATATATTTGACTCTTCCTCAATGTTTTCTTCAGATATAGCTAAAATACAATTTCTTCTTTCTTCTGCTCAGAAGGTAGGAAAGTAAAAGTAAAAATTTTAACAGCTAGAACATGATGAGTCATTTAATTCATTCATTTATTCATCTGACATTTAGTAAGCATTTGCTAAGCGCTTGGGATATTAAATAAGACAAAGTCCCCTGCTGTCAAAGAATTTACTATCTAGGGGAAAGACAGATACATACATATAAGCAGATTATTATGAACGCTCAGAAGAGAGATACCCTACCCTGCCAGAAGAAACAGGGAAGGCTTCTTGGGTAAGTTAACCAGACAGTAAGGAGGAGAATCATACTCAACACAGAGGATATCATGAACGAAGACAGAAGCGAGAAATCATGTGATGCATTGTAAGACTCTGTAGAGTTTGGTATTGCTAGAGCAAAAGCAAAGTTCTGGGCAGGAGTCGGAGGCAACATACTTGGCAGCAGAGAAACATTGTGTTAAAATTCTCCTTTAAAAACAGCAGAATTAAAGATAACAAAATATTTTAATGATATGAACACTGATTCCTTCCCCCCAAAATATGAAGCAGGAAGGTAGACAAGGGCTAGAGCCATAATGAGCTTCATATGTCAGATTGGGTTTTAGGGAGATTATTGTTGTGGCCATATGAAGGGTACTTTTGAGGCTGTAGGCAAGAGGACTGGTTGAGGCATAGACTAACAGGCAAGAGATGACAAAGTCCATAAACTAGACTAGACAGTGGTGGCAGAGGTATGTGTTCATGAAATACTGAGGAAATAAAGTCAGCAGGACTGAATAATTAACTGCAACAGGGAAATAAAAACAGGTTTAAGAGCCAGGAGTGATTTACCCGATTCTGGTTAAGGTATGAATTGGTGCCACTAATTGAGAAGAGAATAGGATCTGATTTGGAGGAAGATGGTAAGTTTAGATGTATGCTTGTTGAGTTCAAGGTACATAAATGACATCTGACTGGAAAGGTCTAGTAAGCAATATATGAGTTTAAACTCAAAGATAGGAAGGGCGCCTGGGTGGCACAGTCAGTAAGCATCTGACTCTTGATCTCTGCTCAGGTCACGATCTCATGGTTCATGAGTTCGAACGCCACATTGGGCTCTGCACTGATGGCGTGGAGCCTGCTTAGCATTCTGTCTCTCCCTTTCTCTGCCCCTCCCTGGTTTGTGCGCGCTCTCTCTCTCTCTCACTCTCTCTCTCTCAATAAATAAAAAATTAAAAGCAAAGAGTTCTGTGCTAGGATTGTATATATTTGACAGTTGTCCACATATCAGTTGTATTTGAAATCAGAATTGTTGAGCTCACTCAGGGAGAGAGTAGAAATGGAGAAGAGCCATAGCCACTCTTTGGGGGACAACTGAAAGGAGTGTGAAGGAAGCCAATCGAAAAAGATGAGAGTGATCCCAGGAAGATTGCACAGCAGCAGAAGGGAAAGGGAAAGGAAAGGGAAGGGAAAGGAAAGTATAGTGCATCAGAAGCCGCAAATACTGAGGGATGTTGGTGCAGGAGGGATCCAAAGAAAGAGCAAACTGTGAAAAGAGGACTTAAAAGTAGGAATATCAAACTTAGGGTATCTCGTGGAGCACCAACAGATGGTTTCTGGAACTATCTTGCTGCTGTCCAGCCACAGAGGCCACTTCCAGATTTCCAGCTTCCATCTTCCTTCCTTGAACTACCTCAGTTTCGGTGTCTGGTAACGAGGACTAATAATGCCTACCTCATGGGCTGAATGCCTACTACAAGTAGGCATTCAATGATGTTTGGGGTTTCCTCTCCTTTCTTCTTGTAACTATTTGAACAAAAATATTCTAAAGAATTGACTGAGAGGCGCCTGGGTGGCTCATTCAGTTAAGTGTCCAACTCTTGGTTTCAACTCAGGTCATGATCTCACAGTTTGTGGGTTCGAGCCCCACACTGAGCTGTGTGCTGACAGTGCAGAGCCTGCTTGGGATTCCTCTCTCTCCCTCCTTCTCTGCCCCTCCTCCATTCGTGAGCTCACACATGTGCTCTGTCTCCCTGCCCCTCTCAAATTAATAAATTAAAAAAATAATAATAAAAGAGGAGGCCAAGATTGTTGTCCTTTAAAAAAAAAACAAAAAGAAGAATTAACTGTAGAGGCTTTTTCTCTACATGTGCAGAGAAAGTGTAACTATCATTTCTGTGTAGTTCCAAGAAATCTCTTGGCACCAGTGTGAATTTATTTTTATTGTAATTCCAAATCAAAGTAATTTTATGCATGACTCTTACCAGAATCTGCCATTGTGTGTCTGAGGTTCTGCAACTAAAATAATGATAGAAGATTGGGCCAGCCACAGGAGGGGTGGAAAGCAGTATAATCCTCATAAGAGTTGTGGAGTCAATTATTTTCCTTCATCCTTAGCTAAAGAGAGAGACATCCTTCTCTGTGGTGTCAACAGCCACATGACCCAGATTTTATGGAGAATTATGTGGAGAATCCATATTTGAAGTACTCTATTCTACAGTATTTATAGACCATGAAATGCCCTAGAAGTTCTTGGCCTTTCCTCGGAGTCAGTGGCTTTTTTTTAATATAAACCCATGGATTTGTTTCAATAGCTAAGTAATTGAGTAGTATTTAATAACCTCACAATCCGAATTGTTGATTTTCTCCCCTCTTTAGTTGGAAACAAGGTATCATTCTTTCAACCAGATGATGAAGTTGTTGGTAAGTTACAATTTATAGCCCTATTTCAAGTCCAATCTATTTTACTGTCATCTCTTCTTTTTCTGAGACAGTTATTAATGTTTATTGTGTCCCCTGCTTTGTATGGAAGAATACATATATCCTGACTTTTTGGAATTTGCTTGCAGATATCCATCAATGAAGAAAATTGAGAATTCACTCTCAATAACAGAATATTTAAAACTTTCTTTTTTTTTAATTTAATTTTTTAATGTACATCCAAGTTAGTTAGCATGTAGTGCAATAATGATTTCAGGAGTAGATTCCTTACCCTCTAGTTCCATTCACATTAATACTTTCTAATATTTGACTATTGAACAATATTGTAGATGGAAAGATGACCATAGTTGTTACTGTGGTTGGTACCGTCCTTTCTTTTTTTTTTTTTTTTTCCAATATATGAAATTTATTGTCAAATTGGTTTCCCTACAACACCCAGTGCTCATCCCAAAAGGTACCCTCCTCAATACACATCACCCACCCTCCCCTCCCTCGGTACCGTCCTTTCTTGACAGGACCCCAGTCTGTGGCTAGACTGCAGACTCTGAGAAATGCAGTCACAGGTCACCTGCTTGAAGACTGCTGTCTGCCAGGCCATATGGAGGCCCTGCTCTCCATATCCAGCTTGCATTTCGCAGAGATGCTCCCTCTCTACTCTTGTAAAACCAAAATTTTACGGGAAACACTTAGTTTATTGGCTATTTTAGAAATCCAGAGTGAATACTATTTTGCAAATACATATATTTATACTATTCTATCCTAACAGTCACACAAACATATAAAATATGACTTTAATAGTAGTCTCAAAAATTAACCCTTTCTCTATGGAAAAATATTCATAGGAAGATATTCACCTAAACCGAGAAAATATTTTACTTTATGGCTTGCTTGAAGTTGTTGAAAACAGATTTGTAGAGAGGTTTTCATCAGCTTTTTCTGGTATTGCCTTTGACTCCTATGTTTCTTGGAGTATTTATTTCTGTCTTTCATATCCTGATTTGTCCAAGAAGTCAATGACAGTGTGTTACTCAAGATTCTTTTTATAAGAGACCAAAAATAAAATCAAACTAGCGTAGAGGAAATGGGATTTTACTGGAAGTGTACTGGGGTGTCTTAAAGAACCAAACCAGGGGCGCCTGGGTGGCACAGTCAGTTAAGCGTCCGACTTCAGCCAGGTCACGATCTCGCGGTCCGTGAGTTCGAGCCCCGCATCAGGCTCTGGGCTGATGGCTCAGAGCCTGGAGCCTGTTTCCGATTCTGTGTCTCCCTCTCTCTCTGCCCCTCCCCCGTTCATGCTCTGTCTCTCTCTGTCCCAAAAATAAATAAACGTTGAAAAAAAAAAAAAAAAGAACCAAACTGTGGGAAGGTAGCTATTCACCAGGGACAATTTTAATGAGGAACCAGATGCCCCCAAGACTCTGACTTGGCTCTGTACATTGGCCACTGCCTTTACCATCACTCCAAGGTGAAAGAAGAGGGAGTAAAAGATAGTACAGGTGATGAGCATGCATGACAGAAAATGAACAATCCACTTCCCTTCCATACTTCTGAGGTCTCTCCCTTCCCCACACTAGTAATGACTGGAATCCTCCTCAAAATTCCATTGAACAAAATTTAGACTAATACCAGCAACTCATTAGTAGCGAATTCATTTTGAGATTGTTTCCCTTAAGTTTCTCCTGTTAATTTCCAGGAATTCTGCCACTAGATTCTGAAGACCCCGGGCTTTGTGAAGTTGTTAGAGTGCACGAGCATTACTTGGGTACGTGCCAGTCTTTTGCAGCCCATGTGAGTCTTACGTCTTTGATGCGTGGTGTTTAGTAACATTGTGTTGTATTTGCATCTACCTTGAGTAATAAATAACTGTTGGCTGGTCACATGAACACTGCTAGCTTATATTAATATCAGTAAAATTCATATTCAGACCAAACAATATATAGACCTTTAAGTTTCACTTACACTACCATGGACAGAGATTTGAAAAGTGGTTTCTTTCTTGACTTTGAAATTATATCCCTGATCAGAATCTTTTTTTAATTGAAGTATAGTTGGCATACAATGTCATGTTAGTTTCAGGTGAAGAATTTTTTTTTTTTTAACTTCTTTTTCTTGGTTATCAATTGAACTTAAAAATGTACAAAAATCTAAGGGCTCCTGGGTGGCTCAGTCAGTAGAGCATGTGACTCTTTATCTTAGGGTTGTGAGTTCAAGCCCCATGGTGGGGGTAGAATGTAGTTTAAAAAAATTAATTTCAGGGGTGCCTGGGTGGCTCAGTCAGTTAAGCACCCGACTTCAGCTCAGGTCATGATCTCACAGTTTGTGGGTTTGAGCCCCGTGTCGGGCTCTGTGCTGACAGCTTGGAGCCTGGAGCCTGCTTTGGATTCTGTGTCTCCCTCTCTCTCTGCCCTTTCCCTGCTCATGCTCTCGCTCTCGCTCTCTCTCTCAAAAATAAATAAACATTAAAAGATTTTTTTTTTTTGATTAATTTCAAAAGGCATTTTTCTGGAAATCTGGGGCCTGTGCTTATTTATATGTGTATTAAACCTAGATAATGGAGCCAACTATGTGTCTTCCTTTGAATGATACAGCTCACTTTCAGATACCATGCCATGAAAGTCTTTGATCCATAGCTATTTTGATGCATGCAATTTGAAAATTGAGGACCATCACTAGCTTTATTACAGGTAACTGTACTATTTTTGATCCCAGAATGTCGTTGGGCCTTATTTCAGCTATCCTTTTGAGAACCTTGTAACTGTGGAATCAACTAAAACCTTTCATTTGGATTCCCAGGCTTGAGTTTTGACTAAGTTCCCTAAATTAAATTGGTATAGAAAGTTAAGTATTGAAAAAACGAACAAAATAAGGCCCATTCTTTTAGCTGTTGCTGAACACTGGAGAATTATAAAATGGACCAGAAGGAGAAAAGCAAATTGGAACATTAGTTTCCTAGCTATAAAGCTTAAACCAAGACAAGCAACCCACACAAAAGACCTTTTATTTTCCTACAAATCAGGAATATTATTGTCCAGAAATCCGTTAACATCTATAAAGAATACAATTCCAGATATTCCTTAAGAAAGAAAATACAGTAAAATGTTTCTTTGAAAGAGGAACTTTCAGAATGACCACTTACTGTGACAGCTTGTCTTTGGGCAAGACACTGGACACATTCACCAAACTAGATACCCTCTAAGCCCTGTTGCAGCTCCAACAAAAGAGGAAATAATTTCAGTACAGTCCCTGAAGATTTGCAGGAGGAAATATTCAGTGTAGCACAACTCTTTTAGTCTCTACTAATTCTTTAATGATTTTTTTAAATGAAAGTTCAGCACCCAATCACCTTCAAATAAGTCTGTTCTATCACGAAACCAAAGAATTAGGTTCCAAACAGCGTCCCCAAAATGTCTTATTAATCATTTTACAGAATATTAAAGTTAAGAAGCTGAGTAATTCTTCCAGCTCTTTTGTGCTTTCAGTTCTTAAGACATTTATGTCAAAGAATAATTTTTTCATTCCAAGTTTGGTACACATTTTCTGCATTATTTTATTAGACCTAAGATAGAATTGAAATTGTAATTCTTGGGTTTGATATGCTGTTGTTATGGTCCTTACATGGCTCTTTTATTTACATTTTCAGTTTCTATAACATAATAAACACTTGTGGATCATCACCTAACACAAAAGCAAGAACCTCAACATTAAACCACGTGTAACCATGGAATGTTAGACCCTTTGCTATCTAAGTGTAGTTTTATTACTGTTAGCATTTTTTAAAGGACTACATGTTTGATTTCTTAATGAAAATATAGGTAGCCCTAATTCTTATAATGGAAGACATTGCCCAGAAACAAAAATAAACTTCATGTATCTTGAGCATGCACTGTGCGAGTAGATGTACTTTAGAGTCAGGCATTCACATTTATTAGCTATATGGCCTCAGACAAATTAATTACCCTGAACTGCATTTTATAATCAAGAAAATTGGGAGAATAGGTATCTTTAAGAGTTTGGTAAAGAATAAAGTACCATGTGTGATACCATCTGGTGCTCTATTTTAATGCCTTGCCTGTCTGAACATTTTCAGCGTGTACGCGTAAGTACTCACTTGCCCACTAGATGGCACAGCGTGTATGTGTAGGTACTCACTTGCCCACTAGATGGCACCATTTGGTAAATGCAATGCTCACTGTCCTGTACTGTACCATCTCAACTTTTGAGGAAAAACATCTGAAAGAGCTAGTAAAGACTAGGGAAGTGTAATAAAGTTGACCTTAGGCGCCCACATTTGGGGGCACCTGGGTAGCTCAGTCGGTTGAGCGTCTCTTGATCTCGGCTCAGGTCATGATCCCAGGGTTGTGGGATCGAGCCTTATGTCAAGCTACACACTGAGCATGGAGCCTGCTTGGGATTCTCTCTCTTTCTCCCTGCACCCCTCCTCTGCCTGCGCTCTCTCACTCTCTCTCCGTAAATAAATAAATTTTTTTTAAAAAATCACATTTGGTGTACAGCATAAGAGCCTAATGATTAAATGTATTAAGGAACAGCTTAATGATCAGATCATATAGAGCTCTTTAAACTATATTAGGAGTTTGCATTTTGTTTCAAGTGTGTTGTTAAGCCATTGATGAATTTTAAACAGATCAATGTTAGCATGTTATTTATGTTTTTAAAAGATCATTCTGATACTTCTGTTTTCCAAAGCCATCATGAAAGAGATTGAGAAGAAGTTATAAAGTTGAAAATAATATTTATAACACATAAACAAGTGAATGATTCATCTAGAATATATTTTAAATTCCTATAAATTAGGGGCGCCTGGGTGTCTCGGTAGGTTAAACATCCAACTCTTGATTTCAGCCCAAGTCATGATCCCAGGGTTATGGGATCAAGCCCTGTGTCAGGCTCCACACTGAGCATGAGACCTGCTTGAGGTTTTCTCTTTCTCTCCCTCTACCCCTCACACACATGTGCTCTCTCTATAATAGATAGATAGATAGATAGATAGATAGATAGATAGATAGATAGATAGATATTAGATAAATTCCTATAAATCAATAAGAAAAGACAAAAATAACAGAAAAATTGATAAAACACTTGAACAATTACTTCACCAAAGGAATTCCAGATGGCCAAGAAACACAGAAAGGTGCTCAGCGTTAGCAGTAGTGAGGGAAAAGCAAGTTGAAGTCACATTAAGAAACCATTACACAGCCACATGATCGGTAAGAATGTATACTAATACGAGGGGTTGATAGAGACGTTCACAGTAATAGGAGTTCTGTTTACACAGCTATGGGAAAATAAATTCATACAGCCACTTCGCCAGTATGCAGTAAAGTTGAAGGCAGTATACCTGTAACCTGGGATTTCCGTTCCCAAGTAATAGCCTAGAGAAAACCCATGCAACAGCATAACACCATCTTTTATATGAGAGCATGCTTAGCAGCATTGTTTATAACTGCCAACATCTGAGAACGACACAAATGCCCCCAAACTGGAAAGTGGGTCACCAAATGAACGTGTTTTCATGTAGTGGAATGCCATAAAACACCGTAAGAATGAAAGCACTGCAGCCACGTTTACACAAAGGGGCATGTCTTAAAAACAATGCTGAGAGGAAAAGCAAGATAGAAAAGAATGCATATGCTATGATTCCGTTTAGATAAAGTTCAGAAACAGGCAAAACTAAATGACAATGTTTAGGAATGCATACTTGGGTCATAAACTAGGAAGGTGAATAAGAAATTAAGTTAGAATGGTGGCAGCCTCTGGCCAGAGAGACCAGGCTAAGGCTGTTGGGGTGTGGGCTGTTAGGGTGGTGATTACTTGTATATTTGCTCTGTATTTATTCATCCATCTGTACTTATGTTTCATGTACTTTATTGCATATGGTTTTTTTAATGTGTAATTCTTTTTTTTTTTCATGTTTATTTATTTTGAGAGAGAGAGAGAGGGCATACCTGAGCAGGGGAGGGACAGAGAGAAGGAGAGAGAGAGAATCCCAAGCATGCTCCGTGCTATCAGTGCAGAGCCTGACACGGGGCTCAAACTCACGAACCATGAGATCATGACCTGAGCCTAAATCAAGAGTCAGATGCTTAACCGGACTGAGCCACCCAGGCACCCCTGCATGGGTTTTATTTCAGAATATAATGTTTAAAAAATGCACACACATACAAGCTCCTATGCTGAGGGTGCACTATGTATGGGTGAGAATGGAACTAGAGAAACCGAAATGTAGGTAAGGATAATAGGAGTAGAGGCTTGGGCCAGCACCAGGGTGGGAGCCAGAGATGGAGAGAAACAGAGATCCAGAGATCCAGGAGGCAGAATTAATGGGACTTGCAAACTGATTGTTTACTCTTGTTCTTTCTGACAGTTCACAAGCCAGAAAAAGTTACATGGACAGAAGCCGCTGGAACCATTCGGGATGGAGTGCGAGCCTATACAGCTCTGCATTATCTTTCTCATCTCTCTTCTGGAAAATCAGTGCTGATAATGGATGGAGCAAGTGTAGGTGCTAATAGTTCTGTTAAGAAACAGATCAAAATTGGGGCACCTGGGTGGCTCAGTCGGTTGAGCGTCTGACTCTCGGTTTCAGCTCAGGTCATGATCTCATATTTTGTGAGTTCGAGCCCCACATCAGGCCCTAAGCTGACAGCATGGAGCCTGCTTGGGTTTCTCTCTCCCTCTTTTTCTGCCCCTCCCCCACTTGTGCTGTCTCTGTCTCCCTCAAAATAAGTAAATAAAAAAAAAAGATCAAAATCCAGCAAACTTAGGAAACAGGCCATCCACTTGCTGATATAATTCTTTGCCAACTGCTTATTCATTGATTTCTTTATCAAATTCCCATTTTGTTAAAATAGGCAGCCTTTATTAATAGGAGATAAAACTTCTTAAGTATATTTAGTTTCTTATTACTTTGAATCTGCTAGTACATTAAAAAAGAAGACAAGCTGTGTTTTTATGCCTATTACACAAAGCCTGAAATAGCTCATGAAATCTTTGAAGCAATGCCCTAAAACTCCCTACAAATTTTGTATATCCCTCACACTTACGTTAATAAGGTATTGATTGCATTTACAGATGGATCACACAAGGTAAGAAATATTTCTAATGTCAACATATTACATGTACCACCAAAAGAATAGCTCAAGACATTAAAACTACATAAAAATAGATTCTGTTACAAACACAATGTTACAAAACTTGGGGTGAGTTGTTATAGTTTTATTTTCTGTCTGGCGGTTAATGAAAATTCTTATTTCCCCTGCTTTTCTTTTGCAAAACAGGCAGACCGGTCTTTGTCATTGGCTTCAGCCTGATGTCCAGCATCAAGATAATAGGTTTTCCCTGAACTGACCCCTCAGGTCAGCAAAAGGATGGATCTTTTGAAGGTGCTTTGATCTTTAAAAGACAAGTAGCTAGACTCACACATAATATGAAGTTAGCTTAGACCACCGTGCTGACAAGGCCCGTAAAAGCCCATTTTTCTCTTTCTGAGGCCAAGTGTCTGAATGCAGCCCCCCATCTTGAAATTACATGCAGTGGCCAGACTGGGTGAGAGCAGGTGGTACATGCACCTGTTCTGCCACTCCTTGTGAGGAAGCAAGTCAACCAAATGTCTCAACCTTGTCCATATTGTTTTTCCTTATTTTATCAGATAACATTAAAAACTATACTAAAGTAGCACTCAAACTATTATACTTTATTAAACAGCCTATAAAAGAAGTTAGCTGTGGCTTCTGCCTTATATCTATAAACCTATTTTGTATTTTTTTTCCACACAGGCACTTGGTATGATAGCTATTCAGTTAGCACACCACAGAGGAGCCAAAGTGATTTCCACAGCAGGCAGCCTCGAAGACAAGCAATGCCTTGAAAGACTTAGGCCTTCTCTAGGTGGGTAATATTACTCAACACAGACTTTTAAACAGAAAATTTTAAAGGCATATCACTTTATTATTTTTTTAATTATTATTATTTTTTTTAACGTTTATTTATTTTTGAGACAGAGAGAGAGCATGAACAGGGGAGGGGCAGAGAGAGGGGGAGACACAGAATCTGAATCAGGCTCCAGGCTCTGAGCTGTCAGCACAGAGCCCGACGCGGGGCTCGAACTCACAGACCATGAGATCATGACCTGAGCGGAAGTCGGACGCTTAACCGACCAAGCCACCCAGGCGCCCCAAAGGCATATCGCTTTAAAGGCTGTACTCGTAAAACAAAGTACAAACTCCCAAAGGAAAGTCACTGATAAAATGTACTTAGTATCTGCGCTAAGTCCAAGTTTACCTAAGTGATAGTTTTAATTTTTATTCTTTTTAAACCTACATTTCTCAGTGTTTTTTCTTTTTTGCCCCATTGTTAGCAACTTACCCAAGTTTGAATTAGCTGAACTTTGACACAGTTTCACAGTACCTGATACCTCTTTGTTTTACTCAATAAATCAATATATGTTTGTATCACCTTGTAGGTTTCTCAACCTCTTTTACCCAGTGATATATACCTCTAAAGTTGTCTGTTTTCTGTGATACACTAGGAAGGAAGATGATCCACTTACACAGAAAACCCAGCTCAGATGTAGTTTATAATGAATAGGACATGGTGGAGACTGGGGAGCTCTTAAAAAAGTGAACCTAGGGGCGCCTGGGTGGCGCAGTCAGTTAAGCGTCCGACTTCAGCCAGGTCAGGATCTCGCGGTCCGTGAGTTCGAGCCCCGCGTCAGGCTCTGGGCTGATGGCTCAGAGCCTGGAGCCTGTTTCCGATTCTGTGTCTCCCTCTCTCTCTGCCCCTCCCCCGTTCATGCTCTGTCTCTCTCTGTCCCAAAAATAAATAAACGTTGAAAAAAAAAAATTAAAAAAAAAAAGTGAACCTAGGGACTTAAATGTGAGGCGTGAAACTATAAAAATCCTAGAAAAGAGGACAGGCAGTAATTTCTCTGACATTGACATAGCAACATTTTTCTAGATATGTCTCTTGAGGCAAGGGAAACAAAAGCAAAAATAAACTATTGGGACTACATCAAAAGAAAAAGCTTCTGCACAGCAAAGGAAACAATCAGCAAAACTAAAAGACAACCTACTGAATGGGAGAAGATATTTACAAGTGACGTCTCTGATAGAGTTAGTATCCAATATTTATAAAGAACTTATGCAAATCAACACTCAGAAAGCAAATAATCCAATTATGAATGGGCTAAAGATACGAATACATGTTTCTCCAAAGAAATAAAGATGGCCAACAGACATGAAAAGATGCTCAACAGCTGTCATCATCAGGGAAATGCAAATCAAAACTACAATGAGCTATCCTCTCACACCTGTCAGAATGGCTAAAATCAATAACAAACTACAAGTGTTGGAGAGGATATGGAGAAATAGGAACCCTAATGCACTGCTGGAGGGAATGCAAATTGGTGCAGCCACTGTGGAAAACAATATGGAGGTTCCTCAAAGAGTTAAAAATGGAAATACCTTGTGATTCAGTAATCACACTACTGGGTATTTACCTATAAAATATAAAACACTAATTCAAAAGGATACATGCACCCATATGTTTACTGCAGCATTAATATTTACAATAGCTAAGTAATGGAAGCAGCCCAAGTGTCCATTGGTAGATGAATGTATAAAGAAAATGTGGTTTATCTGCAATGGAATATTACTCTGCCATAAAAAAGAGTGAAATCCTGCCATTTGCAACAACATGGATGGAGCTAGAGAGTATAATGCTAAGCGAAATAAGCTAGTCAGAGAAAGACAAATACCCTATGATTTCACTGGTGGAATTTAAGAAACAAAACAAATGTGTAAAGGAGAAAAGAAGAAAGAGAGAGACAAACTAAGAAACAGATTCAACTCTAGAGAACAAACTGATGGTCACCAGAGGGGTGGTGGGTGGGGAGACAGGTGAAATAGGTGAAGGGGATTGACAGCACACTTACCGTGGTGAGTGCTAAGTAACGTATAGAATTGTTGAATCACTATGTTGTACACCTGAAGCTAATTTAACATTGTATGTTAACTGTACTGGAATTTTTTAAAAATGTGCTCAACAAAAAATGAGAAGATTAAACCTGACCGCACAACAGTGCGTATGGAAGGAAAAAAGAAAATAGAGACTGAAGAAAATGAACAAGGAGCGAAAAAGATAGGAATGGAAAAACTAACAGATGAAGAGAAAATAGGATGAGCAGAGTACATGTGAAGAGCAGGCAGGCAGGAAGGAAAGGTTCATTGAGTGTTAATGTGAATGATATGTCCTTAAGTCATCAACCCTGTGTTCGTGAACCAGGGAACAGCATCTAGTGAATTTAACTAGCTTGTCCAAGGATATATGACTGAAAGGATTGGAGTGGGATTTGAACCCACCCTTGTCTACCATTGAAGCCTACATTACTCCCATTGTTACATTACGCTTCTGGCAGAGGCAACCAAGACATGGAAGAAAGATTAAGGCAGGGACTGGAGAAAAAAGTTATAAGAGCTTGAAAATGAACTGTGTGGTTGAAGAGAAAGATTTCTTACTGGTTAACCCTGCCCTTCCTGGCTGCCTCAGTTCCCTTTTCCTTGTGTCCTCCCCACGCTCACCTGTCGCCCACATATTAGATCGCTGTTGTTCTACACCTCCAGTCTGAGCAGCTCTAAGAGGAATTCTTTTTTACGGAAAGGTGCTAAAATATACAAAACAAATTATAAACCTGTGTCTTCATTTGTGAGTTCAAAGCTGAGATTTTGTTTTATTCGCTCATTGGCTTGTTCTATTGATATAATACTCTAAAGCAACCCGTTAAAAATAGTTTAATTTTCACTATGCTGAAAATAATCATGTTTTGTTCCCTTAACCTTCATGATTTTTCTTCATTTTGGGGAACAACTGGGGAAGGCAGTGGGGGCGGGGAGTGGATTTCTATGACTGAAAAAGGATAAAGCAGCCTCTAATAAAGAAGTACCGTATCACACAAGTACATATTTGGCTTTTTAGCTTTAAACTCTATTAAATCTAAATATACTTGAGAAATTGCTTAATCTTTCAGTCTCTGCCTTAATATATGTATCTCTGGGGTTTACAGATTCTCTGTTCTGGCTATATATCTTTTAGCTATAGGGAACAGTCCTCTGTTGAACAGACAAGCCTTGGAACACATTATCCACAAAATGTTCAATATATTTTTTTAATGTAATAGAAGAGTCCCTTACTTTAAATTGATCTTACCACTGTTGGCTTAGAAAAGAAAAAGTACAGTTTGGATCCAGTAATTGAACCACTCAACACATTTCAGAGAACAGAGATTTACTTGTTTTTCTTACAATTGCCTGACTTCCTGACCTTTACAGCCCGAGTCATCGATGTATCTAATGGGAAAGCCCATGTTGCTGAAAGCTGTTTAGAAGAAACAGGTGGCCTGGGAGTAGATATTGTCCTAGATGCTGGAGGTGGGTACTTTACTAAATCAGTAGTCTGTGTTACTTTTGTAGTGTGATGGATGGATTTCAAAATAAATATATATAACCAGGGAATAATTACTAACATACTTATTAAATTGATGTCATGTTCTGTTTTTAACCTTTCTATTTAAACTGGAGCTTCTTTATTGCCATTGTAAACACTGTCTGGAAGGGAGAACATGCTTATCTCTAAAATACAGGCATTGGAGCTTAAGTGTCTCTACGGGAAATGGACACATCTCCTCAGTGGTTCCCAGATGATCCACATTAGTTCAGATCTCAGCCAGATGCTTAGTCAGTTCTGCTGTGTCTGGCTGCCCTGCATTGGACGGTTGACTTCTGTAATCTCTGTTTGGAAAAAAGTACAGAATTTTGTTCCATTTTTGTATTCCTTGAACTTTTGTTAGGTAGTATCTATTTAACACCTAATCTGTACACACTTAGGTAGTGCCATTGCACATGAAAGATAGGATTCACAAGCCTGCCAAGGGATTCTGTTCGTACTTTGTTAAGATTATCTTCTGTGATGAGAATCATAGATGAATATGTCTGTGACCATCTTAATGTGTTTGTTTTTAACCAGTATTTTCAAGACTTGAAATTAACTTAGAAAAATCTTTCAATGGAAGTGAATGTGTGCTTCATTAACTTTTCAAATATACATTTCCAATCATTAAGTCAAAGTATGACTATCTTGAGTTCCTTAATCAGAAGTCAACTTTTCCCAAAGAAGTAAGCTATCAATGTTATTATTAAAGCGGTTATGTTAGCTTGCCTGGTTTTCAAATGAAAATAAGTTTTTTGTCTTTAGTTATTTTACTTATAATTAAATCTAGAGTAAATTCTATGGCCAGTTTTAATGCAAAAAGTATATTTTAAGGTGTCTGAATATATTGTGTGTTATTGTTTCTAACTTTCTCATTCCTACATTAAAAAGTAAAGAAGACTAGTTTGAAGAATAAATTTTTGCCAGATTACTATAAAATATATTTCTTGTCTCTCTCTCTCTTTTTGTAAACTACTCCCTTGTAAGTGAGATTATATAGTAAAGATGATGAACCAGCTGTAAAATTACAACTACTACCACATAAACATGATATCATCACACTTCTTGGTGTTGGAGGCCATTGGGTAACAACAGAAGAAAACCTGCAGGTATTATCAGAAACAATAAAGCATTACTATTACACTAAAAGGATGTTATTAACAAAGAATAATGCCTAAGTCTCTTGAGGCAAGATGTAGAGAAATTATAAATTCTGAATTATACCTGTTTCCAAAGAAATGTAGCTTTCTTTTTTTACTTTAGGTATATATCAGCCAAAATGTAGAAATAGTGCCTAGAAGAGGAGTTCATTCAACTTTCATTTAGTGGTTTGGAAATAGTGACTTTTGAATTTTTTAGTAGTATTTCAAATAAGGTTGTTTTTTTTTTTTTCTTAGTAACAACATTGTTGACATATACGTACCAAAATATTTTCTATATAAAATTATGACAGCTTCCCAGTTATTCAAATTGGAATTTACTACATACGTGTGTTTATACATTGTGTACCAAAATTATATTTCTCAACAGTATTCAAATTAAATATTATCGTGGTTGATATGCAAATACCATAGTTCTCCTATATTAATCTTCACTGATTTTCCGACATCCTCATGAAGATAACTGGTAAGTAGCAGCCAGAAATCTCAGTGCTCACACGTGCACTCGTGAATGTGTACACACAGGCTACCACTCTGTCATCTCTACGATGGCCTTTTGGACAATGAATTAGAAAAGAAAACATTACAGTTTACATATTGTTGCTGAAGTTTGTGTGCTGATTATTTGTGCTTTGGATATTTAATTTGCATAGAAGTTTTTCTGGCTCAAGATAACAATCATCCCTCTGCTATTAAACTCACAGCAAATGATCAATCTTTGTGTATTCTCTCCAAGTTGGATCCTCCAGATAGCCATTGCCTTTTCCTCAAGGGAGCGACGGTGGCTTTCCTTAATGATGAAGTTTGGAATTTGTCAAATGTACAACAGGGAAAATATCTTTATATCCTTTTTATCTACTGACTTGAGTTTCTGGCTTGAAATTTACCATGTACTCTCATCATTAAATTCTTTAATAATGATAATTAATAATAATAGTAGCTAACTCTCATTGAGATGGCAAACAATATTCCAAGTGCTCTGTAGGTATTTATTTAAACATGGAAACAGCACTATGAAGTGTAAATACTATCATTATCCCTCTCTCACAGGTGAAGAAACTGAAGCACAGAAAGGTTAATACATGCCCAAGGATGCAGCTAGAAAGTGGTGGGACAGGAATCACCCAGACAGTCTGGCTGGTTTGTGAGTTGAATGGGAGAGAAACCATAAGATACATGCAAAATTTTGTTTCATTTTCAACTTGTCATTACAGAAATTACACATCACCTTGACAGGCTGCATCCTTAATCTAAGCTATCATGGAGCTATTAGAGAAGACATTTCAGAATGCCTATCTGCATTAAAGAGTTTGTGGGGTGTTGTAAGATTAGCAGTGCCAGGAAATCTTGGTCAAATGAAGATGGGTTTGATTTTTTCTTTTTATGGAATTCATTTAGAGAAAAATCTGGTGAATGAAGCCAAATCATTCCAGTTTTGGTGAAAGTAATGAAATATTATCTTGAGAATGTGAAATCAGTTCCAAAAGAATGGTCCAATTCTCTTTAGAGCAGGGTCAAACTTAAGAATAAAACTTTTACTTCGGAGGTAACTGTTTTAAAGGCCGCTGCACTTGGTAAAAATTTTAATATATTGGATAAAATATAAGTTCTTATTACTAATAGGGTATATCTGTGTGTGAAGAAAGACACTTTCATAGCCACGAGTTTTTCTCTACTGAATATCATACTTTGCTTTTGTTAAATGTGTGTATATACATATGGTACTTATAAGGCCCACCTCCTCTAAGAGCAATGACAATTCAGAGCTTTCAAATAGGAATATTTAATTAGTACCCTGCATATGTTGAGTTTTAAAAAATACATTTCTTTCTCTTTTTTTAAGATTTTAAGTAATCTCTACACCCACTATGGGGCTCGAACCCACAACTTCAAGATCAGGAGTCACCTGCTCTACCAGCTAAGCCAGCTAGGCGCCCCTACAAAATACATTTCAAAACTGGAAATTTCCCTTAATGTAGTGAATGTGTGAGTTTAAAATATTTCTGATTAAATATTTTTCTATTAAATTTGGAAAATGAATTTTTAACTCTCTAGAAGAATTCTTCAGATTTCAATTTTAAGCAACTTAATTGTCCACTAATGTTGTAATTGTCAAGAATATCATGGAATGATGGGGCACTTGGGTGGCTCAGTTGGTTAAGTATGCGACTCTTGATTTCATCTCAGTTCGTGATCTCATGGTTCATGCCCGTGAGCCCATGGTTCATGGGTTCGAGCCCCACATCAGGCTCCATGATGACAACATGGAGCCGGCTTGGGATTCTCTCCCTCTCCTCTCTGGTCCTCCCCTGCACTCTTGCGTACACTCTCTCTCCCTCTCTCTCAAAATAAAATAAACTGAAAAAAAGAATATCATGGGATGTTAACAATAGAGAATACCATGTGTTAAGAGGACCATTAGATGGCGTGTTTTGAATCTTCCATGTCAGTAGTTGGGCTGGCTGCTTTGCCTGTGTTACTTAATTCCCTATACACACTCTCTCAGAGTTACTGTTGGCATTTTCATTTAACAGAAGTAGAGAATTTGTAGTATGTGAATATTCTTTAGGTCCTTTTTAAGAAAATCTATAAAATGGTTTGTGTTCATGCTTTCTAATGTACATTTTCTAAAGTCCTGAATTTTAAAGTCCCGGAATCAGACTTTAGTCCTCATTTGTGGGGACCCCTCAGTGGGTTCACACATGAGCCAGTTGCTGCTTGTGATTTAACAGAGACCTCCTTCCAACTGTGTGATTATATGGCATGTGTCATTCGCTAGCACTAGCAATCACATACTCTCAATCCTAATATTATAATTTCAATTAAATGACTACATGTTTTTTTCTTAATTTTACAGTATTTTTTACTCCCTTCACGACAAACCACAGTTTAACTTTTCTGCACACAAATTTTGAGCTAATTAGCAGCCAGTTTAGTAAATAAATGTGCACCTAACATAAGAGACGTGAGTGCTAAAATTGTTTTTTAACTAAAAATATCATACATAGTGCTAAAAGGCAAAGCTGACACCATTTTATTTCTCCAGGTTGGAGGTAACATTAGTCATTACTTAGGACCAGGCATTAGGCTTGCTTCTTTCGTCACTTGTCCTTAGATGTTTAGGCCCTCTTATGTCGCCACTTCTCTCAGGTCGGTTCCGCATTTCCCTGTGTTCTAGGTAAACTTCACAGCCTACAGTATTTCTGTAACTTAGATTCTCAAACTTCTGAGAGTGCTGAACTTAAATGGGTGACCTGCCCAACATCTTCCCTTGTTCAGTTCTCCCTCTCTTAATTGCCACCTTAACGATCTTTCCAGCTACGTATCTTAAAGGATGTGATGGAGAAGTTGTCAAGTGGTGTTTTTAGGTACGCTAAGTAACCAATCACTCTTGTTTATTTTTCTGTTGTCAAGGAGGTAAGGCAAGCATTTCTGCTTCTGTTTCAGTATTCACAGCATACTTTAATGCCTCCATGTTTTACTATTTTGTTTAAATAGCTGCTCTTTAGTATTCCTCCAAGTGTATCTTGTGATACACCAATAAGTATTCCCTAAGATAGAAGTGGCCGGTGATTTCTCCTTATGCCGTTCCATATGGTACCACACCACCTTTGCTTTTCTCATCACCCTTCCGAGAGCAACGTGAAATAACCAATAGCTTGAGAAGAGGGAAAAGTACAGTTTTGGTTTTTAAAGTTGGATCTGGGAGTGGATAAAGTAGGCATTTTTCCCCTTCAAAATTTAACCACTTTTACCGTTGGAAATACTAATGGATGAGTTTGTTTGGATTATTTAAAATAATAGAGTTGAACTATAGCAGTTGTCAACTAGCATCCTATGTGTTCTACTCATCTCTACCTTGACCTAACTTTTCTAATAATTTCATTCTTCTTCAGGCCTCAGTTGGATGAACCCATTCCACTATATGAGGCGAAAGTTTCCATGGAAGTTGTTCAGAAAAATCAAGGAAGAAAAAAGCAAGTTGTTCAATTTTAATTTTGTTTTTTCTCAGACATCAGTCGGATAAACCCCTTCCAATACTTGAAGCCAGAGTTTCCTTGGAAATTGGCCAGAAAAGTCAAGGAAGTTAAAAGCAAGTTGTTTGGTTTTCCTGCTGTGAGTCAACATGCTCAAAGTTACTTGAAATTTTTGAGAAGTATTTGAAAAATTACAAAAACGGTCAAGACAATTCTATAACATCCACAGGGAATATTCTGAAATTCGTTTTGGTCGTTTCCATACATTTGCCTCGATTATAAAATTCTTTCCATGAAGAAACTACTTTTGAGAAAAGCCACGCTACTCTATTGATAAAGTTGTCTTTGGGTACGTCAAAATAACATTTTGTATCAGCTCCGTTCTCAGTACCATCTTTCCTTAGCTAGCCTTTGCTGTCGTAATTTAATCGTTTGAATATATTTTCAAATCTCAAAAGATCTAGTCCATAGACACTTTAAAATTTTTTCAAGTATTCATTTATTTCAGGGTTTCCTCGGGATCAAACGGCACCATCACCATAACTTGCCGGCGGCAGCTGCAGTGTATGCGGGGTGGGGGGCCGTGGCGGGGTGGGGGGGGGGGGGGCTGCTGTGGTGTTGCGTGCGCCGGGGGATAGGAGGCCGCGCTGATTTCCTGCCAGGGTTCTCTATTTTGGGCAGGGGGATGTTGGCGCAGGCCCTTCTCCCCAGCTCTAGACGTCGCCACTGCCCTCCGTGAGCTTATCGAAGCAGCGGCTCAAGTGTGACGTCTCCTTTTCCTCCGAGCGCCTAGTCCTGAGCTCGCGCCATCCCTGCTTCGGATTTAAACAGCGATCAGCTGTTCCGGTGCCGGATAGGGGAGTGCACATCGGTGCCCTGGACCGCGTATTTCCCAGCCGCTTGTACCCTCGAAAAGACTAGGGTCCAGGACCTACCAGGGACGCCGGGACGCCGGACAGGAGCGGAGAGCGGGAGCGGGAGCGGGGCCGCTGGGGCGGCCGACGGCGCACGCGCTAGATGCGCGTTGGGGGCGGGGCTGCGTCGGGGCGGGGCCAGCGCGCGCGGGAAGCGCCCACGGGGAGGCCGGCCGGCTCCTCAGCGCCGCGAGTCATGGCCCTCTCGGTTCCCGGCTACTCGCCCAGTTTCAGGAAGCCTCCCGAGACTTTGCGGCTCCGACGGAAAAGGGTCCGGAGCCTTGAAGCCGCCGCTTCACCCAGGGAGCAGCCCGAGCCGGCGCCCCGCCGCGCCGCTCTGGCCGCCGGGCTGCTCCTCCGCCCCTTCCCGGCGGCTGCTGGCAGAGGCGGCGGCGGCCCGGCCGCGGCCCGCAGGAACCCCTTCGCCCGCCTGGACAACCGGCCGCCGGCCGCCGCGGAGCCCCCCGACGGGCCGCCCCGCGGCCAGCAGGAGGCGCAGGACCCGGTGAGTGTCGAGGGGCCCTCGTAGTGGACTCGGCTGTTAATTGGGGCAAGTTCTGGGGTTCGAGGCGAAACGGGCGCGGAGAGCGGTGGCCGCCGCGGCATCGGGGCCCAGAGCCTCGGGAGGGGCTGCTCTGAGAGGCGGGCTCTGTGGGAAGTGCGCCCCGCGGGCGGCTCGCGTCGGCCGGTCCTGAGGGAAGCTGAGGGCACTGAGCGCGCACCCCCGCGGCCCGGCCCGGGACGGACGAGTTCGGGCCGCCGCCTCCTGGGGGTTAGGGACCGGTGGGGAGACAGCTCGAAAGATCCTGGAACAACTCGTCGTGGAAGGCCACTTCGACGGGACGATCACTGGGGACCCTCCTTCCCTCTGTGATTCAGAGCCTCCCTTTCTGACGCGCTCGAAAATACTCTGGAGCTGGAGGAATGTTGAGGATTCCTGGGGTCCCAATTGCCTGGCTTTTTTTTTTTTTTTTAATCCCAAAGCCTTTTGGGTCTTTTTGCGGTTTCTCCATCAATCACGAGAAGCCAAATCACCGGCCTTTTGTCCCCTCGATTTTGATAGTAAAGTTCAGACACGAAACAAGCGAAGCGCCGACCTATTAATTGGGGGGCATGTGAATGCCCGCACTTGGCCTTTATTGAGGAACGTGGGTCGGGTGAAGCTCTGCGCCTCTTTAAAGCAAACCCCAGCATCGTTTACGATTTAAAAGCCCCATTTTTTCCCTCCTCAGTGTTTAGATTCTAATCAAGAAAATGATTTGCTCTGGGAAGAGAAGTTCCCCGAAAGAACAGCCGTGGCCGAGTTAGTCCAGGTAATAGTCCTTGAATGTCATCAGAATGCGTATTCTTAGAATCTACGTCCGTAGCTCTCAGAAGCATTGACTTGCCAAATCGTTTGGCAGAGTGCTGAGGGCGTGATCACCCTTACCAGGGGAAGAGATGGCGTCAGCACCGTAATTGCCTTTGGATGATGTAGGCATGCTGTTTGTAATGGTACCACCGCTAAGGTTGGTGTAGATAGAGGATTTCCTTCGACCTCCAGCAGTTTTGTGACACCGTCCCTCTGTGGGTAGCGACAGCTCCAGCTGGTCACTCCACACGCAGCTGCTTTTTGAAGGTAGTCCTTAACTGACTCTTCAGACTAGATCCCCACGTGACCGCCACAGGTTGTGGCAGGTCGCTGACCCTTGCCGACCTCACCACAGCACACACAGTCTTGATTCCATTCCCCAGGTACTCCTGTTGTGATAGTTCAGCAAAGGCATAGGGGCGCCTGGGTGGCTGTTGGGTGTCCAGCTCATGTCATGATCTCACGGTCCGTGAGCTCGAGCCCTGTGTCAGGCTCTGGGCTGACAGCCCAGAGCCTGGAGCCAGCTTTGGATTCTGCGTCTCCCTCCCTCGCTCTCTGCCCCTCCCCCACTCACACTGCATCTCAGAAATGAATAAATGTTGAAAAACAGAACAAAAAACAAATGCATAGTTTGTCCTAATAGGAGCAGGCTAGAAGAGCTCTCCGACCCAGTCTCCCTTTCTTGTAAATAAAAGGTCTTCACAGAGTGTATTAGAAATAATTCTCCCTTCCCTGTTTTTTTGTGATGTTACCTTAAGGAATTATTGTAAGTGAGAATATTGACTTGAAAGTACAGCAAAACAGCTTGGAAAGAAATTTTTGAGATCAGGAAATGGGTCTTAGGTAACATTATGGCCTCTAAGAGCCCTACCTAAGTTACCTGCAGGAGCAGCTTAGCCCTGCTTCCAGAGTTTTAGAGGCTTCGAAGGTGCTTTTTGGGGAAGATTTCTGCTTTGATAGCAATATCAATAGTAGATTTTTTTTTTTTAAATCATCATCATGGAAATAGTATATGCCTCTTATAACTGAACTATGTAAAATGAAAAGGTAAAATGTACCCCTTCACCACTACCACCTGTATAAATTCCCACTTCCCAGAGAAAGGCACTGTCGACAGTTTAGTCTAACTCTTTCTAGAGTTTTTCATAGTGTGTAGTATATTTTCAGTGTTATTATAGTTTATAAAATGTTGACATTTTAGTGATCATGTTGGTAAAATATGTAGATTGAAGGAGGTTTTTTCCGGTACTCTACTAATTTTTATGTTCTTTGTTTTCTAAAAGACTCCACAAGTATCATTCTCCAAATCTGATATTCCATCCTCAGAAAGTACTGAGTTACCTGTGGACTGGAGTATTAAAACTCGACTCCTTTTCACCTCTTCTCAACCCTTTACCTGGGCAGATCATTTGAAAGCACAGGAAGAGGCTCAAGGTATCATCCAGCATTGTAGGGCAACAGAAGTTACTTTGCCTCAAAGTATACAGGTAATTCTGAAAGAAAAGGAGTATGTTTTAAAGTATCAAATTAATTGTAAAATGTATTTCTCTGCAAAATGTCACAGAAATTTCCTTCTAGTAAGGTTTTCTTCCGACATTTAAAGACACAAGGATGTGAGAAATTTTATATTTCCCAAGTGGTGCTTTCAAACAGTTTTTTCTATCAGATTCAATAACTGCCTGTTAAATTTAGAGACCTGTCCTAAGAACTAGTTAATGTTACAGGCAGGAATTGTTTGAACTAAACTATTCTTTTCTAGGCCTTTTGAGGAAAAAAAATATAAGGGAAAGAAATGAAAAGCTATTGAGTAGGATTGCAAAGGCACATTGGTTACACTATTGATTTTCTGACATAATGTATACTCTTTTTTTTTTATACACACTAATTGTGACTACCTGGTTGATAGTCTGTGTAATGTAGTAAAGTTAATGAGTTCTAGAATGGTTTTAGAGAAATGTAATTGCATTGCTTTCAGGCAGCTCATCAACTCAAACTAGGTTAAAAGCGATTACCTAAAAGAGGTCTTGGTACTTCTTTTTTAATAAATAGATCAGGATGATATATGATTTCGCATTACCCATTTTCGCTAGCTACTGTTGAAACACAGTTGTGTGCAGAGAGGAGTTGAACATAGCGTTACTTATATACAATATATATCCCCACCTGTAACCCTACCCTAATGATGACAGAGATAGTTATTCTCAGGAGAAAACAGGAGAGATGGGAGTCCCATCTGTGTTTAAGTCTTCCTTCTGATGTGGTTCAACATACAATAAATATTGGCAAGAATAAACTACATTTTAGCTCCCGTAACAGTTATTAATACTTTCCTGTAGGAAACCGTAAATATTCTCAGAATAAGTGGCATATTCAGTACTTTTTAATGAAATTTTATACTTCTAATGTGGCAAAAACTGTCCAATGTTATCTCTGGATTTTAGGATCCCAAACTCTCCACTGAGCTCCGATGTGCCTTCCAGCAGAGCCTTATCTACTGGCTCCACCCTGCCTTTCCTTGGCTACCTCTGTTCCCTCGCATTGGAGCTGATAGAAAAATGACTGGAAAGATAAGCCCTTGGTCAAATGATGAAACCTTGCAACACATTTTAATGAGTGATTGGTAAGATTAGTAAAAACTTGTGCATCCCAGTAGTAAATTTTACTTTTTAACAGTGTTCTCTGTTATTTATGATATAGGAATGTGTGGTGGTAAAAGGATCTCTGTGTCCTTCTGAATTATTTTATGTAAACTGTTAATAGCCAGCATTTAAATTACTTTTTTTTCTATTCTTTATGCAATTGTGGAAGTGCGGTAAGTGTTCTATAAATACATGCAAACGTTCTTTTACATTACTTCTTGTCAGTGGCCGCTTCCTTTCTCAGCAGAAGCTGCTCAGAGAAAGTCAGCACCCAGTTACCAAGTAAGTTTTGTTTAAAGAAAAAATGACTAGTGTTTAAGCGGTCAGCACTATTTGTTATTTAGAAGTCATCAGTGAGTCCCATGACCGGTTTTAGTCCTTTTAAAAGCCAAGTTATGCGGGTGCCTGGGTGGCTCAGTCAGTTAAGCATCTGACTGTTGATATCTGCTCAGGCCTTGATCTCAAGGTTGTGAGTTCAAGCCTCATGTTGGGCTCCATTACTGGATGTGAAGCCTACTTACAAAATAAAATATAAATAAAAGCCAAGTTATGTACATAGTGGCAAAAATTCAAATCATTATCTATAATATTTGTGTTGTGTTTTAAATTAAATGAGTATCAAACTGAATTATAAAAATAATTTTTAGATGTTAAGCTAAATGTGTAATAATACCTAAAGAAAATTTTTTTGCTTCAAAGGTCTGTGAGCTTCACTTCTCTATATAATTTGCTGAAGACAAAACTTTGCCCATATTTCTACGTTTGTACCTATCAGTTTACTATCCTGTTCCGTGCAGCAGGCTTAGCAGGAAATGATGTAATCACAGCTCTCGTGTCTCCGACAACTAGAGGAATAAGAGAAGCTATGAAAAATGAAGGTAAAACTATAGGTTTAAAATGAGAATACCACACTGTATAGTAAGCACTTAAAAGCTAAAATGTGAGGGGTGCCTGGGTAGCTCAGTCGGTTAAGCATCCAGCTTCGTCTCAGGTCATGATCCCATGGTTCATGGGTTCCAGCCCTCTGACAGCTCAGAGCCTGGAGCCTGCTTCAGATTCTGTGTCTCCCTCTCTCTATGCCCCTCTCCCACTTGTTCATCCTCTCTCTCTATCTCTGTCTCTCTCTCTCTCTCTCTCTCTCTCTCACACACACACACACACACACACACACACACACACACACACACACAAATAAACATTGAAAAAAAGCTAAAATGTAAATTGTCTTTTTACCAGTTGAATTGTTTTCTACCAGTTTTACCTATATTTTTTAAGAAACATCTTTATTTCTGTTTTTTTTTTTCCAGCAGTGATTTAAGTTGTCTCCTAAATTACTTAGCTTTAAGTTAATAGTGTTCCCTTTTCTGACCTGATAAACACATATTGGACTGGAAAGTTTCCATCTGAATAGAATTTCCTCTAGAAATTCCTTTATAGCAGAAATTACCTACCCCCTTTTAAAAACACAATTTTCAAACTGGGTCAACCATTAATGCTCATGAAATCTATATAGTGGGCTCAATCAGCACTTTAAAAAAAAAAAAATGAAACAGTATGGGGTGCCTGGGTGGCTCAGTCAGTTGAACGTTTGACTCTTGATTTGGGTTCACTCAGGTCATGATCCCAAGGTCATGGGACCGAGTCCCTCATTGGGCTTTGCACTGAGCATGAAGCTTGCTTAAGGTTTTTTCTCTCTCTCTCTGCCCTTCCCCTGCTGACTGACTCTCACAAAAAAAAAAAAAAAAAAAGAAAAAAGAAAAGAAACCGAGTAGAATGTACTTTAGGAAAGAGTACTATACATGTAGTGAGAGTATGTATTGTTTCCTCAACCTTTTGTTTCAAGGAGGTAGGGTGTGTGTGTGTGTGTGTGTGTGTGTGTGTGTGTGTGTGTGTGTGAGAGAGAGAGAGAGAGAGAGAGAGAGAGAGAGAGAGAGAGAGAGAGATGGGCTACTGTCCAGAAAGTATGAAAGCTATTGCCTTAATAGAGCAAGTTTATAAACTCAAATCTTCAAATTTTATACTCTCTAAAAGGGCACACTTGTTAAGTTCTTGTAGACAATGTTAAAACTCAGTTAAATTTTTCTTTTATTTACTCATGTAGGTATTGAATTTTCTCTGCCGTTAATAAAAGAAAATGGCTATCAGAAGAAAAAGACATCTGGAACAAGCTTGGGAAATGGAGAGTATGTGATTAATATTTTATATCAACCAGTGACTTGCGGACTCAGTGCAATAGTTTTGTAGAGGAAACAGCTTTATGAAATGGAAACTCTAACTATAACAATTTCCTAGGGAACAAGTAATCAGTGATGATGATGAAGATGAAAGTTTTTCCTGGCTGGAAGAGATAGGTGTGCAAGACAAAATTAAAAAACCAGACATACTCTCTATCAAGCTGTATCCTTTCAGTTATGTTAACTAGAAATGATTTTTGTTCAGTTAAGTTAGTGATCAATGTAATGTTGATTGGTAATTTTATTTGACTATAAATCTTAAAATGTTTTAAGTTGCTATTTAAACTAATTCGTGGGGCACCTGGGTGGCTTAATTGGTTGGGCATCTGACTTTGGCTCAGGTCATTATCTCGCAGTCTGTGAGTTCAAGCCCTATGTCGAGCTCTGCGCTGACAGCTCAAAACCTGGAGCCTGATTTAGATTTTGTCTCCCTCTCTCTCTGCCCCTCCCCCACTAGCACTCTGTCTCTCTCTCAAAAATAAAATAAAAATATTAAAAAAAATTTTTTTTAAACTAATTCTCTATCATGACATTAAAAAACTCCCTAAGTATCAGTAAACCATGAACAATTATTACTAAACAATTTTTTTAAAAATAAAAACATTCTATATAGAACATATTTTTGACTAAGGAACAAATTTGTTTTTGTTAGGTATCAAATTTCTAGCAAATTCAGAGGGTCAAAGAAATTTTGATTTAAACAGATAACCTTATAATTGCAACTAAGTGGGATAGCAAGAACATTTCCAGTTCTGAGTGGGAAGAAAGGGTCCCGGGTGATTCAGAATCAGGATGACTTTTTCCCACTGGTATGGGATTTACATTTGTGAGTTCCTTGACTGTCATCTTCAGACGCAGAGAGAAACATGAAGTGCAAATGGACCACAGACCTGAGTCTGTTGTGTTGGTGAAGGGAATGAACACCCTTACATTGCTGAATTTTTTGATAAACTCTAAGAGTTTAATTGCAAGCTCAGGCCCACAGGCAGGACTTCCACCAACCCTCTTATCCCCTGTAGCTTTCCGAGGTGCCACAATGCAAATGCTTAAGGTAATGAAAGGGGGAAAAAAATTCTAATTTTCATAAACTGGCTTTTTAAGAAGAACTGAAGAACAAATTCTTGATTTGTTTTTAATAACTCCTAGCATTTTGCATGGTGCATATTGTTTCGCTTTCCTCCCAGCAAAAAAATTCATTGATCTAAAGGTGTATCAAAAGAATTATGTGCAAATATGAATTATATGAAATGTTTTATTTGAATTATATGAAAATGAATGAATGAATGAAAATGAATATGATTGGCAGCAAAAGCACCTTGGTATTCCTTTTTTCCCACATGGAAAAGTTGCTTAATCTCATTTTGTCTCATTTCTTAACTGGCGAAAGAACATAGCCAAACATGTTGTGTTAAATTATAGATCTCAAAACCTGTATCATGAATAAGTGAAAAGAGTAGTGGTGTGTCCATATTGTTTTAAAAAATTATGCATATAAATATAAAATACATATTGAACATTAATAGCAGAATTGAATTTTTATTTTTGTCCAGTATCCTGCATTGAAAATATACCACTGAATTGGGGTGGGAGGGTAAAAAAGGGGTAAAGGGGAGTGGGAAGTATGTGCTTCCAGTTACAGAATGAATTAAGTCAAAGGGACGAAAGGTAACAGTGTCGGGCATATAGTCAATGGCATAATAGTGTTATATGGTGACAGATGGTAGCTACACTTGTGAACACAGCATATAGAGTTGTAGAATCCCTGTTGTACACCTGAAACTAATGTGACATTGGGTGTCAACTACCATTAAAAATTTTAATAAAAATATATAAATCAGGATACCATATGAAAAATTGTATTTTGTAGAACATACTGAGACTGAGTCCTAATTTGGAGATGTGCTCTAGATGGAGAATTAACATTTTTACTCATATAACATTCTTTTGATGTCATATGAACTACTTTGTGCTATACTCACAAGTGTAGTTACTGTCACCATACAATGCTATTATAATACCACTGGCTGTATTCCCTCTATGCTGTACCTTTTAGTCTACAACTGTTAAAGAGGGAAACCTAAATGAAGTTACTGAACAGATCTTTAGGGACAAAAACTTAAGAGATGGTGACCATAATTTTTTCTTTAAATTTTCTTGAAGGCACGAAGTGTAAATGTGAAGACACAAGCTGTTTCTGGATACAAAGATCAATTTAGTTTGGAGATTACAGGTCCTATCATGCCTCATTCTCTACATTCTGTGACCATGCTACTCAAATCTTCACAGAATGGGTCATTTTCTGCTGGACTGTATACACATGAGCCAACTGCTGTATTTAATATCTGCCTGCCAGTGAATAAAATACTGGATAAGGTAAGTAGACAGCTGTAAGCATATTTCATTGTAGCTAGTTTCCTCAGATGGGAGAAATCAATGATTTGCAATGAGCCAAACTTGTATCTCAGGTTATTCGACTGTACTGTTTATCAATCACAGTTACTAAGATAAAGGGATAAGGTCTGGTTTTTTTAGGGGTAAATTTTATGAATTTAGATTGTTGTACTCAATAATGACTAAAGAACTTTCCAAACAAAAAGAAAAGGCAAGTTATTTTCATGGCTATCTCAGATCCAGAACTTAATACTGCTAAATACCTTTATTATAAACAACTATGGATATTTAACCAATATTTGCCTTTAATTTTGGACATAGTTTAAGGTTTTTATTCACGGGTTATAATTAAGACCTTTAAAACTGCCTCATGCTTCTATCATTTGCCAGATTTCTAAAAATGACCAAAACTGTGTATTTCTGGATGCTATTGCTAGAGGTGAAAATTTTTAGCATCAATTTCTATTGATAATGAACTGCCTTTACCTCATAAACATGAATTAGGGCATCTGTTTGTCAAAATTCCCATGGTAATTTTAAAAATCTGAGTGTTCAAGGGTGCCTGGCTGACTCAGTTGGTATGCGACTCTAGCCAGGGTTGGGAGTTCAAGCCCCGCTTTGCATGCGGAGCCTCTGAAAAATAAAGGGGCAGCCAGCTGGCTCAGCCTGAAGAGCATGTGCCTTTTTGCCGGGGTCATGAGTTCGAGCCCCACAGTGGCTATAGAGATTTCTAATATATATAGATACTTTAAAATAAGCAAAATCTCAGTGTCCAAAGACTGATGTGCTTCTTGACTAACTTGAATACAAATTTCCATAGGAGACACTTCAGGAAGAGCTTGGTAACTGTGGGTTGCACCCTAAGACTCTGGACCAACTTAGTCAAATACCAACACTGGGAAAATCATCTTTACGGCTTGTGGAATTGAGTGACTTCGTTTATAATTGGAGATCCTGAACACCAAAGTAAGCCTAAAAGGAATCTTTGAGGAAAAAGCCTTCTAGCAAGGAAATTCAAGATTCTTATACCTTTGGCTCTAAAGTTCATTTTGGAAGTTAAAGGAATAGAACTTTAAAATATTCAGGTGTTGATAAACAACCTTTTAGCTTAATTTTTATTACGTGCATTAAGCAAAAGGATTAAGGCTTTAAATCAACATTTTGTTTTTACTATTCTGATTAGATAATTCAGGTATAAAGATAACTCCCAACTCTTAAAAAAACCTCAGAAACTTGAATGAGACTTCCAGACCCTTACAAGCTAATTCTAAACGGAGTAGAAAACAGAGTATTATGAATGTCAGTGTTGCCTTGCAAATGGCGAATTGAAGCTAAGTATTAATTATCTACTGGCATTTTGTGACCGATGGCATCAGGGCAAAACCATATTTGACAACTTACCTATACCTACAGTTATATGCAGGTTCTAGATTATAAAGATACAAATGTAGACAAATTCGTATTTGTAGACAAATAGCTAATTGTTGATGTCTCTACCTTAGTTGCCTTCATTCTCATTTCTAATTCCTCTATTTTCAAATATATTAAATTTGTTTTTTTTAATGCGTGTTAATTCAAAGAGGGATATTTTGTATTCCACATAGAATAGTGTTAATTGTAAAGTGTGCTCAGCTGTCATGGTAAAGGAGTATTTAATGTTCTTGTAGGTATTTGTGTGTGTGCACGCGCGAGTGTGTGTGTTGTGTGTGTAATTCAAATTTCCTTAAAATAAAAGGACGTAGAAATCAAAAGCACTGGGTAAAGAAATGACAATATTTAGTGAAGAAGTATGTGTTCACTTTATGATCCAAAAAATAAGACACCACATTTATTCCAGAGAAGTTTATATTTGGGCCTTAAGCTTTTGAAAATAAAGTTTAGAGACATAGCATTATGAATACCACTGTAATACACATGAAATATTCTATCAGACCCTAAAAATTAACATAAACTTAAACTTTCTCAGTCAACAAAATAGTGGCTGGGTGCCGATTTTATTAGATAAGTTGGTTACAGCATTTTAATTATCATTTAACGTCTATCTAGGTGTAGCTGAAATTCAAAATGCACATCAAAGTAAAACTATATCACAACTCAATGCCATACTAAATGTACTTGGCCTCTGCAGTAGAATTCTAATCGGACTTCATTTTGACTCCCTTCTCATGGCCCAAGTGGCTTTGATAGGAATGCAGGACTTAGTGCTGATCATCACACAACATACCACTTTCTTTTTATAACCTCTACAAAATTTTAAGGGGAGATGGTGGCATTAGCCCTGTGGAACAGATCTTGATTACCTCAATAACACTGGCCCAGTATCTGTCCAGCAGAACCCATTGTGAACTAGTACAAGGTGCACAGCCCTTCACTGATTACAGGCAAGTGTTACAGCAGCCTAGCCATAAGGAAGGGAGGTTACATCATAGTACAAAATACAGTATAAAAGCGTTATTTAACATTCCACACTGAAGATTACGGATGCCTTCAAACAATCGTTTGGATGTTAGCCACTTAAACAAATACATCACTAAGGTAAACAATATAAACATACCAAAACCCTGTATGGTTAAATACAATTTCCATGGTACAAAAATCAAAGCCTGGAGATGTTTGTACAGATTGCTTTTTACACAATGTCTTAAATTGCCAAATATTTACAACATTAAAGAGGAAATACATTTTGATGCAGAGTAAAATTATCTGAAATGATTAATATAAAACCTCAATCTATCTACGTGAGGCACTCCTGAAGCAAGTGGCATTAGCCATGAGGTCCTTTGGTACAAGGCCCATTGCTTGAAGAACCACAGTAGCTGCTGTGGCTTTAGCATGCTTCTTATTAGGGCTGGCAAAGCTGGGCTGGTAAGCGCTTCCATTTATCAATACCTATTCAAGAAAAACATACAATTGGGCTGGTAAGGGCTTCCATTTCTCAATACCTATTCAAGAAAAACATACAATAAGAACAGCATCAAACTTTAATATCTATTAGCTTTGTATTTTTTCACTAAATGCTAGAAAAATAATTCACAAAAACTATAAAACCCATACTATGGAAGTCAAATTAATCTCAACCCAGAAGCAGCAAATCATTTAGGAAAAGGGACTACAAATTAAGGTCTTCAAATTGAAGGGGCATGGGGAAAGGGGATGGAGAAATCCCTGATAAAGCTACTAAATTAACACTAAATTAATTCCCCATGTTCCACTAGAAAATGTCAACAAATTCTTCACCAGATTTTGCCCACATCTTTCCCTCCAACATTTTTGAAAAATAGGATATTAACAGGTCATATTAAAGTATACTTAAATATTTAAAAACCCTACCACTTCTACCCACACATCTATTCACTCCCAACCCACAATGTATCAATATTGTGACGATACAGTGCTTTTCCCTCACCCTCTAAAGTTAAGTCATCAAATTAGTAGGGGTATATAATTAATGCACAAATTCATATTTACCCTAAAGAGAAAATGTTTGCGATGATCAGGGCCACTATCATGGACCAAGAGAAATTCTGGTGGTTGCCACCTTCTCTTATTACAGATTTCCATCAAAGCAGACACAGGATGTTTGCCTGCAGAGAAAAAAAAAAATAACTTGTTAATTATTTCTACTGTCTGTGGCAACAGATTATGAATTCAAGTTGGGGATGGGAGAAGAGGAAATTTAAATGTATGCTCACCTGACAGATCTTTCATTGCAGCAGAGAAGTTCCCAGACCTCTTTTGTGCTCTTTCTCCTACTGCAACAAGACCTTTAAAATAAAAAGCCAATGTTCACTGAATAAATCCCAAAGCATCATTCAAAATTATAAACACAATGATTCCCTCTGTAGGAACCTGAGTCTCAATAAAATATTCAACTCCCACTACCCCTGATTTTTATATCATTTGACTTCTATTTTGCTGTTTCAATATATAAATCTTTATGTTTATCATGTACCTTGGTATTACAAACTGTACAAAAATCAAATGTTCAGAAAACCTAGTATATAAATATGTATATAAATTAAGTGCCATAGTTAACAACTACAGGTCTGTTTCTTTTTAAGTTTAAAAACTAGAGGCTATTACAAGTGCAATCTAAGGTTTCCCATTCCTTAAAAAATGATGGCTCACTTAATTAAGTTCCCCAGATGGTGAGGCTTTTAGGCCACACCCCCCCCAAAAAAAAACTAAAAGGGAGAGGCTGTCTCTATAGATGAACGTGTCCCTTTTCTCCCCCAGCAAACAACCCCTTTCTGACTTATCAAATGAAGATATTCTCAAAAGACAAACATAATCTCACTGTATAACCTCCCCTTCCAAAGGGATTTAGCTGTATCACTACCCAAAATCAATGCTTTCCTGACTTCCATTTCTCCTAGGGGGAATTCTTCAACCAGTTCTTCATTAATTCTGCTAGTATGCTTCTCCAAACCCAACACCTGTCACAGAATTCCAAAGATGATGTTCCCTGGAATTATGCAATGCCTTCACAGATATTTTCTTCCAAAAAACCACCTTTTAGGACTCAAAAAATCTATTCAACTTGTAGAAGTAATACAATGTCAATGTGACCCAATCAGTACAATGTCCTTTTCTAATTTAGAGTCTGAATTAACGCTTATTAGCACAGGATGATTCTCATGCTATTTCTAGCCTACTTGGAATTATTACCAATAAACTCCCTACAATTTGAAAAAAGTGGCATCACGGTATTCTATGTGGATGAGAATGTAGAATTTCTGAAGCAAAACATTTTATAAGACACAGTTTGGTCAGAGCTAGTTCGTTTCCTATTAAGAATAATTTAACTGCATCATCTCCAACTTAATTCAATTCTCTGATTACAAAGATAATGAAAATTCTAGTGTTCAACTTTACAGTTTTTAAAAATCAGGCTTATCCAAGCTATTGAAATCACACTGAGCTGACATTGAGCCATTTGATTCTACTTAAAACATAATTCCAAGGGAAGAATTTAAAAGGTACCAGCTGGCTTTTCTCAATAAGCACTAAGTGTATTTTTAATACTCAGCAACTGCATGCAAGCTATATAGAGAGATCCCCATGAGTTGCAAAGTTCCAAGGTGCCCCAAGAACAAGAAAATATGAAGAGCTAACATTGCTGCCAGCAACTGCTCCACTATTCTCCAGCCCCAATCCAAGAAAACTCAATTATGGAGCTTAAAAAGAGGGATACGCAGACTCTTGATTTCGGCTCAGGTCATGATCTCGCAGTTTGTGGGTTAGGGCCCCACGTCGGGCTGCATGGTGACGGTGCAGAGCCTACTTGGGATTCTCTACCTCTCTGCCCTTTCCCCACTCTCTCAAAATAAACTCAGAAAAAGAGACATGCAAAAAAGGGTTTATAAGGTGAAGACAAAACAGCACTCTAGTAAGAAATAAGGAGAATATAGAAGATAAAATATTTGAAAAAGAAAAAAATAAATCCTAGAAACAACAAGTGTATGTTCCCCATCAAGAGAAAGCAAAATGGGGATTCCATTTCCTAAAAATGAAATATAGGGGGTGCCTGGGTGGCTCAGTCAGTTAACCATAGCCTTCGGTTCAGGTCATGACCTTGTGAGTTTGAGCCCCACTCAAACAGAGTTTGAGCACAGCACTGAAGCAGAGTTTGAGCTCTGCTGACAGCTCAGAGCCAGGAGCCTGCTTCACCTGCCCCTCCCCGGCTCACACTTGCGTCTCTGTCTCTCAATAATGAATAAAAGGTTTAAAAAAAAAAAAAAAAAAATCTAGTTAAAATTTCAGTCACACTGATATATGCCTACTTCCTTATTATTTAGCATCTTAACTACAACTGCCTTTTAAAAGCCCAAATTAGTGACTTCATCTGTATTTATACAAGCTGTCACGAATGGGTTAAACTTTTGTTTCCTAACAAACAGCTGTATATATGCTCCAGTTAAGCATCAAGGATATCAAAATGTAAGAAGATTACTATGTGTGTGTATTTATTTATTTATTTACTTATTATTTATTTAAAGATGGGGCTGCTGGTGGGCTCTGTTGGTACAGCATATGACTCTTGATCTCAGGGTCGTGAGTTCAAGCCCCATAGTGGGCAAAGAGCTTACTTAAAAAAAAAAAAAAAACAATCTACGAAGGTAATGAAACCCTAAGTGTTTTTTTTTAATATTACTTATTTATTTTGCAATAAATAAATTTATTTTAGGGGCAAATGAGGGGGCAAAGAGAATCCCAAGCAGGCTCCACAATGTCAGCACAGAGCCCAACACAGGGCTTGATCTCACAAACCGTGAGACCATGACCTGAGCTAAAACCAAGAATCAGATGCTTAACCGACTGACCCACCCAGAAGCCCCGAAACCTTAAATATTAAAGAAGGTATAATAAACATTCCCAGAACAATGTGTTACCTTTTCGGTCTGTCTTAAAATCAACTAGGATAGGTTCCTTATTTCCTTCTTTGTTTTTTCCTAATCCTTCTCCTTCTCTCCAGCCCATTTTTCTCATCAAAACGGCTCCCATTCCTCCAGTTACCGGGGCTGCTCTTAAGAACTGATCCTATCCAAAGAAAGAAAGGTAAAATGTCCCCATTTCAGAGTTAGAATTTGACTACAAATGCAGTGTAATTTTTAAAAAAAAAATCTTATTTTACTTCTAGATCTGATATAGCAATTAAATTTAAGTTTCTATACTTATATACATACTGTAGTGTGGATGCTAATTATTTTCACATTAACATAATATTTTGAAAGTCAAATAAGGCAAATAAATGGCAGTTTAAAACAGTAGCCCTCCTGCCCCCCTCCAAAAAAAAAAAAAAAATTAGAACACTCCTGTTTTCGTCCACTATTTAGGTTCACTGGTATCTCTTCTTAGCTTGCAAAATAAAAAGAAGGCAATGTTAAAACAGTCAATAATATTAATTGTCCCAGGTGTACCTAGTTAATGAATAAAGCCCAGAAATCATTTAGAAATAGTTTGGACACTGAAGCAGCATACTGTTAACATCCCAAGTTTTCTTTCCCACTCTACCTTAAAGCAAGTATAAATATTTTACTTAGAAAATCCCTACGAACCAAAAGGTAAAAATCTTTAAATTCTATTTACACAGTAAGAAATGGACAGTCACATAAAATACCCTGTCATTATACCAAACTGAATTTGAATGCTTTTAAATCCTAGCTTGATGTTAAAAGACTTTTAAAAAACTCCTTAAACGTTTACATACCTAGGCCTCGGTAGCAGCAGTGTTGTGAATAGTAGGGCTGGCACTGACCGGGGCAAGAAGACAGCTACAAGGATTTGGCCCTGAAACAAGTTTCCATACAGAGGGGTGAAAGTTCACAGGTTATTCTGTGAACAGTCATCTCTCTTGTATCCAACCCACTGAACCATAATTTCCATCAAAGCAGCAAACCACTTAATGTCTTAAGATGCACAACTATATACATTAGCATGGTCAACAGTCATTTTCACACATTAAGAAATAAATATGCGATGCCTCTATTTTAAAGGACATCCATGTACACAGAACAGATGAATTCTACTGTTGATCTTTATTGGCCATTTTCCTTTTAATTTATAACATCTCAAAATCCTGCTTTACTTTCCCCTTGTTCTTAAATTTTAGACTTATGTTCTCTAGCAAATATATAGCAAAAGTCATTAACTTATCAACAGAGGGAGTCAAAAATTTGGTATCTCTGGGAAGAGTATGCATTAATCATTTCCTATATTGATAAGTTAATGCTAAATTTTTAAAATCTTATTTTTACACAGTAGTAAAACTGTATTATTTTTCCCCCAGCTTTGTAAATTATATGCTGGGGAAAAACATGCCAATGATGTGTGACTAGACATTAAGTACAACTAGGTGCTCTGATGGAAGGAGGCAGCTGTGGAGGTAAAAACATACCCCTGGTTCAGTTCCTTATTTGGTGCAGGCCATGCAGTGTTGATGTATAAAGAGAAAAGTTAGCTGATGCTTGGATATCAACTGCCTTGTTGCTACACACCTAAAATGACTTTTACTTACTTCCAGGTTCATCCGCCCCTCTTTTCCAGGCAACACTCCTAAAAAAAAGGGCAACTGTGCAGAGTATAATACAAAACCCCAAATAACCCAGGCTTCCGACTCGGTTTCCATTCTCTACTATCTTCATGTTTCTTTACCCCATTGTGTATACAGTTCACCAAAAAGCTGCTTAATCTAATGAGTATAATAGTAAACAATACTCATCGGGTCATCAGGTCATGTCCAAATCACTTAATTCCAGAAAATAAAGGTTCTTTTAAATCAATAACCACTTAAAAATGTCTTACTGACATAATAATGGTAAAACTCCCATCTTTTTTCATCTAAGAATATACTGCAACAAACTAAAAATGAATATGGACTGTGTTGGCATTCCATGTGGTTTTTAACATAAAGGAGGGTGTTAGGCTAGTGCAAGGCAAGAAAAACTATGTGATCATTGAAAGTTTTCTAAACACAACAAAGAGACCATTGACAGTGAAGATAAATGATAAATTTCCAGCTAATGACTTCCACATTTTTATAAATGTTCATTCCTTCCTTGTTATCAGTAGCAAATATTCTTCTGTAAACATATAAATGGGAGTTTTCCTAAAAGCATTGCTTTCTTGTTATTATTTAAAAACTTTCATGAACACATCTCATAATTTATCAAAATGCCTTACATGTACATTTAAAATAATGTGATTGAAAATCTGTCAACTGCCTACATGACTAGAAATCAAAACTTTAAGGGAAAGTTTGCAAGAACCAATTTTAATCAGTAGAAGATTCATTTCTGCAAGTTATGTTAACATGATTTTTAGAACTATATAAGCATTATGGATCAGTACTTCATTATACAAATGAAGACCAAAATTTTACAATGGAATCACACTCAGAAGTTCCTACCTAGTAATGTACAAGACTATTTAATTTTTATCTGCCTAAACACCCACGTAAGCTTCAAGTCTAACTTCCTGAAATACTGAGACTCAAGCTTCAAGATTAAATAGTATTAAAGAATTAAAACTATTGAAATAGGTGTATATCATTCTTCCCAATGAGATGAAGGCCATTTTCAAATACTATCCAAATCACTCTACTTTAAATACTATAATTGGTCCAAAATGAACCCAAAATTAAAAATATTTTGACTAGATTTTCGTTTTTTTCCAACACCGACCCCTAGTAAATGACATAAAAGTTGTAAATTTTTAATGAATCTGGCCATATACTCACTAAACACATAATAGTGTACCTAAATGTACCAAAAATGGCAGGTAAATTGAGGATGTATCATGTTTTATATTAATTTGTTAATAAGAGGATCAACAGAGATAATGCTATCAAAACTGAAACGTTATGAGATTAAAATATCCAAAGCAACCAAAATCTCATTTTGCGGAAATTCAGCTCATTCACTGGCAATCATAGCAATTCTTCATAGGTGCCCATCACGTTATTAATTATTGCCCTGTGAAGCAGTATTAAGAACTTGTCTTCTCATGACACTTGGGAGACTGAAATTCCAAGTATATTACTTGCCCATGATCACAAAAGCAGTCAGGAGTACAGCGGGATAAAGAAACCTTCCCAATCCTTAGACCACGCAGCCTCCCAGTTTCAGCACTGCCATACTGCCAGTACTCCTGAAACAAATGTCCCATCACCCATCCAACCAAGCCACGTCCCTTCATCAGAAGGCATTTCTTTAGAAAGCCCTTCTTAACCACCTAAGACTCCCCCAACAATGAGGCAGCCGTAGGTGGAGTTCACAGGTCTCACTGCAGGAATCTGAAACCAGGAGCACCTACATCTTCACAGCACGAGGCGTCCATCCTCTCCCATGAATTTAGGTCTTACATATCCTGTTTTTTCAGGAGATCAGTGGTTCTCAAATTGAGCCTGTGGATCACCAGAGGCCACCAGGGCCTAAATGGTGGTCCACAGATAGCATTCTCCATCCCCACTCCACCCCCTTCACCACCCCTTCAGCACTGCCCACCGTCCCCCCCCAACCCCCAGTCCAACAATCCTCCCCAGCCTTCCGGTCCCATGGCAAGATCACCACATGCAGTGCTAATACTGGGGCCTCCCAACCAACTTGCTATAACCAGCAGCTGACAACCACAGGGATCGGGGTGATCACCAGAAGGGTGAGAAATAAGGGCCAAGAGAGCTTACAAGAGGGCACAGGCACTAAAGAAGGGGAAAGAAGGACAGAGGGAGCAAAGAAATGGAAAATCTGGGTGGTAAGAGGGCTCTTGGGGACAGTGATCCACCAAAAATAAACCTGTAATAAAGTATCCCATGATGAGAAAAAATTTGAGAACCACTGCTTTGAAATCATTAGATTAGTAGTCCAACAGGAACTGTGGAACATTCTGAACAGCACCTGAGATACACTGTTAGCATTCAAAACACAGTTTTTAAAAAACCACCCCCAAAAAGACCAGCAGCAGCAATAACAAATAACTTCAGGATATAAACTGAGTGGCTCTTGAGCCTTATTTATACATTTGCCATTGTCTCATGAATCAGGTCCATCTTCAGTGTCCATCCTAGAGTATGCACACATAGCAAATTTACTCATGAACTTTGGTTATAGTTACTGGCCTCTCCGTGCATTTTTAATAAAACATTTTCTAAAAAAAATCTTAACTTTGTAGTTGGACACTTTTGTACGTGCATATGTTGTGTACCTTTTTAATCCAGGCTTGGGCACCAGTATTAGCCAACTGTTCTTGTGTCAGAACCTGTACTCCTGTACTTCCGGTGAATTGGCCGGGAATGGAGTTCAGCTGAGCCCAGGCATCAATCTGAAGAAAAAAAAAAAGATGCCTCAATCAACTGAGTAAAATTACTTGTCTAGTCAAAAATGCCCACTGGTTTATTTCACTAAATGAAATGGTTTTATTTAGTTCTTGAAAAGGCTGAATAAGACTTATTCAACTTTTAGAACAATCTGATGAATGCATACGTATTTAAAATGTTTTCTTAAAAGCAGCACTTTGGTAACATTCAGTGGGTCCCATTAGTAACAAGATTTGAGATGTACGTCTAACAACTGAAAAGCATTAACAATAATACTCCTCCAAAATATCACATGGATACATGAATACAGAAAAGAGTTTCATGCAGCACAGGATCCCTGCCCTCTGCTTTATGTACCTCATATAAATGCACTCTAATAAATGTTACGATCGCCTGAGTTTTTAATTAATTACCTTCTTTGTGGTATTAGAAATCCAGAATTCAAGAGACACGCTTAAGGAGTAATAAATGCAGGGAATTATTCAAACCCAGAAAACAGCCTTCTTTAAAAACTGAGCCCTACATTAATCACCAGCATTTATTGTGATGGTTAAAGAATCAGTTGTCCTTCAAAGCATATTTGCTAATAAACATTGGTATTGTTAGGTAGTGTATTTATCTGTCTGAACATGTATTTGTCGTTTCTATATAGATCTACCACGGGAATGTAGAAGACAAAAGGAAAAGCTGTCCACTGTTAAAAATTTAAGTCTAGACTCTGGCCTCAGACTGCCTAATCACTTTTTTTTTTTAATTCCAGTGTAGCTAACGTGCAGTGTTATAGTTGTTTCAGGCTGACTAACCACTCTTTACTCAGTTTCCTCAGCTGGAAAATGGGACATCATAATAGTACCTACATCTCACAGAGCTATGATGGACACATAGCTACTTTTATATTCCAGATTACAAACTCAGTAAGAGCAGGGATTTTTTTTTCTATTTTAACTCGCTTAAACATTAGTTCCTGCCACACAGTACACAATAAACATTTACTGAGTGAATGACCATGCCACAAAATCACTTTCATTTAAAATAAGCTAATTACAATAAATTACTTATTTCCTTGGATTTTTAGGACCTACATTTCAACAGCATGCCACAGAATTTACTTACGTCACAACCATCTAATTAGTTAAATTCTCATTTAGCAGACATTAAAACTGCTACATACCCTTTCCTGAGCTCGATTTAACATGCTCATGGCTTCAAGGTCAAATGCATTCTCACTTAGTCTTTTCTGAGCAAGTGCCCGTTCACTCATTGCTGTAGAGATGTCCACAGGCTAAGAAAGAAAACATAGATAATTATCTCAAATTATGATAGACCCCCTAAATTCTAAAAAGTGCTCATATCTTTAGTTGCTACATATCAAAAATGAAACAGTAATCTTACATATTAATAATCTTGTAAAGTACAGAAAAGATACCAAGAAGTAAAAGAAACTTGGAAAGCAGATGAGGATCATTTAAGGTAAGTTACACGCTATCAGAGGCAGCAGCTGAACTCAACCCAACATCTGAACTTCAAATTTCATATTTTCTACTGTATTTTCTACTGTATCAAATTATGATCACAGAAAATTGCACAAAGAACTTAAAACTCTCTAGCCTTCACTAACAAAACAGTCATTTACAAAAACTGGTACTTTTTTCAACTGTTTTGGAACTATTAATTTTATATTCATGAGCAATTTTCATTTTATCCTATTTCTTTTTAGCATAATGTTCAGAAGCAATAAGGTTCTTGAATAAGCAAGCAGAAAACCACTATCAGGTCAGTTGGTCTTTTACTCATCTGCACATCTTTTCACCTTCTTGCAGTTGCTCAGAGATACAGTTTGGTCTTAAGATCTCCATTTCTTCAAAGAACGTTATTTACTATATACATAAATGAATCCTTTGTTTTCAGTTTATATGTATTAATGACCCAAATTAAAATATTTCTGGGGGGGTACATAACAACATGAACCAACACATTTAAAATTAAATATGTCTGGAATGTCTTAGGTCCTCCTTTTCAAAGCTCATATCCTACCTGTAAAAATGTTATGCTAACCAGAGGTGACTTCATGGTTTAACTTTTTAAAACGTTTCATAATGTCCAGAAAAATTCTTAAAGAACAAATCCCCAATTTATCAGATTTGTGGAAGGCTCAACCATAAAAGGAAAAACACATCAAGTAAGTATTTGATGTTCTTTGTTCTGATGTTAAGAGCTCATGTTGACTTGTATCATCACCAATTCTTATTACTTATTTTTCTTCTAACACAACCCATTAATATTTCCTAGTGATTTCACCCAAGAAAATTCATTTTTGGAAAATATTTGACATGAAAAGGTTTTCCTATATTCATATGCAAAACATGATTAGAGGTACTGCATGGATATTACAAATATAAGGAAGTCAGTAATATAAATTAACAGCTAAGGATTTTTCTTAAAGCTAAGGGCTACCTGTAATTTAACTATGTACTACATATGAAATACTTCTTATAAAATAAAGACCTATATAGAAGGGTGTATGACTCTAAGAGAATAATTCTACCTTACGCATAAGGATATAAGAGAATAATTCTACCTCACGCATAAGGATTACTAGTCTCCCTTTTTCTACCTTCAGAACCCCTTATTATTCCACCATTCTTCGTTATCTTGCTGAGTCATCTCATAATACTCCCCCAGCAAAATTAAATTTTTTCTTCCACATAGATTCTTATGTATGCCTTCTTAAAACGAAAGCAAAGCTAAATTCATTCTGTAATTGTTAAGACTATTTACAGATCCCATGAAAGATCTTAACTGTCAACGTAGTAAATTATCCACACTAATTAGACTATGTCTGGGGCCTATAAAAAATAATCTAAGCAGTCACAATTAAACACTAAAACTCTAGGGGTCTTCACTTGTCACTTTTTTGATAATTCTGATCAACTGCTGGGACTTTAAATAAATGGGAACCCAAATATTTTAGGCCAAAATTTACATTCCTTTGGCCTACCTTATGTGTTTCCTAAAACTGTCAGGTAGGATTACTGATGCAATTTGAAAGCCCAGCAAATATACCTCAAGTACTGTTCATTAACCTTGTCCAAATTACTTTGGGTAGCAGTCTGTAAATCTGAGGATGTTTAGGTATAAATAACAGGTTTTTATTCTGAAAAAGTCTAAGTTTAGAGGTGATAATGTGGAAAATCGATCTACTGACTACTTCAAGCCCTGATCCCCAATTTCCAGCTATAAATTTAGCCATGAAAATGTAAAGATGGCTCTAAAAGCTCCCAACTTCTCTAGGATAAAATTCTTCCCAATTAGAAAACAAATGAATACACACCTATGATCTGAAGACCTATCTTCATATATTTTTTAAGTCTTTAAGCAGATAATCTAAATGCCTCATCATTTATCCCCAGGATGAAACTTCATTCAAATCTCAGTAACATTTTGTTACATTCACTTCTCACTCTAGAAGAAATTTTAATATAGCAACCTTGATGTTTAAAATAAATTTACTTCAGATAAAATGATAACCAGTTTTTTTCCTGACTACAACTTAATTCACTCAACAGGCTTACCAAGAGAGTAATCTTACTATTCATTTTATATTCATATTTTTAAATGTGAAGAACATACTCAAAATAAAATGAACCAGGATTATCTGAACCTCTTAAGGATCCTCAAATGTTTGAATCAAAAAAGCATGTTTCCAGGTTTTCAAGGTAATTCAAGATATGTAATAATGTATAATCCCCAAAGCACTAATATTCAAGGACTAGACCAAATGTCACATATCAGTATTGAAACTCTCATTAAATATCACAGCTACCCTTTAGAACACTGGTCAGTAGTATTTTCTACAGTGACAGCTAATGAGCACTTAAAATGTGGCTAGTGCAATTAAGGAAATGATTTTTCAGTGGCTAGTGACTACTCTACTGGACTATATGGTATATGTGTGTGTACATAAACACTATACAGTGGATCATACTATGTAGTGGAGCTTCAGAGCCTTAACCATCTTTCAGTGTTGCTCAGAAAGAGGAATAGGTTTAAGGTACCGAAATGATGTTAAAAAGCCCTTCTAAAAAGTAGGAAAAAATCTTAAATTTGATAGAACGCTATTATTAAGTGGTCATCAACAAGCCTCATTTGTTTCCACTGTTATACTACAAACTTTTAATCTAATGTATGAAGTCTAATTATGATACTATAACAATATTCTAAGTATTATAATTGGGGAAAATGTTTAGTTTCCTTTTCCCTAGGACTTGTTTTAAAAAGTGAAATCTACCTCGAGTATCCAATTCCAGTTCTCCTATAGTTAAAAACCTGTCCACGTTATTTCATTTCTCTACTACAGCAGATCACTTCTCCTATAATCCAAAAGTGTCAGAAATGAAATCATAATGTAACATGCATTTCACAGCCTAAGTTATAATCATGTCCTTTCTGTATCTTCCTCATTTAAAAACCCTTCTAAGTCAACTTCCTTACCCCTTTCGTTAACCCAGCTGTTTACATAAATACAAGTATCTCAGGGGCATTTCTTAGAAAGTCAATTAAAGGGCTAAAGAGAATTATTAGGAGGGAGTCAGGGAAAATAAGCCCTATAATATGAATTGTATTACTCTCTACCTAGACAATTACAGGTATCTTAAAACAGAGAGTATAAAAGGAAATGTTTAATTCAAAAAAACAGAATTTAAAAAAAAAAGCATCTGATCTGTATGTAAAATAGGACTTTAAGATACTTATTAGCAAAAATTAATAAATTACAAAGAGGTTCATCTAGAAAAGAAAATGACAACTATAAAAACAAAAGCCACACAAAATACAGAATACCTCAGTTGTCATGGGTTTGGTTTTAAAATGTGAATTACGAATCTTTTATTACACCATATGGAATTCTCTAACATAACTCCTATACATTTAATCTGAATAAACTAGAATAAGAAAAACAGGTAACCTATTAAGTTGTTCAAAGAAATTCAATGTTAATCACCCAGGAGAATCTAAGGAAAAAAGAATGAATAGCAAGGCTGTATTTAACCATTCTAGCACTGCCAGGACCCATGTATTTAATTTTCAATTAAAATTTACATCTTACCCCAAGAACTTAACTTTCCTAAAGTATAAAGTTGGAACTTCTATACTTGAAGAACTTCTATACTTCCACTGGGAAGTGGAAATATTTTTTAATAAAACAAATCAAGCACACTGAGACAAGAATCATCTTAACATGTAAGCAATTACTAGACCTTAATGGAGAGCTACCTCTGGACCTCTGATAATTTATGATTAATAGTAAACCCAAGGAAATGTTATATCAAAGATTACATTTAAATCTTCTACCCAATAAGCCTCTAACTTTATTAGCAAGAATTAATGCCCCCAAGGACACTTTTTTTAAATATTAGTTTTCCACCATTTTTGATTTCACTGTTTAAGAATAAATCAAATTCACACAAATATGGTCAAAGTTCTGTAGACACTCCTTACTGAGGATGATGCTGGCTGGCTTCTGGGTAGGAAGACGATGCTATGGCAGTAAGGCACAGTCTGATGAGCTGATATTCCATAAGATACGGATTTATGTTGATCCATCCACATCTATCCACTCACGTTTATGTCAAAGAGCACTCATGTGCAAGACAATTGGTGGGGTTAAGGATTACAGCAAAGCTGAGACCAAATCTGTGATCTTTGCCTAAATGTTTTATGCTCAAAACTAAAAAACCACAAACTCCATTTATATTTATTAAAATGAAAAACACGGATAGGTTAAAAAATAAATAAATACTAATCAGTTAAAAACAGTGACCATTTGAAAGAACTTTCCTTTTACTCTATAAAAGCCTTTATTTCAACCCCAGACAGGGAATCAAAAGGGTCAATGCTCCCATGTCACCATTCCACAAACATTGGTATGTAGAACATAATCTTACAAATACATGTATTTGCAAGATACAGCTAAATAACTAGGACTAAACGTTTTATATTGTGACCACTTCCTCTAGGTGTTTACTACTATTGTTAGGTAAAAGCACAGAGACCTGAAAGCAAAACGAAACCATGCTTTTTCTCTTCTAAAATTTTGGGATTGTTTTTGCTTAAAATTAACCTATGTATTTTTTGAGTCTGACTTAAAGAATTCTGGTATCATATAGTTGTATATATCCTCCCACAGAAGAAATCCGCTTCATTTATTTAGTTTTCCGACCTTTTTCTTCTGCTTTAATGAAAGACTGCTTAATATAAAATTTGAATACCCAACTTCTCCCCCTGGGATTTCTTTGGAATTCCCAACTTTTAATTAAAACTGACAACTACTTTTGATGACTGATAAGGCTAAGGCATCACAGGGTCAGTGTTAAGACTGAAAATGGCAGAGTACTGAATTTCAAACATATATACAGACACGTATAGATAAAGTTTCAATAAAAAATACTCATCAGGATTCACTAAGCACTTTCTGCATGTTCAACTGTGGTTAGAATACTTATGATCACTTCTCAGGAAAATCCCTTGGAACTTTTCAATTATTTACAGGGCTTTACTCAGCTGAAAAATTTTTCTCACATAATCTCCCTATGTTTTCCAACTCTATTACATGCTTAGTCTGCAAATTACTAAAAGCGTATGTATCAGAATTTCTAAATCAGTCTGTACTGGCCCTCTTACCATGATTTATATTCAGCCTACAAGATTTAAGTCAATTGCAGATGTCAGTTAACCTTTCCCTCTTGAGATGTGCAGGTAGTCTAATCTGGGGATTAGCAACTGAGCTACTGAACTGGTTTCACTAAAATATTGTCTAAATCAGCTATCCCTTTCCCACTGGTGAGAGTATAACTTGCTTCAACTACTGAATCCCACATAAATACAAATCATCACTGGTGACCATAAATTGCATTGGTTAATTAGCGTGTCCAGCTTCATTGTATAGAACTTGCTCTCTCTTAAAATGCCGATCAAAAAAGCACAATAAAAAATGTCACCTGTGAATAGCTCAGGGGAAAAAAATACTATCAAAAGAATTCTGATTTGGGTTCTGTTCACTTTCTGATTTTATAAACAACAGGATTTATTTATTTGTAATAATGGAGGTGTTTAGTGGAAGACGATATGGCCAATGCAAGGAACCTGAGGTGGAGAGAACAGGTCTCTCTGACCTACATATCCCAGAACTGCAAGAAAAGGAAGTGGGGAAGAAGTCCCACGTTGTAAGGGCATCAGATTATCTAGTCCAGTCCTTGGACAAACGTCTGGGCTTTGGAACCAAGGGCAAGAGGTGATAACTAATCTATAGTATCATTTAAAACTCCCACCCACCCTAGTAAGTCTCCACCCTCCCAGATCCCCCAAGCGTGATTTTGCACAACAAGTTAAATAAAAGTAAACTGTTTATTAAAAGATACAGCAAAGGTACAGATACAGAGATACATACAAAGATACAGATATATATATATATATATATATTTACATATATATACAGTCTTGCTGTTTTCATGTGCACTATATTTAGCAGCACATTATTTAATCAGTCAGCATTTTAATGGGGTTGTTTTGACACTTGGTGTTATTACTGCGTCATTTTGACAAGATACAACTATAGCCTCATGGAAATTTCAAGGTGTGAATTCCACTTCTCCAACTTTTAATAGTAGCAAAGAGGGGAAGGAGAAGGGAAATGGAGTACCAAGGCTGAGCATTAGGTTAAACACAAGAATTCCAAAGGGCCAAGGTAGCACAGGGAAGGGAAAATGATTAAAATTAAAGGCTATCTGACAACCCAAAGAAATAGTAAGAAACCATTATTTAAGGGCAATGGGCTATGTTATATATCCAAGATGCTCACACATCAGCCTACAGTGACCTTTTCCAATCCAGTTCTTGTGTTGAACCTGAGGATCTGCCTCTCTCTGCTCAATCCCTCCACCCAGTAAATTTGCTACCACCAAAATCTAGAGCTATAGAGCCTCGAAGCAAAACGGGAAGCTAAATAGTTGTACCTTGGGCTACCTTCCCATAAGTGCAAGGAGGGCCCAATGTTGGGTAGGGATGTGATAACACTGTTCTCTGCAATTCGATGCTTTTCACTTTGTGGCTTGGTTCCACAAAGTGAATTGCATCGAGTTACTGTCAAATGAGAAGCTGCGGGTTGTTTCATCTGTCGTCTAACCCGGCCCTGCCGTTTAACCCGGCCCTAAGAAGAGTGAAACAGAAGCCAAATCAGATATAAAGTAACAATAAAATGGGAGATTCAGGTATTAAAAACAAAAAACAAAAAAACACAATATTCCTCTTACTTACCTCAGAGGGCAAATTGCTGCTGAAAACATTATCATCATCTTTGTTCTCTTCACCATTTTTCTCTACAGGAACCCACTCTCCATAAACACTATCTGCTTCTTTTTTTCGATGTTGAGATCCAGATGACACAGGAAACTCTTTTGTTAATGTTACCTGGCTTTTTGGTGGAGTTGGTTTTGCTGCAGCAATCTAAAACATAATGTGTTTCCTTAATTAACACTTAAGAGGTTTTTCAACATAATCTGAAAATAATTGTTCACTATTTCTCACAGTATTGAATAAAACATTAAAACAATTTAATTCCGTTTAAGTTTTATTTAAATAGTCCCTATGCTATTTCATCAAACCATAAACACTAATACTCACATTCAGATTGAAAAAAATGGGTTTGGGTTCACTGAGTTTAAAGGGATGATGATAAAAAGGAGGTTCTTCTTCCTCTTCATCCGAAACATGAGGCTTATTCACTATTACATCATCATCTTCTTTACTCTGTGCGATCTGTTTGCATTTCTTAAAAAATAAAAACAAAAGATAAATCTTACACTTTATGTGGAACATGTAGTTTTTTTAAAAAATCAAAAACCACATAAAATCAACTTTCAGAAATAAAACAAGATAAACAGGTTGTAGGTAAGTAGCTTAGCTTATCGGCTATTATTTAAACACACTCTAGCTGTTCAGTCAGTCAACAACATTTATTGAGCACCTACTATGTGCAGAGCACTGTACTGGGCACTGTCCAGGGAATACAAAAAAAAAAAAAAAAAAAGAAGTAGAAGACATGGTCCCTGCTCCCAAGGAGCTTACAATCTAGTTCAAGAAACAGAATTACATACACATGAAATAATTGAGGAACGCTTTTACAGAGCAACACAATTAACAAGTGCAAAATGATATAATACAAATGGAATACATAAGTGCTGAAAGAATAAAAAGCTTAAGAGAAAACAGAATCAGGCAGAATTTGATAACCAAGGGCTATTCCTTGAAGAGTTCTAAGCCAGATTTTCATAGTTAAGAACAAGGACTGGCAGGAAAAGAAAAAAGAGTCATCATAGTTAGATGGTGGTAAAAAGGTGAGAAACTTGTATTAGAAGGAACAAGAGGGCTGAAAACGAGGCTTAAAAACATACAGGGAAACACTAAGTGTTCACAAGGTTTTAGAGAAGGAGCTTAGATTTGATGAGCAAGTAATAGAAGCCTTCACTAAGTCCTTAAATTAAAAAAAAAGTTGTAATTCATATTTCAATAAATCTAAGTGAGGAAACATTAAGAAACTATATGAACCCCCAAATGCATGGCAAAATAAAAACTTTGAAACACTTATAATTGGGCTAGATGGTCATGTGTCTCTCCATAAGTGTTTTGTAGGTTGAGTCTCTAAAGGAACAAAACTCAAGAATGGAAAATAAGGCATGATGGAGAGGGTGTTAACTGATGAAGTCTGACACATAAAGCAAAGTCAATTCCTTCCTGAGAAGCTAAGGAATAGACTCCATTACCTGGCTTTATAAAAAGGTCAGAGTAAATTTGGGTGGACTTGTCTATACAAGCAGTAGAATTTGTCACATCCATTATCAATTGAAAATGTTACAATAGGATAAAAAGCTCAATTGGCCAAAAAACACAGAGTATACCAAGCCTGTAACCAAGGGGAACAGAATATATTAACAGTGGCAGGCTGGCATAAGGCTAGCCAATAACAAGTTTCAATATATGAAACAGTGTGGTATTTCTGGATCCTAGCAGCAGTATTTCAGCGTCCTCCCAAAAAAAAAAATAATAATAAAAATAATATTAACAAAACAAAGCCAAAAAAAGCCTCAATTGAAAAGATCAAATTCTTAAAAACAGAAACAAGTGTGTCTAAAATATATGTTACTGCCAAAACCCGAACCGCAGGAAGAACTGATAATGGCCGGCCATTATCACCAATGGCTGGTACCAAACAGCCAAAACCCGAAATGTTGATGCGTAAGAAGTTCCTTTCAGGCAATGGCCAGCTATTCTCATTAATTTCCAAGCTCCGGTGGCAAAAGATCATTTCTGAAGATTGTCTGTGTCTTTGCGTATATGCAGTACACTCGTGGCGATCAGTGAACACGTCGTGAATGGAAACGAAACTGTAGGCGAGCTTCTGCGTGTTGCTCACTCAACACCTCCTCCATTCAAACGAACCGTCCCACTCCTCAGTCAGTTTGGCTTCTAAAACTGGAAAGCAAAAGTAATGGGAAGTAACTTTTAGCTAGCGGAGCTTAGCCATCCCGGATAATGGCCTGCTAAACAGAGCTTCTGCCGCTGCCACATCTGTATTTCGGGTTTTGGCCACTCGGTGCCAGCCATTATCAGTTCAGCCCACAATTCGGGTTTTGGCACGCTCCAGAGTCAACATCACTGAAATAATCCACTTAAGAATGTAAACAAATTCTGTCTAGCTTACCTCAGTTAGTTCTTCTATGGTAGCTCCTCCTGACTTTTTAGCAACTTTCTCTTCTATTGTAGGTGGAGGTGCAGGCTTTAGGTTTGGCGGTAAAGGAACACCAGCCTTAGCACACATGGCAGCTGCATTAGCTTTGGCTATTTCAAGTAATTGAGCCTTGTCTGGAAGAGGAAAAATATAAGCAGTTTTCCCATAAGACTAATAAACACATTTTGTTCTATCTAAAATCTTATACGCTAACAAAACTAAAGGCATCAATTTTCTGCCCTAACATACGGTTGTGATCAAATCACTCTTCGGGTCAGTTTTTAAGCAAATGCCCCGATTAAGTCCACGTTTGGCTTCCCATTCACACACTACACAAAATAGCTAAATTACAGAACCCTGCCAGATACTCTAAGACACACACACACCTGCACAGCCCTCTTTGTTTTCCAAAAGTATCATGCCCTTAAAATTACTTTCCTTCTAACATGACATTTTAAATCACTCTTTAAGCCCAAATTCAACCTCTTCTAACAAGCCAGAATTTAACACTCCTCTTCAGTGTGCTCAAAAGTGCCCTGACTATACAAGTAATCATCACATTCTGCTCTTTCTGGCAGGTTACTACTTGGTAAAACAGACATACGTGCATTTTATCCACATCTCCTCTACTAACTTGTAATCGCTTCAAAGATGTAATTCTGTAAATAAAAAAAAAAAAAAAACTCGGGGCGCCTGGGTTGGTTAAGCATCCAACTCTGGATTTTGGCTCAGGTCATGATACCAGCATCACGGGATTGAGCCCAGTGTCAGGCTCTGAGCATGGAGCCTGCTTGAGATTCTCTCTCCCACTTGTGCGGGTGCACTCTCTCTCCCTCTCTAAATTAAAAACAACAACAACAACAACAACAACAACAACAACCCAACTTTTGCCTAACTGAATGAATTTTCCCTTACTGTTAGACAACCCTGACCTGGAAATGTCGAATCTACTGACATAATGATAAATTATCCATTATTGCAGGTAGTCATGCACTATCCATCCACTTTTAATCATCCCTGCACACTTGTTAAATCAAAGGGAACTAGAGCACTCTATTTTAAAAGGCAGATTATTAAAATACTAAAGTCAATCTAATAAACTTAAAACCTTGTTTTGCTATTATCACCAACCCAGATAAAAAAGAACTCCCCACCGTGCAAAATTCCCTATTCATCCATTACCCGTTATACCAATCAGAGTTACCTTTGCACACATTTAACAGCCCTGTGTTGCCATTTTCAATCATGGAACTTATTTAAAAAAAAAATACACACTGTAATTTCAGGCTTGTGTTCAAGGATCTATGTTGGCATACATGCAGTAAAACAAGCTCAGCGTATACCAGCCTTATCTTTAACTAGACTTCTACTTTCCATTTTCAGTTACAGGAAATAGTTCAAACTTCAAGTATGTAAAAACATTCAAGTATGTAAACACCCTGGTTCTAATACACTCCAAAGCACATCTTTTTAACTCTAATTACTAATTTACTTATCCCTAAGTTTTCTAAAACCCATAATCTAATTACAGTTGACCCTTGAACAAGAGGGGTTAAAGGCACTGATACCGTCGTACTTGAAAATGGCATGTACTTTTGACTCCCCCAAAACTTAACTACGGATAGTACACCACTGACTGGAAGCCTTACTGATAACATAAACAGCTAATTAACATATGTTTTGCATATGTATTACATGCTGTCTGCTACAAAAAACATTAAGAAAGCCATTAAGGAAAACACATTCACAATACTAATACTTTATCAAAAAATTCACGTATAAGTGGACCCATCCAGTTCAAACCCATGTTGCCCAAGAGCCACCTATATGGAAATTTAAAAATATAAATATTTACCTAAGCCAATAACCCAAAATATTCCATTTGACTCAAAGATCAGAAAAAATGGATTTGTATCATCCTCTATTACAATGCCAATAAATTTTAAAATTACTTACTCAAATCCGTCAGACGTTTAGGTGATCTGCCTCTCTCAGAAGACCTGGATCGTTTACGACGAATGGGAGATCTGCTAAACCTTCTTCTCAAAGGTGTTCGTGATCTCCTTAATCTTACTGGTGAGATACTAAAGCTTCGTCTCCTTACCACAGACCTTGATCTTCTCCGGCGGCTTGGGGTGCGGCTGCGGCGGCTAGGGGTGCGGCTGCGGCGGCTTGGGGTGCGGCTGCGGCGGCTTGGGGTGCGGCTGCGGCGGCTTGGGGTGCGACTGCGGCGGCTTGGGGTGCGGCTGCGGCGGCTTGGGGAAATACTAAAGCTCCTCCTCCCCACAGATCTAGATCTTCTTCGCCGACTAGGAGTGTGACTCCGACTCCGACGACTTGGGGTGCGACTTCGAGCTCTAACTGTTTTCCGGTTATCCCTGGAACTTGATCTCTTTCTTTTTCTTTCCCTGGACTTAGACCTGTGCTTTGGAGATCTTTTACGCTTCTCTTTTGATACAGATCGCCTTCCTCTGGACTTTGACCTTGACCTGCTGCTCCTCCTCCTGCGTCTTGAACGTGACCTTGAACGTGTCTGAGAGCGATGAGACTTAGATTTCGATGATCTCTTCCTTGCCCTAGAACGAGATTCACTGGTACGCTTCCGTGATTTATGTTCAGAAGACTTGGAACGCTTACTTCGAGATCTTAATGAGGAGTCTCTTTTCTTTTCTTTCTCACCTTTGTCCCGGTTCTTGTTTTTCTTACTTTTCTCATGTGTGTCCTTAACTTTTACAAAAATCTCATAATCATCTTTTTCCTCTGAAGAGGACTCTGAAGCTCTTTCTGGTATACTGATTACGACTGGACTGGCAGCAGATTTGTCACGTTCAACCTCACTTGCAAGTAAAGGTCCTTCAATACCAGCTCTAAGGCTTGTAAGACGTTCCATGTCCTTAGGAAGTAATGGTCTCACTAAATCCGCTTCATTAATATCATCAATATTGGCAGAAAATCCTGAATCAGAGAGTATCTCTTTAGTAGGGAGAGGTGCTTCTTTATCTTCTCCACTACTTTCTTTAGGGCTGAGAGCAACTGCTAATGTCTGGTCACACTCTTTTATAGGTAATGGTCCTTCTGCATCCTTACTAATAAAATTATTAGATGGTAAATCGAGATGAATGTCTTTAGCAGGCAAAGGTCCCTCTATGTCAGCTTCACTACCACCACTGGGACTAGTGGAAATTATCATGTCGTGTTCAGTATCTTGAGTGGTTAAAGATACTTCAACATCATATTTACTAACTGAAGTGAGAGCAGATGCTGTAGCAAATTCAATACCCTTACTGGTTCCCACTGCATCAGGTTCAAGAGCAAAGGGACCAGCAGAAGATAGAGTTCCTCCATCAGCTTCGCTAACACTAGAGCATGTATCCAATACTGTGCATTGTTTAGTCTCACCGATGGATAAAATATTCCCTTCACCAATTTCACCAACAGCACCAGTGGCGGCAGCAGACACTGTGTCATGTTCCATCCCTTTAGCAACTAAGTGATTATTTATGTTAAGGTCTATATTTGTACCATGATCACTTTCATAAGGGTCATTCTTCAGGTGTCCTTCAGCATGCGGCTCTTCATCTGAATGCATGGGAATCTCCTGCATGCCAATCTCTGGAGTAAGACTTTGATCACCAGATAGTAAATTCACTCCTTTTATAACATCAGATTCCAGTATCATTGGTGTAGACTCTGCAACTATCTCAGTCGGTATTATTTGGGTCTGTTCTGAGACAGTGATAGCAGGCTCTGAAATTATCACAGTGGATTCTTGCACTGAAACAGATGGTTCTGAAACAACTGCATTAGCCTGAGGGACTGACACTGCTGGTTCCAGGACAGGCACACTAGGCTCCAGGGCAGAAACAACTGGCACAGAAATGGTAACATTCTCTGACTCAGCCAAGGCCACAGTCTCTGGGACAGCCTCAGCTGTGGGTGGGTCTGGAATAGCCACAGCTGTTGAGTCAGAGACCACCATAGCTGTTGGGTCCGGGATAGCCATGGCTGGGGTCTCCAAGACAGTCACAGCTGGGGGCTCTGGAACAGTCCCAGTTGGTGGCTCTGGGACAGCCACAGCTGGTAGCTCTGAGACAGCCATGGCTGGCAGCTCTAGAGTGCTCTGTGATGGCTCTGGATTAGTCACAGCTGACTCCAGGAGGGACTGAGATACCTCTGAGGCAACATGTCCTGAAGCTTTCATGGAATCAAAAGTTTCTGCTGTCTCAGACATAACTGAAGGTTCTGATGTTAATACAGTTGGTTCAGCTGACATCATGGGAGTTTCAGATACCATGTAAGTCACTGGTCTCTCTGGAACAATTTGATGCTCTTCTGCTACTACCGCAGACTCTATGGGTGTTGATGTAACTGAAGACTCTGGCTCTAATGGTGGTTCTGGAACAGTAACAGCAGCCTCTGATGCTAACACTGAAGGATCTGATGCTGACACTGAATAATTAGCAGGCAATGTCGAAGGCTCTGAAATCTCACTTTGACTCACAGACGGTTCAGACAGTGATACAGACTCTTCAGGAGGTAATGCTGGTACCTCTGTAGGCCAAGTATTTTCAGCTGTTAATGCTGACTGCTCAGTAGGTAATGCTGGACCCTCCGGTGGTTCCTCAGGAGGCAAAGGTGGGGTCATTGGTGGCTCCTCAGGTGGCAATGGTGGCATTGTTGGAGGCTCTTCAGGAGGCAAAGGTGGCACCATATATGCCTCCGTATATGTATCAGTATAAGAATCGGTGTAAGAATCAGCTGCCATAGACATCATTGAACGATCAGCAGTGTAAGATGACATCATAGATCGGTCAGCTGCAGAGTACGATGACATCATAGACCGGTCAGCAGCAGAGTAGGACGACATCATAGACCGGTCGGCACCCATGGACATCATAGATCGGTCAGCCATTGGGGACATCATGGAGCGCTCGTAAGCTGACATCATAGAGCGTTCATAAGCTGACATCATAGAGCGCTCAGCCATAGGGGACATCATAGAACGCTCATAAGCTGACATCATAGAGCGCTCATAGGCTGACATCATAGAGCGCTCAGCCATAGGGGACATCATAGACCGCTCATAGGACATCATAGAGCGTTCGTAAGATGACATCATGGAACGTTCTGCAGCATAGGACATCATCATAGAACGTCTAGATGCTAACATCAGGGGTCTTGGTGCTAACCTGTACGGCCTGGGGGCTATTCTATAGGACCTGGGTGCTATCCTATAGGGTCTAGGTGACATCCTATAGGGATCAGGAGTTAGTCTGTAGGGATCATGGCCTAATCTATATGGGTCCTGCCCTAACCTGTAGGCATCATGACCTAACCTGTAAGGGTCATGACCTAACCTATAGGGATCCTGAGCTAACCTGTAAGGATCCTGAGCTAACCTGTAGGGATCAGGAGATTTTGAACCCAACATAGCAGAATCTTGGGTACTAGATGCTAACATCTGGGCATCCATGGTACCAGATGCTAACATCTGAGCATCCATGGTGCCGGAGGCCAACATTTGAGAGTCCATAGTGCCTGATGCTAACATCTGAGAATCCATAGAGCTAGTAGCTAACATCTGGGAGTCCATGGTGCTGGTCGCTAACATCTGGGAATCCATAGTGCTGGTAGCTAACATCTGGGAATCCATGGAGCTGGTTGCTAACATCTGAGAGTCCATGGAACTGGTTGCTAACATCTGGGAGTCCATGGAGCTGGTTGCTAACATCTGGGAGTCCATGGAGCTGGTTGCTAACATCTGAGAGTCCATGGAGCTGGTTGCTAACATCTGGGAGTCCATGGAGCTAGTTGCTAACATCTGGGAGTCCATGGAGCTAGTTGCTAACATCTGGGAGTCCATGGTGCTAGAGGCTAACATCTGGGAATCCATGGTGTTGGACGCTAGCATCTGGGAATCCATGGTGTTGGATGCTAGCATTTGGGAGTCCATGGTGTTGGACGCTAACATATGGGTCTCCATGGTGTTAGAAGCTAACATATGGGATTCCTGGGCCATCAAGGGATCCACTCCTACTGTTACAGAAGTCTCCCCCACTAATGTAGTAGGCAGCTCCTGTGCTACCGTATTATAGGATTCCAGCGCTGTCGTCGAGGGCACCTCCAGGGACTGCGACACGGTCATCGTTGACAGCTCCGTTGTTGTCACCACAGACTGAACAGAGATCTCCAGCGCCACAGTTGCCACAGGCTGCCCAGGCAACTCTGGCGCCCCAGGCTGCCCTGGCAACTCCAGCACCCCTGTTGCCAGAGGCTGCCCCAAAAGCTCCAGGGCTCCGGCTGCCCCAGACTGCCCCGAGAACTCCAGTGCCCCCGTTGCCATGAGCTGCCCAGGCAACTCCAGTGCCCCAGTTGCCACAGGCTGCCCTGACAACTCCAGCGCCCTAGTTGCCGAAGGCAGCCCTGGCAACTCTGGCACCCCAGGCACCGAAGGCTGCCCTGGCAACTCCAGCGCTGTCGTTGCCACTGGCTGTCCTGGCAACTCCAGCACCATCGCTGCCTCGGGCTGCCCCAGCAACCCTGCTGCCGTTGTCACCTCAGGCTGCCCGGGATGTTCCACCGTTGTCATCCCCACAGGCTGCTCCAACTCTGACGTCGTCACAGGTTGTTCGGCCAACTCCATTGCTACCGTTACCGCAGGCTGCCCTGGCAACTCTACTGCTGCTGTCACCGCAGGCAGCCCTGGCAACTCCTGTGCCATCACAGGTGGCTCTGGTACCTCCTGTGGTGGCTCCAACCCCACGGATGGTGCCGGAAGCCCCGGCAATTCCTGCGACAACTGTGGCACTGATGTCACAGAGGGCCCCGGCAACTCAGGCACTGCTGTCGCAGGGGGCCCTAGCAACTCAGACACTGGGGTAGAAAGGGGGCCTGGCAACTCTGGCAACGGGGTAGCAGAGGGCCCAGGTAACTCCAGCAATGGAGTCACAGGGGGCCCCTGCAACTCCGGCTTGGAGGTCGCAGGTGGCCCCGGCAACTCCACCACTGAGGCCACCGACGACTCCGGCGGCTCCAACGCTGTGGTCTTGGGCAACTCCGGCAACTCCTGTGGTCTTGTCATGGGTGAATCTGCGATCTCCGACGGTACTTCTACAGGCTGCTCTGGCAATCTGAGCACTTCAGTTGCAGATGACTCTGGAAAATCCACTGTTGTTGATGTACTCGGCTCAGGGTGCACCTCAGCAGTGATCTCGGATGATACCACAAGGGTTTCCGGTGGCTCTAGCCCTTTTGCTACTGGCGGTTCTAGCATCTTTGATTGCTCTGCAGGTGTGGTATCCAAAGATTTCAGCACAGGCTTCATCTGGTATTCCACAGACATTGTGACAACCGGCTCAGATGACTTTAGCACGACTGTTGTAGTGGGCACTGGTGCCATTGTAAAGGAATCCAGAATCTTTGTCATGGGTGGTTCCAGCGTGACTGCCACAGACTGCTCTGACTGCACTGAAATTACGGATGTTGATGCAACTGACAGTTCTGCAGTTTTTGTAGCTGGCTTCAGAGTTTCTAAGGTATGTGGCTCTGATACCTCCATTGATACCACAGGAGGTTCTAACACAACTGCAGGAGATTCACTGGTCTCGGAAAGGCCAAACGCTCTTACAGAATGCTCCAGTGCCATCGCGGAAGGTTCAGAATCAAACTTCAAAAACGAATCCGATTCTAAATCTATGTTCCCATCATGATGTGATTTTGCCTTTGATTCAGATTCTTCTGGCTGTCTCTTATACTTTTTTTCCTTTTCTTTCTTCTTTTTCTTCTTTTTATTTTTGTGCTTTTTATGCTTCTTTGACTTTTTGGTGGGAATTTCATCAGTAGGATCTGTTTGTACTGACACACATCTACTTTTTCTGGAGGCCTCTTTCAGGTCTGAAAGTAAGGGAAACTGATTTTAATTTGTCAAACATTCCCCAATGTAAACTCAGATATATCACATAAATGAGACTCATATTCCATATTAAAATGCCATCGTATAATACTTTTTGTTAAATAAAGTTACTAAGTAAACTATTTTCTATATACCAATTACCTACAAACTTTTCCAATATTTCTTTCTACAACTAAAGTCTAAAATTATCAGCAACTTAAAAAAAAATTATCAGTTTATCATAAAAACTTGAGACTTCTACTGTTTTATTAAGCTTAAAACTTTTTTCTCCAACTCTCAAAACATGGCAAAATACTTTCAAACTACACTTACCAAAGAATATTTTGTATTACCGGTTGTTAAAATTCAAATTGCTATAAAAGATACACTCATTAAACAATTTTTACTATCTGTTTTTTGAATCCTGACTCAATCACCACTCACTAGATGAATGGACTTGGCCAAATTACTGACACTGTCTCCTAAAGTTAGAGGACAAAGTGAGTTAAAATGCTAATACGTGCAAATGCTAATGAGTGCTTTTATGCAGTATATGAAGGGCTAAACAACTAATGTAAAGCATCAACACCAAACGTGAACTTTACTTCATCACACCCGTGTTACATTCTAATAAACACCTTCCCCCCCCACCCTCCTCTAAAATTGCCAAAACAATCTTAATGTTTTTACTTAAAAAATAAGTCACTTAGAAAAGAAATTCTTCTACCTCTTTACATTTAACTTAAAACCGCTGCACTTTTCTGAAATAGAAAATAACTTCTTTTCTACTTTACAACCAGGTAAATTTATTCTAATACCAATATCCAATTAGATAAATTTTAGTCATCGCAGAAAAGCTAATCAGAAATCTAGACCTGGGGAGGGAGGCCTGGGTGGCTCAGTTGGTTACATGTCCAACTCTTGATTTCGGCTCAGGTTATGATCAAGCCACAAGTTGGGCTCTACACTGGCAGCAAGGAGCCTGCTCGGGATTCTCTCTCCCCATTGCTCTCTGCCCCTCTCCTATTCGTGCTCTAGCTTGCTCCCGCTCGTTCTCTCTCTCAAAAATAAACTTAGGTGCGCCGGGGTAGCTCAGTTGGTTAGCGTCCAACTTCAGCTCAGGTCATGATCTCACAGTTCGTGGGTTCGAGCCCCGCGTCGGGCTCTGCTGACAGCTCAGAGTCTGGAGGCTGCTTTGGATTCTATGTCTCCCTCTCTCTCTGCCCCTCCCCCACTCATGCTCTAGCTCTCTCTCTCTCAAAAAATAAGTAAATAACCAAAAAAGATTACAGAAAAAATGAATCAATCCGTGACAAGACCTATTCTAAAACAAAATTAATTACTTTCTACTAGTTATCACGCACCTCATGCTAGTTAGCTAAATTATACTTCAAAAAAAAAGTTGCTACAACCATAAACCTAAGTATAGCTGAAGTCTATGCTGTTTTTACCATGTCCTATATCAAAAACAATTCAAATAAGAAACAAAACCATACCACCCGCCCATTTCTAAAACTAAATGAAGATAGTTCTTTTTGTACTTGATCATAAGTCTTTCATTTCTAAACATCAATTATTTTAATTTCCAAAACACTAAATACCAAAGCAATGACTCCTCTCCATCCATTGCATTTTTAGGAGGAGTAGATGCAAAAACAAGGCAATCTCTAACCTTGCGCTTTAAACTAAAACCTCCTAGGGTTGTAAAATCATTACAGATTTGGTCCAGGCTCCTGCCCCTTCCAAAGCTGACATTTACACAACTGTTCAATGAAAACCCGCTTTCAGAATCCTAGCAATGAGGCACAAGACCGAATCAAATACATTTATAATATTCCACCAGCAAAGTAAATTAAGTATTTGCTCACATTACAACTATATTGTCACAGAAAAATTTAAACAATGTCTTCAGTAAATAAAATTTACTAAAGTAAAATTTAGTAAAGTCTAATAAACACTTTTAAATACCCTGCAATAAAAAAATAATACTGTTAACTAATTAAAAACCTTAGTTTTTAAGACAGCTGATTATCCCCAGCTTACCTGGCTTGTATCGTAGTTCAGTATCTAAGACCCCAGAAAGTACTTCCTCTATCTTCTGAACTATTTCTTCATTTGGTAGGCTCCTGGCAGAGGCAGCTGCATCACCTGCCTGGTTTCCTTCATTAGGTGTATTTGTTTCACCATTGAGCTGGCCTTCATTCCTTCCACTTGACAAGAAAAGTTTTCAAAATTCATTAATACTTTTACCACACTATATAATACATTAATATTTATAACTCAGTTGATTAAAATAATCTTATACTGTTCATACATTTCACCATTTTGGGATTTCTTTCAGAGGATATTCCCCACCAACAGTGCCTCCTTCACACTACTCAAAGTTGGTACATCTTTATTTTTACACAATAACTTAGTTTTCAGAACTATGAAAATTAAGAAAAAATCTTTAAAAGAGGTTTCTAAGCTCCTTATAAAATAAATAATAAAATATTCCCAGAAACCTAAACTGATTTAGATTCGGGTTAACTTGCATTTTTATCTCAGAAGAAAAAAACCTACTGATCACAATCACATATCCAAAGAAAAATACACCACCTAACATTATGATAGAAAACTAGAGCCACAATAAAACCACACCTGTACATGGATCACAATCAGCATCAACAATATCAAGGAACAGTTACCACAGACACATTAAGTAAAAAGGGTAAAACTGTAGCCTCAGATCAGGTTTAGACTGATTAAAATTACTGAAATGCCATGAAGTTTAAAACTAAAAATACATTTATATAGCTTTTATCCACTGTCAAGAATCCTAGTATTTTCTGGTGTTCAAAAAAACTCATGGGAAACAAGTGACATTTTATTTCACTAACAGTAAATTAATATAGATGGCTCAACATGTTTTCAATTCACAGGGCCGTAAGAATCTGGACATGAGAAGCATGTCATTTAGCTAGTCATTTTTACTATTTTTGTGTAAGTTAACAGAGTTGTTTTGAAAAATAATTTTAACACACTCATTTAATTTACCTACTAACAAAAACCGATCAATTATGCTTCACTCCTGATAAATGTCTAAACGGTCAAAAAACAAAAAAAATCAGTAGTTAACTAAATTTAGAACACTTGGCTTTTTAATGGGTCACATAATAATTAACACTTATTGACTATTAATTAGAGTCATGGGTCTACATTCCCTAACTCATTTAATCCTAACAAAACTCTATGATTACCACTGTCATTCTGATTTTACAAATGAGGACAATGACCCACAGAGATGAAACCAAACTGAAGTTCACATAGTTACTAGTAGGTGAAGCTGGTATTCAAAACCAGAGCTTATACTTTCTTAACAACCATCTATACACAATAAATAACTTACTTTACTTAAACGTCAGCCCCCTTACTCAAATTGATATATGTAAAAATACGCAGGAAAATATGGCAAATATAGCTCACTGGAATAATCAAAATTTTGCTCTCAGACTGATAACTTATTACTTATTTGACAAGAAGCTGAATATTCCCAATAATAAGTTTCTTTATCTAATATTCTTTTTAGACTTTCTGGAGCTTCTTTTACTCTTTTCCTAAGCACGTACACATAATCAAGCACCTTACTACTAAGCCATGGATTTAAAAACCAAAGTATAACTAAAAAAAGATTATAATCATCTTTAAGTCATCAAATATTCATCTCAATTACTGAAAAGAGATGAAAATTTCAAACCATCTAAATATCCAACAATACATTCCTACAAAAGAATTCTATGAAACCATAAAAATGGTCCCAAAAGACGACTGAGAATGGGACAAAAGAAACTTGTTCGCGATCAGGTGAAAACACAACACAAAACAAGATGATCACAATTCACAAAATATGTATGTGCATCTGTACACACAGGGAAAAAAAATGAAAGAACATAAAAAACATTATGCGGTTTTCCCACTTTCTAATTTTTTATTTTTTCTAAAGTTTTTACAATAAAACACTTGTTTTTCAAATACAATAACTGATTTTTAAAAAGTATAAAAAGAAGACATTATAATAAGCAAACACAACTGTCCGATAAAACTATTAAAATTTTCAGAAAATTATATTCCTCTGGTCTTTTCTTATCATCTAAAATCACTAACACCTGACAAAATTTTAAACAGCGATGAAATAAGTGAGCGTATAGATTTCTTAAACAAAATATCCTACAAAAAAATAATCTTAGCGATATTATATACCGTTGCCCCAATAAACCTATGTTAATTTCAGCACTTAATTTACAACTGCGTTTTCAAATTCATGCTATTACTCTAAACTTTCAAAATATAACGAGCAAAAACACTTGAACTCGGAATACCTACGTTACATGAAGCAAAAATACTAAAAGACAACCACGTAACATCATGACCCACACCATTTTCCTCGTCAGTAAACAACTATTTCTTTGGAAATCTCTTCCCATTCAAATTTTGAAACCAAGGGTAAACTATGTAAGGTCTAACGCAACGGCAAAAGTAGCGTGTTGATCATATATGTCAACTGGGGCAGAAGCAGCAACAAAAAAATTAAATTAGACGTCAACAGAAACCTACTTTCCAACCGAAATTGTTACTGAAAATACTCTCCCGTCCTCACCTCGAATATTGTGTCAAAGTACCTAACATTAATTTGAGCTTTCACTTCAATTTCTAATCCATTAGGAATGCTGTCTGGTGGAAGCCACAGGACCCTAGGGCCCAAATAATCTAATTAAAGGATCCCGACCCCCAAAGTGATCTCAAGCTTGCCAATAATAAAGCGGATTTAAGATTACTCAAGAAACGGCCGTTAGAGACCCTTTCCGGTCAGAGGCACCGGCCGGCGAAATCCGCGGAGGCGGAGAGGGGGAGGGGAAACGCGGCGGCGGAGGAGGAGCTGAGGCAGGAACTAGGCCCGTCCCTGGTGGACAACCAGGCCTACGAGTAGCTAAAAGGTAAAGGATGGCCAAACGGGAAAGAAAAATGAACATCACAACCCGGTTCTAGAAGAGGGAGTCTGGGGTTACCTCGGAAAAGACAAAGTTCCTCGCAGGGAAGGGAGGGAGCGGATGGGGGGGGGGGGAGGGCCCGGAAAATGGATCCCAGGCCCAGGCGGGGCTGTAGCGGGGCCTGAGGCGAGGAACGACGGCGTCTCTGAAGAGGGGTGCCACGGAAGGCTACACGGGGCCCTATCGGTCCCTTGGGAGCAGAAGAGTCTGGGAAGCGTTTACCTGGAAAGCTCCTGTTGAATTTCCCGGAATTTACTGACCACGAAAGACCTAAAAATCTGCTCGATGTTGGTCGCCATGGCGTCCGCTCCGTTCTCTCAACTCCTCCTCGCTAGTCCTCCAGGCTCCCAGCATGCCTCGGGAGGAGGCGCAGCGGCCAATTCCGTCTCTCGCCGTCCTGATTGGCTTCTGCGGGAGCGTCTGGACTGGCACGCTCCGCCTCTGGGCCAATCAGTGAGCACGGCCTAGTTCTCCTCCGCTGTTTCTGAGCGGCTGGGGTAGAGGTGCTGACGTTTGCGCCGCGCACGACTATGTCCGCCATGTTAGTGACTGACGCAGGCGCCATTACAGGAGAAGCGTCTCTTGAGGCGGCTGTGTCAGTTTACGTTGTCAATCTCCAACAGTGTTTGGGGAGGCTTAAGAGGTTTACTAAATACTCGAGATTAAATAGCATGACAAAAGGGAGCAAGAAGGGCTACGTGCTTTGATACGGGGCTTCCGCCGTTCCCGGGTGGCGCCAAGTTGTGTTTTGGCAGGGAGATGGATCCGGAAAACCATTAATCTGCGCCCGCCCCACTGTGGTGTGAATACGAAGGACATGTTTTTACCCCCATCTTTCTCTTATGGCGTCCTCAGCCTTTTTTTTTTTTTTTTTTTTTTTTGTTAAAGCAGTAGGGCAGAGATCTTAGGCGACCTGCCGTTCAAAGTCTGGTGCATTCTAGTCTCGTCGGGAGTCGAGCGTGTCAGGAGGTTCTCGGCAGTAGCTAGTCAGCTCTGACTCGTTAGCAACACACAATAAGCTAATCGTGGGTCTAGCATTTTGGCGACTCTCCCCCCCTCCCCCCGCCCTCAGAGCTGTGAGGCCTCCTAAGGGGGAATGAATAGAGACGATACGTGGCCCCCGATAGTGTAATGATCAATTATAAAACGCGCAAGGTCTTGGTAGCATTACTGTGGAGTAAGCTCAGGCCGCGCACTAGAGCCAGAGGGAATCACACTTGATTACCTCGCTGAGGCCACCACGGGCCGCGCTGACCAATGGGGTGGCGCGGGCCGCGGGGCGGGGCGGGGCGGGGGGGGTGGGTAGAGGCACCCGCCGGATTCCGCTGGGCCGACTTCCGGCGCACGGCGGGCGCCCGGGCTCGGAGCGCGCGGGTGAGCGTGTAAGCGTGAGCTGCAGGACCGCCCTGTGTCGTTGCGGGAGCCCTCTCCGGTTCTAAGTAAAGTACGCCTATGCTTCGGTTTGGGAATTTACTATCAGGAATTGGATGAAACTGTAGGAACCGATTTGACTGTAGGGATTCTCGTCTTGGTTTTAAGTGCCGTGGGTGTGGGTGGGCCATGTGCGTTTCACTTCTTTTGACCGAGGTTGACGTTGGATTTTTCACATTCCCTCCCTTCTAAGATGTCAGGGTCTTCTTTTTTTTTTTTATGGGTCTGTATTTTGATGCCTTTTTTTAGGTCATAAGCCTAAAATGCATATTTTTTCTTGATGCACCCCCTGGTCTGTAGCAGATTTAGTCCACTTTCGTAATTGGTTTCTGCTTTATATCATTCACCGTGTCCTTCTCAATTGGTTTACCTGACTCTCTTATTCTGGTTTTAAGCTACCCGTTTAGATGGCCGAGGCCCAAGAAAGTTAAGTTCCTCGAGGTATCCCAGCTAGTAAGGGGCAGTCTCAACCCAAACCAAAGCACTTTGCAGCCCAGGCCTCCTAACCATCCGTGGTGTGGATTCCTTCAGGCTGGATCCTAATGCAATTTCTGTGACCCGCTGTGGCAGCTAGGACAGTTTTCCTTTAGTGCCCCTCATCCAAACTAAATGTTTGGGGTTTTTTTTCTCTAGAATTCAGAAAAATTTGTTTACTTCAGGTATTTTGATACACGTGGCAAGGCTGTTTTTTTGTTAAAAATAGCTTTTGTCTGAGAGACAATAGCGACTTTTCTCTTCCTCAAATTTTAAGTAATCATCATCTCAACTGTGAAGACTATCCAAAGCAAAATTGCATACTTTGGAATCAAGGCTTCACTTCCTCTTAGATGTGTGACATACAGCAAGTTGTTTAACCCAAGTGGACCTCAGTTTCTTATCTGTAAAGTGGGGTGGTTATAGTAGCTACCTCATAGAATTCTTAGATTGTGAAGCAATTCTCGTGAAAAGCATTTAGAATAGCATCTGGCACAAAGTAAGTGCTTAAAAGTTGTAAGTGTTTTGTATTACCAGCCTAGATTTTTCTGTAAATATGTAATCCTAGCATCACTCAAGAAGTTACTGATTTCAGTTTTCTTTTCTGCTGTCTTCAGTTTGCCTTCTACCTAATGAAACGTCTTCTAGAAATTAGTAGACTAGTGTGACAAGTATTTATTCCTTTGGCTTTTCTCTCCCTGTTAGTACTTGTATCTCTTAATGTATCAACTTACGTAAAAGTAATAAAATATAACAAGCTCGCATTTATTGCTGCTGTCAGAAATTGTATTAACTGTTTATAAATGTCGTTTCAAAGAAAATGTTATTTCAGTTAACCCTTAATATAGCTTCTTAAGCAAGTTCTCCTTCCATCTTTTAAGATGTAAAGAAATCGAATTACAGGTAGTAAGAGTTTAGCCAAGATTACACTGCTGACTTGAGTTGAGATAGGTGTTATATCCGTCCAGCTGAGAATCAAATGCCAGAGCTATGGTGAGACGTGTTCAAGTTTGAGTTTGCCTTCTGTACCAACCTTCTAGCATATTGCACTAACTTCTTAAATCAGGAGTCAGCAAACTGGCCCTTGTACCAAATCCTTCCTGCCACCAGTTTTTGTACAGCTCACCAAATAAGAACAATTTTCACAATTGTTACATGATTAGGAAGAATTTAAAGGAAGAATGATATTTTTAAGACATTTGAAAACTGTAAGATACTCACATTACAGTGTCCATAAATAAAGTTTTATTGAAACACACTCAATGATTATTCTTTATGAGACTATGATAGCTTCCTACTGCTTAGAGCGGAACATAGGCAAACTATGACTTACAGCCCACTGCCTATTTATGTAAGGTTTCACTGAACATAACCATGTTCATCCATTTCTGTATTGTCTATGGCTGCTTTTGTGCCACAGTGACAGAGTTGAGCTGTTACCATAGACATGACCCTCAAAGATGGAAATGAAAATATTTACTCTCTGGCCCTATACAAGCCCCAATCTTAAATATTTCTTCCAGTTTATGATAACTTTAAAGTCTTATCTGTGGTATCTCAAGATTTAAAAGCAGGTATATTAAATTTGAGGTTTAAATTTGAAATGTTAGGATTCTTGTTTAACTAAGGATTGATGATTGCAAATCTTTCAAAAGAGGAAAAGTAGGGGCACCTGGGTGGCTCAGTTGGTTAAGCTTCTGACTCTTGAATTAGGCTGAGGTCATGATCTCCTGGTTTGTGGGTTCAAACCCTGTGTGGAGCTCTGCACTGGCAGTGGACCCTGCTTGGAATTCTTTCTCAGTCCGTCTCTCTCTGCCCCTCCCCCGCTCACATGCCTTTCTCTCTCTCACTCAAAAAATAAACTTTTTAAAAAATTTCAAAAAGAGTGAAGTAAAACCTAAAGAAAGGTGATTATTCATAGGAATTTTTTTTTTTTTTTTTTAAATCAGGTTAGAAGTCACCATTTAATTCCTTAACTTAGCTCTAGGCCAGTCTGCCTCATTTTTAAAATACCTACCTTGGGGTGCCTGGCTAGCTCAGTCATTGCAGCATGCATCTCTTGATCTCGGGGTCATGAGTTCAGGCCCCACATCAGGGGTGGAGATTCCATAAATACATAGCTCCCTAATCCTCATGAATATTGTCATCTCAAATTATGATCCCTAATTTTTCATAAATAAATCTGGGGAGTAAAATGTTATTTGTAGGATTACAAGTGACCACTTAAATCATATTTACAAATTGTGATTTCTAAAGTTTATGCATTATAAAATAACTGTGGTTTTCTTTCTGCAGCTTTTATTTTCCTTTGGAATTCCTGCTTTGCAGACAGAGCAATGGCAGCCCGCGTACTTGTAATTGGCGGTGGCGGAAGGGAACATACACTGGCCTGGAAACTTGCACAGTCTAATCGTGTCAAACATGTGTTGGTTGCCCCGGGCAATGCAGGCACTGCCTGCTTGGAAAAGATTTCAAATACTGGTAATCATCTTTAAAAGTGGGGAGTAAGGGTCGCCTGGGTGGCTTAGTCAGTTAAGTGTCTGACTTGATTTCTGCTCAGGTCAGGATCTCACACTTAGGAGATGCAACCCTGTGTTGGGCTCCGCCCTGAGCATGGAGTCTGCTTAAGATTCTCTCTTGCTTTCTCCCTTTACCCCTCTCCCGTACACATGTGCTCTTTTTCAAAAAAACAAGTAAGTAGGGGTGCCTGGGTGGCTCAGTTGGTTAAGCGTCTGACTTGGGCTTAGGTCATGATCTCACAGTTCATGGGTTCAAGCCCTGCGTCGGGCTCTGTGCTGACAGCTCAGAGCCTGGAGCCTGCTTTGGATTCTGTGTCTCCCTCTTTCTCTGCCCCTCCCCCACTCACACTCTGTCTCTCAAAAATGAATACACTTTAAAAAAAAATTTTAAATACAAAAAAAATAAAGTCGGGAGTAATAGCTAATAATCATAAATGATAAATGTCAACCACATCTGTTCTTTATAGAGTCGATAGTTATTTATATTTGAATGTTTTTCTTAATCTAAAGATGTATGTGGTAATTTAAGTACTTGTATGTTGTAAATTTAAGGTATCTTATTCAGGGGCACCTGGATGGCTCAAGTCAGTTAAGCATCCAACTCTTGATCTCAGGGATGTGAGATCAGGCTCCGCATTGGGCTCTGCACGGGTGTGAAGCCTACTTAAAAAAAAAAAAGGTATCTTGTTCAGAGGGTAGCATTTCTTTATCTTAAATTACTGTAAACATTACAAAATACATCCATTGAAAAAGTCACAGGTGCCTAAGGGTAAAGGCGTTTTGATGTGTATTTTTGGAAATGAAAAGTTGAGCGGTGCTATTAAAAGTAAATTTTGGCAAATCTGAGTCCATAATAGACCTCAACCTTTATCTCTTTCACTGGTAGAAGTGAAAAAAAATGTTCAGTTTTTACACTACCTTAAATTCTTTAGTGACTTCCTTAGAATAGAACTCAAACTCCTAACTATCAAAGCCCTTTGCAGTCTGGCTCCTGTATCACTTTCCAGCCTGATCTTTTATGTCCTTTGTATTTTTTTCAGTGTGCTCTCTGTCCATGCAGTTCTGCCATTTTCCCAAACAGAGCTGCCTTGAACTTGGTATTTGTTCCCACCCCTAGCATGACTGGCTCCCTGTCATTCAGGTCTCAGTCTATATGTTCTCTCCTCAAAGAGGTGTTTCCTGAAACTTCTAGGTAAAGCATGCCCACCCCATTTCATATGCTTTCAGTCATGAACCATTGTACATATTTACTTTTCTATTGTCTGTCTCCTATCATCGTTTCCCTGCAGGAACGTAAGCTCTAGATTGTAAGCTACATGAGGGCAAGAAACCCATCTGTCTTGTTTTTGTATTGCATCCATCATGCCTAGTACCCTGTATGGCACATAATATTTATGGAGAGAACATAGGCCCAACAAGCCACAAACTGGGAGAAGATAATTGTGTACATAGGACCAAAAAGAAAAAATGATAAATGAAACATCTGCTTCCCTGGTTCTTAGTTTTGTGGGTGAGGTATCTTAACGTATTTATTGAAGAACTGGCACGTTCTGTGTAAATAACAGTTGATGTCCTGTAGACTGGCCCATGAGAATCTCTCAAGATTGCCATGAGACTGCTACCACTTGTAGCAACAGGATAGGTATTTTTCTCTTGCCACTCTCTGCTGTGCAGATGTAGTCAGCTCTGCTCAGCCCAGTTGTGTTAGCAGATACCAACCCTGAGTACATGGTTTTCTATCCTTATCCTACTCAGGCAGCTCACAAGTTGAGAACCCTACTCTTTCTGCACTTACCCCCTACACATCACAAACATCATAGTTTAAGACTTCAGCCAACTTAAGAATGGTAGTCCAGGGGCTCCTGGGTGGCTCAGTCAGTTAAACATCCAGGTGTTGATTTCAGCTTAGGTCATGATCTCGTGGTTCATGAGATCAAGTCCCCTGTCAGGCTCCCGTGCTGACGGTGCAGAGCCTACTTGTGATTCTCTTTCCCTCTCTCTGCCCTTCCCCCATTGGTGTGCACCCTTGCTCTCTCTCAAATAAATGTTAAAAAAATAAATCTAAAAAACAAAAGCAAAAAAGAATGGTGGTCCAGATACAGTGAAGCATGAGGGTGCTTATGGAATCAACCCACACTTTGCATATGGTTGATCCTGCTGCTAATTATTTAGAACTCCATTGAGAAAACTTACCTGACTTGTGGGTTGAAGAAGGAAGCTAGGTCTTAAAATTATCATTCAGTTCGTACCTTACACATCTCTGCCCAAAGACCCTTCCTGGAATAGCCTCCCAATTCATCTGACATCAAATTTGCCTGATTTGTTCACACTTGGTTTTTTTTGTTCTTTTTTTTTTTTTTTTTTGCTTGCATATTTATTACCCAAAATTCCCACACAAGCATCCTAAGTGTAGGGACTCTATTAGTATCTTAACCGAGTGACTAGTACAGAATCTAGCATATAGTGGTTCTCAGTAAATCTTGAGTAAATGACATTAAAAGACAGTTTCTGAATATATCCTGTGGTACATTTTTTGCTTACAATCAATGTGACAAAGGACTTTTAATAGCTCTTTGGGAAGCTTACTGGTATTGTCATCTAACTGGCTGTAGTGATGGAGGACTGAGCTATGTTAGTTAGTTTAATGCAGTAGGTTCTGAATATCTCACAGTGAAACTATCATCTGTATCCGTAAAAGAAAACCAATAGTTAATAGGCATCTAAAAATAAAGTCCTTGTTTTTCGGCATGACTGTTAATGTTTTATCAAGTGAGATGGGTTTGTTTTTCTGTTCACAGCCATCTCGATAAGTGATCACACTGCCCTTGCTCAGTTCTGCAAAGATGAGAACATTGAATTCGTAGTTGTTGGACCAGAGGCACCTCTGGCTGCTGGTAAAGTTTGTTTCTATTTATCAATATAATATATGCATTGCCAACAGGAGCTTAGAGATCATCTAAGATGAGGATTTTTAATCTTCTATCACATTGGAAAAAGAGCTTTCACCCTCTTGAAATGTATGGATTCTACGTTTTTTTTCCCTAATGTATCAGTAATGTGATGAATGAAAGATCAAATCTGCAACTGTGGGAAACATTTTATGTGTTCATATTCTGCTCTGTTCTGGTGTCCATTTAATAATCCTGCACTTGACTCCAGCACATCATTTTTGCTGGGTTTGAATCACATGGTACTAAAGTTTCTGTTTCTATCCTGGAGACAATATGAATAATCTAGTTATTTTCTGCCACTACTTATCTGCTTTATGTCCCTATAGACTTAGTCTAACCGTGATTCTTCAGAGTCAGAAGGCCCTACAGAGACCTTGGTTCACCTAAGGCTGCCTGTTTCCATCAATAGGAATTGTTGGGAACCTGACCTCTGCAGGAGTGCGATGCTTTGGTCCCACAGCAGAAGCAGCTCAGTTAGAGTCCAGCAAGAGATTTGCCAAAGAGTTTATGGACCGACACGGAATCCCGACCGCACGGTGGAGAGCTTTCACCAGACCTGAGGAGGCCTGCAGCTTTATTACGAGGTAGCTAGAAGATACAGGTCACTTTTGTGTCACAGGTTTATAGTAAGATAATTGTGGGGGGGGGGGGGGGCTCATGCTGTGTAGGTTAGGACCCTGGGCATGTATAGTTGTACACTCCTGTGGCCTTGCAGAAAGAAGAATTTTTTTAATGGAAGTGAAGAGTTTCTAAGGGAAAAGATAACATTTGATTCAGCAGTCAGGCTCTCCTTTCACAGCCAAACTGACACAGTGGCATCTTACAACATAAAGGATATTGGCTTTTTCATAAATAATTAACTAGAGTGAGGAATCTTCACTTAGCCTTCTGCCACCTGGACTGAGATCTAAACAGACGAAACATTCTTGTTCTTTGTTGTGTTAAAAATATTAAGCAATTAGGGGCACCTGGGTGGCTCGGTTGGCTAAGCGTCTGACTGCGGTTATGATCTCACACTTAGTGAGTTTGAGCTAGGCATCCATCTCTGCGCTGTCAGCACAGAGCCTGCCTCAGATCCTCTGTCCCCCTGTCTCTCTGCCCCTCCCTTACTTGCTCGCTAGCTCGCTCTCTCTGTGTCTCTCTCAAAAGAGATAAAAACATAAAGCAATTAACAAATGATGGTAGGTACATGCCTTTGCCCTTTTTTGTTGACATTTCTCCCTTTTATCTGGTATGTTTTCCTTTTAGTTGAGTCAGTTTCATTATTTTTCATCCTATAGGGTTTTTAGACACTGAATGTTATTATTTTCTTATAGCCAGATGACTTGGGTAAGTAACAATTTTGTTACTTATTTTGGGTAAGTCTCCTTGTAGATCTCCACTCCCATCCAACAGAAGAAACTACCAAGAACAGTTTCTTCTGTGTACTCTCAGAAACGACTTATGTATCCACACTTAACACTGGTCTTACACAGTTACATCTTCTAGAATGAGAGTACAATTCACTACTTTATTCCTAAGGATCATTCCATACCTGTGCTATACAGCTGCTTCAGTTTCCAAAGACCTTGCCTATATGATCTCATGATAAGTGAAAAAAGCAAAATTGTATGTACTTTATGATCACGACTCTAAAGGAATACATAGGGGAAAAAATCCTGGCAGGAAGTATCAAAATGATGTCGGTACAAGCACTTTTTTTTTCTTTCTGCTTTTCAGTTGCTATAGCTTATCATTATAACATCCTAGAGCATTTTAAACTTTTGTAAGGATTTATTAAATGTTCAGGGGCGCCTGGGTGGCGCAGTCGGTTAAGCGTCCGACTTCAGCCAGGTCACGATCTCGCGGTCCGTGAGTTCGAGCCCCGCGTCGGGCTCTGGGCTGATGGCTCAGAGCCTGGAGCCTGTTTCCGATTCTGTGTCTCCGTCTCTCTCTGCCCCTCCCCCGTTCATGCTCTGTCTCTCTCTGTCCCAAAAATAAATAAACGTTGAAAAAAAAAAAAAATTTTTAAATGTTGAAGATGACTCTGTCTTTACAGTGCAGACTTCCCTGCTTTGGTTGTGAAGGCCAGTGGTCTTGCAGCTGGGAAAGGGGTGATTGTTGCAAAGAGCACAGAAGAAGCCTGCAGGGCTGTACAGGAGATCATGCAGGTAGGTTGTTCTCTGGAAAAGTCACACTGTGATGAATACTTGTAAGTTTATGAATTGTGTCTCAAGGACACAGTCTAGCAAACCCATCAGTTATTTGTTGTAATACTGTATATTATAATCCATCTCTATAAAAGGCTTTTTACAAATCTACACTGATGGCTAAACCATGATGCTATTCTTTGGAAGTAAGTTGTAGCATGCTTTGTTGTCTGCTATGGAAGGTAGAAAATCCTCAGACTACAGAACATTCAAATTCTCAGCCATCTATGAAGACAAGTATTTGTTATGTCCCAGGTCTAAGAGAAGTGAAGCGTGGAATTAATACCCTTACTTTTCTTTTATGATCCATCTTGGTTATTGATCTCACTTGTCAAAATATATTTTCACAGGATTCTCTAGGCAAGCATATTCTAATTATAATCACACATAAGAGTTAAATGGTAATGATGAAAAAATCTGCTTCTCTGTTACATTATTTGAAACTGGAAAGCCAGATCCCCAGAAGAGTGTTAATAATGTGTTCATTTCATCTGTACCAGTGCTAGCTCTGTATCATTGCCACTTGACAAAATAGGAAACATTCATATGGGGTGCCTGGCTGGCTCAGCCGGAGGGTCTGAGGGTCACGATCTCAGGGTTGTGAGTTCAAGCCACACATCAGGTTTAGAGATTACTTAAATAAGTAAACAAAAAAGAAAACATCATATGTTCCTTTGAGGCTTTCAGAAAAGGAAGGGGAAATTACAATACTAGAATTGGTTCATAATAGAAATTGTGAAAAATGACAACAGCCCATTAAGTAAATATTAAAAACTTAACTTTCTTTTTTTTCATCTGCAAGGAGAAAGCTTATGGAGCAGCTGGAGAAACAATTGTCATTGAAGAACTTCTTGAAGGAGAAGAGGTTTCTGTAAGTGTATTCATCTTCTGGGCTCTTACAGAGTATGAGAAGTTGTATTACCTGATCTATGAGCCCCAAAAAGATTTTATTTATTCTGGTTGCTTCATCTGAAAGCATAAACCCAGCACCTACAAAGGAATTTGTATATGTTTAGTATTTTGGATGCAAGTGAAAAAAGAATTTATTCTCTCTTAATCACACCCAGTATATCAGTAGAGGACTTGGGTTTTTATCATCTATTATTTAAGGGGGGAAAGGTTGAAATATTTCACTTTGAAATTAGCTTTACCTTTTTTTCCTAACTCGCTCAAAAATTACAGACCCTTCAGAAACTGAGTATACAAAATCTTTTGATTCTTGATGTAAATAGCTTAGGGTTACTTATGTTTCAACTCACTTGAAAAAAAAATTTTTTTTTTTTCTCCTGATTAGAGTTATGGTACATCTAGTTCTCCTTATTAAGGTCTCCTTATTTTGTTTTCTCTGCAGTGTCTGTGCTTCACTGATGGCAGGACCGTGGCCCCCATGCCCCCAGCACAAGACCATAAACGATTGCTGGAGGGCGATCACGGCCCCAACACAGGGGGAATGGGAGCCTATTGTCCGGCACCTCAGGTACTTCCCAGAAGTCCAGCTGAAGTTCAGCAGTCATGGTTTGGTCTTCTCAAAGAGCCCTTGGACCATGTTTTTCTGTCTGTTTTCTGTACGTGATGCTACTAATCAGCAACTTGGATTTCCTATTAAATGACAAGTATCTCTTCTAGTTTCACTCAGAAACAAAGACCATGGGGGAAGGGAAGGAGAAAAATAGTTACAAACAGAGAGGGAGGCAAACCATAAGAAACAGAACAAACTGAGGGTTGATGCGGATAGGGGGAGGGCGGTAGAAATGGGTGATGGGCATTGAGGAGGGCACTTGTTGGGATGAGCAGTGGGTGTTGTATGTAAGTGATGAATCACAGGGATCTACTCCTGAAGCCAAGAGCACACTGTATGTTAGCTAAGTTGACAATAAATTGTATAAAAATATAAATGAATGAGTGAAAACCTTTTGTAAAGTCCTTGAAGAACTGTGGTTTGAAATCCTTCTAGCTCCTGCTCTCTACACCCTGTTTTTAACCCATGAGAGCCAATTATAGTACAGAATTTAAAAAAAAAAAAAATTTTTTTTTAATGTTTATTTATTTTTGAGACAGAGTGTGCAAGCAGGGAAGGAACAGAGAGAGAGGGAGACACAGAATCTTAAACAGGCTCCAAGCTCTGAGCTGTCAGGACAGAGCCCGACACGGAGCTTGAACTCAGGAGCTGTGAGATCATGACCTGAGCCGAAGTTGGACACTCAACTGACTGAGCCACCCAGGGGCCCCTAGAATTATTTTTTAATCATCTTTGGATATCCAAGGCCTAGCACATAAGTGCTCATTAAATGTGTGCGTGTCTGTGTGTGTGAAAGAGAGATGAACTGAGAACCATGTCAGACTATAATTTGTTTTTATGGTTTCTGTACTTCATAATGAGTACATAAAGTATGTTTCCAAACAATTTTTGGACAGTTTTTATAAGGAATTGCATTGGGTGTCTTTTAAGTAGAACTAGCACTTCAGAAACTCACCCATTCTTTTCACTGATGATTAGTCACAGTTGTTTGTGCTGATAGTATATGTAGTGCCTTATACACACTTTTATTGATTAAAAGATTAAAAATAAAACAGGATTTACTTCAAGCTGTAAGATTTTTGTTTTTTAATTTTAGAAAGAGAAAGCGGGGGAGAGAGGCAGAAGGACAGAGAATCTTATTCAGGCTCCATGTTCAGTGGGGAGCCCGATGTAGGGCTTGATCTCACAGCCCTGGGATCATGACCTGAGCCAAAATCAAGAGTGGGTCACTCAACTGACTGAGCCACCCAGCACCCCAATGTTTTATAAGTATTAAAACTACTATTCAATAAAAGTGATTTTAGTACAAGAGCTATCTTTAGGGGCGCCTGGCTGGCGAAGTCAATAAAGCATGCAGCTCTTGGTCTCAGGGTTTTGAGTTCAAGCCCCACATTGGGTATAGAAATTAGTTAAAACTTCAAAAAGTAAAATCTTTTTTTATTGTATTTTATTTTAATTTTTTTTTTAACGTTTATTTATTTTTGAGACAGAGAGAGACAGAGCATGAATGGGGGAGGGTCAGAGAGAGAGGGAGACACAGAACCTGAAACAGGCTCCAGGTTCTGAGCTGTCAGCACAGAGCCCGTCGCGGGGCTCGAACTCACGGACCGCGAGATCATGACCTGAGCCGAAGTCGGCTGCTTAACCGACTGAGCCACCCAGGCGCCCCTAAAATCTTTTTTAAAAAAGAACTATGTCTAGGTCTAATTTTTGTAATTTATAAACTTTGACATTCTTAATTTTATAGGCTTATGGAATAGGCATAGAATATACTAGAAGGATACAAAAGAGCCTCAAGGTGGGAGGGGAACTTTTTTCATTTTTACTATTATTATGGTTTAGGAAACTCTTTTTAGTGAGTTTTAAGTGTGTACACGTTTGGAATTCTATAGGTTTACTAGTAAAGATGATTTAATACTTAGTCATAAAACAGCAGCTGACCCCGATCAGTAAATAATACATAATCTAGCTTCTGCTTTATCTCTCAGAGGTTTTCTTTCCTTTTTATAAAAGTAAGGCTAAATACTTAAAGGGTCAATGTGAAGATTTTAAAAGCTTATGAATTTAAAGTGCTTAGCCTAGGGGCACCTGGGTGATTCAGTCGGTTGAGCATCTGACTTCAGCTCAGATCATGAACTTGAGGTTTGTGGGTTCGAGCCCCACATAGGGCTCGCTGCTGTCAGCCTGTCAGCACAGAGCCCACTTTGGATCCTCTGTCCTCCTCTCTCTGCCCATCCCCCACTTGCATTCTCCCCAAAATAAATATTTAAAAATAAGTAAATAAAGTAGTCAGCTTATCTGAAGTAGTAAAAAATGATAGTTTTCATTGTCCCATATAGTACTGCTTATAAGACATTTTTTTAATACCCAGTTATATTTAAATATTCCTATATGATCCCCAGGTTTCCAAGGATTTGCTGCTGAAAATAAAAAATACAGTTCTTCAGAGGACAGTGGATGGCATGCAGCAGGAGGGTATGCCATACACAGGTGAGCACACTGATGTCACTGTGGGCATTATTCATGGAGCGACTTTTCACCTTGACAAAACTTCCCCACTTTCTTTTTTCACCACCTTTTAATTGAGCCCTGTTGTAAAGTTTGCCATGGTTAGTGCAAAACTTCGAGTGTTAGAAACATACTTTAATTTTCAGTCACGATACAATGTTTTCATGATAGTTTTTTGGGTTTTTTTTTTCCTTTTTCATTGAAGGTGTCCTCTATGCTGGTATAATGCTGACCAAGGATGGCCCAAAAGTTCTGGAGTTTAATTGCCGTTTCGGTGATCCAGAGTGCCAAGTGAGTAATAATTAAAGACAGTATATAAAGTGGTACTTTGTTGACGTGTTTCTTAATCTCAGGATTTTATCAGCCTGGAAATAATTACCTTTAAGAAATATGTGCAGGGGCGCCTGGGTGGCTTGGTCGGTTGGGTGTCCGACTTCGGCTCAGGTCATGATCTCACGGCCCGTGAGTTCGAGCCCCGCATCGGGCTCTGTGCTGACCGCTCAGAGCCTGCAGCCTGTTTCAGATTCTGTGTCTCCCTCTCTCTCTGCCCCTCCCCTGTTCATGCTCTGTCTCTCTCTGTCTCAAAAATAAATAAACGTTGAAAAAAAATTAAAAAAAAAAAAAAAAGAAAGAAATATGTGCAGGTTCTGCTGGTATCTCAGTGAATAAAATGTCTAGAGAGAACTAAAGTTTCTCTCAGTTGCCATGTTGATTTATGTTTTCCCAGGTGATCCTCCCGCTGCTTAAAAGTGATCTTTATGAAGTGATTCAGTCTACCTTTGATGGCCTGCTCCACACATCTCTGCCTGTCTGGCTGGAAAACCGCACCGCCCTAACTGTCGTGATGGCAAGTAAGGGCTACCCAGGAGATTACACCAAGGGTGTGGAGATAACAGGTAAATACCCGGGAACCAAAGGTGGGATTAGAGTGCAACAAGTAACCTGTGTTACAGCAGGCCTTCCTCCCGTGCTCTGCTCTGTGCCTTTTACAGGTATAAGGCCATCAGAAACCTTGAAGGGATTTTTAACCATGTTGGATGTGGGTTTCAAATATCCAGAATTACTGTATATAAAGAATTGCCATCAGTTTCTCTTCCTCACAAGAAGACCTAAGTAGGCCTAGCCAGGTTTCTAGAATATCACTTGCTGTTTCTTTCTTTTCCACCCTCCAAGAGCCAGGAAGATAAAGGGAATTTATGAGAGTCAGAGGAACATTGGTAGAAGCTACATCAGTGAGACACATCCCAGAGGCATCACAACTAGACCCCACCCCCTCTTCCATTTGCAGCATACCCCATAGTCACTGGGATGTCAGAATTAAAAGTTTCAAAACAATAGCCTTCTCTTCTGTTTGCCTTTATAGGAAATGAGGTATCTCTTGTTAAATGATACTAAATAAAACAGTGTCTAAAAATGCCACTAAGTTCTAGTGCCATAAGCCCCAAGGCAGACCTCCATGATCCCTGGCAGGCTGTAGTTTGGCCTCCCTCAGGACCCCAATAGTGCATTGGTTCAAACACCCCATTTCCTGCCTTGCCCAGACAAGTCCACTGCCCTGTGAGTCCCACACGTGGCAGCTGAGCAGGTAGGAATTGATTGCCTTTTAAAATGAACAAAGAGAAGGGATAGACTCAAGATCACTTATATTGGTGAAATCTCCCAAGACTGAGGTGACAAGTGTAATAGTCATTTCTGACACAGCAATATTAGGTATTCCCAACACCAGTAGGTATTTGGAACTGAATGCCCTAGTGTTATAACATTTAGGGAAGACTTCTAACAAGTTACCAACCGCAATGCTAAGAGAAGTAATGACCAAAAAGGACAAACTGAGTATATAAGAGTGTGTGGGGGTTTTTTTTGCTCTTTTTTGTTTTTAATTAAGAGGTTATCTTTGTATAAGCTGCCCATGTTGGTCACTTGAGAATACAGAAAATATGGTCAGATAATATATTAGGTGTAAAATTATATATGAGAGTTTAAAAGTAATTTAAAAGAAAATTAAGCTAGGGATTTTAGACAGGGCCTGAAACCAAATTTAAATTTGTCTTAAAATTTTACAGTTGTTGTATTAGGGAAAAGATTAAGAATATGTTTTGCATTACAGTTATTCCTTTGGTTATTAAAGAAGAAAGCAACTTAGATGGCTGTGATAAAAAAGAAGTTCCAAAAGTAAAAGATGTAATCAAATGAAGATTTTATTCATTGATGTTTACAGGGTTTTTGTTGTTGTTGTTGTTTTTCCTTTTTCCATCTTTTAAGTTTTAGTTTTTAATGTCCTATCAGGAGAAAATAACTGTACAGCTCACCCTTGAAGAACATGGGTTTGAACTGCATGAGTCTACTTACACGTGGATTTTTTTTTTTTACAACACAATATACCATAAATGCATTTTCTCTCCCTTATGACTTTCTTGATAACATTTTCTTTTCTCTAACTTACCTTATTATAAGAATGTAGCATACAGTATGCGTAACATACAAAATACACATTAATCGACTGTTGATGTTATTGGTAAGGCTTCTGTTGGACAGTAGACTATTAGTAGAGTTTTTGAGGAGTCAGAAGTTATACATGGATTTTGAACTGTCAAGGGAAGTCAGCACCCCTAACCCTGACATTGTTTAAGGTTCACCTCTTTGTTTAGGTCCTAAGCTTTTCAGGACTTGGGTTCTTTTTTTTTCTTTTTTCCCTCCCCTATTAAAAGTTCTCACATGAGGCTTATGATAACACAGGTTTCTGATAATACACCTGTCACCCAATAGCAGAACGGGCTGTTCTTAAGAGAGAGGGTCTATTTGTTGTCCTGGTGCTTTATTCCTTCCTGATGGGATTACTGTGAAGATTCATTTAAGTGGAATAAAAATCTTATTTAAAAACCTTATGAAAACTAAAAACTACTTCAGACGCATGGATTGCCGTTATTACGTAAATATGCTCTCTTACAGGCTTTCCTGAGGCTCAAGCTTTAGGACTGGAGGTGTTCCACGCAGGCACTGCCCTGAAAGATGGCAAAGTGGTGACTAGTGGGGGTAGAGTCCTTTCGGTAACAGCCATCCAGGAAAATCTCATTTCAGCCCTTGAAGAAGCCAAGAAAGGACTAGCTGCTATAAAATTTGAGGGAGCCATTTACAGGAAGGACATTGGCTCTCGTGCCATAGCTTACCTCCAACAGCCCAGGTAAATTTTCTACCAAGGTGATAAGACAGCTTCAGAACTAGCACAACTTCGGAACTGGTATAAATGGCTATGTAGGAATTTCTGTTAACCCTGTACTAAGTCATTCTATAATTTCTCTCTGTGGGACTGATCTGATTTTTATTTGCATTTAGTTGGAGTCAAAACTAGTTAAAACAATATTCAGATGAAATGGAAAAAGCTTCATAGTACCTTTTTGTGTTTGAAAAGTTTAAGGACTTTTTCACGTTGTATATTTTAAATATATATAATCATTTGTCAGGTACTCATAAATAAAAATGGGGATAAGAGGTTTTTATTCCTTGAGTTATCATATATTTAAACATTACTGTTGTATGTTTATCTTAGTTCCTGGTTTTGTCCAAGAATTCAAGATGAAAATATTGGCCATGTAATTTTGCAACTTAATTTGATTATACTGTAAATTTTGGCGGTCTCACTTTTTACTGTGTTTATACTTATGACTGAAATATGTTTTTGGACCCCTTATATGTTGGTACATACAGCTATTTTTTTTGTAAGATCAATAAACTATTAATTGCAAATGTGGGTGTTTCAATTTATTAAATATTGTAATTACAACTCGTTGAGTTCATCTGTGAGAAATAAACAGGTTTTAGGACAAAATGAGAAATTTTTAGTAACTTAATTAAACTTAATACTATTAACTTCTAGACAAACGTTTAAAGTTTAAATACTGGAAGTTTTTTAGGATTAAGAACATTAAAATACCATGCTAAAAGTTTTATTTTTCATTTTAAAATAACTAGATTCTCCATTGAAATGACCTATTTCAAGGGACTGTGGTCTTAATACTAGTCTGAGTTTATTAAAGATGAAGAAAATGAGAGGACATAATGCCAGCTGCTACCTGAGAAAAGGTTTTTTTAAACCAGTAGAACTTGTTTTCCTATTTGAGCATGACTCTGGACTGCTAATTTCATTGGAGTTAATGGCCAAAGCCATCAACTCTGTTTGTACCCTGACACCGTGTTTCTAACAAAATTTCACATACTTATTCATGTATCACTACATTCTGGTAGATCAAAGTACTCATTTTTGTAAGGCAAGGCTACTGAATTCCCAGTGCTGTTCATGAACTTCATCTCTAGATGCACTCGTTCAATGTGTTGGCCTTATTTAGAAGGGAATGGTGCATTGAGTATCATTATCTGGTTTTGCTTTTCTCTTGTGTGTTTCTATCTGGTTTCTTACTGTCTTCAGCTGAAAGGAAACTTACACAATTCTCTATTGCAGTAAGAGTCCAGTTTCATTATTCAGGGATTTCTTTGGAGAGTGCATATAATCTTCATCTTCACTTTCTTTACTCCATTTTAGAATTCCTTTCCTTCCCATACCAAAATTGGACAGAGATGTTGTGGCAAAATATTAGTATATGTAGCTGCCTGTGAGGAATACTTGTAGAAGAAATAAGAGAAGTAGTTCTCAATAGCGATGATACAACTGAATCAACTGAGGAAGTTATTTAAACACATTTCGATTTCCAGGGCCTGCCCTAGACAACGTTAAAATCTGCGGATGGGGCCTACCATGTTCGGAGAGCTAAAAACCACTAGGGATATCTTCTGTTTTAAATAATACTTTAAAATTAAAATAACTTTCCCTGGCATTTAGGTGAAGTGCTTTGTTTTGTTTAATTCTTTAGGGGCCTGACTTACAAGGAATCTGGGGTAGACATTGCAGCTGGAAATATGCTGGTCAAGAAAATGAAACCTTTAGCAAAAGCTACCTCCAGACCAGGTAAGTCAGAGCCTATACTTTGCTAGTTCATTCATTAACTTTGAGAAACACTGAGAATTGATCTGTAATTTACTGAGGAAAATGTTCCAAATTAATGCCAGGTTCCTGTAAGTCTTGTCCTATGTAAGCCATACCCAGTTTTCTGCTTTCTTGTCTATAATACTAAGAAAAGCATTTCTTGAGGCGCTTGGGTGTCTCAGTTAGTTAAGCATCCAACTCTTGGTTTTGGCTCAGGTCATGATTTCACAGTTCCTGAGATTGACCCCTGAGTTGGGCTCTGTGCTGACAGCCCCTCCCCCACTTGTACTCTCTCTCAAATATTTTATTTATTTTTATTATTATGTTTTTTAAGAGTGCACAAGCAGGGGAGGGGCAGAGAGGGGGGGACAGAGGATCCATTGCGGGCTCCGCACCAATAGAGAACCTGATGCAGGACTCGAACTCATGATCTGTGAGACCATGACCTGAGCCGAAGTCTGACACTTAACCAACTGAGCCACCCACGTGCCCCAAAATAAATAAACATTTAAAAGAAAGAAAAGCATTTCTTATCCGTGATGTTAAACTTAGATATGTCTGCTCCTTTAATATTTAATTACTTTCTTGATCAATTCTTTGAGCATGTGGTGCTCTCCCCCATTCTCAGGAAAAGCAGCTCTTAGCCATGCTTATGAAGAAGTTGTTTGTACATCCATGTGTAATCTGTTGAAATGCAGCAAGTATTTAATTTTTTTCCCCATTAGGCTGTGATGTTGATCTTGGAGGTTTTGCTGGTCTTTTTGATTTGAAAGCAGCTGGTTTCAAAGATCCTCTTCTGGCCTGTGGAACAGATGGTGTGGGGACTAAACTGAAGGTAATCAGACACCTATGTGGTTAAAGGCCTTTTGGGAAAGTTAAGAGAGAATTTACTATAAATCAAATACATATTTTTCCTCTCTTGATATGCACTAGAGAGAACTATACCAAATAACCATAAAATATGGCTAAAACACCTATATATTTCTGAGAGCACTATGTTGTTGAGGCTCTATCTGGATGGAAAGCTTATTTGAGGGGATTAAATGGGATACTTTTGGACCAAGTAGCTCATCAGAATTTAGTATTTTGTCTTTGGGTGCTCGGAGCAGCAATATTTATTAGCCTCCACTGATAAACTGACAAGATATTATTTGGAGCTTATTCACTTATGTGGACATTTCTATTGTGCTTCTTTAGATTGCCCAGCAGTGTAATAGACATGATACCATTGGCCAAGATTTGGTTGCAATGTGTGTAAATGATATTCTGGCCCAAGGGGCAGAGCCCCTCTTCTTCCTTGATTACTTTTCCTGTGGAAAACTTGACCTCGATACAACTGAAGCTGTTGTTGCTGGAATTGCCAGAGCCTGTGGGAAAGCTGGATGTGCTCTCCTTGGTATGACCGACCATCCATTAATCTCCTGTCTTTTTTCTTACGGTATTTTACCCCGTGTATAAACGTGATTGGTACCAATACAGATAAGAAAAACTGTAGATTACAAATTGAAGCAAATAAAATATATATAACATTACCAGAAGAAAACTTAGATCCTGGTGCCCTCAAGCTTCTCCTCAAAGGTTTGTCCCCCAGACTCCTACTCCTAGACTGTGAGCCAGGCCTTGCCTTTCTCCCTGATCTTTAGCATCTCCACCCCCATCTTTCTCAATGGCCTCATGGACAGACAGGGTTAGCAGTTTCCTGCTTACTGGCCTGCAGCAGAAGGAGATGATTCCTGGCATTCTAAATCTTAATGTTTCCTGACTGAAGTGACACTAGGAATAAAATGTACCTAACACAGAAATACTACTTAAATATATATGAGAATTTGAAGCAAAATGAATGTGTAGTCCGAGTGGTGAAACTACCTTCTTTATATTACCATTTCTGTGGAAAATATGTCCCAAAAGCCAAAATTGCCTTTTCAACCGTCTTTTAGTGTTGTTTTTGTTTTGTTTTTTTTTTAATTTTATATTTGAGAGAGGGAGCAGGGGAGGAACAGAGAGAGAGGGAGACAGAATCTGCAGCAGGCTCCAGGATCTGAGCTGTCAGCACAGAGCTGGACGCAGGGCTTGAACTCACAAGCAGTGAGATCATTACCTGAACCGAAGTCGGATGCTTAACCAACTGAGCCACCCAGGCACCCCTTCAACCATTGCTTAGAACAGTTTAGGGGCACCTGGTGGCTCAGTAGGTTAAGCATCTGATTGTTGATTTCGGCCCAGGTCATTATCTCACGGTTCATGGGATGGAGCCCTGCACTGAGCTCTGTGCTAACAGCATGGAGTCTGCTTGGGATTCATTCATTCTCTCTGTCTCTCTCTCTCTGTCTCTCTCTCTCTGTCCACCCCCTTCTCCTTCTCCCTCTCTTTCCCTCCTTCCCCCACTCTTGCTCAAGTACGCACTCTCCAAGTAAATAAATAAACGTTAAAAAAAAATGCATAAAAAAGAAAAAAAAAAGAACCATTTATAACTTGGAGTCTGCCTGCCTAGACCCTGTCTTTACATATGATCACAAAAGTGAACTGTACTTTCTAGGCCACGGCATTTGGATTTAGGCCTGAGTACGTCACTTCTCTAAGCTTATACTGTCATCTGGAATGTACAGTGATTATAAAGATGGAATATATAGAAAGCATTTCTAAACTTGCCATAGGAATGACATATTCAACCAAGCATTCATCCTTTGAATGTCATGCTGTTGGGAAGCTACACTTCTCCCTCATGGGAATTTAGCGGTTTGCCTTTAAATTGTACTTGGTCGAAAATTCTGTTAGGCAGCTAATAGAATACATACTTTTTTTTGAACATTTGTGAAATACAGCCACATGTTTAATTGTTCATATTAAGAGCAGGGGGCACCTGGCTGGCTCACTTGTAAAAGCACATGACTCTTGATTTCGGGTCATGAGTTCAGGCCCCATGTTGGGCGTAGAGATTACTTAAATAAACTTAAAAGAGGGGCACCTGGGTGGCTTAGTCGTTTGAGTCCAGCTCTTGATTTCGACTCAGGTCATGATCCTAGGGTCATAAGATCGAGCCCTGCATCAGGCTATATGCCGAGTGCTGAGCCTGGAGCCTGCTTGGGATACTCTCCCTCCCTCTCTCTCCCCCTCCCTCTCTCCCCTCCTCCCTCTCTCTGTCTCTCCCTCTGCCCCTCTCCCTGGCTCCCATGTTTGTGCACACTCTCGCTCTCTCAAGTAAAAAAAAAAAAAAAAAAAAAAGCTGGTGTCACTACTTCCTAGGCAGGTTTATAAATACTATGTGATTTCTTTGTTCTTGGTGTATCTTCCTCCAGGAGGTGAAACTGCAGAAATGCCTGACATGTATCCTCCTGGAGAGTATGACCTGGCCGGTTTTGCCGTCGGTGCCATGGAGCGGGATCAGAAACTCCCTCACCTGGAAAGAATCACCGAAGGGGATGTTGTTATTGGAATAGCTTCATCTGGTCTTCACAGCAATGGATTTAGCCTTGTGAGGAAAATTGTAGCAAAATCTTCCCTCCAGTACTCCTCTCCAGCACCTGATGGCTGTGGTGACCAGACCTTAGGTAAAAGCACTCAGGTTTCAACTCTCCCGTTTGGAAATGTCTGAGCAACCACTTAATGTAATGGGTTAGTCTTTCCTTAGTAAATTAGAATGGAATAAATTACCTTGTCCTGTGAGTTTACTGTTGGGACCTTATTGTAAAACCTGGTGTGTCTGTGCAGGGTCAAATCATTCTGTATTTCAGAATTGTTTTTTATATATGATTTGGTTTTACATTCATAGGCTAAGTTTTTGTCTTCTCTCTCCAATACACAGGGGACTTACTTCTGACTCCAACGAGAATCTACAGCCATTCGCTATTACCTGTCCTACGTTCAGGACATGTCAAGGCCTTTGCCCATATTACTGGTGGAGGATTGCTAGAAAACATCCCCAGAGTCCTTCCTGAGAAATTTGGAGTGGATTTAGGTAAGATTGGTACAAGGAACTTTTTGTTCAGAAAACCATTTGGAGGAAAACTACATTATGGAAGAAAATTAAATTCTTAATTGTTAGGGTTTCTCAGAAAAAATAGGGCTGACCTTTCTACCTCTTTTTGCTTTATTAACCGTGTTTATAAGGCATAAAATCCTTGCATGTAATTGACTTATATAGATGAAATGCTACGGGGGGATGGGGAGGGGGGGTGGATCGAGCCCTACATTAGGCTCTGAGCTGACAGTGTGGAGCCTGCTTGGGATTCTGTCTCTCTCTCCACCCCTCACCTGCTCATGGACAAACGTGTGCTGTCTCCCTCTCTCTCTATATATATACCCCTCTCTCCCTATCTCAAATAAAAAAAAAGAATAAAAATAAACTTTTATTAGAGATTTTTGTTGTATTATAGCAGACCTAAGTCTAAATTTTAAAGTAAATACAGCAGGACAGGGTTTTGATTTTAACTTTTTATATAGCATAACTTCTTTTATTTTTTTTTTTTAAATTTTTTTTTTTTTTTCAACGTTTATTTATTTTTGGGACAGAGAGAGACAGAGCATGAACGGGGGAGGGGCAGAGAGAGAGGGAGACACAGAATCGGAAACAGGCTCCAGGCTCTGAGCCATCAGCCCAGAGCCCGACGCGGGGCTCGAACTCACGGACCGCGAGATCGTGACCTGGCTGAAGTCGGACGCTTAACCGACTGCGCCACCCAGGCGCCCCGTAGCATAACTTCTTTTAAATAGTGTACACGTTCCTCTAAATCTGTAACATAAGCCGCCTAGTTTTGCATCATACTTAGGGCATTTTGGTCATTGCTAAGACCCAACTAAACGTTCACAAACCTTTACTGCAATTTACTGTATTTACTGGAATACAATTAATCCATTAGGGGATTCCTAAAAACATAGTTAATGCAGCACAAAACCAATATTCACTTAATTGTGAATATTGGCCAAGTGTGTCAGCAAAAATGTGTGGATATCTCAGGTACAGATGGATCCCCCAAAAAATTCACAGCTTTGTATATATGCATACGTTATACATTGTGTGAGATAGTAGGTTCATGAAACATATCTTGCCTGTTTTCAGATGCCCAGACCTGGAGGATCCCCAGGATCTTCTCGTGGTTACAGCAAGAAGGACACCTCTCTGAGGAAGAAATGGCCAGAACATTTAACTGTGGGGTTGGGGCCGTCCTCGTGGTGTCGAAGGATAGGACAGAGCAGATTCTGAGGGATATCAAGCAGCACAGCGAAGAAGCCTGGGTGATTGGCAAGGTGGTTGCGTGTCCTGAAGGTAAATCGCTCCTTCTTTAGTTGCTCTCAGGTATGTAACCTGAAATGCCACTGCCCTGCCTCGAGCTCCTGCCCACGTTTTATTACAGCCCTTGTACGGCACCCGTGTTCACACAGCTGCGACAGGACAGCAGAAGCTAGTAACACCACACACCTCTTCCCTCCTGCCCTAGGGTGCTGACACCTTGTGTGGTGGTCACATATGCACAACTGTAGCCCAGAAGACAACCCTTAACCAGTGGAGTGAAGAAATCCCCACCTGAGGGACAGAAGAAGGGAGCAGTTCTGAGGCAGAGTCTTCACGGTGCCTTTGAGGTCCCAGGGGAAGTAAAGCCCCAGTTGCCCCCAGTGGCGACCAGTTTAGTAACACACTCTTACGCTGGCTTTCCAGATCACTCTTCCCAGATCTTCACTCTGGTTTCCTGGGGTCATCTCCAAAGTCCTGTGCCCACATGCGAGACCTTGTCTCAGGCTGTGCTTTGTGACTCAGCTCAGCTCGCCAGTGAAGCGGGCGCCCTGACAAGTGCCGTGTATACACAGGACTCTGTCAGATGTACTAGAAATTGACAGAGTGGCAGAAAAGCCACTCAGATGAGCTGACAGACGCCAGTACTTGCTGATGATGTCGTATCTGCCTTTCATCCCTTTATTGTGTAGGTTCCTTTTCAGGCCAGTTCTCCAAATGCCGGAAAGATCTCTTGAGCCCACATCCTTGAGCTCACATTGCATTAGGAAAGAGGCCCTCTCTTCCTCAACATCCTGTATCAAATCTTTGAATGGCCTTGCTTGGGTTACATGCCTACCCTGAGGTCAGGAGACAGTGACACGCCATAGCTTTTAGTTGGAAGTAGGTAATTAATACATGTTCTCTTGCAGGAAGTTTTTATGAGTGAGTAACTTTAACTAATACAAGCCTATTCTTCATTTTAGTCCATGCATATCTTATTTTCAGAATAAAGTATTTTCAGTTTTCATAAAATACTTTTCTTTCCATTACTGTTAATTCACTGTTGTTCTATTCTTATTTACTGGGTGTGTTTGAAATGAAGGTTCTCCTCGTGTGAAAGTCAAGCATCTGATTGAAACCATGCAAGCAAATGGATCAGTATTGGAGAATGGCACTCTGAAAAATCATTTCTCTGTCCAACCAAAAAAGGCAAGAGTGGCTGTCTTAATATCTGGAACAGGTGAGATGTGCCCTCCTTCCTTCCTCCTGCCCACCCCCCCAAAAAAAAAACCTCCTTCAGATCGTGAGGACACTCTCAGTAGAATGGGGCAGAGAGTCATTAAGGGCTATTATTTTTCTGTATCCTCAGTCTTTACACTTTTCTCAGGCATATGAGACACCTAAAGGAAGAGTAGAGGGTATCACGAAGATGACTGAAGAAAAAGGAACTGGAAAAGATAGAAAATCCAACTTCTTTTGTACCGTAGCTCTGTAGTTGAAGTTACAACAGCTGAGATTTGTTTGTTTGCTTGTTTTTTATGATTTTTATTATTTTCTAATTTACATCCAAGTTAGCACATAGTACAGTAATGATTTCAGGAGTAGATTCCAGTGATCTGTCTCATGTGTATAATGCCCAGTGCTCACCCCAACAAGTGTCTTCCTTAATGCCCCTTGCTCATTTAGCCCATCTCCCCACCCACAACCCCTCCAGCAAACTGCTGAGGGTTTTTTTTTTTTTTTTTTAATTTTTTTAATTTAATAGTAATAAGGTGAAATTTATGTTTGTTGTAGACAGAGGGGTGAAGTAATAAGAGCACTGTATTCTCTCAGATGGATATATAGCATGTTTATTTTTCCCACTTTAATAAGCAGCATTGCTATGAACATTTTTATAAATACGCATTTTTAAGTGCATATCTGATTATTTCTTTAGGATACGTTCCCGGAAATGTCATTGCTTTCCAAGTCCATTTTAAGGTTTCAGTATACTTTAGGCCCAAATTGATGGTAACGCAAAGAAACTGTTGTAAAGGCCATAGTGGTTTCTTCTTAAGAGGCTTGATTTTTCTGGGTGCCTGGCTGGCTCCGTCGGTAGAGCATGCAGCTCTTGATCTCTGGGTTATGAATTCGAGCCCCACACTGGATCTAGAGATTACTTAAAAAAGTAAGATCTTTGGGGCGCCTAAGTGGCTCAGTGGTTAAGCGTCCAGCTTTGGCTCAGGTCATGATCTCACAGTTCCTGAGTTCGAGCCCTGTGTTAGGCTCTGCACTGGCAGCGCCGAACCTGCTCCGGATTCTTTGTCTCCTCTCTCTGCCCCTCGCTCACTCGTGCATTCTCCCTCTCAAAAATAAACTTTTTTTTTTTTTATTTTTTAATGTTTGTTTTATTTTTCACAGAGAGAGAGAGATACAGAGCCTGAGCGGGGGAGGGGCAGAGAGGGAGGGAGACACAGAATCCGAAGCAGGCTCCAGGCTCCGAGCTCTCAGCACGGAGCCCGATGCGGGGCTTGAACTCACAGACTGCGAGATCATGACCTGAGCCGAAGTTGGACGCTCAACCAACTGAGCCACCCAGGCGCCCCAAAAATAAACATTTTAAAAAAATAAAATCTTAAAAAAAAAAAGAGGACTTTTTTCTTGCTTAATTAAGCAGCTTATTCCTCATCAGTTTTTAAAATGTTATACTACTTTTATTACTATGCTAGATCATAAGGTGTTATTTTGCAGGAGCAATTACATATCCTAAAACTAAGTGCCTGTGCTTCCATAAGCTATTATTGATCCATTATCCCAAAAGGGAATTTAAAAACCTCATGTATTTTGCCAGTCTTTTCTGAGACATTTGGAAATCTTGACCATTGATTATTCAGAACGGTACATAACCTCTTTTAAGAAATGTCAGCTTACTTGTGTTTTTCTCTCTTTTTCAGGATCAAACCTCCAAGCCCTCATAGACAATACTAGGGAGCCAAGTAGCTGTGCACACATCGTTGTTGTTATCTCCAACAAAGCTGCAGTGGCTGGCTTAGATAAAGCAGAAAGAGCCGGAATTCCCACCAGAGTGAGTTACTTTGAAAAGTATCTTTCCTGTAGACTGTATTTCAACTCATAACCCGCCCCCACAAGACTTCCGTCTGTAGGACAGCTTGTTCTTTGGCTTTCTGGATCACAGTGTGTGCCTTTCAACACCGTCCTCCCCATTCCTTCATTCTTTACATCAGGCACGTCTTCATCAGAAAGAACTGAAGTATGGTCCACGTAAAGGTTGAGTTTTAAATTATTTTTGGTAATTCATTTAAAAAGATTTTGCTGGGGCGCCTGGGTGGCGCAGTCGGTTAAGCGTCCGACCTCAGCCAAGTCACGATCTCGCGGTCCGTGGGTTCGAGCCCCGCGTCAGGCTCTGGGCTGATGGCTCGGAGCCTGGAGCCTGTTTCCGATTCTGTGTCTCCCTCTCTCTCTGCCCCTCCCCCGTTCATGCTCTGTCTCTCTCTGTCCCAAAAATAAATAAACGTTGAAAAAAAAAAAAATTAAAAAAAAAAAAAAAAGATTTTGCTTCTCTTTTTCTATTACAGGTAATCAATCATAAATTATATAAAAGTCGTGTAGAATTTGACACTGCAATTGACCAAGTCCTTGAAGAGTTCTCCACAGACATAGTCTGTCTTGCAGGATTCATGAGAATTTTATCTGGCCCCTTTGTCAGAAAATGGAATGGTAAGCAAAAACTATTTGACACCACATTGAGAAATCAAATGAAAACAAACTACAGGGTGGTTAGCTTCCCAAACAATCCCAATTGTGAAATATTTACTGGGCCGTTTTAACACAGGTCATAATTTAATTTCCTTTGCCTCTGCTCAAAGAACGAATGACCCAATGACTTTTTATTTTCCTGCTTTTTTTATCAGTTTTCTTTGGCCTGTTGTAACTATCATCACTTTTTCTAATACAGCTTAGGTTACTCACATTACTAATATTTCATCTTCTAAATAAATATTCAGAAGAGACATTTTTACTTGCTGAGAAGCAAAGGAAAGCGATTCCCTATATCCCAAAATGAAGAGTCCATTCTTAGGGAGTGTAGACCACTGCCAGACATGGCAGGGAAGGCATTGTTTCTGGAAAACACACTTTATGTCATTGCCTTTTCCACTAACATTTTGACTACGTCCAAGTGTCCTTTTTTGTGCCTACATTTGGGCAATAAATGTATTCTCTCTCCAAAGAGTTTGTTTTCTTAAGTGAATGTGGTTAGATAGAATACAAAATTGGCAGTGCCTCTGGTGACATAATGCTCACAGAACTAACCTAGCATCTGGCTGGCGGACGTGCCACTTCGTGGTTAGAAGTCAAGCACTCAGATGCTGTGCAGGAATCTCCTGTGTGTCAGCCACAAGCCAACTCTTCCTCGAGCTCTACGATCCAGAGTTGACCCATCCCATCCGACTTTCAGTCACTGCAGGCACCTATTCAGAGTCCCTGGGTGGATCTTCAGTTGTGCAAGAAGCAAGAACTTGCTGCCCCCGGGACCTCTTGGATGAGAAGCTAGATTTCCCTTTCCTTCATTTCTGTCTTTCACAAAGAAACACCCATCCCAGAGAAATCCTATTCCTGCTGACCTCTCATTCTAGACAGGAAAACATGTATTCCTTTGGTAATATACATAGGATCTTTAAGTTCTGACCACTGTGGTTTCATTAATTTCCAGGGAAAATGCTCAACATCCATCCATCCTTGCTCCCGTCTTTTAAGGGTTCAAATGCACATGAGCAAGTCCTAGAAGCCGGGGTCACAGTCACTGGGTGTACTGTGCACTTTGTAGCTGTGAGTATGTCTCCTTCTACCAAAACATCATTACTGTCTGTATGTAAATTGTACCGGCTAGAAAGTAATGTTCAAAACTTTTGCTTCCTTCCCCAGGAAGATGTAGATGCTGGACAGATTATCTTACAAGAAGCTGTTCCAGTGAAGAGGGGTGACACCATTACAACTCTGTCTGAAAGAGTGAAATTAGCAGAGCACAAACTATTTCCCGCAGCCCTCCAGCTGGTAGCCAGTGGAACTGTACAGCTTGGAGAAAATGGCAAGATTCGTTGGGTCACAGAGTAGAGAAGTCTCCCCCGTTCGGGGCTAGAGCCAGTTCTGAAAGAAGTCTGGATATCTGCATTATCATGGACTCAGCCCAGAAGAACAACTGCTAAGAAAGAATTCCTCACCCGCGCCTCTGGCCTTTTTTTTTTTTTAATGAACAGAGATTCGTTGAAAACAAGCCTGGTGCAGCATGTCTGGGGCATACGTGTGTCACCTCCAGCGGTCTTTTAGGGTTTACCTGTTCCGGACCTTCTTGATCATAATCAAGCCGGTCGTTCAGGATCCCTTTTACTTTCAGCCAAACAAGATACCAAAACTTTTAGTCTCTCTTCTTTTTCTGATGAATACCACCTCCATTTTTTGTAGTTATATGTTCTCTAGTTTTTGAAGAGTTAACCAACAAGGCTATTAAGTTAATATCTCTTCCCCATATTGTATATCTGTACTGGTTTGAATTGAGACTGATCTACTCTAATTACCCTGATCATAATGTAGTGTCATAAAATGTGTGTGTAACTCCCACTTCTGGGGGATGGTGTACTTTAAAATATTGGGGCGCCTGGGTGGCGCAGTCGGTTAAGCGTCCGACTTCAGCCAGGTCACAATCTCGCGGTTCGTGAGTTCGAGCCCCGCGTCAGGCTCTGGGCTGATGGCTCGGAGCCTGGAGCCTGTTTCCGATTCTGTGTCTCCCTCTCTCTCTGCCCCTCCCCCGTTCATGCTCTGTCTCTCTCTGTCCCAAAAATAAACGTTGAAAATAAAAAAAATAAAAAATAAAATAAAATAAAATATCATTAAACGGGGCGCCTGGGTGGCTCAGTTGGTTGGGCATCTGACTTCAGCTCAGGTCATGATCTCATGGTTCATGGGTTCGAGCCCCACATGGGCTCTGTGCTGACAGTTCGGAGCCTGGAGCCTGCTTCAGATTCTGTGTCTCCCTCTCTCTCTGCCCCTCCCTGTTCACACTGTCTCTCTCTGTCTCTCAGAAATAAATGTAAAAACAATTTTAAAAATAAAAATAAAATAAAATATCATTAAACATCCTAGTTATTGACAGTTTCTATAATACCCAGATTTTAGCTTCACAATTATGGGTTACAAACATCCATACTTCCGTAAATACTAGAAGGTTAGAGTTTTGTTGGCGTCTTGATTCAAAACATAGGACTTAGACATGTTACTCTGTCTCTGTGTTTCCCCGTCTACTGAAGTAGGCACATGCCTGTCATGTGGTTGTTTTGATAATTAAATTAATACGTGGGATCGAGCCCCACATTGGGCTCTGTGCTGACAGCAAGGAGCCTGCTTCAGATCCTCAGTCTCCCTCTCTCTGCCCCTTCCCAGCTTGTGCTTGCTCACTCTCAAAAATAAATAAATGCAAAAAAAAAAAATTTTTTTTTTAAGGAAAAATCAATGTAAGCTTATAACTTTAGAAATAAAATTTTTCAGCCCTTACTCTGATACTAATTTCAACTAAAAGGAACGTGAATTCCATGTAAGGTTATTGATTTCCTATTTTGGCAGAAGAAGAATCAAATTGTGTCTGGTTGCCAGAAACCAGAAAGTGCATGAAAATAAGGAGGATTCTGAAAGAACAAGGGAGCCCGCTTAAAGGGTGTCCTATGGTCTTATTTGGGATAAGCTGAGTATTATTTGGACATGATGAGTACATAAGTAGCCATTAGTTTATAATGGTAGAGAAAAGGTCATTTAAGTTATGAAAAGTTCAGTGCAAAAGTGAAAACAGGTCAATATTTTATTGTGATAAATATGGACATTTGTATTATGGATGTCTCTTTCTATTTGTATACAGAGGAATAAAACATCAGCCCTCGGTCACACCTTGTGTTCAGGTAGCAAGATCGGGGATGGGCGGTGCCCAACTGTGAGTCCATAATAGTCAAAGGATTTGAGTGTGTACTCCAAAACAAGTGTGCCAAAGGGTGTTCTAAAGGGTGTTACAAGTTCTGAGAGAAATTTCATGGTCTCTTCTCTAATTTTTTACTTTTTAACTACTATACAAACTTCTTAAGTAACTCAAGTACAACAGTATTTAATCACAACAAAGTTTAGTAACTGGTACAGCTGGTAGTTCTCTTTTTTTTTTTTTTTTTTTCTTTTTAAATCACAGTTCCCTTGCCTATTTCTTGCCCCAGGAGGATTTTTGTCAAGGACACTGCTGCCATGGTCCCACCAGGTTCCCCCGGGCCCCACTTCCAGTGGACGCTCCCATCTGCTGTGCCCCCTATGACCAAAATGCACTCTGCCTGCCTGTCCCTCGGGGTCACTCATCCAGGCTTAAAGTCCCAGGTAGGATCATCCAACTGGCCACAGTTAGGTGGCCCACCCTGCTCTCACAGCCAGGGACCACGGAGAACTGGAATATGGCCTTGGGCTGTCAGAAAGTGTGAAACTGCCTCCCTCTCCCAGGGTGGAGGTCGCCCTGCACAGGGCGAAGGGATTCCCAAGCACAGCAGCCCCCACGGGACAAGGGTCCAGCTCCTCAGTTCACGTGACAGGTGTGGCTGCAGGTATTTCAGGAAGATGAATAAAATCCCAGTTATTTTTAAGTTCATGTTACTGTTAACGCCAATGGTTCCCCTTGGCTTATTTCCCTGAGCTGCTTTTTACCAATGATCTCTGTAATACATAGATTTTGCCTCCTCCACTACGGTTTAAGAGATAGTCTCTGATAGCCATTCTTTCACAAGCCACGTCAGCCTTTATTTACAACACAAGGCCATTTTCCTTTATCCGGAACCAACTGTTAATATTTTTAAATTCATAAGTAGGAACAATCAGAATGTCCCATCAGCTAGTGAGTCAATAAAGAAAATGTGGTCTACCCACACGATGGGGTATTACCGTCATTAAAGGAAACAAAGAAGATACATACTACAACATGGATGAACCTTGAAATATGCTAAGTGAGGGCATCTGGGTGGCTGAGTCAGTTAAGCATCTGACCAGCTCAGGTCATGATCTCATGCTTCGTGGGTTGGAGCCCCGCATCGGGCTCTGTGCTGACAGCTCAGAGCCTGGAGCCTGCTTTGGATTCTGTGTCTCCCTCTCTCTCTGCTCCTTCCCCGCTCGCACTCTGTCTCTGTCTCTCAAAAATAAACATTAACAAAATTTTTTAAAGCATGCTAAATGAAAGAATCCAGTCACATAAGACTACATTTATAATTCTGTTGAGATGGAATGTCCAGAACAGGCCAATCCATACAGACACAGAATAGATTAGTAGTTGCCCATGGCTATGGGGATAGATGTACTTTAAGGGTGATGTCTAAAGGGTGCAAGGTTTCTGTTAGGTAATGAGAATGTTCTAGAATTGATTGTGGACATGGTTGCATGACTCCATGGGCATATCTTAAGCCACTGAAATGTACAGTTTAAATGGGTGAATTGTGTGGCATATGAATTCTATCCCCATAAAACAGTTTCTCAAAACAAAGATACAACTTATTAATTCAGTTTTGGAAATACATCAAGATTACATTTAATCTGATGTTATAAAATACATCACACATTTAAAATACTTCCCATTCAAAATATGAAGTCACTTCAATGAAATCAGATAAGACATCCATGCTTTGTGACAGATACCGTATTAAAGACTGTCTATCTGAACCAAAATCCTAATCCTCAATCCCCCATCTGTTAACCTGGTAATTCTTGGGAGTATACTTACTACAAATGCTAACTCCTGAGCCCCACCTGTATTCTGAGCATTGCAATAAAGGCATGAAGATTTCAATATTCCCAATCGATTTCATTTTTTTAAAAAGGTTCAGGAACTGGGCACCTGCGTGGCTCCGTCAGTGAAGCGTCCAACTTCGGCTCAGGTCGTGATCTCCTGGTTTGTGAGCTGAAGCCCCGCATCGGGCTGTCTGCTCTCAGCAAAGAGCTCCACTTTGGATCGTCTGTCTTCCTGTCTCTCTGCTCCTTCCCCCACCTCTCTCTGTCTCTCTCAAAACTAAACATTTAAAAAAATTTAAAAAAAGTTTCATGAATTGAAGTATTTGTGGACACTCAGAGTCTAACTGTATTTTATTTTCTTTAAGTTTATTTATTTTGAGAGAGAGAGAGCGAGCGAGCGCACATGCGTGATAGCAAGGGAGGGGCAGAGAGAGAGGGAGGGAGAGAATCCCAAGCGGGCTCCCTGCTGTCAGCCCAGAGCTGACTCAGGGTTTGATCCCACTAACTGTGAGATCATGACCTTAGCCAAAATCAGAGTCAGACGCTTAACCGACTAAGCCACCCAGGCACCCCCAGACTGCATTTAAAATTTTTCTGTACTACTAAACTCCAAACATTTACAGGAAAAATTAGTTTTGTTATAGCAATATCACTCAATCCCTTGACTGCTTCAGTTAGATGCAAAAACAAAACAAGATCACTAAAATCATTTTATTTTTTAATTTTTTTACTGTTTATTTATTTTTGAAGGAGAGAGACAGAGAGAGACAGCGCGAGTCGGGGAGGGGCAGAGAGAGAGAGACACAGAATCTGAAGCAAGCTTCGGGCTCCAGGCCCTGAGCTGTCAGCACAGAGCCTGACGCAGGGCTCTAACTCACGAACCGTGAGATTGTGACCTGAGCCAAAGTCATTTAATCCACTGAGCCACCCTGGCGCCCCTCCAAAAATTATTTTAAATTAAATATTCAGGTGACAAAGCTATTAAGTCCTCCTTCACTTTTGTTGAAAGCCAAGTATTGAAAACCTTCTAGTTTTATAAAGGATTTATTTTGCTTTCTTAGCATCCACAGCAAATCAGCCTTTTCTTTATTTTTTTTTAATGTTTATTTTTGAGAGAGAGAGACAGAGACAGAGCATGAGTGGGGGAGAGGCAGAGAGAGAGGGAGGGAGACGCAGAATTCGGAGCAGGATCCAGGCTCCAATCTGTCAGCACAGAGCCCGATGGGGGGCTTGAACCCACAAAGCCATGAGATTGTGACCTGAGCGGAAGTCGGATGCTTAACCAACTGAGCCGCCCAGGCACCCCGGCCTTTTCCTTTTTTTCCCTCAAATCAGCCTTTTCAAGTGTGCCTTTGGTGCCCTGAGGGTGTTTACAGCACCCTAGTAAGATTCAGGACACCGGCAAGGCAAGGTGTGCCTTTCTTTTACAAAATGAGGGACTATCCTTCAGAGGCCGGTGGGACTTCACACCTTAGTCATCAGCTTAGAGACCAAGCTTAGGCCTGCAACTGAGTGTGTAGACAATTTAGGGAATCAAGACACAGAACTCACAGAGCTCCGCAGCCCTAGCACCCTTAGCAATCAAGCGAGAGGTCCGCAAAGGAGCCTGAAAATGAACAAACAGTGCAGTTGGGGGCCCAGGAGAGAGGGACACCTCCAGCCTAGGAGAAGGGTGTCTCCAGGAGCAGGGATCGAGCTTCTGGCTCTTTTCTCTTAGAGGCCAAGTGGAGAGAAATAGCTACCACCACCCCATCACGCACCTTTCGGCAAGCCAGAGAGCCCAGCACCTTAAATCTGTTCCCTGGCACAGGAGGCTCGGGGGGCCCAAGTGTGCCCCGCCAAAATGCCAACATCCAAGGTGGGACGATAGCCCTGGGTGGAGGAGGTAAGGAAGAGGTCGCAGCGGCCCAAAGCTCAACCTGCAGGACACGGGCATCCAGCAACAGGGAACTGAGGGCACTTAAGCCTCTACTTGCTTTTAGAGTTTTCCATCTGGGAGGAAACAGTTTGGAGAACACAAATTCCTGGAGTCCACTGAACTGACGTATGAAGATCCTACAGGCCCGTATGTCAGTCAGCTTAGGCTGCTGTAACAAAATGCCACAGACTGGGGCTTTACTCTCTTGAGGTTCCGGAGGCTGGAAGTTCAAGATCAGGGTTTCTGAGGCCGCCTTCTCACTGTGTCCTCACATAGTCTTTCCTTTGCACACATGCATTCCCGGTGTCCCTTTGTGTATCCAGATTTCCTCCTCTTACAAGGACAACAATCAGATTGCATTAGAGGGCACCCCCCAATGGCCCTATTTTAACTTAAAATCTAATAACGACTTAACAGAGTTCTGGCGCTACCAACTACATTTTGAAACAAATTCCTCCTGGAACTAAGATTGTTATCTTATTTTATTTTTTTACTTTATTTATTTTGAGAGACACAGAGACAGCATGAGCAGGGGAGGGGCAGAGAGAGAGAGGGAAAGAGAGAAAACCCCCAGCAGGCTCCTGCTGCCAGCAGAGTCCATACTCGGGGCTCAAACCCACGAAACCGCGAGATCGTGACCTACGCCGAAACCGAGAGTTGGACACTTAACTGACTGAGCCACCCAGGTGCCCCTGAGATTGTTATTTTAGAAAGCTATACGCCAGGCCAACATGCAAATACTCTAGCACTTTCTTTCCCTTTTGTAGCCCGTAATCATGTTTGCCCTCTGGATAGGGAGGGCTACAGAAAAAGTTCTGCACTAACTGTGCAGATTGAATCTGCAGATTTAGACCATCTGCAGATTTAGACCGGCAGAAAAATCTGCCACAAACCATGTGGCCTCGGGCATGTCACCATTTTCTCTTTCAGAAGGCTAAGATTAGATTTCCATGGTCTCTTTATTCCAACATCCTGCTCTTCCTTGTCTGAACCGTAATAGATCTAGGGAGAAATAAGTGGAAAGGAGAAAGGAGAGAAAGGATAGTCCACAGCAGGGCCCCTGAAATAGCACTATTGACATTCTGGGCCAGAGAATTCTTTGCCAGATAATCCTTGCCTTGTGAAATGTTGAGTAGCATCCGCGGCCTCCAACCACTAGGTGCCAGGAACAATTCCCAGTTGTGACAATCAAAAATGCCTCCACCTTTTTATATTTTCACTAGGGTTTCTGTTTCTCCACATCTTCACCATCACTTGTTATTTTCTGTTTTGTTTTGTCTGATAGCAGCCACCCTCGTGGATGTGGTATGCTGTCTCACTGTGGTTTTGATTTGCATTTCCCTAACGATCAGTGGTGTTGAGCTTCCCTGCATACAAGTGACCTGTTGGCCACTTGGACACCTTCTTTGGAGAAATGTCTATTCGAGTCATTTGCCTATTTTTTTTAATCTGCTGATCTCTTAAAACTATTTCTATGGGTTTATATAGTTGGAATCATAGAATATGTAACCTTTTCAGATTGGCTTTTGTCACTTAACAATGTGCATTTCAGGTTCTTCCATGTCTTTCCATGACCTGATTGCTCACTTACTTTTTTTTTTTTTTTTAATTTATTTGAGAGAGCCCAAAAGCATGTGCGCATGCACACAAATGAGGGGCAGAGGGAGAGGGAGAGAATTCCAAGCAGGCTCCCCACCGTCAGCACAGACCCCACGGCAGGGTTCAATCCCACGGCCATGAGATCATGACCTGAGCCGAGATCGAGAGTCAGACACTCAACCGACTGAGCCACCCAGGCACCCCACAAATACATTCTTTTTAAAGAATTAAAAATGACTAACACTTATAGAACAGTTGCAAAAATACAAAAACCTTCCAAATAAACCTTACCCATTTTCTCCAACGAACATTTCAGTCCATGTCACTTATTGTTTGCTCTCTTTCTCCCTTGCTCTGTACATGTGTTTATTTCTAAGTCATTGGAGAGTAATTTGCAGACATCATATCCCTTTATCCATAAATATTTCAACATGTATTTCCTAAGAAGAAGGACAGAACCACTCACTCACTGTGGATATCCCCCACAACCTCGCTGTCAAGTAAGGAACAGAAATTATATGATTCTTCAATTTCATTTAATACAAGAAATGTTATTTATTTAATCAAGAATGAGTTTGGGTAACAAACTGGATTTACATGCTCATTTCTGAGAACAGCACGGACCAAATGAGCCAGCATCACCTCGCCAGAGCCTGAGATGCCTCCGGACAAGCCCTAAGATGAAAAGGTCACTCAGGGACATCCCAGAGAGTGAGCTTTTTGAATGGAAGCAGCCTTACATCCCATGACAAAGCTGTTTAGGAATCAGATTTGCTTTAAAACCTATTCTTTCTATAAAGCATCTTGAATGATTCTCTAGCAAATAGTGTTGTGTGACAGTTTTAATGTGTTTATTAGAGTTTTGTTGCTCAAATCTTTGACAACTGGTAAGCAGTGAAAGGAGGCAAACCCTCCACATACTGGTCTTTTTAACTTACCAAAACACCTAGACTGACTGTAGTGAACAATTCTGTATTGCATACCTGAAATTTGCTAGGGGAGTAGATCTCAAGTGTTTTCATCAAAAAAAAAAGAAGGTAACTCTGTGAGGTGATGGATATGTTAATTAGCTTGATTAATTGGCTTGAGTGTGGTGATTATGTCACCATATATACCTATATCAAAGTATCAAATTGTACACCTTAAAAATATACAATTTTTCTTTGTCAATTCTACCTCAATAAAGCTGGAAACAAATTCCGAAGGGCGAGAAAAGCACATGGTAGCTCTGCTGTAAAGCAGTGATTTCACGAAACACACTGAGTAAATGCAGGACGGGTTAGAAACAATTCAAACGCTGGTTCCCAGACAGCAGGTGCGCATCTGTTTTCCCCACTCCTGGCCTGTGGTTAGCGGGAGGTATGCGCAATATTCAGAATTCCAAGGAACGGAGAGTGCTGTAGATCCGCACTAAATGCAGATAATTCGGGCTCAAGTAACAAGAAATCATCACATGAATTCCACACCAAAAATGAAAATCAGAAATCCCGGGTGGTGGAGGGCAGTTTACCATGAGCAAAGTGCCACAGCCCCTGCATGTGGCCCACACAGGAGACCCTGACAAGTGGTTTTCCTAGCTGGGAAGAGGAAAAAGGAGGAAATACCCAAAAGAATGTGAATCTTCTCTTTTCCACAGTACCTTTCCCTCACCACATCCCCCTCCCAGACTGTAGAGTGTTGTCACATTACGTAAGTTACCCCACTGCCTTCTTTCTTTAAAAGCTGACACTCTAGGGGCGCCTGGTGGCTCAGTCGATTAAGCATCTGACTCTTGATTTCAGCTCAGGTCATGATCTCATGGTTTGTGGGTTCGAGGCCCACATCAGGCTCTGTGCTGACAATGCAGAGCCTGCTTGGGATTCTCTCTCTCTCTCTCTCTCTCTCTCTCTCTCTCTCTCCCTTTCTCTGGCCTTCCCCCACGAGCGCACGCACACAGGCATGCTCACCTTCTCTCAAAATAAATAAATAAACTAAAAAAAAAAAAATCTGGACTCTACATCAAACTCTTTCTTAATCAAATAGTTTAAAAGTGAATTAAGATGGCACCCCAGAAGGGTGCCTGGCTGGCCCGGTTGGTAGAGCATGCAACTCTTAATCTTGGGATCATGAGTTCAAGCCCCACATTCGGTGCAGAACCTACTTAAATTAAAAAAAAAAAACAAAAAAAAAACAAATGATGGCACCTGGAGAGGAAGGCATCTTCATGGTGGTTCTAGGAACTGTAGCTCCAGACGTTACCATCCACAAACATCATTGGACCTGAGGTTTTAGGATGCAGACTGAACCATAAATCAGTCTTGAGGGAAGTGTGATTTTTGGTTACTATGGCAACTTACTGGCAAGACATCGACCTCTTTGCAGTTCTCATGGAACCAGCAAACAAAAGAGAAGGAAAAAAAAAACCCATCTGAGAGAACAGAGAGAAGAGGCCGCTGTTGTAGCGCCCCGCCTCCCACAGGAGCTCAGTGAATATTTAATGTAACTATAATGTAAGGAAATTTGGTTTTTAATAACTTTGAAAAATATCACTCTATTTTCTACCCACTTGGCAGTATAATTAATGATTAGGTTTTGGTGTGCCAACTAAATTCTTGCTGTCTGCTCTCCTCTGTATATGTAATTAATTTTTTTTTAACATTTATTTATTTTTGAGAGACAGAGAAAACGGAGCGTGAGTGGGGGAGGGGCAGAGAGAGAGGGAGACACAGAATCGGAAGCAGGCTCCAGGCTCCGAGCTGTCAGCACAGAGCCCAACGTGGGGCTCAAATCCACAAACCAGGAGATCATGACCTGAGCCAAAGTCGGACGCTTCACCGACTGAGCCACCCAGGTGCCCGGGGACATTTGTTTTTAAAATGCTCAACTATATTGTGAAAGAACAGAATCATGAAAAAAGATGTTCTAAACGAGGAAATGCACGGACATCGAATCCAACATACATTCATTTAAAACCAGTCCTTTGGGCGCCTGGGTGGCTCAGTCGGTTGAGCATCTGACTTCGGCTCAGGTCACGATCTCACAATTCATGGGTTCAAGCCCCACATCGGGCTTTGCCAGCAGCACAGAACCTGCTTCAGATTCTCTGACTCCCTCTCTCTCTCCCACTCCCCCACTCTCACGTGCTCTCTCTTAAAAGTATTCATTAAAAAAGATAATAATTACATAAATAAATAAATAAATAAAACCAGTCTTTATGTAAGATTGTACTACATCTTAGCTGACAAACATGAGATAATAATTGTATTTTATGGAAAATGATAGAGGTTCAAGCATGTTGATTTTAATCATGATATAACCTTAAAATGGTTAACAACGTTATATGTGCTTTTAACAATGAACGTGTTTTTAAAAGTCTATAGTTTAGGGGCGCCTGCATGGCTCAGTCAGTTGAACATCCGACTTCAGCTCAGGTCATGACCTCATGACCTCATGGAACCATGACCTCATGGTTCGTGGGTTCGAGCCGTGCACTGGGGGGCTGTCAATGCAGAGCCTGCTTCAGATTCCCTGTCCCCTCTCTCTCTGCCCCTCCTTTGCACATTCTCTTGCTCTCTGTCAAAAATAAACATTAAAAAATTATAAATAAATAAGTCTATAGTTTAATTAAGCAAGGTAACTCTCACAGTTCATGGGATCGCGCCCTGAGTCAGGCTCCATCTGCTGATGGCATGGAGCCTGCTTGGGATTCTCTCTATCCCCCTCTCTCTGTGCCGCCCCCCCCACTCATGCTGCTCTCTCTCTCTCTCTCTCTCTCTCAAATAAACTTAAAAAAAAAATGCCAGTCAAGGGAGCCTTTCAGAAGAGCATGTGACTCTTGATCTCAGGGTTGTGAGTTCAAGCCCCACATTGGGTATAGAGAATATTTTTAAAAAATTAAATCTTTAAACAGCACCTAGCTGGTTCAGTCAGTAGAGCATGCAACTTTTGATCTCAGAAGTCATGAGTTTGAGCCCCATATTGGGGGTGGAGCAGACTAAAAAAAATAATAAGTAAAATAAAAGAAAATCTTAAAAAGAAAAAAAAAAGCTAGTCAATTTGTGTGTTTGGATCAGATTCTGAATTTGATCTTTTGACCACACCTTATAATCGCTAGGAATACTGACTGCAGAGTAGGTAGCCATCTTTTTAACAGGAAAAGAACCATACTTTCAAATGGTTGATTCTTTCTGCCCATATCTAAACTGAACAAGAAAGCGCTGGTTTATTACTCATTTGACCTGCTGACTTCAAAGTGTATGTGTTGCTCTGAGGGACATCATGAGGGCAATTGCTGAAAGGGGAATAGTAACTACATTAAATATCATATCTATATTAAATCTGCCAAATTGATAACAGTGCTATGGTAATGTAAGGAAATGTTGTTTTGAGGAAATGAATGCTCAATAATCGGTAAAGTATTGAATTATATAATTTTCAAATGCTTTCAAATGATTTAGGAAAAAAAGTATATATTTGGAGAAAGAGAGAGAATGGTAAAGCGAATGTGGCAACTCTTTGTAGATGAACCAATACCAGAAAACTGCCTACCTCCACATTTCTTATACACGAGAAAAATAATTCCCCAGGTCAGTTAGCTAGTTTGCATTTTGCAGCTGCAAAGTGTTCCTAATGGATAACTCAGTCAACTCCAATTCACCTTCTACAAGCACAGAATCACACTATGAAACTGACCCTCTTGAAAGACAGAAATGGACTTAAGGTTCTAGTAACTTACAAAAGTCACTTAACTATTTGATGCTAAAGTACAGTAACTTCTAAAATGCAAACATCAAAATGAGACTTGTGATAAGTGTTTTGAAAAATGCAAAGTACTCTACAAATACGAGTAGTTTTTAAAGCTGTGTTTATGCTTTTTTCCCTTTTTATGCTGTTTAAGATGTTGCTAGAAAGTTAACACTTGTAGAAACAGGAACTTAAAAAAAAATTTTTTTTTAATGTTTACTCATTTTTGAGAGAGAGAGAGAGAGAGAGAGAAGACAAGAGTGCAAGCAGGGAAGGGCAGAGAGAGAGGGAGACAGAGATTCTGAAGGAGACTCCAGGCTCTGAGCTGTCAGCACAGAGCCTGATGCGGGTCTTGAACTCACAAACAGTGAGATCATGACCTGAGCCTAAGTCAGACGCTTAACGCACTGAGACACCCAGGCGCCCCAGGAACTCTTAAAAAGTTTTTTTAACATTTATTTATTTTTGAGAGACAGATCATGAGCGGGAGAGGGGCAGAGAGAGAGGGAGACACAGAATCCGAAGCAGGCTCCAGGCTCTGAGCTGTCAGCACAGGGTCTAACGCAGGGGGCTCGAACCCACGAACCGTGGGATCATGAACTAAGCCAAAGTCGGATGCTTAAGTGACTGAGCCACCCAGGTGCCCCAATGCCCCAGGAACTCTTTATGTTCATTGTTTGCTTATATGGAAATCCCTCTGCATCAATATTTAAATATTTTTCAGTGCAACTACATGAAAGGTAGCAAATTATTATATTATCTATAATTCAAAAGCTTACAGAGGCTAGTACCTATTTCTGCTCCTTTTAGGAGACATAGTCGTAATAAAATACATTGCTTAATTTGCCAGGCATTGTGCCAAGTGACTTGCTTACATTGTGTAATTCTCACAAACATTCAGTGAGTTTGATGCAATTATTACTTCATCATATGTAAAATGAGGAAAATAGCTGCACTTATCTCAGGGCTGCTGTAAGGATTAAAAGAGACCATACCTAGGGGCACCTGGTTGGCTCAGTCAGTACAGCAGGTGACTCTTACTCTCTGGGTCATGAGTTCAAGCCCCATGTTTGGGTGCAGAGATTACTTAAATGAATAAACAAGAACTTTAAAGAAAAAAAGAGAGACTATACATAAAGCACTTAGCACAGTAGGTGGCAAAAAGGAAGTGCTAAACATACGTTTACCATTTATTAGTACCTTTATTTTACTAGTAAACAGACACAGAGAAAAGCAAGTGGAAGAAAAAGGATTTTCAATCCAGGTCTGACTCTCCAATTTTCTGCCTTTTTCTATTTATTTGTTTTTTTTAATTACCTCCCCATTCAAGAGGGGGAGCAGGAAATCCTTATGACAGTGAATGAGCTTAAAAGCCAGGAGACCCCTGTTTTGAATTCGCCCTGGACTGTCCTCACCCCTCATCCCCTACCAATACCTGGCTAAGCGAGCTCCTCAGGAGGGACTTGCTGAATTAACCACTAGGTTTGGTTTCTGTTGTTGTTGTTTATTTATTTTTGAGGGGGGGGGGGAGGGAGAGAGCGCAAGCACAAGGGGGAGGGGCAGAGAGAGAGGGAGACACAATGTTCCAAGCAGGCTCCAGGCTCCCAGCTGTCAGCACAGAGTCCGCCGCAGGGCTCGAACCCACGAACGGAGAGATCATGACCTGAGCCAAAGTCCTAGGCTTGATCGACTGAGCCACCCACTCGCCCCAAAGACTAGGTTTCCAGCCTGGGTTAGCTACATCTTTCTGGGCTGGGTACAACTTTCACGACTCGGCGCTGGTGCCCCATCTGCAGACCCAGAAGAGGCTGTTCAGGTCCTGAACAGGGAAACGACTACGTCTTCCCTCCTCAAACGCAAACTACCAAGGGCTGTCGCCCCGGAACCATTGCGCCTTCAAGGGTCCCAACCCCCACTCACCACTCTGCTCTCCACAGTTCAGGCCACCGCCACATTTTCGCTGCCCCCGCGCGGCGGAGGACGGAGAGCGCCGCACTTCGCGGCGAACTACACCTCCCACAATCCCAGTCGGCCGGACCACCTCCCGCTGGAGGTGGGCGCGGAGGCGGAGCGGATCACCCGGGGGCGGGGCGGAGCCTTCCGAAACGTCCTGCCTGTGTCCTACAGGGTACAGTTCATTTTAGGAGAGATTCCTGGGTTCCCTGTTAAAGTAGGACTTCTGTCCCCATTAGGTACGACTCTGCCCTCCGTCCCCTCTGTGGTCCCCTCAGTGTAAGCCGGCAGATGGTCTAGTCCAGGGCCGCCCGTGGACCGCAGCGAGACCCGAGAACGAAAGGCAGGCCGCGCACGCATGCGCAGAGGCGCAGCATGGGGGCGGGAGCCGCTAAGCCCCTTCCCCGCCGCTGTGAAGGTGAGTAGGGGGCGGGGCGGGGCGTGTTCCGCGTCAAGACTGACCACTGCCCCGCAATGGCCACGGTTGGATCGGCCGCTACCATCTCGACCAACTCTCCGAGCCGTTGACCCCAACTGTCCAGAAAATTGGGGTCCCTAGAAGCTCAGTTGTAGCGTTTGTACATCAATATCCCACTTCCAATTCAACCACTTCCAGCATTTCGTTGCTATTGTCTAAGTGTAAGTTTTTTTCTGCTAGACCATGCGTGTGAAAAATAGCAGCTAACATGTCAGGAGGGCCCACCTTTCGTCTTGGTTTTCTAGCATGTAGCAAACAGCTCCTTCTTGATAAGGTATAGAGCTTAAAGGCTTTTGGACACTTGATTCTCTTCAACTGTGTGTCAGATGAGGTACATGCTTTGCCATGCTGTTTCATGTGTGTACGTCTTCTGAGAAGACTCCTTGATATGATGAAAACAGTGATACACTAAAGACATAGTGGAGGTGATGAAGTTTATAATCTGCCAGGAATACAGAGAATTAAGCAAGCCTCTTATTGTGCCCTAACCCTACCCATTTTCCTTACGCCTTGCTGTGTGACTTGGTTATGTTGCTTAACCTTCTGGGCCTACCTTTTCCCATAAAATGAGGAGATTGCATTAGATCTCTTAAGAACTTGCCAGCTCTGAAATTCTGGGATTAGTTAGTGAGTAGAATCCAGATGATATCACAATATGGTAATGCTAAACATCCTCAACTTCCATTTCTCTGCTAACGCAAGAGAAACCTAGCAGGTATAAGAATGTGGCAGCAGCATTAGAAAGAACTGCCCTTCATGGTACCTGTAATTTCTTCCTGATTGCTGAACATATGAGATTTGCTGATAATACAACTTTCTTCACTCCTTGTTGTCTGTTTGTAGATCATTGCTAGGAGGAACTCTGGGTACAATTATGAACACAGTGTGTGTAATAATGGCTCACATCTTAAGATCTCATCTGATAAATGCTTCAATGGTACCGAATCGAATGAAAATGCCTCCATATCTTGGTGTCATTAGAAACAGAATGATGTCAACTCAGAAATCCAAAAAGAAGATGAGAGACTATTACAGGCTGCTGAATCTGGATGAAGGATGCTCTGCAGATGATGTCAGGGAAGCTTTTCATAAGCTTGCCAAGCAATACCACCCAGACGGTGGTTCTAGTACAGCGGATTCAGCAACATTTATACAGATCGAAGAAGCTTATAGGAAGGTGCTTTCCCACGTGGTAGCACAAGCAAATGCCGGGCAGAATAAAGTTGAAGAAGCAGAGGAAGAGGAAGAAAAGTTCAAATATAAAACACCCCAACACCGACATTATTTAAGTTTTGAAGGTATTGGTTTCGGAAGTCCCAGTCAACGAGAGAAGCAATATAGGCAATTTAGAGCAGACCGTGCAACTGAACAAGTGATGGAATATCAGAAGCAGAAACTACAAAGCCAGTATTTCATTGATAGCATAATTGTTAAAGATGTAAGGCAGAGTAAAGAACAAAAGATAACTCAGGCTATTGAGCGTTTAGTAGAGGATCTCATTCAGGAATCAATGGCCAAAGGAGACTTTGACAATCTCAGTGGGAAGGGAAAACCTCTAAAAAAATTTTCCGGCTGTTCATATATTGATCCCATGACTCACAACCTGAACAGAATATTGATAGATAATGGATACCAACCAGAATGGATCCTCATGCAAAAGGAAATAAAGGATACTATCGATCAACTCAGAGAGGCAATTTTAGTGTCAAGGAAAAAACTTGGGAATCCAATGACACCAACTGAACAGAAACAGTGGAACCAAGTTTGTGAGCAGTTTCACGAAAACATCAGGAAACTGAACAAGCGAATTAATGATTTTAATTTAATTGTTCCCCTCCTGAGCAGGCAAAAAGTCCATTTTGATGCACCGAAAGAAATTGCCAGAGCCCAGGAAATATATGAAGCCCTTATAAAAACAAAAGAAGTCGCAGATAAAAACCCAAACAACACTGATCAGGGAGAAGGGGAGAAAATACCTGGAGTCAAGACAGGCTTTTTTAACTGGATGAATGTGTGGAAATTTATTAAAATCTGACCATTTATATATCCATAATACTACCCCAAATCATTTTCAGTTGTACTGATGTCATACATAGGGGATGAGATTTATTGCTACAACACAAGAGTTTGAGAAATGTATGCCTCTGCACTTTTCACAAAACTAATCACATCTCTAGTGATGTATAAGTGAGAAAGCTGTAAGAAACTGAGAGAAGTGTTCAACCAGCTTTGCTCTGAGGATATTGCAAAAAGAACTCCTAAGAAAACAGTTTAATCCATTTCAGAGTTTAAATGTCAGTCATAGGTGAAACGAATTAGGACAAGGACTCAGACTGGGAAGTAGTCCAAAAGTCTTAGTGCGCTTTTAAGCTCTAGTAACTTAAAGACCGTTGCTGTTGCTATCTTCACAGCTACTTAAACAACAATGAAAAAAAACCCTAAGAAGTATTATAAAAAGTCACAAAACTATGGAAGTATGGAAGGTAGGCAAGCAAACCTCCAAATGATGAATGTTCTTTGCAAGCTTGCTGCATTTAGACCTTGTGGTTATTAAAGTTTAAAACTGTTCTAAGACTTTTGGGATACTCTTTATGTGGATGGAAATGTTATGATCAGGAAATTAGCCCAAAGGAGTTACTGTACTCTCCCTTTTTTATAAAGACCTTCCTTGTGTGTGTTGAATAACACACACACACACACACACACACACACACACACACACACTATCTGGGTTGTGCTTTTTCCTTCCCAACTTCGTTATCTTGGCTATAGAGAAATCCATCAGCCAAGATAGTTGATATAGCTGTTCTAGAAATAAACTCCAGTGGCCACTTTAAAGAGTTTGGGTGTATTTTCTATCCTTTTGGAAATTAAAAAAAAAAAAAAAAAGTCCTTGGGCTCAATGGAAACTTAAGATTTCACTCTGGCTTCATCTCTAATCAGAGATTGAAATATTAGGTTTACATAGATCTATCTGAAGCCTGTCTTTGTCATGTATCAGATTCCCCAGAGGGTTTTTCCATATGAGAATCTCAATTTAGGGATCCAATTTCCTGTCTTAGGAACCCTTTCACACACAAAAAGATGTCTGGATTTTGTGCCAGTTTGCACTTTTGACGAATGACAAAGAGATTAACATTCGTGAGATTGTGTTTTGTCCACTTTCAGAAAATCTGCCTTTTTTAGATTTGTGTAATTGCTTTAGCCACAGAACTGGGCAACTAGAAGGATACAGAGGGTGGTCAAACTGAGCAGATCTTTTTCCTTATTTAGAGTGTTGTATTATGGATGTTGTTCAAAAATGGCACCTGCCACTCTGATCTTGAAAGAACAAGTTGTTTTTTTTTTAATTTTTTTTATGTTTTTTCATTTTTGAAAGACAGAGACAGAGCACAAGCAGGGGTGGGGTGGAGAGAGAGGGGGACACAGAATCCGAAGCAGGCTCCAGACTCTGAGCTGTCAGCACAGAGCCCGACATGGGGCTCGAACTCACAAACTGTGAGATCATGACCTGAGCCGAAGCCAGACGCTCAACCAACTGGGCCACCCAGGCGCCCCAAGAGCAAGTTATTTTGTAAAGTATGTGATAGTTAAGTCAAACTATATCTTCAAAAGGAAATTTCAGGACTTTCTGCTTACATGATGGGGTAATTAATTGGTATAATATTTGATTATTAAATGAGTTATGTGGCTGCTACAATGATGCCATTACTCTAAACAAAACTGTGAAAAGTGTGAAATAAAGCTACATAATAAGAACTATGGTTATAAAACATTTTAGAAGGCTTTGGTTCTGTGAATTTCGTTAATGGGAATTAGATGTATGATACCTAGTTGAATTGTAGCAACCTATATAAAGGAAACCATTTTCAATATTGGATCACGGATGGTAAAGTTACTGGAAAACTCTAGTAAATCCTCAATTTCAGCACAGGACACTTTATAAATAAAGTTAATTTTAATGATTATCCAATGGTTCATTGTTATATAAACAATAATAACCGTAATTTTGGCTGAGTACCTGAATTAATATTTTTAAAACTTTAAAAAAATTTTTGTTTAATGTTTTATTATTTTTGAGGGAGAGATAAACAGCGGATGAGCGGGGGAGGAGCAGAGAGAGAGGGAGACACAGAATCCGAAGCAGGCTCCAGGCTCTGAGCTGTCAACACAGATCCCGACATGGGGCTCAAACTCTTGAACCATGAGATCATGACCTGAGCCGAGGCTGAACACTTAGCCGATGGAGACACCCAGGCGCCCCTATTTTTTAACTTTTTTGATTGATGATATAAAAACTGTGACAGAGGGTCACCTGTGTGGCTCAATCAGTTGAACGTCAGACTCTTGATCTCAGCTCAGGTCATGATCTCACGGTTCAAAAGATCGAGCCCTCTGTCAGGGTCTGCACTGACAGTACAGAACCTACTTGGGATTCTCTCTCTCTTTCTCAAAATAAATAAATACAAAATAAAAAACTGTGACAAAGATTATTCTTGTAACGAAGGCAAACTCGCTGGTGTAAAAACAGATTCACTAAGTAACTAAAATTCAGACCAGAAAAAAATATCCTGGCCAGTTTATCAGAGTTTGTTGAATTGTAATCTTTTTTTTTTTAATTTTATTTATTTATTTTGAGAGAGAGAGAAGGGTAGGGGCAGAGAGTGAGAGAGAATCGCAAGCAGGCTCCGTGCTGTTTGCATGGAGCCCAAACCCACGAACCGTGAGATCATGACCTGAGCCGAAATCGAGAGTCACATGCTTAACCGTTGGAGCCACCCAGGCGCCCCTGTTGAATTGTAATGTGACACTTCTTTCTCCATGATGCAGCCTTGGCCTTTTCTGTCCGTGTTTCACCTTCTAACTTTGCCAGCTTTTCAGGTGTAGTAGTAAGTTACCGAGATTTCTGAACTCATTAATAGGCACAAACCAAACTCTGCCTGATTCCAAGCCTTTTCAGCGATCCTTTCTTCAGACTGTAGGACCAAGACCCTGGCCCAACACCCTGAGGATAGAGCCTCGCATCCCAGGGGCTTTTGGCTCCCAGATGTGTGAAATGGTTTTTGCCCTTGTTCTGTATGCCTGAGGCTAGTTTGGTGTCTCGGGGCTATAGTTTTCCTTCCTTGATAGAACAAATGCAATACTACTCATTTTCCTCATGAAGCCACCAGCAGGTGGCTGCTTTTGAGGGCGGGGGTCCTCCCAGAGATGGGAGTCCCCCATGACTTTGTATGATTGGGGCCTACTACTTTCTGACATACTTCTCTGCTGCCAGCTGCTTGGGTCCCCATCCCTGGGCCTCAGCCATCATTTGGGACATCCTCAGTACCTCTCAGGCACCACTGATGCCGATTTGTCTGTTCCTACAAGTGTTGCTTTTCCTTTTCAACAATGTTTTGTTCACTCGGCATACATTTATTGGAGTCCTGGAAGGGAATCCACCAGTCCACCATCTGGATGATCAGGAATCAGTAGCTAAGGGGGACAAATGGACCCCTCAGCCCTGAATGTAACCCTCAGATACTCAGATACTCATACTCACCCTGGCTGCAGGCAGGGGGCACTGGCGGAAGGGCAGACCCCCAGATGTTGCATAATACTTCTTGCCCAGCTGAGACCAGACTGGAACATCAAAATACAAATTTCCTCAAGGCTTGGGATGACATAAGCAGAGGGAAGGCAGTTCCTAGGACAGGATAACCTGGGCTGTGGCCCTCCCCAGTTTGTCTCTGAGCCCAGTGCCCTGCCCACCATTCTCCCACGTCTGAGAGGACCCTCAAGTACCCTAAGCATGCCTCTACTCCCCCAAATCTAGATTTAGGAAATTAAGGACTAGAGGATTTTCTTTCCTGCCAAGACCAATTTCAGAGGTCTGGCATCTTAGAAGGTCCACCTCTTCCTTAGATGATTGATACCTGCCACTGTCCCCCAGCCCCCCAACATGACAGATCCTACCTGAGAGTCTCAACAGGACACACGCATCAAGTAAGCTTAACATTGTTGTAAGAGAGACCTAAAGTTGTAGGGAGGGTCCTTCCTGGTGTACCTTGAGGACCTTCTAGCAAGAAGCACATGATCCAGTGGTGACTCAGCTTTAGAATTGATAGCTGGGCCTCTATGGTCTTTGTGGTTTCACCTCTGTGGGTGAAGCTGGTTCCATGGCCATGTCCTCTCAACTTTTCCACTTAGCCACAGTTTATCCCATGATTTGCCCAGTTGAGCCCCAAGCTTCTCCATGAGATTTGCTTAAAAGATGTGGTGGACAGCTATTGCACTTTTTGGCAATAAATAGCCACTCTTACCGAGTTGAGTGGTGGCCTTACATAAGCAAGAATTCACAAAGTGGAGAAAATGAGACAAAAGCAAGTGCACATCTCACCCTCCGAATAGCCTGTATTGATGGTGGCATGTGCCATTCATCTAGGGAGGATGTGGTTCCTAGCACAGGAAGTCAGACCTTTGAAGCTGACCTTGACAGGAGAGAAGATCCCTCATTTTCTTAAATATGCTCAGAAGTGGGCATGTGAGCTAGGCCCTGCCAAGACCTGTCCTTGGGAGACAGAGTTCAGAATGATGCACAGGACAAAAGAGGCTGGCTCTCTGTAGACGTTCCATTTAGCTGGTGCAGGAAGGCAGTGGCTGCCAGGTGGACACAGAAGTGACGTCAGTGCCACTAGCAGTGACAGTCAAGTTCTTGGCTGTCTTGTAGTACGTGGTTGTGGCCACAGCAGCTTTGGTGTTTTCCTCACCAGGTCAGTTCTTCAGTGTTGTTTTAGTTACTGTTCCTGAAAACAACCTTGAGCCACTTTCTTGGGCCATTTGCAGCTCAGCACTGTGACTGATACAGATGAGATCATGAGACTTTCATAGCTTTGGGATACCCAGGAACTATACGTTGGATTGTGGCACAGGGGGCACGTGGACTCCCATTAAACTCTCAGCCCTGCCACTTTGTAGGTGTGTGATCTTGGGCAAATTACCAAACCTCACTGACCTACAGCTTACTCAGGTGTAAACACTCATAATGATCACTTCTTGTGAGAATTCATTGAGATATTCAATGTAAAGAATCCATCGCAGTTACTGACACATGATGAGCACTCCACTCTAAGTATTAAATTATGTACATTGTTGTGCTAAGAAGATAATAAATAGACGTTTTTATTACTTTTAAGGTTTGCTAAAAAAATGTTCCATTGTTCTTCTCTTGGGGGAGTATTGATTTCAAAGTTGATCTTGCTAGTTTCAGTCAATTTCCTGAATTCACTGAACTGTTCTCTGACATGCCTTCAGCTAGCAGAGGGCGTTAAATGAAAATGTAGAAGTTAGTCAAGAAAGACCACATATTATATGATTCAATTTATATGAAAGGCCCGGGATAAATAAAGCTATAGAGACAGAAAGTACGAGGGCTGTAGAGTTTGGGGGAAATGGGGAGTGACTGCTAATGTTTATGGGTTTCTTTTGGAGGTGATAAAAACATTCGAAAATTGTGGTAATGGTTGCACAACTCTGTGAACATACTAAGAACTGCTGAATTGTGCACTTTAAATGAGTGAGTTTTATCGTATGTGAAAGCTGTTTTCTTTTTTAAAAAAAGAAAAAAGTAAGAAAATGTAGAGTGGTTCTGTGGTAGGGTCCCCTCCTTAAGGAAAGAAAAAAAAAAAAAAACCCAAAACCTCAAGGCAACCTGGTTATACACGTAGGTGACAACATCCCTCATGACCTTGTAACAAGAGACCACTTAATCAGACTACAAATTTGTATGTTACCATATATGGGAGACAAGTAAAAAGCATATAAAAAACTATGTCACATGGAGTTTGGGGCTCAGTTCTTTGGGTACGAACGCAACTGAGCCGCACTGGCATGAGTAAAGTTGCTTCCTGGAAAGAAAAGCCTCAGTGTCTCAACTCTCTGCGCAAGAATCCTGCTACAGTTCTGAATTTGGTAGGTTGCTTGCTACTCTTTTGTACTCAAGAAATGTCTTCAGAAGCATAAAGAGTAAGAGAACTGTTTTAAATTAAGCATAAAAATGACAGCCAATGTTTTAAGAGTTTAAATTTAGATGCTTTCACATCTCTAGCAAATGTTGATTAATGTGCACAAGTTTCTGCAAAACCCCACAAAACTTTGTTAGTATTCCCAGGCATTTGCTACTGTGTCCTTTTTTTTTTTAAAGATTTTATTTTATTTATTATTTTTTAATATAATTTATTATCAAATTGGTTTCCATACAACACCCAGTGGTCACCCCAACAAGTGCCCTCCTCAATGCCCATCACCCACTTTCCCCTAAGATTTTATTTTTCTAAGTTATCTCTACACCCAATGTGGGGCTTGAACTTACATCCCCAAGATCAAAAGTCGCACGCTCCATGATTGAGCCAGCCAGGCGCGCCTCTTTGTTTTTCTTAAATAAATAGCCACTCTTAGCAAGCTGAGTGATGGCCTTATATAAACAAGAATCCACAAAGTGGAGAAAAACAGATAAAAGCAAGTGCACATTTTGTAAAAAATGATTGAAAAAACATGGTCTTTTAAAAAAAATTTTTTTTAATGTTTACTTATTTTTGAGAGAGAGAGAGACACAGAGTGTGAGCAGGGGAGGGGCGGAGAGAGAGACACAGAATCTGAAGCAGGTTCCAGGCTCTGACACCCAACAGACTGAGCCACCCAAGCGCCCCAAGAACATGGTCTTTAATTACATAGACAAAACCTTTTATTCTAGAACTCAGCAGGTGATTAGGCAGTGGGTAAGGGGTCCGTCCCCACTATTTCCCACCACACATCATGTTGCCCAAAGCCTCTGGGGAAGAAGAGGCCTAAAGAGCCTGCCTTTCCCCTCTTCTCTTCTCTCCAACACCCAAGACAGAGTGGCCTTGAGACATGGTGATTCCATAACCTTCTGGACAGGAGTGTCAGGGAGCTGGCAGAGTGAGGAAGAATACCTGGGCATGCGTTTGGGTCCCACTCTTACGGACATGAGTACCTTGAGAAGTTTGGGTAATGCCTGTTTTAAGCTTATCACTTATGGTGCCTGCCTGCCCACAGGGGCCAAAGCCAAATTGGCCCAAGAGCAAGGAATACATCAACTGGCTGGTAAAGTGTTTCATAGTACAATAACATAAGGTTCTTTGTTTGGAAAAATAAAGCCTTTTTTTATTTTGAAAATTCACACGTATATAGTACAAAATTCAATCAATGCAAAAGGATAGGTGATGAACAAATGAATTCCCCTTTATCCCAGACCTCCCCACCCCCCAGATCCAGACCTCCCAACCCTACTTCCCAGATCTAAATGCCATCAACCACTTCTTGCACATCTACTAGTTTTTTGTTTGTTTGTTTTTATGCTGTAGTAACAAATGGCTACAAAATTAGTGGCTCACATAACACAAATTTGTTGTCTTACAGTTCTAGAGGCCAGAAGTCCAAAGCGGATCTTACTGGGTTAACATCAAGGTGTTGGTGGGGTTTCATTCCTTCTGGAGGCTCTAGGGGAGAATCTGATTCCTTGCTTTTTCCAACTTCTAGAAGCCACCTGTATTCTTGGCTTGTGTCCCCATCCTCTATCTTCATAGCCAGCGACAGCAGGTTAGCCTTCCCCCTAGTCACATTACTCTGACTCTCCTGCCTCCCTCCTCCACTTACAGGACCCTTGGACTTACATCGGCCCCACCCAGATCATCCCACATAATCTCCCTGTTTTCAGTCGATTAGCAACCTTGATTTCCTTTCATTAAGTAACATAACATATTCACAGATTCTGGGAATTAGGACCTATTTGGGGAAGCCATTATCCTGCCACCACAATATCCTTTATTTATACATATAATTTATATACACACACCATTTCTCCACCTGTCTTTCAAAAACAGATAAATGTAAACACACCACACATGCTCTTCTTATCTTTCTCTTCCGCTGTCTATTAATGTATCTTAAGGATCTTTCCAAATCAACACATCTAGCTTTATTCAGCCTGCATGAGATCGTTGTATGTTCTCCTGGAAATAAGAACTAATCAATACTGAGCAGATGAAATAAATACCAGCGCAAGGTTACACAGAGAGAGACCTTGAGGCATAGAGACAGCAAATGCAAGTTGAAGTTGCCACGAATCAGGAATGAGATATGGCATAATAATGTGTCATAAGGTATGAGGTACAGAGAAAGTGACAATAGCTTACTTATTGAATGCTTTCCTTGCACTAACTAATCTTCACGACAATCCTATGACAGGTCCTGTTATTAACTCTTTTTGAGAAATGAGGAAACTAGTGAGGCTCAGAGAGGTTAGGTAACTTGCTTTGGGTCACACAGCTAGAAAGTTTCAAGGGTTGGGATCTGAACTCAGATTGTGTATGGTTGGTCTGATTCCAGATCCCTGTTCTTACCCGCACCGTGCCAAGGTGTTGGCAGAGAGGACACTGGAGCAGATCACATTTGTGAAGCGTCTGCAGTGAAGATTCAAGACACTGAGTTTCCGGGGACTGTCTTGAATTCAGTGTGTTTTATTGGGACTGTCATTCTTTTATTTTTAAGTTCATTTATTTATTTAGGTGATCTCTATACCCAACGTGGGGCTTGAACTCATGGCCCCAAGATGAAGAGTTGCATCCTGTTCTGACTGAGCCAGCCGGGTGCCCCTGGACTGTCATTCTTGTCCTTTACTGCCCCTGATACCACAAGAAAGAGGCAGTGAGGCTTTGGAGCTAGGGAGACTTGAATTCGGACCCAGATTTTGCCACTCATTAGCTATGTGACCTTGAGTTTCTGTTTTTCATCTGTCGAATGAGTTTATAGTTGACCCTTGAATAGCAGGGGTCTGAACTGCTCAAGACCAGTTATACTTTCTCTTCCTTATGATTTTCTTAATAGCATTTGTTTTTCTCTCCTTCGTTGTAAGAACACAGTGTCTAAGACGTATAAAACACATAATATGTGTTTTATAATATGTTATCATTATATATCATTATAATATGTTAATAGACTATTTATGTCATCAGTTAGGTTTCCAGTCAACAGTAGGCTGTCAGCAGTTAAGTTTTTGGGGAGTCAAAAGTCATAGGTGAGGGGCGCCTGGGTGGCGCAGTCGGTTAAGCGTCCGACTTCAGCCAGGTCACGATCTCTCGGTCCGTGAGTTCGAGCCCCGCGTCGGGCTCTGGGCTGGTGGCCCAGAGCCTGGAGCCTGCTTCCGATTCTGTGTCTCCCTCTCTCTCTGGCCCTCCCCCGTTCATGCTCTGTCTCTCTCTGTCCCAAAAATAAATAAACGTTGAAAAAAAAAATTAAAAAAAAAAAAAAAGTCATAGGTGAATTTTTTTTTTTTTTTGAGACAGAGAGAGACAGAGCATGAATGGGGGAAGGTCAGAGAGAGAGGGAGACACAGAATCAGAAACAGGCTCCAGGCTCTGAGCTGTCAGCACGGAGCCTGACGCGGGGCTTGAACTCACGGACCGCGAGATCATGACCAAGCTGAAGTCGGACGCCCAACCGACTGAGCCACCCAGGCGCCCCACATATGTGAATTTTTGATTGCTTGGGGGGTTGGTGTTCCTAACCCCCACATGGCTCAAGGGCCAACTGTAATCAGACCTAACTTGCAAGGGTAGCTGTAATCCTTAGAGATGATGAATATGAAATGCTGGGTGCAGGCTGAGGTCCTCAGTAGTAACTCGGTGGAGGCATTACTGCTCCCGGAGGATATTTTGGAAATTTGTGGAGGAATCTTCAGATGACAACATGGTTGCAGAGGCACTGCTGGCAGAGTTTCTATTTAGCCCATTTGGACCAGTACGTTGTGCTGTCTGGCATCTATTCTGATTGGTTGATAAGTCCATGCAATCCTAATTGTTAAATATTTCAAACATCACCGGCCCCCCCACCCCGACCACAAACATTTAGGAGGGGAAGCCAGGGATGCTGAGTGTCCGCAGTGAGCAGGGTGGGTGACCAAAAAGAATTGTTCCATGTCTTGGTCGACATTCAAATATCTCACCAGACATTCATGCGGGTGAAAAAATCTGTTCATGATAATCTAAACCTGGAACAGAATTATATTTTACGTGTAAACACAACATGTTTTTTGCGTGATTATTTTATTAAAATTAAAAAAAATATTTACTTTTGAGAGAGATACAGACAGAGTATGAGCGGGGGAGGGGCAGAGAGAGAGGGAGACACAGAATCGGAAGCAGGCTTCAGGATCTGAGCTGTCTGCACAGAGCCTGACGGGGGCTCGAACTCACGACCTGTGAGATCATGACCTGAGCCGAAGTCAGTTGCTTAACCGACTGAGCCACCCAGGCACCCCTTTGCATGATTTAAAACACACTATTTTTTTTTCACTAATTCAACTAATTTACTAATGCATTCACAACACAACTACTAGAGAGAGAGAGAGAGAGAGAGAGGGAGAGAGAGAGAGGGAGAGAGAGATTCTCAAGCAGGCTTTGTGCCGTCAGCAGAGAGCCCGACATGGGCCTTGATCCCACGAACCATGAGATCATGACCTGAGCCAAAATCAAGAGTCGGTCACTTAACTGACTGAGCCACCCAGGCGCCCCTAAAGATTTCATTTTTAAGTAATTTCTAAACTCAACCTGGGGCTCAAACTCACCACCCTGAGATCAAGAGTCACACGCTCCCCTGCATGAGCCAGCCAGGATCCCCGAAGATCCTCACTTTCTGATACGTACATTTTTGTGTAGTGACCTCCCATGTTGTATCAGATTTGGTCTATGTGACCAATAGTATACAACAGAAGTGATAGGATGTCACTTCTGAGGCTAGAAGCTTCCTGTTCTCTCACTTTCCGTTAGATCACTTGCTCTGGGTGAAGCCAGTTGCCATGACTTGAGGCGGTCTTGCACAGGGGCACATGTGTGCAGGAACTGAGGCCCCTAGACAACAGCCATGTGAGTGAGCATTATTGGAAACAAAGCCTCAGCCAAGCCTTCAGAAGCATGCAGCCACCACTGACAGGTTCACTCTAAGCTCACGAGGAATCCTGAGTCAGAACAACTGAGCTAAGTTGCTTCCAGATTCCTGATCCTTAGCTATTATGTAAAATAATAAATAAATGCTTGATGTTTTAAGTTGCTAAGTTTGAGGATAATTTGCTACATGGTAATCGATAATTAATAGAGTAGACATACATGAAACTCTGTAATCTCATAATTTCATTAATAAGCATTGTAGCAATAGTTCATATATGTTACCCTTCTAGTGTAAAGAAAATCAATCAATATGGCAAAAATTACAGGTTGAAATGATTAATTTGGGGGGCCACATTTTGCATTTCTGTGTTATCACATACTGTCCCTAGAGGTCTCCTACCTAACTTCTCTCTGGCTTCTTGTACGACTGTACTACTGTGTCTTTCTCGGACCCATCATCTGTTCTCTGTTTCCCATTGAAGAATTTATCTTCCTATCAATCTTTTAAACACTGGTGTCTGAATATATCCTTGACATAGCACACTTGCAATATTTATTTCATTGCCACCTTTTCCCGGATCGTAACATAGGTGATTTTTTTTTAAGTTTATTTATTTATTCTGAGAGAGAAGGAGAGAGAGAGCAGGGGAGGGGCAGAGAGAGAGGGAGAGAGAGAGAATCCCAAGCAGGCTCCATGCCATCAGCACAGAGCCTGACACAGGGCTTGATCCCATGAACTGAGAGATCACGTCCTGAGTAGAGAGTAAGAGTCGGATGCCTAACCGACTGAGCCACCCAACACCGGTGATTATTTTAACACAACACTTATAAAAAAGACTGACTCATCTGCGACACTATCATACTTCTCATTTTCTCCATATCTATTTCTGTCTCTATTTCTACTGAGGTTAGGTCCCCATTTTTTTTTTTGTTTAAAACTAGTTTTTGTTGCTGTTGCTTTGTTGTTGTTATTGTTGTTTTAGTGTTCTAAAAAGCCAGTTTGAGGTTGTTTTTCCGGTTACTCGCAACTGAAGGAGCCAACTGACAAATGTATCCACTGTCGTCAAGAGTTTAAACTACAGAAAGGTTTCCTCTTCTGCCTGTGTCATATAATCCCCTAAGCTTTGGTATCATTTCCCACCCGAAGATCAGTCTTTCTCCCAAATGATTGATCCTTTCAGGAGAAGGTCATTTCAGATCCACAGGAGTGTGATCTTAGCCTCAAGACCTTCATCCAAATACAACAGTTCTACTGACTTATGTGAAGTCTTTTTGTTACACAGCCCCGTAAGTTTATGGAGGAAGAGACAGTATTTTAGGAAGTATATGTTTACATATTATGCTTTAGTCTTTCAGTTCCTGTAATACACATCTAGCGTGTACTTTCAAAAGACGGGAAGTGAATGCCACTCCATTAATGCCACTCCATTCATGAAACAGCGTTGAGATAATGAGAACAAACCAGAATCTGTGGAACCTAGTGTAAAGGACAGCTTGAGTTGTTCTTTTTTCTTAGTAGGCTTGAACCAACTGGACCGGATTCTACCTGTCCACTTTTAGGTGAAACAGTCTTTTACAACCTGTCCTCGCCCAAACCTGAAAAGGTCCTGAAGTCACAAAGACTCCAGAATCTAGGAGGGCCTCTCTGAGGTTCTTAGGTAATAGGAATTTAAGAAAACACATACTTAGGTAGCTACATGATGGAATACCATTTGAATCAGAGCAGGTGTGAAGTTTTGTTGAAGCTGATTTGCAACTTTACGAAATACTCAAATCAGTACATTTGAAAGGCTGACACTGAAATGTGGACATCAGTAACTTAATCCCAATATATTTCAAATGCCCGTATTTTTTTTTTTTTTAATTTTTTTTTCAACATTTATTTATTTTTGGGATAGAGAGAGACAGAGCATGAACGGGGGAGGGGCAGAGAGAGAGGGAGACACAGAATCGGAAACAGGCTCCAGGCTCTGAGCCATCAGCCCAGAGCCCGATGCGGGGCTGGAACTCCCGGACCGCGAGATCGTGACCTGGCTGAAGTCGGACGCTTAACCGACTGCGCCACCCAGGCGCCCCTCAAATGCCCGTATTTTTGAAAGCACAAATATATATATATATATATATATATATATATATATATATATATGACTCTCTTTGTAAAGTAGAGGTTTACAGAATGAGAGGGAAGCTAGTTGCATTAGTGTTAAGTCCCCACTCACTTCTGAAAAAGCAAGTGAAGGTATGTACATCCTAAGGGCAGGTCAACAGTAACATGTTCCTTCAAACATGGAGGTAAAAATTTTCTAATAGATATTCTGTAAAAAAGCATTTAAAAATTGTCTGGAAATATTAAAATACTTAATACTTCAAAAAGTGTGAGCATTAAGACTATGAAAAAACTCCTACCTGTCCCCCAATATCCATTCTTCCTCAGTACTGAAACCCCATTTTCCAGTCTTCCTTTGCATTTCACGTAGCTAAGTGACTAAGTTTTTGCCAGCAGGATGAAAGCAGAAATGGTATATGCAGCCTTTGGGAAATGCTTCTAAAGAGAGGGGGTGTTCCCTTCTTTGTCTTCTCTTCTGCTGGTTGGAATGCAAGCATAATGGCTGGAGCTACAGCAACTCTCTTAGACCATGAGGTGATACTGGGAATGGAACCATATACCTTCCAAATGCCCATATATTTGAAAGCATAAATACATTTGTGACTCTCCTGCTGGAACAATGAGTCTAGATCTGTCTCATGATGTGTCAGACTAGCACTAGACTAACTCTGGACTTCTTAAACATAAGAGAGAAATACCAACTTTTGTTTAAGCCACTGGTATTTTGTGTTTTCCCATGCTACTTGCAGCCAAAGCTAATCCTAATACAATAATCAAAAAAGAAGCAAGATCTAAAACCTTATTTTAAAAAAAGGCAACTCTCATATGTTAATAAATTGTGTTAAGTTATATAATTAGTTTTAAGGTCGCATATATTTCAAAAGTAAATTATTCAACAAATATTTATTTTTGAATTTTTTATTGTTTTTTATTAATTTTTTTTCAATGTTTACTCATTTTTGAGAGACAGAACACAAGCAGGGGTGGGGCAGAGAGAGAGGGAGACACAGAATCTGAAGCAGGCTCCAGGCTCTGAGCTGTCAGCACAGAGCCCCGTCGGGGGACTCCAACCCACAAACAGGGAGATCATGACCTGAACCGAAGTCGGACGCCTAACTGACTGACTGCGCCACCCAGGTGTCCCTCAACAAATATTTATTTAATACTAGACCCTAGTACATGTATCAGAATGATGGATAATGTAACTATAAATGTATTACTTGCAAAGTGACAAATATAAAAAAGAAAAGTAGTGTCTATGAAAATGGGACCTGAGGGATAGTGGGGAAACGCCACAAAGCAGGGATTGTTCCTCTTACATGTGTAAGATCTATAGGAGTCATAATAGAAGAGGATGGCATTCTACGATAAGTTGGGACACAAAACCTTTATTTCATCCATACCACAAGTAAAAACGTTTTAAGATTCCCATTGATAATTCCCGGAAATCCAGTGTCTTTTCGTCACACAACTAAACGGCGTTTTGTATTCTGTAGGAGATTTAGAGGGGACTTTCAAAAGCTATTGAAGTTATGCTAAAAATTCAAGATGCAATGTCTTTATTTTTATCTATTGACTAAGCTCTACACCCAAGGTAGGGCTTGAACTCACAACCTGAGGATTAAGAGTCACATTCTCTACTGACAGAGCCAGCCAAGCACCACAACATGTAGTGTCTTTAAAGGAGACAGTTGGAAGAGACCTGACTACAAGGAAGCCAAGAGTCTGGGCGGATCCCTGGAAAAGCATCAGGACAGAATCAGAAGACTAGCTGTATGGTGCTGGTTACCTCGTGTAACAGTACTAGTCGGTGGCCTTAGACGAGTCACTGCGCTTTTCTAGGCCTCCATTTCTGAGCGTGGGGATTAGAAACGGGCATCCCTACAGACCTTCAGTTCCGTGGAACCCTTTTCTGGAGCACGTGCCCTACTCTGGGCAGCTCGCGCGGCCAACGCCGCTGGGCCTACATGCAGAGAGTACCTGCCCTCTGGGTCTTGGGCTCTCCTCGCGCATGACCTCACGGATGCTGCGCTTGAAGTTGGCTAGCAGAAACGCAGCGGTGGGAGCCGGGCCCCAGCCGCCGTCGGGAACACAGCAGGACCAGTCGGGTTTAAGCGGCCGAGAACCCTAAGGCGTGGAGTCAGCGACAGCTCCGGGGGGTCGTGGAGACCTGGTACCCTCGCCCCGCCCAGTGGCGCCTCTGCCCCGCCCCTCGAGCCCCGCCCCGCCCCCGACCGGCCACTTGCTGCGTGCCGATTGGTCGCTGCGGTGCGCACGGCGCCGCGCCCCGCCGGCGCCCCTAGCCTAGCGCCCGCCGTCTGCTCCCGGCTCCCCGGGACCGAGGTGGAGCCGCGGACGCCGGCCGGGTCCGGGCACAGCCGCCTCTTCCTGTGCGTGAGCGCTTGGGGTCGGCGTAGGGGTCAGCGAAGACAGGTGAGTGCGGTCGGCCGGTCTCGCGACGCGCTGGGGGCTCGTGCCCCCCGTCCGCGCGTGAGGAGGCGCCCCCGGCCAACCCGGCCTGCGCGGTGCGGCGGCGCCCAGCCCGGCCTCTCCTGCGCCCGGCGCCGCCCGGTGGAACGGGCCGGAGGAACACCCGGGCAGCCTGCGGACCGGGGGGCCTCCGCCAACCTCTCCGGCCCAGCCCGCCTCCCCTCGGGCCGACCGCGGCGGTGACGCGCGGGGACCCGCACTCGACCGGGGAGGGCCGCACCGCCGCGTTACCTGGCCGTCGATTGCTTGTCGGGGAGGTCTGGAAGATTCCCATCTCGAGCCTCTCGGCTTCCCAGGGCGACGGCAGGGGAGAGAGGCGGTGGACGGCTCGCTCCGGGAGTCTGGGGGCGACTCGGGTACTTTGTCGTCCCTCTCGCGTTCTCAGAACCATTGCTGAGAATATGGTCCGTGTTGTGTGGACTTTCCCGACTCTGACCTTAGGAGAGTCAGGTACAGAGGTGGGAAGAGGAAATGTTAGAGGCTCAGCGTTCTTTTGAGAATTAATCATAAAGTGTTGAACGACCTTTGAGATAAGTAGCAGCAGAGAATCGCCACTGTAGCAATGGTAGTTGGCTGGGGAAGACCATTTTGGTTTTTAACCAATTAATTGGGTTCCGAGTTAATCGCTGGAAAGTGCTTTATCTGTAATGTAAATATATGACCTTTTTAAAGCCAAAGCAGTGTTAAGATCGACTGTGCTCGTTCCCTTGCTGCTGTCAGTGCCTTGTGAGCCTGTGCGTGTGTGGGGGCGGGAGTCAAGCCTGCGATTGGAGTAAATGTGTAGTCACCATTATGCCTCTCAAAGACATTAATTTCTCTTCTCGGAGTGTCCCACCTCTTCCCTCAAACTCTTCATCTATCTGCACCGTAAATCCCCTTTCTTAACAATTCCCAAGGCTCTTACTCCCGGGCTGGTCACACTTTTCCTTTCCATCGTCTTTAGTCTCTTGTCTTCTCGTGTTTCATATCGGCTTAGGTTTCAAACGTAAAACAAACGTTAAACCTTCTTACCGGTAATAGTGTTGCAAGACTCTTCATTCTTAAAATAAAAATCGAAAGTTCTCTTGAATGTTAATGCTGCAGGAAAAGCAGGTTTAATGAGAGCAGCAGGAGGATGTAGTTTTCCTCTTCCGGAGACACACCCTCCCCTCCCCACCCCACCCCCATCCTCTGTCCACTAGGATTACAGCAGCCTTGACTGGCTGGTCTTTTCTGAGTTCACTTCTGGAGTCCAGGGTAAAGAATCTGTCTGATTAGTTTATCCTTATTTGCTTCTTTTAAAGTGATAATGGTAATATAGGCTGTAGAAGAAAAAAAATTTTAATCTTGGCTCTTTTTAAAAATTTTATTTATTTTTAGAGAGAGAGTGCGCATAGCACAAGTGGGGAAGGGGCAGAGAGAGAATCCCGAGCAGAGCCTGATGCAGGGCTCAAACTCACAAACCATGAGATCCTGACCTGAGCCGGTCAGGAGTCCAATGCTTAATTTATTGAGCCATCCAGGCACCGCCGGCCCTCATTTTTAAAATGCTGCATAGTATGCATTGTTCACATGTACTCTAATATATTTTATTGGTCCTGTACTGATGGACATTTTGGTTGTGTCTAGATTTTAGCCATTAAAAGCCTTGCTGCATGAAAATCCTTCTGCCATTGTAGGATAAGTTTCAGGTAGATAATTGAAACAGATGATTGTACTTCAGTATAATTTTAGTGCCCTTTTCACCAGGAATATTTTTTATGACTTAAAAAGATTTTATAACTTAAAGGCAGTAGCTAAATTTGATTTAAATGCATTTCTTAGAACCTGTGTGTCCTTTTATATTTAGAGACCGAATCAAGAAAATTTTGAGGACCAGGTTAAATAATGGTGAATTTTTTAACTTTGTTTCCACTTAGTGGTGTTGACTTTAAAGTTATGTTCATTCATTTGATTGGCTTGGCAGGAATGAATAGAGAAGGCCTTCAGGAAGAGAAAATGTGAACAGACTATTTTACGTACATTCCATCCTATGGTAACCCCTTGAATACCCAATCATAACAATTTCTTGTTCTTTTTTAAAATAAGTTCCTTTTAGGGGCGCCTGGGTGGCTCAGTCAGTTGAGCGTCTGATTTGGCTCAGGTCATGATCTCACGGCTTGTGAGTTTGAGCCCCGCATCGGGCTCTGTGCTGACAGCTGGGAGCCTGGAGCCTGCTTCCGATTCTGTGTCTCCCCTCTCTCTGCCCCTCCCTCGCTCATGCTCTCTCTCAAAAATAAATAAACATTCCAAAAATAAATAAACATTCCAAAAAAAAAATTAAAAATAAATAAATAAAATAAGTTCCTTTTGTTGCAAAATATATCCCAGGTGTACAAAAAGTATGTATACATATGTATGTATATATTTGTATATGTATGATATATGTGATTTATACGTGTATGTATCATATGTGGTATATATGTACATATATTTTTAAAAGAGTATGAATGCTGTGATCATTGTATTTACCATCAGATTAAGAAACAAAACGTTTGCCTCCTTCTTCCAGAGGTAGCCTCTGTTCTGATCTGTTAATCTTTCTCTTGCTTTTTAAAATAAACTTTACATACAGGGCGCCTTGGATGGCTTCAGTTGGTTGAGCATCTGACTTCGGCCTAGGTCATGATCTCGCCGTTCTCGAGTTCGAATCCCATATCAGGCTCTGTGCTGACAGCTCACAGCCTGGAGCCTGTTTCAGATTCTGTGTCTCCCTCTCTGTCTCTGCCCTTCCCCCACTCATGCTCGCTCTCTCTCTCTCTCTCTCTCTCAAAAATTAAAATAAACATTGGGGCGCCTGGGTGGCGCAGTCGGTTAAGCGTCCGACTTCAGCCAGGTCTCGATCTCGCGCTCCGCGAGTTCGAGCCCCGCGTCAGGCTCTGGGCTGATGGCTCAGAGCCTGGAGCCTGCTTCCGATTCTGTGTTTCCCTCTCTCTCTGCCCCTCCCCCGTTCATGCTCTGTCTCTCTCTGTCCCAAAAATAAATAAACGTTGAAAAAAAAAATTAAAAAAAAAAAAAAATTAAAAATTTTAAAAAATAAGCTTTACATATATATACACACAAATATACACATAGACACAAATGCACACACACAGTGGACATATACACAGATAGCCATCCTAAACAATATTTTTGATTTTGATTGAGTAGTGTTAACAACAAAATTCTCATGCAAATAGTGAGCATGTTTCAAAGTTTTATTTAACTGTTATAGAGAGTGCCACAAAGAGCTGGTTTTGAGAGGATTTAAAGAATATATGTAGTCCACAGGGAAAGAAAGGAATGTCTGAACAAAATTGCCAAGTTAGATATAATTGGTTAATGTTCTACACAGCAACGAAATCATAATGCCTTTGGGATTACTCTTTCCTACAAGGCTCTAAAAATCATAACCCCTTATTAATTCTCCAGTTAAACCTTATAGGACTATAAACCGTGTCTTTATTAACAATGAATTTTTCGGGGCGCCTGGGTGGCGCAGTCGGTTAAGCGTCCGACTTCAGCCAGGTCACGATCTCGCGGTCCGGGAGTTCGAGCCCCGCGTCGGGCTCTGGGCTGATGGCTCAGAGCCTGGAGCCTGTTTCGATTCTGTGTCTCCCTCTCTCTCTGCCCCTCCCCCGTTCATGCTCTGTCTCTCTCTGTCCCAAAAATAAATAAACGTTGAAAAAAAAAATTTAAAAAAAAAACAATGAATTTTTCATTAAGTAAACTATGATAACGAAGTTCTTTTCCCCTGAGTGTAGATGAATTCCAAACAGACTTATTAGAAAATACTAGAGCTTTCTAAATTTGAGATTAAAATTTTGTTTTACAATTGTAAGTACAAACCTGAGTGTGTAAGGAAAGGACAATATTGTCATTATTATAGATGGAGTTTTCCAGGAAGAGATGAGCAGAAGAGAATGACTTCAGCTTCCCTGACCATTTATAGGGGGACTTTCGGTGGAAGTTAATGAGTAGTGTCATGAGTGAGTCCTAGGAAATGAACCACACAGTAGGGCATCTGGAAGGCTCTAGTGTGGGCCTCATACAAGGCACACCTTGTTTTATTGTGCTTTGCAGATACTGTCTTTTTTTTTGTTTTGTTTTGTTTTTTTAAACAAAGTGCAGGTTTGTGGCAACCCTGTGTGGAGCAAGTCTATCAGCACCATTTTTCCAACGGCATTTGTTCACTTCATGCCTCTGTGTCACATTTTGGTAATTCTTGCAATATTTCAAACTTTTTTGTTACTATATGTGTCATGGTGATCTGTGATTAGTGATTGCAGCTTGCTGAATGCTCAGATGATGGTTTACATCTTTAGCAATGAAGTCTTTTCAAATTAAAGTATGCACCTTGTTTTTTAGACATAATGCCATCGCACACTTAGTAGGCTACGGTATAGTGTAAACGTAACTTTCATATGCACTTGGGAAACAATAATTCATTGGACTCATTTTATTGGGATATTCACTTCATTGCCACAGTCTGTACGGAATGTATAATATCTCCAGGGTCTGAAAGGACAGCAGAAGCGCAGGCAGAGGGCATGGGCTGCTCTGTATTTTCTGCTGTTCAGCTCACTGTGGCTTGCCCAGAGTTAACAGCGTGGCTCAAAGCAGAACCTTTCTGCCCCGGGGCATGAATGGCCTCTGCTGGTGCAGCTGCGGGGCTTTGAAGGCGAGCAGGAACTGTGTCACCGTATGGTCAAGATCAAACCAAGCCCAGCTGGGTACAGATAGGAATCTGGGCCAGGTTTCGGGGCGTTCAGTCCTCAGGTTAAACAGCTGGTGTGGCACCGGGGACATGTCTGTCTCAAGTTACACTACTTCAGTCTGACCCGCTTATCCTCCTTGTCTGGGGCACAGCTGGAACCTCTTTAGGTCTCCTGGGTTGGATCTTTCCTGTATCCTGGATTCTCTCTTTTAAAAGTTATTTTTGGGGCACCTGGGTGGCTCAGTAGGTTAAGCGTCTGACTTTTTTTTTTTTTAATCATCTGACTTCTTTTAAAAAATTTTTTTAACGTTTATTTATTTTTGAGAGACAGAGAGATAGAGCATGAGCAGGGGAGTAGCAGAGAGAGAAGGAGACACAGAATCTGAAGCAGGCTCCAGGCTCTGAACCGTAAGCACAGAGCCCTATGTGGGGCTTGAACTCACAGACCACGAGATCATGACCCGAACTGAAGTCGGACGCTTAACCGACTGAGCCACCAGGCGCCCCATCATCTGACTTGATTTTGGCTCAGGTCATGATCTCATGGTTCATGAGATCGAGCCCTACATGGGGCTACGTACTGACAGTGTGGAGCCTGCTTGGGATTCTCTCTCACCCTCTCGCTGCCCCTCCCCTGCTCTTTCTCTCTTTCAAAATAAATAAACGTTAAAAAAATATTTTTATTATTGAAGTATAGTTGACATACAAGTTACATTAGTTTCAGGGGCACAACCTAGTGGTTTAACAATTCTGTACATAGTGCTCGCCACAATAAGTGTAGTTACCATCTGTCACCAGACAAACTTATAATCTTATCAACTCTATCCCTTATGCTATACTTTTCATCTCTTGACTTGCTTTATAACTGGAAGTTTGTGTCCTTTTTCTTTTATTGATTTACTCTCTCTAATGGCGCTCAAACTCCAGTAGCTTCTTGACAAGAAGAGTTACATTGTTTGGAGACCTTGCCTGTCTGAATATGTTTTGATTCTATCCTCATACTTGACTGATACTTTGTCAGGTAATAGAATTTCGGTTGAAAATAATTTTCTTTTAGAATTTTGAAGTTCCCTCTGCTTCCAGTATTGCTGTTGAGAATTCCAAGCATTATGATTCATGATAATTAGTATTTGACCTGCTTTTTTTTTCTGTCTCCAAACTTATAGAATCTCCATATTGACCACATTGTTTTGAAATTTAAAGTGATGTATCTTTAAAAAAAAAATTTAAATGTTTATTTTTGAGAGAGAGTCAGAGCATGAGTGGTGGAGGAGCAGAGAGAGAGGGAGACACAGAATATGAAGCATGTGGGGCTTGAACTCACAAACCGCGAGATCATGACCTAAGCCAGATTGGACACTCAACCGACTGAGCCACCCAGGCACTCCTAAAATGATGTATATTAGTATAGGTCTATTTGCATCCATCAAGTTGAGTATTTGATGGACCCTTTAAATCTGGATATACAGTAACTTCTGGGGAAATTCTCATGAAATATTTTGTTATTTTCTCCCTTCTATTTGCTTTGTAGTCTTTCTTCTGAAATACCCGTTATATGGATGTGAACATTGTAAAGGTCTTCTAATTTTCTTATCTGTTTTCCATCAGCTACTTATTACTCTCTGCCCAGTTTATGTACCAGAAACCATAGCCTTGGGAGGTTTAAAGCTCAACAGTGCTGGCACATAGCAACTAATCCTTAGATTTTCTTAACACTGATTTCCCAACCTTTCTATTTGGATTAAAAAAAAAATGTTTTCCAGGGGCGCCTGGGTGGCTCAGTCAGTTGAGCAGCTGACTTCGGCTCAGGTCATGACCTCATGGTTTGTGAGTTCGAACCTCGCATAGGGCTAGGGCTGTCAGCACAGAGCTCACTTTGGATTTTCTGTGCCCCTCCCCCCACTGCCCCATCCCCGCTTGTGCTCTTTCTCTCTCTCAAAAATAAATAAAAAAATATTAAATTTTTTTTCCATGATCATGTTTTTTATTTCCAAAGGCTATTTTTTAGTCTCTGAGTGTCTCTCATGATAGCATCCTATTCTTATTTAATAGATGCAATATGTTCTCTCATCTCTGAGGTTATGATGATCTTGTTTTAACTTTTCTTTCTCCGCATAGTTCTGCAGCTTCCCATTTGGAAGGAAGAGATCTGGCTGCCAGTCTCCCGAGCCAGAGCAGAGGAACAGTAGTCCCTCCTGTCCAGTTTTTGGTACTTCCGTCCTGCCGGTCATCCCCAGATCCAGAACACAAGCAATGGGGCGGAAACACCTTAGACTTCTGCCAGGATATGGAGGAAGCATTTGGCACCATCAAGAAAGAAAGGACAGGCTCTGGGGACCTAACCTTCTAACTGCTTCCCCCGTGTCTTTCCTGGGTTGCTTCTCAGCTTTCCCCGCCGCTGGCTTGGGAACCCCGCTCTCTGGGGCGTGCTGTCAGTTACCATTGCCTGGCAGCTTGCCAGATTTGAAGATTTCATTGCTGTTTCATTGCTGTTGCTTCTTTTCTCTTCCTTTCTCCTTGTCATTAGGAGTTTATGACTTTTTAAAAACTCCCTTTGTTGTAGTTTTAGTGGAGCTCAGGAGTGAACAAAATGGAGATGCGTGTGTGCAGGCGGCTGTCTCCGCCAGAAGGAGGAACAGTTTCTCTGGACCCAAGAGTCCTAGTGGTATTGCCAGGAACAGTGTTTGCTACAAAGTAACCGAATGTATGTGAACCCTCTTTTTGGTAAGGAGTTGTTGAAGGTATGTATGAAGTAATCACAGTTGCTGTGATTAATTCTCCCTTTCTAGGGATGTGCTGTCGTCACCCCAGTTTACATACCAGAAAACCACAGCGTAGGGAGGTTTATAAGGAGGTTTAAAGCTCAAACAGCACTGGTACATAGCACCTATTCCCTAAAGAGTAGAATGGATACATAACCTGGCCAAGTAGGCACAGCTGGGAAGAGGCTGGACATGGGATCGGGCCCAAGCCAGAGTTCACTCCAAAGTCTGTACTTTTTTTTTTTTTTTTTTTTTAAATAACTAGTTAATTAATTTGAAGTAAGCCCTATACCCATTGTGGGGCTTGGACTCACAACCCCAAGATCAAGAGTTGCATGCTCTACCGACTGAATCACCCTGCGGTCCTCAAAGCCTGTACAGTTTGCTGCTTCTGTATGGTTAATGCTGGAAGATAGTAATTCCTTTGAACCTTTTTTTTTTTTTTTAATGTTTATTTATTTTTGAAGGAGAGAGAGACACAGTGTGTGTGTGGGGCGGGCGGGGGCGGAGAGAGAGGGAGACACAGAATCCCAAGCAGGCTCCAGGCTCTGAGCTGTCAGCACAGAACCCAATTAGGGGCTCAGACTCACAAACCACAAGATCATGACCTGAGTCGAAGTTGGACGCTTAACCAACTGAGCCACTCAGGTGCCCTGGGTGTGTGTGTGTGTGTGTGTGTGTGTGTGTGTGTGTGTAATATTATAGATATATATTAAACTCATATATCTATTATAGACATATATTTCTATATCGTATGTAGTATATATGATCATAGATTATATATTGTATATCTAATATACATATCTGTGTTAGACATGTAAAATATTTGAATATATTTGTGTCTATAAATAAATCTAAACATTAATATATATATTTTATATATATATATATATATATATATATATATATATATATATGTAAGATTTAGGGGCTTGCCTAACAGTAGGTATTCAACAAGTATTGGCTTCCTTCTCCCTTCCTTTTTTTTGTGGCTGGAGGTACAGTGTCAAGATGGCAGGAGATAAGAAAGCTGTGTTAGGGAAAAGTTGCAAGTACCCTGTACCTTTTGGAATTTATCTCACCAGCTATTAGAATGAATGGCATGATCCAATCTGGGTTTTAGAAACTTCTGGCAGAATATGGACTTGGGGAGGAAGGAGGAGGATTTTAAGAAATAACATATTTGACAATATTGTCACAGCAGAACTGATTTCCCTCACCCAAATGATGTTTTTTATGACCATCAGTTTAGATAAACCTAGGTATAAAGTTGCTTCTGTTTCTTTTTGTGACAGGACAAGGAGACATGTATGCACTTCACATTCTGAAAGCTCTAATAGTTAGAGTCAGTCTTTCAACAAGTGTTTGCCTAGTGTATTTCAGGCACTGTGCTAGGCCCTGGGAATGCTACAGCGAGCCAAAGTAGACTTAGACTGTCCTTCATGGAGCTGGGTCTCTACAGGGGGAGGTAAATATTAATCAAATAATGAGGTTAATAGTGCAGGACTAGGGGGATTATTAGATCTGGTTGCGGAGTTAGGAAGTCATGAAAATCAGTATCATGTGAACTGGTCTGTCTTTCCACTCTTACCCCCTACAGTCTGTTCTCCCACAACAGCCTAAGGGATCCTTTTTAAATCTAAGTCACTCTGCTCAGCACTCTAATGGCTGTCTATTTCGGTCAGTAGGAACCAGAGTTCTCACAGTGGCCTATGAGGCTTTGTAATCATCCTTCCTTGCCTCTCTGCTACCTCTCTGATCTTGTTTTCTCCTCCTCTCCCCTCTCACTCACTCTGCCTCAGCCACACTGGCCCTGCGGTGCTACTTGAATACCCAGACGCTGTCTTAGGGCCTTTGCCCCTGCTGCTGTTCTCTCTGATAAACATCCACAGGGCTGACTCTCTCTCTCCCTTCGTCTTTGCTTAGCTGGTGCCTTCTCAGCGGAGTCTGCCTTGACCACCAGTTTGACATTTCTGCCGGCCCCACGATCGCCTGCACTCCCGATGCTCCTTACTCTGCTCGTTTATTCCCCCCACGGCACTTACTGCTTTCTAGCATCGTATATAATTTACTTTAAAAATTATGTTTAGGGGCACCTGGGTGGCAAAGTCGGTTGAGCATCTGACCTGATTTTGGCTCATGTCATGATCTCACGATCTGTGAGATTGAGTCCCGTGTGGGGTTTTGCATTGACAGCATAGAGCGTGCTTGGGATTCTCTCTCTCTCTCTCTCTCTCTCTCTCTCTCTCTCTGTGTCTCTCTGTCTCTGTCTCTTCCCCTCCCCTCCCCTGCTCACACTCTTTCTCACTCTCAAAATAAATAAATACACTTAAAAAAATGATGTTTATTGTTTTCCACTCACATACTAGGCTCCACATAACTAGTGCTTTTTATTTGTTCTTTGATGTATATTAACTGTCCGGTTCCTGGTATGTAGCAGGCACTGTAAATAAACATTGAACGAGGAAGTGAAAGCTGATATTTGAGTGAAAAAGTGCTAACTAAGCTGACGTCTGTGGTGTGAGTAGGAGTTAACTAGGTGAGCTGGGAACGGAGAGGTATCAGACAGAGGGTGTGTGGGTTTTCGGTGGGGTGATTTAGCAAGTATGGGATACCAAAAGAGAAGCCAGGATGCCTGGAAAGAGTCAGGAGAAGTGTGAGAGGAAGCTGGGGCCAGTAAGGCCTGGGCTGTACTATAGAGTTTTGTCTTTATCTTACAATACACTGGAGGGAAATTAAAGGTCTTCAGCAGGAGGGAAATACGAGAGTTGTGCCTTTTTTTTTTTAATTTTTTTTTTTCAACGTTTATTTATTTTGGGACAGAGAGAGACAGAGCATGAATGGGGGAGGGGCAGAGAGAGAGGGAGACACAGAATCGGAAACAGGCTCCAGGCTCTGAGCCATCAGCCCAGAGCCTGATGCGGGGCTCGAACTCACGGACCGCGAGATCGTGACCTGGCTGAAGTCGGACGCTTAACCGGCTGCGCCACCCAGGCGCCCCGAGAGTTGTGCCTTTTTATTTTTTTTTTTTTTAATTTTTTTTTCAATGTTTATTTATTTTTGGGACAGAGAGAGACAGAGCATGAACGGGGGAGGGGCAGAGTGAGAGGGAGACACAGAATCGGAAACAGGCTCCAGGCTCCAGGCTCCGAGCCATCAGCCCGGAGCCTGACGCGGGGCTCGAACTCCCGGACCGCGAGATCGTGACCTGGCTGAAGTCGGACGCTTAACCGACTGCGCCACCCAGGGGCCCCGAGTTGTGCCTTTTTAAAAACAGTCCTTGCAGCTGCAGTATGGAGGACATATTGATGGAGGCAGGAGTGGATGTGGCTAGGTGAGTTGGGAGGCCGCCGTCGTGGAACAGGTGAGGGGGGGGAGTACTTGGGTCATGCGGTGCTGGAGGCGGACTGAAGTAAGGAGGCTTAGTCGGGTGGTGGATTGGATGTCAGAGGGAAGAAAGAAGCAGCAGGGATGACCCCTGGGTTTCTGGCTTGTAAAACCGGATGGATGGTCCGTTCATTCATTGCAGGGAATCCTGGAAGGGGATCAGGTTTGGAGGGGGAGATCATGAATTTGGGTCCTGACCTGTTGATTTTGAGGTGATTTTGAGACAGCCAGGAGATGTCATGCGGGTAATTGGATATTTCAGGCTGTGAATCAACGGCATTGAGCAGTACTGGAGGGGAGGATTCACCAAATAACCCACATTTTGAATAATTAAAAGTTAACAAGGATATTACTGGGGGAGATTATTGTATAGTTATGAAATTAAAGTCTCTTTAGAAGTCAATGCTCCCCATCCTTTACTTTGATTTTAGATTTAAGTCTTTTGCCAAAATTGGTGGTGCTGGCTAAATTTTACTCTTGTTACATGTGATTTACAAGTCAGAAGGCAAAGAAGCCTTCCCTGATGTAAAGTATGTAAAATGTCTTTTCCAGAAGTGCTTAGATCTCTGAATAATTCATGCTCTTGGATTTTAAGGCCCATAAAATATTCACACTGTGAGTGCCTAGAAACCAGGTTTATAGCAACCCAAGAAGAAAAGCTGTTCTTTAGACTCCTTTGGCAAGGTTGGAATCAGGAGCAATCACCATCATCATTGCAGACCTCACTGGACCGCTTTCTTCTGTTTCCAGATGATCACATTGTTCCTCTAAATTGCGTCCATTTCTCTCCTATCTTGTTCTTGCTTTCTTCACTACAGGCAGCGGAACAATAACTTTCTCTTTATGAAATCTGAAATGACAGAAATACTGTGAAAGTCTCTGATGATGCGCAGCAGTTCAGCATGATGGTCTTGTAAGCAGATTTGGGGGCCACATCTAAACTTCAGTGGAGACCCTGGCTTGCCTCCTGGCTAGCTGCGTGACCTCGGGCAAGTTAACCAATTCTCTAAACCTTTTCACCAGTGTGAGGTAATAATCGCAACTGCCTTAGAGCGTTTGTGAGGATTGAAGAGAATAGTCCATGAATAGGGTTCTTCTGAGCCTGGAGTGGAGTGGTCTGTAAAGAGCATTGCACCTAGACACATCCTGTAACTAACAGCTAGTAGTCCTGATCAGGGTGGGGAAGACACACACTTCACGTTTGTTTCATTCGACTCAGCTTGTTTTGCTCTGGCTGTGTGGACTTAATTAGCACCTTGAATGACAAGTGTATTTTGTTAATCTCCTGATTTTTTGGCAATAGATTTTTTAATGATACAAATTATAATTTAATTTAACAAAATGTTAATTGATTTCTCTGCTGGTTTGTAAATCCCCTGATGATGAGGGCTAAGTTTTATTCATCTTTATTTTCCCCACCGTGCCTTGCTTGTAGGAGGTGTTCTGTAAATATTCAGTACATGCTCTGGAGGAGTTTTGTGCGGATTAAATACCATTGTATCCGTAGGTCTGCTATAGTGCGTGCACACAGTAGTTCAGGGAAAAAAGGACATGAGTCAGAGATGAACATTGAATCAATCCTCAGTCCTCCTCCACATCTTCTCCCTGAGATACCTTAACTGCCCCATGACTTCAGTTGCCACTTCATTACTGTGAGCCTCTAATCTGTACATCTGTCTTAAACCACTCTTTCAGTTTCTGTACATCTGTCTATGTGATCTCTACCTGAATGTCCTTTAGTCCTATCAAATACATTATGCTCAGATTCCTCTCTCCCTTTCTCCCTTTCGTGTTTTGGCTAATGGCGTCTCACCATCCGTCGGGCCCCCAGCCACAATCTTAGCTTCTCCTTGCCTGTTGATGATGCCACTTTAGTAGTCCTCAAATAAAAACCCTTTCTTTAGCCTGCACCAGTATGGCTTCGGTATGCATCCTTCTTCTCTCCCTGTCTAGAGTGAGGGCCACCTTCTTTTCACATTTCTCTTCAGTCTCTCTCATCCACACTGTTGCTGCCAGCATTATCTTTCTAAATTCACAGAGATGATCTTGTCATTTCCCTGTTTACAAGCTCATAATTTTGCACATTTTATTCCTCCTTTTTCATCTGCCAAACTTTTATTCATGCTTCAAAACCCAGTTAAGTTTGTTCTTTATCTGTCGAACTTTCCTCAGCTCTTCCTGGCAAGTACTGTCCTGTAATATTTGTTTCATATTTCTCTTATAGCACTTCTGCATTATAGCTCATAGTGTATGTCTATTGCAGGACCTATTGTAATGCAGTTATTTGTTCTGACACTGTCCCTATCTAGACTGTTTTCTGTATCGATTGCCTCAATCGTTTTTATACATTCAGTACCTAATGCTAGCGGAGAAATGGAAGAACAAATAGGTGGTAGTGTAAAAATTTGGTTAGTGGAAAAATTTCTGAATTAGATGTTATTTGGGACTTTGATGCATATGGAAATTTCTCAGACCATGTCTGTATGTTGAAGTGTCTAGTTGTTTTCTCCTCTTCCTTTTGCAAGTGTCCTTGGGTTTCCTAAGCTGAGTTTTTGGAAATGAAATTTTGACAGTTGAATCACTTAAAATGCCCTCTGACAAGGACTTGTATTTCCTTTTATAAAGAGTTACCACTCTTAGTATTAGGAATAATTGCTGTCTAATGTATTGCAAGACTTATGGGTCAGACCAGTAATCCATTAGTTCAGTTCACTAATCTTTTTTTTTTTTTTTTTTAAGTTTTATTTATTTATTTTTGAGAGAGAGAGGGAGAGCGAGTGTGAGCAGGGAAGGGGCAGAGAAAGAGGGAGAGAGAATTCCACACGGGCTTTGTGCTAGCCTGACACTGGGGCTTGAACTCACAAAGAGTGAGATGCTTAACAAACTGAGCCACTCAGGCGCCCCAGATCTTTTCTTTTTGTTTACTTGGTACTGGGGTCAGTTTTGTGGGAGAACATACCAATAATTTCCTTGACCTCAAAAGTCTTAAGTGTATTAAAAACAGTTACAGACATAATACATTGTATAAGAGGTTTCTCAACAGGCAAGAAGAATCAGCACTTCATTGTGTTAATTATAATAACTTTTTAATGTTTTATTTATTTTTGAGAAAGAGAGACAGAGTACGAGCGGGGGAAGGGCAGAGAGAGAGGCAGACACAGAATCCGAAGCAGGCTCCAGGCTCTGAGCTGTCAGCCCAGCTCGAACCCGCGAACCACGAGATCGTGACATGAGCCAAAGTTGGATGCCTAACCAACTGAGCCACCCAGGCACCCCTAATTATAATAACTTGTTAATGTTTATTTATTTTTGAGAGAGAGAGACTCTCTTCCCATTTGAGAGTGTTCATTCTTAATATACTAGTCCTTTCCCCTCACTTTCCTACACGTTTCCCAGAGTGACTGGGCTCTTGGTGCCTCAGCTCCTTTTCTCCTCAAAGTCCTTCTTTTGGTTTCTTGTTACGACTCAGTGAAACCCAAATCCAGGGAGACCGTTAATCTGCAGTGTGATCTGGCCCTTACCTGTCACTCTTCAAACTTATTCCAAGCCACCTTGCTCCACTAACTTTACTGTGTCCTGATTCTCTTTGGTACCAGCTAATTCTTCCTTGCTGGCCCCACAGAGACGTAGGGACTTTTGTATATAATTTTCCCTCTCCCTGCTCTATCCCTTTTGTTTCTCCTTAATCTAAGTAACTTTACTCAGCTTTTAAATTTTCATACGTTTTAAGATCTTAGCAAGGATTACGTCTTCATAGAGACTTTCCCTGATGACCCTTTCCAAAATAAGTCTCCCCTTTATTCTCTATTAGGATCCTGCGCATTTCCTCCATAGTAATTATTTGTATTACTTTGTTCGATGTTCCTCTTGTCCTGACCCTCCAATTTAAGCCCCAGACGGGAGGAGATCATGACAGTTCAGAAACCATTGTATGCAAATAGCTATATATTTTCTGCTTATAGAACTATTTATAATTAGATTAATATATAGGAAATGAATTTGATATAGTAGGGAATAAGACTTGTTTTAATTTCAGACATTGTCTTAAATTCATGATGACCTTCTCTATTAACCAGTTAACGTTTAATGTTTGATAACAATTCGTTACCATATTTCCATTAATAGCGATAAAATGCAAGACTTCAGTGTAGCTAGTGTATCTGAATGATAAACTTCTGAAAACATTTTGTGGGTAAAATTTATCTACTGTAAAATACACACATCTTAAAGTGTACACTTCAATGACTTTTGATAAGTGTATGTACCTGTATAACCACTATCCCAATTACGATCTAGTACATTTCTGGGACACCTAGGTGGCTTAGTCGGTTAAGGGTCCGACTTCGGCTCAGGTCATGATCTCGCGAGTCGTGAGTTTGAGCCCCATATCAGGCTCTGTGCTGACAGCTCAGAGCCTGGAGCCTACTTTGGAGTCTGTCTTCCTCTCTTTCTGCCCCATCCCAGCTCGTACTCTGTCTCTCAAAAATGAATAAACGTTAAAAAAAAAAAAAAAGATATGGAACATTTCTATCACTCCCAGAAAGCTCCCTTGCAGTCAGTCCTTACCCCTATAGGCAAGCACTGTTCTGATTTCTTGGACTAGTGATTAATTTTGCCTCTTCTTAAGCTACATTTAAATGGAATCATACAGTATACACTATTTTATGTCTGCTGACTTTCACTTAAATCGTGTCTTTGAGGGTTTGTTTGTTTGTTTTTTCTGTTGGTTGTATGTTCATTCTTTTTCATTGTGGAACAGTATTCCATTGTATGGATTGCTCATAACTTGTTTATCCATCCTTTTGTTGATGAACATTTAGGCTGTTTCAGTTTGGGGCTATTGTGAATAAAACTGTTAAAAACCTCCTTCTATAAGTCTTTCTTATGTGTGGATAATGTGTTTTTACTTCCCTTGGCCAATACTTGGGAATGGAATTGCTGGGTTATAGGGAGGTTTTTTTTTTTTTTTTTTAATGTTTTTGTTTTTTGTTTTTTTTAATTTTTAAGACAGAGAGAGACAGAGCATGAGCGGGGAGGGGCAGAGAGAGAGGGAGACAGATTTCGAAGCAGGCTCCAGGCTCTGAGCTGTCAGCACAGAGCCCGATGCAGAGCTCGAACTCACAAACTGTGAGATCATGACCTGAGCTGAAGTCGGAGGCTTAACCAACTGAGCCACCCGGGTGCACCTAGGGAGGTTTATTTTTAACTTTATAAGAAACCTTCACCAGAAATGTATGGGATCTCCAGTTGCTCTACAACCTTACCAACATTTAGTATTGCCAGTCGTTTAAATTTTAGCTATCCTGGTGGATGTGAGATGTTATGTCATTAATTTGCATTAATTCATTAATTTTAAGTCTTTTTTCCCATTTCAAGTTTATTCAAGTCTTTTGCGTACTTTTTATTGCCTATATTTTATCTTTTTATTTCTGGTGTTTAATTCCTTCTGTATTATAGATACAAGTTCCTTGCCAGATATTTGTTTTGCAAATATTGCTTCCCAGCTTGTGTTTCCAGTGTTTGGACCTCCTATAATATATTACTTGTACTTATTTTTCAGAATAACTGGATCTATTACTTTAATTTTAGAGGTATTTCACCTGAATCCATATTTAAGCATATTATTTGAAAATATAACCCAGATACTATTTAGATACAAGTTCATCTTTATGAAATGCTATATAGACAATGTTATAATTTTTGCTTCACATAGTTATCTTTTAGGTCAAAGAAGAAAAGATAGTCTTTTGTATTTACCTACACATAGATCATTTCTGGTATTCTTCAATGCTCCCTGTAGATCTGAGATTCATCTGATGTCATTTCCCTTCAGCCTGAAGAATTTCCTTTAGCATTATTTTTAGCGCAGATCTGGTGATGAATTATGTTTTTGTTTACCTGAAAATATTTTTATTTTATCCTCATTTTTATAAAAAAGCTTTATTGAAATATACATATGATAACATTCTGCTAGTTTAAGTGTACAATTCAGTTATTTTTAGTATATTTACAGAGTTGTGTAGTCATCACCATAGTTTTATTTCCTTAAGTTTTTATTTAGGTTCCAGTTAGTTGACATACAGTGTAATGTTAATTTCAAGTGTATAATTTAGTGATTCAAGACTTGCATACAACACCCAGTTCTCATCACAGGTGCCCTCCTTAAACCCCATCACCTATTTCCCCCAACCCCCTACCAGCCTCCCCTTTGGTAACTACCAGTTTATTCTCTGTAGTTAAGAGTCTGTTTCTTGGTCTGCCTCTCTCTTCCCTTCCCCTCCCATCTTCTGACCACAGTCTAATTTTAGAACCTTGTGCCCATTAGCAATGACTCCCTATTCCACTCCCCCCACTGTCACTAGGCAACCACAAATTTACTTCCTGTCTATAAATTTGCTTCATCTGGACATTTCATAGACATGGAATTATACAATATGTGGTCTTATGTCTTTTACTTAGCATAATGTTTTTGAGGTTCCTTCATGTTGTAGCACTTATCAGTGCTTCGTTCCTTCTTATTGCTGAATTTGTATCCAGTGTATGATACTGCCACATTTTATGTGTGTATCCATCAGCTGATGCATGTTGGATTGCTACTTCTTGGCTATTTTTTTTCAAGTTTATTTATTTTGAGAGAGAGAGAGAGAGGGTGTGGGTGCACATGAGTAGGGATGGAACAGAGAAAGGAGAGAGACTCTTAAGCAAACTCCACACTGAGCGTGGAGCCCAACACAGGACTTGATCTCACAACAGTGAGATCATCACCTGAGCTGAAATAAAGAAACCGACTGAGTCACCCACGCGCCCCCAAGTATTTCTTTTTATTTCTGATTTTCAGCAGTTTGATCGTGATGTTTTCCGTGTTTAAACTCCTTGGAGTTTGCTGAGCTTTCTGGATTTATAAGTTAATATTTTTCACTAAACTTGGGAAGTTCTCAGCCATTATTTCTTCAAATATTCTTGTCTTCCTCATTCTATCTTTTTCTGGGACCCCATTAAACATATATTGGGTCCACTACTAGTGTTCCTCAGTTCGTTGAGGCTCTGTTCATTGTTTTTCCCTCAGTTTAGAAAAAAAAAAATCCATGTTCTTTAGGTTGGATAATTTCTTTTGATCTTTCTTCAAGTTTACCACCTTTTTTTTTTTCTGTCTCTAATCTATTAAGCCCATTTAGTGAATTTAAATTTTCAACTATTAAAATGTTCGGTTCTAGAATTTACATTAAAAAGTATCTCTTTCTCCACTGAGATCTCCATCAGTTTAGTTATTTACACCATGCTCCTTTAAGTCTTTGAATGTGTTTATATCGGCAGCTTTAAAGTCTTTGTCTGATGGGGTGCCTGGGTGGCCCAGTCGCTTAAGCATCCGACTCTTGTTTTCAGCTCAGGTCCTGATCTCACAGTTGTGAGACTGAGCCCCACATGGGGCTCTGCGCTAAGCATGGAGCCTAATTAAGACGCTTTTCCTTCTCCCTCCACCCTTCCCCTCCTCTCAAAATAAATAAAGTAAAACATTAAAAAAAAAAAAAAGTCCTTGTCTGCTAATTTCAATACTTGAGTCATTGTGGGGTCTATTTCTATTCATTGCTTTTTTTTTTTTCCTTCTTGAAAACAGATCACATTTTTCCTGGCTTGTGTGACTGTCTAGTAATTTTTTTTTTTAAACTACATATTGGACATTGTGAATGATACATTATAGACCCTCTCAATTCAGTTATCTTCATCTGGAGTGTCACTTTTTGTTCTGTTGGGCAGTTAAAATACTGGCTGATCACCCTGAAATTGCAGACACTTGGTTTTACACTTAGAGAGTAATCCCAAAGTGTTTACTAATCTCTAATTTGGTGGAACTCAAACTCTAAAATACCATGCGGGGAGGGGGGGGGGGAAGCATGGAAACTCTCTGTTCAGTTCTTTTTTTTTTTTTTTTAATTTTTTTAACGTTTTATTTATTTTTCAGACAGGGAGAGACAGAGCATGAACAAGGGAGGGTCAGAGGGAGGGCGACACAAAATCTGAAACAGGCTCCAGGCTCTGAGCTGTCAGCACAGAGCCCGACGCGGGGCTCGAACTCACGGACCTTGAGATCATGACCTGAGCCGAAGTCGGCCACTTAACCGACTGAGCCACCCAGGCGCCCCTCTGTTTAGTTCCTTTAGCCTTACGGCTGTTTTTTTTCTGCTGAGTTTCTTGGAGTTTCCTTCATGCATGTGCTGTTTGGGGATTAGCCAGGTATTTAAAGAAAGTTTATATTAAAGTGTTTGGGGCTTCTTCCTGTGACTCGCCCCTTTCTAAAATTTCCTCTTTCAGTTCCCAGCTGCTCTAATAATCCTAAACTCCATCCTCTGATACCTCAAGCCAAAAAGACTGTGGCATTTTTTTGCTCAGGTTTTAGCCATGACGTATCACAGAGATCACTGGGGTGGGAGTGGGGGGACTAGGGGTTCTTCAGGGGGAAAAGCTGCATAAAAGTGGGTCTTACCATGTTTTCTTTCCTAGGTTAAATTGCCTCCAGTTTCTGCCCGCTTTTCAGCACTCTTCAGTACTTTCAAATAGTTGTGGGTTTTTTCCCCTGTCTTTTTGGGATTTAAGGTGTTCCTGGATCACCTCATCTAAACATACTCTTCTTGAAAATTCTCACAACATGTTGTATGTACCCTTATAGTTCTTTATGCACATGATTTGTCTCCTTCCAGTTATCGATTGCTGCATTCTTGACAACTCCAAAACTTAGTAGTTTAAAGTAGCCATTTTATTCTGCTTATGGTTTCTGTGGGTCAGGAATTGGCAAAGGGCAGAGCCAGGACAGTGTGTCTGCACCGTATACCTGGGGCTTCGTAAAGCGTAAAGTCTGGGAGTAATGCAGTAGCCGGAACATGAGTCACCCAGAAGTGGCTGCTCACACACCTGGCAGTCGATGCCAGCTGGTGTCTGGGAGCTGTGGGCCTGAATCCCTATACACGCTCTCCTCACAGCATCGTGACCTTGGACCCTTTACATGGCAACTCAGAACTCTGGTGTTAGTGTTCTAGAAAATGAGCTACAAACTGCACTCGCTGCCTTTTATTATGTACTTCTAGAAGCTGTATGGCAGAAGCGACCCAGTATCACTTCCTCTACTCTGTTGGTCCACCCGTTTTTATTGGTGGCCCAAACTCAAGGGGAGGGACATAGATTCACTTCTCAGTGAAGTGGAAGCGTCAGAGAACTTGGCAGATGTGTTTCAAAACCATCGGACTCATTTCGTAAATAGTAGGCTCCCCCTTGTGTCCCAACACAGTCCTCTGTACATGACCATAGGTATTCATTGAAGTATTTAATTTTTTTTTTTTTGTAATCATAGGTTTGGACAGAAAGCAAATTTGTGTTCAAAACTTTAAGAAAGGAAAAGATATTTCACTACGTAAAAACATTTTCTTCGATTGATTTTTTTTTTTGTCTTTTTATTTGTAGAATACAGAGTTTAATGAAAAATCCATGCTTACGGGGTGAACATGGCAGGCTTCCTAGATAACTTCCGTTGGCCAGAATGTGAATGTATTGACTGGAGTGAGAGAAGAAATGCCGTGGCTTCTGTGGTGGCGGGTGTACTGGTAAGTGAAAAAGCGTGGTTGGTGACATTTCTGCTTCATTTTTTGCCCTGAAAATTAATGTCGCTTCCTTTGGGCCCTGAATACCCTTTCAGAACTATTTATTTCACTATTATTTTGTATCAATAATTAATTCGAGTTCTAGATATTACTGAACAAAACATGGTAGGCCCTGGGTTCATTTGATTTTATAAATTCGTTAAACTTGGTACCTTTTCTTCAAGTGATAATACAATTATTGTAGGCAGTAGCATTTTTAAGTTAATGATACAAGACGTATACGTCCTTTAAGCTCGTCAGGCTCGGAGAATTTGATAACCAAATAGTGTCGTGACTCACTGAGGTTCAGGATGTGTAGACAGCAGTAAGGACCTGGGGCCGAGCCAGAAGCCCTGCAGTGCTCTAGGGAGGGGGCACCAGCTCCTTGTCCCCAGCTGCAGCACCGACGGAGAGTGAGAGGAAGAAATTTGTGGAAGAAACTCTTGCCCAATTTTCTTCCAACAGTTTTTCTTTTTTTTTTTTTTTTAAATTTTTTTTTTTCAACGTTTATTTATTTTTGGGACAGAGAGAGACAGAGCATGAACAGGGGAGGGGCAGAGAGAGAGGGAGACACAGAATCGGAAACAGGCTCCAGGCTCTGAGCCATCAGCCCAGAGCCTGACGCGGGGCTCGAACTCACGGACCGCGAGATCGTGACCTGGCTGAAGTCGGACGCTTAACCGACTGCGCCACCCAGGCGCCCCAGTTTTTCTTTCTCAACTTAAAAAAAAATTTTTTTTAAGGTTTATTTATTTTTGAGAGAGAGAGAGAGAGAGAGAGAGAGAGAGAAGGAGGGCGAGCACGAGCAGGGGAAGGGCAGAGAGAGAGGGGGACACAGAATCCAAAGCAGGCTCCAGGCTCCAAGCTGTCAGCACAGAGCCCGACGCGGGGCTCGAACCCACGAACCATGAGATCGTGACCTGAGCTGAAGTTGGACGCTTAACCGACTGAGCCACCCAGGTGCCCCTCAACTTTTTATTATAAAAAACATCGAGCATGTACGGTAAACAAGAATAGGGAGAATAGTAAAAGAGCCCTGCTCAACCCACGTTCTTAACCATCCAGCTTCAAATACTGTCTCCACTGGTCTTGCTTCAGCATTCCATCAATCACGCCCTGCCCTCGCCGAATTTCTGAAGCAAATTTCAGTATTGAAGCAAATTTCAGTATCGACTACATTTTTAAAAATTTATCTCTTCCAGTATATGGTTCTACACCTGAAGTCCAATAGAAAAAAAAATAATAATAACCCAGAGCAGGAAGTAAAGATAACTGTGATGCTTCTAAGTCTTTTCTTGCACTTTATGGTCGTGTTCCCTGCAAGTAATTTGTCTGTGGAATTCTTTAGCAACTTCTCTACGTCTTTTCAGCGTTGCTTACATAGAAACATCACATTTGACCTACTCCTTCCTGTTCAGTCAGTTACGCAGTATTTAATGAGATTACATGATTGGTTAAAACGATAGAGGCTTAACTAGTTCTGGAGACATGACAACTGACCCTTGGTAAGCACACAGCTCATTTGTGGAAGCAAAAGAGCGTGGGCATGTTAAAAAGGAATGTTTTCTAGAGAGAATGAGACATGTCAGGTAATCAGGATCTGGTTAGCTAGAGGTTAGTTAAGAGAGCTTCCGTGCACAGAATTATGGGGGATGAAAGAAGCGGATAATTCGTCCCATGTAACAATTTTTTGCTTTATCTTGCACTGAGAGAACTTCAGAATCATACACAGATTTGATTAGGTAACTTCACCTCGTATGCTACCAAGAGTAAGCAAACAAGTGATTCTTATTTTTTCTACTTCAACATCCAGAGCTCAATCTAGAAATATTGTATGGTCTGTAGGAATACAGGAATGTTAAAGAGCAAGTGTCATGCCAAGCCAAAGGATTAGCGTTAGTCTAATGCCTTGGACTCTTTTGCAAGTTTTTTACAGGTTGGTGGATAATGATTGACGCTGCTGTGGTGTACCCGAAGCCAGAGCAGTTGAACCACGCCTTTCACACATGTGGCGTGTTTTCCACATTGGCTTTCTTCATGTAAGTATGAAGGTAATTCTCAATTCAAGATCATTTTCCTAAAAACATTTTTTCCTTATACTTTACTGCTGTCTGGGATAACCTTTTAATTTAATCGATGGCGACGAATCCATCTTTAACATAAAGATATATATTTTTTCCCCATTGTATTAAGATTTTTTTGTCAAGAATGAGTGTTGGATTTAATCACTATCATTTTAGCACCCATAAAGGTTATAGCGTGATTTTTCTCCTTTTAATGTTGTTAAACTGGTCAATTAGTACTTATCAGTACCAAGAATATTTTTTATATTTGAGTATCTGAATATCAGGGTGCTTCTTATAGTCAGTGGTATCTTATAATTACAGTTGATAATCTTTTTTCTCTTGGTGGTGAAAAAAAATAATCATGCATCTTAAAAGATGAGTGGCATCTTAGATGTAATAAAAAATGTTACATTTCTAGATTTTTTCATAGTGGATCGTTCTTCAATATTGTAACACGTGCAACTTTTAACATGGAGTATAATTTTTTTTTTTTAATGTGTTGCTTACCTGTGTTTGCCAGTAGCTGGGGGAAGGGCAGGATTGGCCTCCAATGAGACTGCTCTATGGCTTTTCTTTTTTATTAAATCATTTGTGGGTTTATCTGTTAAATCTCACTTCATGAAAGAGTTTGGAAACTTTCCATGGATGTCTTTTATTAATTTTAAAAACTATGTTAAGATTATATAATTTCCTTATACTGTGAGGAGTTATAAAAGTTAAATTGCTGAAGATGGAAATACTTACATCCAGTAAAGATGCTAAGAAAAGGCTACATTTCTACTATAAACACACCTTACTCTAACAAAAATGTTAAGAGAAGCTGAATAAAGTGGGCCTACTAATTACAGATAGACCAAATGTCTGAGTTTGAGAAATGGTTCAGAGAACATCACTTGACTTTTAGCACAGAAACTCAACTCTTGATTATAATGAGAACCTTAAACTATAACTCACACTGAGTCATTCATGTATAAATTAAAATAGTCAAAGAAATCAGAAAATTGGCCCCTCTTTCGTAATCTCTGGAGACAAATGATAGTAATCTCTAAAAATTAAGTCTGTCTTCTGGGTGTACTTTAGGTAAATACGAGGCATGTGACATTTTTCTCCGCTAGGATATTCATGAAGTTAAAAGATATGTTCAGTTATTCAGGTAGTGACTTTAAGTAGGAAATGTTTCTCTTCTAAATGAATGTAAATATCTGTGAATATACTAGCAGCATGAAAGCTTATTAGGTGATTTTGTGTTGTTCCAGGATAAATGCTGTGTCCAATGCTCAGGTGAGAGGTGACAGCTATGAAAGCGGCTGTTTAGGAAGAACAGGTAAAGGCCCTTCGAGTCGTTAATGTATGTTGGCAGAAGAGGGATTTATTAGCAGAAAAGAACAGTCTCTTTATATAGGACTAGTTAGGATTATACAGAAGGTTTTTAATGCACTTTGAAAAAAAGCTTGTGTTATTTAAATCCTTAACAAAGTTAAAGTTACTGCCAGAAGTACTATTTTAGTCATGTTTACTGAATAAATGTTCACACGAATAAAACGTTATTATTTAAAATCCAATGGCTCTTGGATTCCAGGTTACTCTTCCTGGAAAGTTAATGATGGTTTGGGGGTTTAATTAATCAGTTAATCAATTTAGTCATATAATTACGTAGAAGTTCACCTAGTTTAGTTTGCCAGGCTGTTAGTTTCTCTAGCCAGTAGAAAGGTAATGTTCCTTTTTTCTCTTTCCGGGTGTGGCTTAACCCCTTTCAGTTTTTTGTTTGTTTTTTTGTTTTGTTTTGTTTTGTTTTATTTATTTTTGAGACAGAGAGAGACAGAGCATGAACTGGGGAGGGGCAGAGAGAGAGGGAGACACAGAATGGGAAGCAGGCTCCAGGCTCTGAGCCATCAGCCCAGAGCCCGACGCGGGGCTCGAACTCACGGACCGCGAGATCGTGACCTGAGCCGAAGTCGGACGCTCAACCGACTGAGCTACCCAGGCGCCCCTTTTGTTTGTTTTTTAAAATTGTCATTCAGTTAATTGTTACAGCAGGTGTATGCAAATATGTGACTGCCTTTGACGTGCACAATATACGTTAGGTTAACAGTATTTCCAGTGTTATGCGTTCTTAGGACGGAGCTGCAGAAATGAGCGAAATCATAAAGCCTGTTCTTCATGCAGGTGCTCGTGTTTGGCTGTTCGTTGGTTTCATGTTGATGTTTGGGTCACTTATTGCTTCCATGTGGATTCTTTTTGGTGCATATGTTACCCAAAGTAAGTATTTCTTCCTCCTTTATTTCATAGAGATTCAGATAGGTCTTTTTAATTTTTTTAATTTTTTTTTTTTACATTTATTTATTGTTGAGAGACAGAGTGAGACAAAGCATGAGTCGGGAAGGGGCAGAGAGACAAGGAGACACAGAATCCAAAGCAGGCTCCAGTCTCTGAGCAAGCAGTCAGCCCCGAGCCTGATGTGGGGCTCAAAACCACGAACTGTGAGATCATGACCTGAGTCGAAGTCGGACGCTCAACCGACTGAGCCACCCAGGCGCCCCCAGATATGTCTTTTAGGTTTGGCTGACTCTGTTAACTCTACCTGGAGTAAAATTTAGTGTAACTATTCACTTAGCTTGAAGATATGACTGTGTGAAGATACAGAAGTTGTTGGGTAAAGTGCGAAACCTGTACAGGTCCGCAGTCCCTTATACACAATTCTAAAATCCATAGAGTGCTGAAAGTCAAGGCTTTTTATGACCTTGGCAGCAAAACCCGACCTAAGTTGACAGGGGGCTCCTTATGGTTTTATTCCATTGAATAAGTATTCAGATGTTTTCTTGTGGGAATGTGGTTCTATTTGATTGTGGATACTGGTCCAAACAGAGCGGGGGCTATGTGATATTTATGCCCCATGTTACCATTCTTAAATGTGAAAAAATTTGAATTCCAAAACATACCTTGTCTCAAGTATTTCAGATAAGGGGTGTGAACCCCAGTATCAGCCGCAATGTTTCAGTCATAGGTACAACGGAGCGTTTTAGGGGCGAGCCTGAAAACCTGTGTGTGGTCTTCATGAAGAAACATTCATGCTCGCTCCACCCAGGTGTTCTGTTTTCTGGCTACTCCTGGCACCACAGCTTTCCTTTAGGGTAGAGTTGAAAGGCAGGACCCAGTTTCAGCACGGGCTTCTAGAAGCATCAGAACAACCTGTTTCACTGGCGCTCTCCCTTCACTCCAAAGACGAGAATCTGTTTCAGATAAACACGTAACAATGTATCTTCTGATCTTCTGATCCCTGTCCCCCTGGAATCTATTGCTCTGCTGAACTATCACATCTCCTTGTCCTTACCCACAGCCAACCTTTTAATACTCTTTTGATAGGACCCCTTAAGTCTCATAGTTTGATCTTTGGAAACCTTTGTCTTTCCCTTGGCACAAAATAAGTCAGTACAAGAGAATAGTGGTTAACTGATGTTTAAATAATACCACTCATGAAATATATCTAAAAGGTGTTATTTTAGTTAATTAAAAATACTAATGGAGTACGCAGTTCTAGTATGAATCTCATGTGGAGGAAAGCACTTTTTTAAAAACAGCTTTATTGAGGTATAATTTGCATATCAAGTAATTTACCCATTTAAAGTATATGTTTCAGTGTTTTTAGTATAGAATTGTGCTATCATTACATAATTCAATTTTAGAACATTTTTATCACTCCAAAAAGAAGCCCCTCACCCATTAGCAGTTACTCCCCATTACCTTCTCCACCAGCCCTGCAACCCCTCATCTACTTTCTGTATTTATAGATTTGCCTGTGTCATATAAATGGAATCATATAGGGAAGTGTGTTTTAAATTCACTTTATCCCTGACTCTAAGTGATATTAGTGATTTCCTTGGAAAGTCTACTTAGTTACTTCAAGCAACAGGTGAAACTTGACAGTTTCTACTGTGAAGATATGCAAAAATCATAACTTCTAGAAGGTGTTTCAGGAAGTACTAAGTTTGTAAAGGTTGTGCCCTTGTTGATTGTATCTTAGTTTTTACTTTATTATTTTTTTAATGTCTATTTATTATTTTTGAGACAGAGAGACAGATCATGAGCTGGGGAGGGGCAGAGAGAGACACACACACACAGAATCTGAAGCAGGCTCTAGGCTCCGAGCTGTCAGCACAGAACCCGACGTGGGGCTCAAACTCTCGAACCACGGGATCATGACCTGAGCCAAAGTCGGATGCTTTAACTGACCGTCACCCAGGTGGCCCAATTCAATCTTAATTTTTAAAGGACTAGTACACATTGAGGCGTGGCTCAGTCGGTTGGGTGTCCAACCTCTGCTCAGGTCATGATCTCACGGCTCGTGAGTTTGAGCCCCATGTCGGGCACTGTGCTGACAGTTTGGAGCCTGCTTCAGATTCTGTGTCTCCCTCTCTCTGTCCTTCTCCCTCTCGTGCTCTGTTTCTCTCTCAATAATAAATAAACATTCAAAAATTTTTTTAAAAACATAACTAGTGCACATTGAGAAATTTCTCAGTTATGGATCTTATCTTTCTATTTCTACGGCAGTGTGCATTATATGTACTTTTCTGTTTATAAACTGAATATGCTTTTACTTCAGAGAGCATTTCTAACCCATGTTTCAGATCTTTTGCCATACAGCTTTTCTTGAACTATTACTAATCATAATAGCTGCTAACATTTATATAGCACTTTCTGGGCCAGGTACTGTTCTAAGCACTATACATGGTCACACATTTCTCACACTCTGTGGGGTAGGTGCTGTTAAAATGCCCATTTTACAGATGAGGAAATTAAGGCATATCAAAGGTAACTAGTTTGCCCATGGTCATACATTTAGTTGCTGGTAGAGTCAGGATTCACATCCAGGGATCTGGCTCAGACTTGGAGCTCTCAACCATGCTGCTGTATTTTTTGCTATGATATTGAACGCTAAAAATTGAAGGTTTTTCCATCAATTCTCATATTTTTAATCAGGAGTTACAGTTTTATAAAAGTTAAAAATCCGCAAAACTTCAAGTAATTTCCAATTTTTTTTCTCTTCCTTTGAAGATAGTAGCTGTTTCCTCCAGAGGAGAGCCGGTGAAAAAACAGAATGATGAATTATAATGTTTTTATATCTTTTTGTGTATTTTTATAGCATTTTGTATCTGTCATATTTGCACAATAAAACTCCTGAATTCATGAAAGAAAATAAGTGTACAAGATCATCAAGAATTTAATGTGTATCTTTCTAGCATTTGGTATTTCTATAGTCTCCCACCTTATCCACAGGGGTCAGGTTCCACGACCCCCTGAAACTGTGGATAAGACTGAACCCTGAATATACTATGATTTTCCTATATTTAAGTACCTATGATAAAATTTATAAATTAGACACAGTAGGAGATTAACCACAGTAACTAATAATAAAATGGAACAGTTATAACAGTATATTGTAACGGGTTATGTGAATGTAGTTTCTCTCTTAAAACCTCCTGTACTAGTCCCCCTTCTTGTTCTTGTGACAATGGGAGATGATAAAATGTCTATGTGACAAGATGAACGGAGGGGAATGACATAGACATTGTGACCTAGTGTTAGGCGACTGTTGACCTGATGATAAGTCAGAGGGAGGACCATCTGCTTCTGGACGACAGCTGACCGTGGGAAGCAAACCCGCAGCTAGGGGAGAGCACGGTATTGACCTTGGAAAGTAAAGGGACGAGCTGCTGCTTCCCCAGCACTTGTGGTGAAGCTCAAACCATGGCAGTTACTTTGGGTGAAAGAGAAAACCTATTAAGTTCACGGTCCGTTATCCACAGTGAGAACAATCCTTTGTTTTGGGAGAATGAGATTGGCATTCTCCTACTTCAGTTTCATTATAGGTTTCTTAGAGTTGATGAATGAGAGCTGTATTTTATACTATACAGAGTACGTCATTATGAACGGCACAGATGCTTTGTTACTGCCGTTCGCCTTTTGTAATCTCCTAACCCGTTTTACTTTGAATGTGCAGATACGGATGTTTATCCAGGACTAGCTGTGTTTTTTCAAAATGCACTTATATTTTTTAGGTAAGTTGCCTAATTTCTTGATCACACCTAAAACATTGACAGAAATGTCACATCATTTTAAGAGCAACATACAGAATGGAACACATATAATCCCTTGAATCAATTCAAAAAGTGTATAGAACTTTTAAAAGGTGACAATTCCACTGTTGTCTAAGGGCCTACATAAAACCATTTAATTGGGGTCCTGCTATGAGCAGAGAGCTCAGATGGATGATTTATATATGTTGCTTTTGTAATTCCCACTTAAGTGTCTTAAATACTTAATACTTACGGACCAGGTGGTGTTCCTGTTTTATGGATGAGGAAATAAGGCTCAGAGCTTACTGGACACCCAGCTAGTAATTGCAGAGCCGAGATTTGAACCCAGACTACTGCTTCCACAGCCTGTTAAAAAAAAACGTATCAAGAATCGTTATTAAAAAAAGAAAAACAGGGGCACCTAGGTGGCTCAGTCAAGCATCTTACTCCTGATTTTGGCTCAGGTCATGATCTCATGGTTCCTGAGATCGAGCCCTGTGTCAGGCTCCGCACTGGAGTTCTCTCTCTCCCTCTCTCTGCCCCTCCCCACTCGTGCTTGCGTGCTCGCTCACTCTCTCAAAAGAAATAAACTTAGAAAAACAGCAAGAAATCAGAATTAATACATATCATGCATGTCATATACAAAACCTGGTCAGGAGATTGGATTTCTTTTAATTAAGTTTTTAAAATAACTAAAAGGAAGTATAAAAATAAAATAATATTAAAAGTATTTTTTAGGGGCACTCTTCTAAAAACAAACCCTAAAATGAAGCTCAGATCCTGTGCATTTCAGAACAAATGTCTCTTAAGGTAAGATAGGTATTTTAGGCATCATTTATAAATTTATCCCCCCGCCCCCCCACCACCTGCCAAAATCATGAAGATCTGAGCCTTGAAGGACTTTGTTTCTGTCACTGTTTTTAAGGAATCTGATTATGCTGTGCTGTGATGTAGTTTTCTTTGTGTTTATTCTGTTGGAGTTCATTGAGTTTCTTGGATCTGTGGGTTTCATGTTCATCAAATTTGCATTCAGCCATGGATTCTTCAGAGATTTTTTTTCTGCCCATCCCATTCTCCTTGGATTCCAGGCACGTGTATGTTGGGCTGCTCAAGTCGTCCCACACTCACTAATGCTTAGGGATTTTTGTTTTTGTTTTTGTTTTCTTTCTGTGTTTCATTTGGGTTACTTTCTGTTGTTACATCTTGAAGTTCACTCATCTCTTCTGCAGTGTCTACTCCTCCCATCCATCCAGTGGATCTTTCGTCTCAGACATGTGTTTGTCGTCTCCATTAGGTTGATTTTCCGGATTTCTTCTTCACATGCTCATGCTCTCCTTCACCTCCTTTAACATACGAAGTATGTTTATATCTATTTCTTTTTTTTTAATTTGTTTAATGTTTATTTTTCAGAGAGAGAGAGGCAGAGACAGAGGGAGACACAGAATGGGAAGCAGGCTCCAGGCTCTGAGCTGTCAGCACAGAGCCCGATGTGGGGCTCGAACTCACGAACCGTGAGATCATGACCTGAGCCGAAGTCGGACGCTCAACCCACTGAGCTGAGCCCCCCAGGCGCCCCTGTTTATATCTTATTTCAGTGGTCATCTCCTTGTGTCAGTTCTGAGTCTGTTCCTATTGATTATTTCTACTTCATTTTGGGTCTCTTTCCTCCTGTTTGCTTCTTCGCATACAGCTGGTGGGGGGCTGGATATTTTGGCATCCCTTTAAATATTTTTGAGCTTTATCCTGGGTGCAGTTAGGTCACGTGGAAACAGTTTGACCCTTTGGAGTCTTGCTTTTGTAAGCTTTGGTGGGCAGAACGAGAGCAGCCCCAGTCTAGGATTGATTTGTCCCCTCACTAAGGCGATACATTTCATGCTCCGTGTATCGTGAGGCTGTCCACTCTGCTTAGGAGATTGGAACGTCTTCCCAGCCCTGTGACAGCTCTGGGGGTTGTTCTTTCCCTTCTCTTGGGTCGTTTGCTCACGTTCGTCTACTGATCAGTACTCAGCAGAAGACTCCAGGGGGGCCTCCTGTGCCTCTCCCCAGCTCCCTGTCTCTTCAGCTGTCTGTGCTCTGCCTCACAAACCCCAGCTCTTTGACCTCTTTGGCCTCCCTGAACTCTCAGCCCCATTTCCTCCGTTTAGGGAGATCACCGTCCTCTGCTCTCTTACCGCGCTGTGGCCTGGACCTTCGTGATTTTGAAAGATGTTTTGACAGTTTCTGCTCTCTTGTGCTGTGTTTCTTGGCACGTGACCAGCAACCTTCTGGGGATACAATTAAGTTTTCATGGAGACATCTCAAGGCAGTGTTTAGAGATCAAATTTAAATTCAGATTCAGCCCTTTGTGGCACATGAAAGGGCAGTTTCGGGCGAACAGAAACCTTGCCCGTGTAAAGGCCTGTGCTCATGCGAGCTGTGGCTACTGCATCAACTATGCGTTCTGCTCAGAGCCTGGCAAGGTAATCAGCCAGCCGTGTGCTTCCTCTGTGCTGGGTCTTTCTTTCTTTCTTTCTTTCTTTCTTTCTTTCTTTCTTTCTTTCTTTCTTTCTTTCTTTCTTTAATTTACATCCAAATTAGTTAGCATCTAGTGCAACAGTGATTTCAGGAGTAGATTCCTTAGTGCCCCTCCCCCATTTAGCCCATCCCCCCTCCCACACCCCCTCTGGTAACCCTCAGTTTGTTCTTCATATTTATGAGTCTCTTCTGTTTTGTCCGCCTCCCTGTTTTTATATTCTTTTTGTTTCCCTTCCCTTAGGTTCATCTGTTTTGTCTCTTAAAGTCGTCATATGAGTGAAGTCCTATGATTTTTGTCTTTCTCTGACTGACTAGTTTCACTTAGCATAATACCCTCCATTTCCATCCACGGAGTTGCAAATGGCAAGATTTCATTCTTTTTGATTGCTGAGTATACTCCGTTGTATATATATATACCACATTTTCTTTATCCATTCATCCCTCGATGGACATGTGGGCTCTTTCCATACTTCGGCTATTGTTGATAGTGCTGCTATAAACATGGGGGTGCATGTGTCCCTTCGAAACAGCACACCTGTATTCCTTGGATAAATGCCTAGTAGTGCAATTGCTGGGTCGTAGGGTAGTTCTATTCTTAGTTTTTTGAGGAACCTCCATACTGTTTCCCAGAGTGGCTGCACCAGCTTGCATTGCCACCAACAATGCAAAAGAGATCCTCTTTCTCTGCATCCTCGCCAACATGTGTTGTTGCCTGAGTTGTTCATGTTAGCCATTCTGACAGGTGTGAGTGGTATCTTATCGTGGTTTTGATTTGTATTTCCCTGATGATGAGTGACGTTGAGCGTTTTTTCATGTGTTGCTTGGCCATCTGGATGTCTTCCTTGGAGAAGTGTCTATTTGTGTCTTTTGCCCATTTCTTCACTGGATTATTTGTTTTTTGGGTGTTGAGTTTGATAAGTTCTTTATAGATTTTGGATACTAACGCTTTATCTGATGTGTCATTTGCAAATATCTTCTCCTGTTCTGTCGGTTGCGTTTTAGTTTTGCTGATAGTTTCCTTCGTTGTGCAGAAGCTTTTTATTTTGATGGGATCCCAGTAGTTCATGTTTGCTTTTGTTTCCCTTGCCTCCGGAGACGTGTTGAGTAAGAAGTTTCTGCGGCCAAGATCAAAGAGGGTTTTGCCTGCTTTCTCCTCGAGGATTTTTTTTGATGGCTTCCTGTCTTACATTTAGGTTTTTCATCCATTTTGAGTTTATTTTTATGTCTGGTATAAGAAAGTGGCCCAGGTTCATTCTTCTGCATGTCGCTGTCCAGTTTTCCCATGTGCTGGGTCTTTCTAAGGGCCGGAGTATAGCTCTTATGTGGCTGGCCACCCTTCCTCTGCCTCCTTTTGCCGTTGGCCCTCCACCCACTGGCCACTGACTTTTGAGGTTTCTTAAGGCTCCATTCCACGCCTCTTGTCTTTCTAGGTGAGCTGCTTCATGCTCAGGACTCCAGTTATTGCGTATATTCCGATGAGTCACAGATGGCCGTCTCCACGCCTGAACCGTGTGTTCAGATTCCTACTCCTCCCCTCTTGGGTGGCTGACACTTCAAATCCAATACATCCAGCATGCCCACAACTCACCTTATAGTCCCAGAGTGTCCCCACTGTCTGTTCCTCTCCCTTTTTCCCCTGTGCTTCGCTCAGGCCATTCCCACTCTTCGTTTAAATCTCAGTTCACTCTCCACTTTTTCAGGAAGACCTCGGCCGCTCTAAAACGGTCAGCTGCCTATAATTCACTCTCTTGGTATCAGGTTCCTCGCCTTTACAGCATTTTTTTTTTCTGTTGGAATTTGATTATCTCCCTCAGGCTTCAGCTCTATTACTGCTTTGCCTTGCTTTGACGCCTACGTTCCTGGCACTTAGCCAAGAGCCTGCTGCGTAGCCAGTCCTCAGGGTACAGTAATTACATGGTAAATGAACGAAGAATTACAGCAGCCTGTTTCAGGATCCTTCATCTACTGTAGCTCAGGTGTGGTAGAATCCTAGCAATATAAAGGGGCCCTAATGCCTGCTACTGTAAGAAATGCCTCTTTGCCTTACAAGTTTCCTATCCAGTAACTTTCCAGGCTTTAATAAAGTGTAATCAAGCTTCGCCATCAAGGTCAACAAACTGCTGTACAAAACAAACACATTCAGACCCAGCACCATTGCAGTCTCTATTTTTATTTCTATTTTTTTTAAGTTGATTTATTTTGAGAGAGAGCAAGCATGCACATGCAAGTGGGAGAGAGGCAGAGAGAGGGAGAGAGAGAGAGAGAGAGAGAGAGAGAGAGAGAGAGAGAATCCCAAATAGGCTCCACGCCAAGCCTGGAACTCAAGGTGGGGCTCGATCCCACGACCCTGGGGTCATGACCTGAGCTGAAATCAGCAGTCAGACGCTTGAACTACTGAGCGACGCAGGCACCCCTGCAGTCTTTATTTTTAGAAATTGATAACAGAGGAACGAGTGAGGTACCTGTCAAAGCATATTTAGAAAATGAATCCACTGTTGCTCATTCCCTGTGTTTTTTCCTCATGATTTATTTTAATATCTTTCTAGCACTCTGATCTACAAATTTGGAAGAACTGAAGAGCTGTGGACCTGAGAGCCCTTCTTAGATCAGATTTCCTTTGGTTCTGTTCTATTTGTAGATAAGTTTTTCTCTCTCAACATAATTTACACATTGCCAAATGGGATAGACTGTATATTACATATTACATGTTTTGTTTCTCTACACTTTTATGCTCTGAATTTTGAAATAGTTTTATGAAATTTCTGTCTTTTTTTTTAATCACTGAATAGATTGTTAATATGTACATAATATGAAACTATATAGCTGGGATGGTATCAGTTTTTTTTTTTTTAAATCCCTGAAGACTTAGACCTTGACCTAGTCACTGAGCCAGCATTGTATCGTCATGTCATCTTAGAGTTAACTGTTTTGTTTCAGTATCTTGACTTTCTGAAGACGTGCAGAAAACACAGCTCCATGTATCTGAAATAAGCACTGAACCGTTCAAAAGGGTATTTCAGCAAGCTGTAAGTTATTTTGGCTTAAAAATGAGATTTTTTTTAAAGGAAAAATGTTTGTTCTTCTGTATTAAAGAAGTGGACTTTTATATGAAGATTTTTTAAATGCCTGAAGGACTAGTTTGAAATCCTCTTTCAAAAAACAATGCCTGTAACATGACTTTATCTGAGAAAGGATAATACATGATCAGACGAGCTCAGTGTTGTACGGCCGATGGGAAAAGGCCGTAAGGGAGCCCAGCGACATGCTTCTTGTAAAAACAGCTCCAATGATCTAATGGGGTTCTCTCTTGGCAGGCTGTTATTATCCGACATTACAAAATTCAGCATCAAGCGTGACCCAACTGCAGTTTAAAAGCATGAACCATATCACAAAAACCGGAATCATTCGTCTCAAGATAAAGCACTTCTTCCCAAAGAGAATGATTACGGCCTAGTGAAAAATTAGGCCTTTCCTCCACTTAGTTACCGACTGCAAGGGTCTCTTTGCGCTAGCTCTCAACTCTTCCTGCAAAATGTATCTTTAACCTCAAAGTCCACGTTCCAGTCGAAGCCTCCTTTTGCGGAGTTCGAAACGCTGCTTTTGCACCACGGGTATTCCTCTGAGGGATGTCAAAGGGATAGCTGGGTCTTAATTGCTTTTTTGCTTTTCTTTGTTAATACAGGCTTTGTGTGGCACTTTTCTTCCTCCAGAGGGATTTTATAGCACCTTTTGTTGTAAGACAGAATAATAGTAACGGTATTAATATCAGCTCCTAACGTAAGCCTTATTTTGTTTAACCTCCCTCCTCTCTGAGAGGGCTGGCCTGTGCACAGAGTATGAAGCGGTTGTGGAATGCTGTGCCTTTGTCTAGATACCTTCTTGTTTAGTTATTTCCTCCCGTGTTGCTGTCTTTTCCTCCAAATGTCAGTAAACTTTGTCTTGCTTCCGACAAATTGTAAGACTATTTGTTTCCACCCTCTTGTAACTTGTAGCAATAAATACTACTTCTCACCCATTCCAATCTTGTTAAATCAGTTGGACAAAACGAACCATAAAAATTGGCTTGTTCCTTTTCCAGTTATTCAAGTGGATCCAGTCAAAGAAGCCGTTTCTCTTTAGAACATAAAGAGAAATACGTGATACTCATTGTTTGTAACATGCTAGCGTGAAGGCTAACGAACAACGTGCTGGAAAATCACTGGAAAACAGTGGCAGTTTTCTTTATTTTTTTAATGTTGATTTATTTTTGAGAGAGAGAGTGCGAGCAGGGGAGGAGCAGAGAGAGAGGGAGACCCAGAATCCGAAGCAGGCTCCAGGCTCTGAGCTGTCAGCACAGAGCCCGACGTGGGGCTCAAACCCACACGCCGAGAGATCATGACCTGAGCCGAAGCTGGACGCTCAACTGACTGAGCCACCTAAGGCGCTCCTGTTTTCTTTATTCTTGATTCTGCCATGAAGTTGTTTGTAGTTGTGAGCAAATCATTTAATTTTCCTCTATTTGTTTACTCACTTTAAAAAAAAGGGTGGGATGATAATGTTAGTATCCACTCTTACAGATATTGTGAGTTAGAAAAGGTAGAGTCCTTCAAAGTCATTTAAAAATACATGCGACTCTCTTAATACAAAGCTCTCCCTGGGGCTACCCGGGTGGCTCAGTGGGTTAAGTGTCTGACTCTTGATTTCAGCTCAGGTCATGATCTCATAGTTCGGTGAGATCCAGCCTGTGTTGGGCTGAGTGTGGGGCCTGCTTAGGATTCTCCCTTTACCCTTCCCACGCCCATGCTCTCTCTCTTTTCTCTCTCTTTCTCCCAAACATAAAAAATAAAAAACCTATCAAACAGGTTCAATGGCTGTTGAATCTGAATCTTTTTGGTGTTTGTGTATAGACCAGTGTTACCAGAACATTCTATCTTATTACACTCTTTCTAAGATCCTTATATTCCTTTTGTTGTTGCCACTGATGAAAAAATAGAGGCTGAATTCTTCCATTATGTACATTTCGACATGTATCAACATAATGAAGTAGCAGGTTTCAAGACTGAAAGATTGATGTTATCAAGCCATGTAACATTGGCTGCTTGAGCAAGAACCCCACCCAGGGGTTTGACATGGAGGCATTGAACTCAGGTTCTCAACATTTTTCCATGATGGAGGGGTTTTCCATCAGAACGCCAACTCAGGAGCATGTTTTTTCATCGTTCCATTTTAGATTCAATTCATGAAATACTGTCTTCTGCCAGCCTTACGAAGTTATCCCAATTTTTCCTGTTCTCTCTTGTCATCACACTCTCATTTGGATTCCGTTTAAAGCTTATTAAAGTTTGGGGCTACTTTCAGACCATCTCAAGTAACACCCTGTTAAATCCTAAGGGAGAAACATGCTGATTTTATTCTGCTCTAAACAGGTTAGCAGCTGTGCAGTTTGGCACACTCTCTTCACTGTTGAAGTAGAAAGTACTTGAAGTAGAGATTATTTGAGTTACTTAAAAAAAAAGTTTTAGTAATCTGTACGCCCAACACGGGGTCAAACTCACAACCCCGAGATGAAGAGTCTCTACCAAGTGAGCCAGCCAGGCGCTCCCTTGAGCTACTTTGGTGATTGTTTTTCTCTTTTCTTTGGTTGAAAACAAAGGAAAGGCCTGAAGTGATTGATAGGCTCAGCGCTTTTTTGCAGAATCACCAAAGAAAATCAGGGTCTGCAATTTTATTTTATTTATTTATTTTAATGTTTATTTTATTTTTTGAGTGAGAGGGAGAGAGAGAGAGAGAGAGAACGCGCGAGAGCAGAGGAGGGGCAGAGAGGGAGACACAGAATCTGAAGCTGTCCAGCCTCGGAGGGTCCAGCCTCCGAGCTGTCAGCAGAGCCTGATGTGGGGCTCGAACCCTCGAACCATGAGATCGTGACCTGAGCCGAAGTCAGACGATTAACCAACTGAGCCTCCCAGGTGCCCCAGGGTCTGCAGTTTTAAACCTGGAGTAGATCTTCACCTAGGGGGAGTTGTGACGATTTTGGCTTTCGCGTCCCATTGCCATTTTCCTAAAAACAGTCTTTGTGATAGTTCAGTTTTATTAAAAATGAACTCCTTTATATTTTCTTTGATACCTGAAGACAGCCTTTACTTATTGTCCCTGCCCCTGAATTTCATGATGAACAGGCCCCAAATATTTTCTCCCACCCTTCTTTTCCCTCCCCACCCCCACCTTAAACTTACAAGGTTTTCAAATACAATTCTCATTATTCAAGGTAGGTGGGTCCTGTGAAGTCTCCCCAACACTGAATCAGCAAATCATTGCCCGCCCACCCCCCGCCTGCCCCAGAAAATCCAGGGTTAGGTTAGCCCCTGCCACGTTTTGTTCAATAACATAATTTTGCTTGATGTGGGTCTCTTGAAAAACATTTAATATCATTGATTCACTAACCTTGAACTCAAAACTGCACTATCACTCATGCCCGAAGGAAGCTTCTCTCACCCTGGTGTTCTCTCCGTGAGGCCCATCCCAGCCTGCTCGCGCTCAGGAACACAAGACCACACTTGTGCACCGTGTTTGGGGCCATTTTACACGGGGGGATCACCAGCCAAACCCTGGGGCGGGAGACACGTGACACTAAGTAGACCTGACGCGCAGCCGGAGAGCTGAAACAACAAGAGAGGCAGAGTTCTCGGTGCATCTCGGCCCGGATGGTGCAGGTCAGATGACTCTTGCTGGCCGCTCCAAGCGTCTGTGCAAATGGCCTGCGAGTGCTCTCAGTGGGCGAGACAGACAAATCCGTGTTGTAGCAAGTAGTCCGACTCACAAGTAGATGGACATCGACTGTGGCCGAAGGGCTCCTGTTGCCCTCATTTTCCTTTAACACGGTTTATTTTCCCTCCATCATCCCTCTCGTGGCCCATTTCTGCCCGCACTCCGTGCTCTGCCGCCGGCTTCCCGTGTTAGGGCCCTGTTTCTTTTTCTTTTTTTAAAAATTTATTTGTAATGTTACTTACTTTTGAGAGAGAGCATGAACAGGGCAGCGGCAGAGAGAGAAGGAGACACAGAATCTGAAGCAGGTTCCAGGCTCCAAGCTGACAGCACAGAGCCCAACTCCGGGCTTGAGCTTGTGAACCGTGAGATCATGACCTGAGCCAAAGTCGGACGCTCAACTGAGCCACCCAGGCGCCCCAGGGCCCTGTTTCTTAAGGTCAATTTTCTGCTCCATATGGATAGAAGTGCACTGAGAATGCTGTTTCGGGTGTACTGTGAAACCAGCCTTACCCAAACCTGTTACCAGATTACCTAACAGATCACAGAGGACAGCCAGCCGGGCTGGTAGGTGGCCTGTTTAATAAGCAAGGAGAACTTGCTGCTTGGGCGGCAGCCAGATGAATGCATCCCTGCACCTGCCCCAACACCAAATCTTAAAAGTTGATAAAAAGGCCCCAAGCGGGGTCAGTCACATGTACCGCATAGGTGTTCTTAACACTCCATCACCATCTCAAGGTCGTGTCCTTGGAGCAGGCTCTGAGAGGGAAAGACCAGTGGAACCCACATTCCAAGGACAGGGGAGGGAGAGAGGAGCCTCCCAGAGCCCAGGGCCTGCTCTCCAGGGCAGAGATGCTCTCACATCTTTTCAGTGACTCACCTGCCCCTGCAAACGTTCTATGTGCCTCATGTTGTCCTTCATTCTCCGTTTGGAGGTAGGAACGTTTATCTGGAGGTGTTAAGTAACTTGCCTTCGGATTGGGGTCACCGCTCAAGCCCTTTCCTCCTGAGTTCGAGGCCCTGCTCTTCCCTCAGCCAGCATCCCCAACAACACTGGTCAAAGAAGCTCAGGAATCCTTGGGCTGAACTAGGTTAAAACATTTTATTTTCTGTAAAGCTTTTTAAAAACAATTTTTAATGTTTATTTTGAGAGAGGGCATGTGCATGTGAGCGGAAGGGGGCCAGAGAGAGCGAGAGAGAGCTCTGCACTGTCAGCACAGAGCCTGATGCTGGGCCTGAGCTCATGAACCATGAGATCGTGACCTGAGTTGAAACCAGGAGTCGGACATTTACCCGACCAAGCCACCCAAGCTCAATACAGTTTTGTGTTTTTTTTTTTTTAAGTTTTATTTATTTAAGTAATCTCTACGCCCATTGTGGGACCCAAACTCACAACCCTGAGATCAAGAGTTGCATGCTGTTCCGGCTGAGCCAGCCAGGCGGCGCCCCTCTGTAAAGTCTTTTCTTAAGAGCTGCTTATAACATTTATTTTTGAGAGACAGAGAGACAGAGCACGAGCAGGGGAAGGGCAGAGAGGAGGGAGACACAGAACGACAAGCAGGCTCCAGGCTCTGAGCTGTCAGCACAGAGCCCGACACGGGGCTCGAACCCACGGACCTCGAGATCATGACCTGAGCTGAAATCGGACACTTAGCCGACTGAGCCACCCAGGTGCCCCAAGAGCTTCTTATAAAATGTGCATTGTAGGTTTTTAGGAGGGAGGTCTCAATTCTATGGTGTTTTCCATACTTGAGACTTGCAAATTTGCCTCCTAGAAGACTTTGAGAAATAAAACTTGGGGAAACTGCTGCAATGGTGGCTTTAGAAGAAGAGACCGAACGCCGGAAATCAACGAAAGGAGAGGGAAGCTCAGGTGTGGATGTGGTGGCCTTGGGAAGAGCCTGTGGTCAGCCTGACATGGAGAATAACAATGGTGAGGACGGAGATAGGAGGGAGAGTATTTCCAGTGGCTTTGTTACTAGAGATCTCTGGGTTTGGAGCTGGGGTTTAATAGTGCACGCCCTTCTCTCTCCCAGATGGCTTTGCCTGAAGGTTGTTTCCTTACTCGTTCGGTGGCTTTTTAGCCTCTTGGCACTGGGTGGCGTGCCAGCTGAGAGAAAAACAGTCTGGAGTCCGCTGGTTTTTGTTTTGTTTCGAGCCTGCCCGTGCTTATTTTTTAATCGCAGTTTTAACACGGCTTATGTCATTTTACACAGGGCTTTCAGATGATAACCCATGCCTCTTCCAGATATTTTAAATTTCGACAAGTAGGTGTGGCAGGACAGGGCAAGCCTTCCAGACCCTCACGGGTCACGCAGAGAGCACCAGTCCTGGATTTGGGAAGGGCGCCAAGAAGGGGTTCCGGATGATATGACGTGTATTTACCTCCATTCCGAGCGTTGTGAATTTAGAGATTAATTTATTGAACTCACTTCAGACTTACAGGCAAGTTATCGAGCAGCCAGCACTGAGGGGAGCCCCCTCCCTAGCCACAAGCTGCTGCAAGGGCCCAGGTCATGCCCTCCGGGGCCAGCCAGCTGTCTTCCGTCACCACAGCTGGCGGCGAGGAAGAAGGAGTCACTTTCACTGCGTTCCCATCAGACAGCACTGGCTTCCTAAGGTCTGTGAGCAGCACTGAAAAGCAGGGTCTGACTGCATCCTGGGGAAATGCCTGGGCGGATTCTCACCCCCACCAGACAGCGTAGACAGTTTTAGACGTTCTCATCTGAAATACGGGCTTCGTGGCATACAGCAAATTGATTTGGGGAGGACCCTGGGGTACCTTGAAGAGATAGGTAGTTGTTTTCCAGTCGCTGAAAGTTTAGGGCAAAACTAGCAGGGCGCCTGGGTGGCTCGGTCACTTAGGCGTCCCACTCTTGATTTCGGCTCAGGTCATGATCTCGCGGTTCGTGCGACCGAGCCCTGCGTTGGACTCCATGTGCTGACGGCACGGAGCCTGCTTGGGATTCTCCGTCTCTCCTTCTCTCTGTGCCCCTCCCCTGTTGATGGTCCCTCTCTGTCAAAATAAATAAATAAACATTAAAAAAAAAACCCCACTATCAGTGGAAACAAGTGATTGCAAGTGAAATAAAGGCCATAAAGGCAGATGTGCCAAGAACCAGCTAGAACTGAGCTGTGCTCTGCCCTGGCGGCTTCTGGGTGACAAGGCAGTAGCCATTTGTCCAGTGCATCCGCCCGTGTCCTGCAGATACAGAGAAAGTCTCTGCCCTCCCCTGCCTCCAACTCCTGCCCCACCCCCGTGCCCTGTGGCTCCCCACCCCGTGGGTCTCAACACCATCCAGAATAACAAGGGCCTCCTAACAGCCATCTGCAGGGCTGAGCACTGTGGGACCCCCAGGGGGCGCTATTCACAGCGCAGGAACAGGAGATCTGTGGTTTACTTAGAAAATTCATGGCACTTGAAAGCAAAATGTCTCGAAAGCTGGGTGTCTAATTCACACAAAGGTACCCTAGAGGCCACAGGTGGCCTTGATCCAACTAATCCATCATCTCTGGGAGCCCTATTCTTGGTATAGGGCCCGTTCTCCTCCATTGGTCTGCATACTCCTACCCTCTGCATCCAACCTTCCCGGGTACATAGTGCATAACGTGCTTTATGGAATACATGCAAGAATTATATACCTCTCCTCCTACGACCCCTGAATAAGATAATCTCAGTGTCAAAGGGGATCTTGCAGGGACTTGGTATATGCTTCTATAATGGGAATGGCTTGTTTTCTCCTGCCCAACAAGCCCTTCATTGCATAGATCAAGGGTCATCGAACCCTCTCAGGAAAGGGCTGAGCAGTAAATATTTTAGGCTTTGTAAGTATTCAGCCTCTGTTGCGACTACTCAGTTCGGCCATGTAGCGCACAAGTAGCCAGCGAGGGTACATGAATGAAGGAGCATCACTGGATTCCAATGAAAGTTTATTTATGGACACTGAAATTTAAATTTCATATACTTTTCATGTGTGATGAAATACGATTCTTTTGATTTTTTCCAACCATTTATTTTGAGAGAGAGAGAGAGAGAGAGAGACAGAGCGAGCACGAGCAGGGGAGGGGCAGAGGGAGAGGGGGTTAGAGAGAATCCCAAACAGGACTCCTGAGGCGGGGCTCGATTCCACAGACTGTGAGATCATGACCTGAGCTGAAATCAAGTCAGATGCTTAACCGACTGAGCCCCCCCAGGCGCCCCCTCTCCAGCCGTTTGAAGATGTAGGGACTATTCTTAGCATACAGACCACACGGAGATGGGGGGGGGGCAGGGTGGGCTTGGTGCATGCCTGCCCTGTTAAAAATGATTTACGAGAACGCTTCTGACTCAAACGTTTTATGGTTATGTACTCAGCTTGACTAGACATTAAAGTGCCAAGTTAGTGTAAGTATTAATTCCACTGATGAGCCATTTATTTTACGAAGTAGAACCAGGTGTGGGTTTTTTTTTTTTTTTTTTTGGAAGAGACATGAAAATGGAGAATCTTACTCCCATAACTCTCGTCCTTTCTCGCCAGCCCCACGCCTCCTCGCGACGTTTACTGAGTTAGGATGGAAAAGAGCAGCAGCACGTTTGGAGTCCTGGGGAAGCCAGTTTGGTGTCATCGGCATCCTGTCCCCTAGTATGCGATGGCGTCGGAGAGCCTGGCTCCAGAGAGGCACCCGGACGTAGTGCTGCCTCTGGGTTTGGGCTCTGAGTCCGTCACTAACATAAGCCGCTGTCTTCGACCAAGAAGGGCCTCTCTGGGCCTGAACCACAGCGAACTCCTGCTTCAGGACGCTCCACCGATTCTGCCCTGAGGCCAGTTCAGCCTTAGCAGAATCTGGTCCCCAAAGCCAGCCTGCTGGCCCCTGACCAGCTGTCACTAACTCCCTTTTACACAGGGTGGCGTTTATGAACTTATTTTCCAGCGGAATTGATCTGTCCCCCTTTCTGCTGGGCTCAGACCCTGGCCTGCTTTCTGCTACATCCTCCTCCCCTCCCAGGGCTTCCCCCACGGTCCAGCAGAGAAAGCCCTCTATCAGAGCCCCTAAACGATCCCAGGTAGGTGTTCATAGTCTCCATCTTCTTACAGACCCGTCCCTAACAGGTAACGTGGATCTCTCCCAGGAGGACTTGAGTGGTGTGGGGCCCGTGGATGGATGTCCTTTTCTCTCCCGTCACTCGGGGCAGCAAAGGACACGGTGCTTTGGCTTGAGAGCCAATCCCTCCCCAGTGGCACAGGCCCCAAATGAGAGAGGGAAGGTGGTCCCATCAATTAGTGCTAGAAGCTTCATATTCCTACAGTCAGCGTCTCTTCTTCCCAGTGAGGTTGGGCCGCCAGGAGGGTTTCTTGGTAAGGCAGACGTTACGGCAACTTACCACTTTGTGTGTGTGTTGGGGGATGGGGTGTGAAGCTACACATCCATTTCCCAAGTGCGATGAGTCATATAAATGGATTTTTAATCCACATCCCTTGAACAAAAGAGCCCATCAATACTTACATAATCGGAAGACGCGCGAGCCCGGTGGGTATCACTGTCGTCCATTAGCGAATTCTCTTTACTACCTACAGGCCTTGGTCAATATACGACTCATCACGAGTGAAATGCTTATGCGGCTTCTGAAAGTGCCCTTTATACGCTCTTAAGGAATCATGTGACACACGTAGACAGTTCTCGCTGAGTGACCATGAGGCCTCAGTAGCTCTACTGGGTATTAAGAAAACAAAAGTTTAGATATAGTAATTTTTTTTGGAATGTTTATTTTTGAGAGAGAGAGAGAGAGAGAGAGAGAGAGAGAGCACAAGTGGGGGAAGGGTGGAGAGAGAGGGAGACACAGAATCCGAAGCAGCCTCCAGGCTCCGAGCTGTCAGCGCAGAGCCTGACGCAAGGCTAGAACTCATGAGCCGTGAGATCATGACCTGAGCTGAAGTCGGATGCTCAACGGACAGAGCCACCAAGGCGCCCCTAGATACAGTAATTTTTAAAAAAAAACTTTGCAGAAAATAGGCCAAAATAAAGAAGGTGAAATGGAAAGAAGAAACTTCACTTTTACTTTGAAAAAGTTAAAGTCTTTTATTCCTAGCTTGAAAAAAAAAAAAAGGCTTAAATTACCAGGAAAATATTTACAGGACTAATCACATTTTAAGTCAGGAGATTGGCTATGGCGAAGGGTCACTCGATGTCCCTCGTTGGGACAGCCTGGGACAGGTTACATGACCTGCCCCAGGGGCTGCAGCCCACCCGCCCGAGTCAAGGAGAGGACCCGGCGTCCTCGCTGCCGACGAACGAAACCTCAGAGGTGTACCAGAGCCATTTTGCTAACAATTATGTGTCCTTTTAGTGTTTAAGAGCAACCTTAATTATTCTGGGCTATCTCTGTAGAATCATTCTAGAAACTTGTATGATTAGAAAACTCTAGAAAAAAAAAAAACTTGTCTCCCCTACGAGACCCATGGCATCTTCCCAGGCACCGGCGGCCTTGGCGGGACGGAAATATGGAGTGCTGGGCTCTGTGAAGTCGCGACGCGAACATCAGCTGCTTCGTCGGCTCAGAGCCCTCATCCCACAGGCTGCTGGACCGGACCGGGGCTTTGGTGCAAAGTACTCTGGAGAACATCTTCTTGCTCCTTCTCTGGAAACGAAACAACGGACACAGAGTCCCAGGCATCATCCTTTGGCGAGCTGTCCTTGTCCAGGGCCTCCAAGATAGGCTGAGCCGGGTCCTTTAAATACTTGAAAAGGTTGAAAACCAGCATTGTAATTAGTTTGTCAGTTCGAAACACCGGACTTTCGACTTCACATTTACTTGGCGCAGTCCTATCTACCCCAGGTGGGACATCCTATTCTGAAACAGCTTCTAAAATGAGAGCAGCCCCCACCCCTCACGCCATTGCTAACCCGAACGCGAATGTGTGGGCCCACCGAGGTCATGCCGTAGCTCGGGAAAGGCAAGCTCAGACTCGCTGCACTCAGTGCAGGCTTGGGGACGGCTCTCCCTGAAATGTCTCTGGAATTTAACTTCCCGGCGAAGGAGGAGGTGGTGGGGAAAAGGGGGAAATGCGCCAGTGTTTTTCCTCAGCCCCTGCCCCTGCCGGTCACTTCCAGCTCACAGCCAAGAAGCCAGGCGTGCCGCAGGACGGTCAGTGCGGCCTCCCGGGCAGGGGTGAGGCGGCGGGGGCCTCAAGGCACAGAGCTGTTTCATGGCGGCCCACCTGCCCCCCTCCCTCCCGCCTCTGTTCTAGGCTGAGCCTTGGCCTTACTGCTGAGCGACAGAGACACCGGAACATCCGTCAGCCGAGAGCTGACGAAGGGCGAGAGGAACGTTAACGCATCACGCGCACTTGTGAGACCCCCCCCCCCCCCAAAATATAAGTGAAACCTGGCTCGTTCTTCTCGTGGAACATCAGTGCCCTTTGACAGAGGTTTTTCACACTTTCCCAGGAAAGTAAACTGAAAGCCTCTCTGTTTGGGATCCACGCCCCAAAGGGACAACTTCACACGGGGTGGTGCTGTTTGCTCGGCTGCGAGAGACACACGAATGCAGGGAAGATTCTGAGGCCCACTGAGAGCTGTTATTTTGTGAAACTATTAACCAGGGGAAAACGCTGGGTGTGTGTGTGTGTGGGGGGGTGTTATAACAACACTCAAGATGAGTTCTGCCCTCTTGACAAATCTTTAAGTGTATAATACGGTACTAATTACAGGCAGGATGACGTACAGATCTCCAGAACTCACTTGCCTGACTGGAACTCTGCACACCGAACAGCGACTCCCTGTGCCCACCCCCTCCCCACCCCCAGCGCCTGGCAACCACCGTTCTATTCCGGCTTCTATGAGGTGGAGTATTCTAGATGCCTCAAGTAAGTGGAACCATGCAGCATCTGTATGGAGGGTCTAGTAGGGAACATAACATGTAGTTCGTACCATGTCTGTGTACTTTAAATACCTCGTGACAGATGAAGGCCAACAAGGGACTACAGCTCCTTCTAGAAGCCCTGCTATTTCTCTACACACTTGGACCTTATCTGATACCTATTCCTTCTAGATGTGACACAGTAAGCTTCTGTTTCCAGTACCTTGACCCCAAGTTTCCTACAAAGAAACCTCCAGAAGCAAATATCTTTAAATAGTCTTCCATCAGCTTGCTTCTGCCCCTAAGCATGTCCCCCTAGTGTTCTTGGAGGGCTCGGCCCCCTTGCGGAGCCTCAGAGGTGGGGGTGGGTGGTCGGGCTGTGCATGAAATCGACCTCTCACGAGAACCAGTCCACTCTTCTTCCTCAGGCCTTTCAAAACACTAGTAACATCCAGTGAGCTCTTGGTGCGCAAAGTTCTGTCTGCACAGCCCCGGGTGCTTTTTCTCTAGACTCCTTCCAAGTGCGCACATCTGCCCCACAGCCTGTGCTCTCAATCCCTGTCTTCACTGCCTCTCTACCCTCTTCCAGGCCTCTTGGGGGCTTTCTCCAAAAGGCACAGGTCTGATGTGCTGCTACAGGCAACCTTTGGCCACGCTGGGCCAGACCACCTTTTCCACCAACCTCATGCCATTAAAAAAAAAAAAAAAATGGTTTTGAATTGTGGTAAAATACATGTAACATAGGATTTACATCTTAGCTATTTTTTATGTATACAGCTCACTGGTATAAAATACATTCACCCTGTTGTACAACCCTCACCACTATGTCCAGGGTTTGTTTTTATTTTGCAAAACGAAAACTCTGCACCTATTAAACCCTAACTCCCCACTTTCCCCTGCCCACCCAGACCCTGGCCACGACCACTCTACTTTCAGTCTCCCTGAATCGGAGTCCTCTAAGTACCTCATGTTAAGTGGAATCAAACAGTGTTTGTCTTTTTTGTGACCGGTCTATTTCACCTAGCGTACCATCCTCGGGGTTCACCCACGTTGCAGCATGCGGCAGAATCGCCTTCCTTTTTACGGCCGCATAATATTCCATTGGATGGACATACCACATTTCGTTTATCTGCTCCTCCACCGACGGGAGCTTAGCTTGCCTCCCCCATTTGGCTGTGGTGAATAATGCCGGGAACATGGGCGTACAAATAACCCTGCACCACTTTTAATTCAAATCTCTGTGCCCGTGGCTTTGTCCGCCGCTGACCTCTTAAGTGTTACCAGGGGGCCGTGGAGCGCCGACATGTCACCCACTGGATGTGTGCGCACGTACCTCTTCTATTTGTAACGGGATGCTCGGTGGAGAGTGAAACCAGTATTTCACCAGGCCTCTGTATTTCAGGACCAGGAAGAAACAGGCCCCCGCCAGCATCGACAGGAACAGAAAGAGTCCCACAGCAATCACGATGATTTGCTGGAGTTTTGTGGCGGCTGAAAAGATGACGCGGAAGTAAACAAGAGGCCCGTCCCGCCCGTGGTACAAACGTCGGTAATTTCTCACCTGCCAACCGCTTAGAGAGAGGTCGTTTCCTGGTAAAACCGGGCCGACGCTGCCCCTCCCCCGCCCAGCCTCACATGCTTAGATGACTAGCCAGGAAAGGCAATCCTAAAATAAAGCAGCGTTAGCTGTCTGGTGCTGTTATTACGGTAGATCTCAGCATGAACCTGTGTTGCCTACACTTTCGGGTTCGCGTCTTGCCCCTTCTCTCCGGGTCTCCCCACCCCTACCACCCTTGACCCTTGGCCTAACAAGCCACCCCCAGTTTCACTCCTTGGGGAGGATTCTTTGCCCAGGTCAGAAAGGACCTGAGAAGGTATGTTACCATCCATCGCTGTTTTGTAGCAAGATACGTTGCTTAAGTGTCCGGGTCTAGAGATGTTCCCTTTTTCACAAACCAGTTGCGCTTTGATTTGTAAACAGTATTCTCTTAAGGGTTTCAAATCATTCAACACGATGGAGGTGCTCCTGAAAGGGCCTTTAACCTATGTCAAAAACACCAAGAAGCACGTACGTAAATGACCCAAACAGATGCAGCGGGAGCATGTCTAGCTTTTCCAATGTTCCCCCAAATTCACAGCGAACACGATAACCAAAGAATAAAGAACTCCTGTTTTGTTTTGTTAATTTTTTTTAAGATTTTGAGAGAGAGCATGCGCAGGGGAGGGGCAGAGAGAGAGAGAGAGAGAGAGAGAGAGAATCCCAAGCAGGCTCCGCACGGTCAGTGCACAGCCCAGTGCAGGGCTTGAACTCATGAACCTTGAGATCACGACCTGAGCCAAAACTACGAGTCTGATGCTTAACTGACGGAGCCACCCAGGCGCCCCAAGAGATTCTGTTTTTAAAGAGTCACTGGCTTGCAGGCGACAAATTTTATATGTGAAAGCTGGTGAGCTGTGTGAAGGAAGATGCCGGTGGCTTCAGAGCTGTGTTCCTGGCTCTCAGGCCTCGGAGTGGGCCCACTATAACAACGCAGGGTCGGCCACTGGAATTTAGCAAATCCCAATTTCTGGGATGAAATTTTCTCCTTTAAAACTGCTTAAATGGGGGGGGGTACCTGGGTGGCTCCATCAGGTGAGCTTCTGATCGACTTCGGCTCAGGTCATGATTTCAGGGTCATAGGATCGAGCCCCAAGTTGGGCTCTGCATGGGGTATACAGCCTGCTTTCTCCCTCTCTCTCTGCCCCCCACCTTTCTCTCTTTCTCTCTAAAATAGAATAGAATAGAATAGAATAGAATAGAATAGAATAGAATAAAATAAAATAAAATAAAATTGCTTAAATGCCCAGTGTGTTTACTTATGTAATCAGGAACTGGCAGGATCCCAGATTCTTGAGGATTCTGTCTCCTCCCCACATCCCTGCTACTGCCTTCCTCGGGCCTCGCTAACTCCCCACCTGGGTCCCTCTAGTCAGTGGCTTCTCACTCTCCTCCTGGACAAAGTTGACATTGTTCCACAGGGAAACGAGGAAAAGATATATAATGGCAATATAGGATTTCTTTAAAAAAAAAATTTTTTTTTAATGTTTATTTATTTTTGAGAGAGAGACAGAGTGTGAGCAGGGGAGGGGCAGAGAGAGAGAGAGAGAGAGACACAGAATCTGAAGAAGGCTCCAGGCTCTGAGCTGTCAGCACAGAGCCAGATGCGGGGCTTGAACTCACGAGCTGTGCGATCATGACCTGAGCTGAAGTCAGACGCTCAACCGACTGAGCCACCCAGCTCCCCAAGGATTTCTTATAAGGGACTGCTTTCCCACTTTGAGATTTGGTAGAAAACGCTATAGCCATTTGAAATGGTGGTATTACACACGTTCAGTGCCGTGTAGATGAGGCCTGCTATAGTACTGACTGAAGAAAGGCAATTATTCAACAGTATATAGAAAATCTTATTTTGAAAAATATAAAGTCATCACATTACTTATGAATTGTAGGATCATAGATGATTTTTTTTTCTTCTGTTTAATGGTGATAGACTGCCAGGACAGAGGAGAAAAATTTTCACTCCTGATGTGACATAGGGCAATTTTAAGGACGAACTTCTTTTTGGGATTATTTCAGCTGCCAGTTGGCATTTCTAAAATTTAGAATCACAGACGACAGAGACCCAGACTGCTGTGCTTGGGAGGCCTGCTTGCAAGGGTAACTAACTATCTCTGGCATCTGGGAACTTGGAATCTGGGAGTGTCCCCGCCATTCGCTAACATTAGCAGCTTATCGTACCTACAATGTTTTTTATGCTGACCACCTGCTCTCCTTCTAGGAGTCTGTAATTTTGATATGTGCTAGGGAGAAGAGGCCCATATAGCCAATAAAAGCCCCGGGCACTGAGTCTCTGATAAGATTCTCTACTAGACTGCATTACACATGTTGCCATAGCTTGTCATTGGAGTTATTGTGTCCTGGGTGGGTCTTTCGGGAGGGGATTCTTGGAAGCTTGTGTCTGGAATCCTCTGGACTTTGGCCCATGTACCTCTCCCTTTTGCTGACTTTGCTTTGTGTCCTGTTGTAATACGCCATAGCCATGAATACAACTATATGCCAAGTCTCATGGGTCCTTCAAGCAAATCTAGGTGCTGGTCAGAATTATTTGAACCCTAGAATCTTTTGTTCACAGAAGGTCAAAGCATAGCTGCTCCAGTTGATAAGGGAACAGAGAAATCCCTTCTGGAATCTTCCAGGCCTTCTCTATTCCAGTTGACCAGACTTTGACCTCTGATTTGCAGAAATGATTATTTCCTCTTCTCCCACATGATAAGAATCTACTCGTCAGTGGGTTTTGCCTTCCTCCATGTTTCTAGACTCCCCATAAAGAAATGAGGAGAAAGCAATAATCTGTAAACTATGTCAGATAATAACTGCAGAGCATGGGCCCTGGGGCCAGAACGTCTCTGCACTGATGTGCTAGCTATCAGCTGCTGACCTTGAGCGAGTTACTTAACCACTTGGTTTCCTTCTCTGACACGGCTTGGTACGAAGATTAAATGAGATGATGTAGCTAAAATGTCTGGCCCAGTGCCCAACACAAAGAAAGCCCTTGATAAACACAAGCTCTTATCATAAAACACTGTAACTGAGGCGCCTGGGTGCCTCAGTCGGTTGAGCGTCCGGCCTCGGCTCAGGTCATGATCTCACGGTTTGCGGGTTCAAGCCCCATGTCGGGCTCTGTGCCAACAGCTCTGAGCCTGGAGCCTGCTTCGGATTCTGCGTCTCCTTCTCTCTCTGTCCCTCCCTCATTCGTGCGTGCTCTCTCTCTCTCTCTCTCTCTCTCAAAATTACATTTTAAAAATAAATAAGTAAAACGCTATAATTGTTTCACAATATGTAAGTCATTATGCTGCTTAAACTTACACAGTTATGGGTGTCAATTATACCCCAATAAAACTGGAAAACAAACCAAAGTGATAATGCTGAATTTAGGAAACCATGAAGTCTATGCAGATAATAAAACCTCATGATATGCAGCTTGGATAGCCAGGCACTGCCGACGAGCTAAGGCCATCGTGTTTCTTCGTACCATGGAGGGCTGACCAGGCTGTGCTGGTCCGACCCACCTTTGTCAGGCGCACTGCCTGCCACGGCCCCTCCTCACACGGCCTGCATTTCTGACAGGCCCTGGCAACTTGCAGGTCTCCAGACCCCAAGCCTTCTCACACCCTCCATCGTTCTCCCTAGAACTCTCCCTCTCCTCCCAGAAGACTTTTCACCTGGTCACATATGTCGTCTTTGCAAATCATTCAAACCGGAGGACTTTATATGACCTTGCACACTGCAGTGAATTCCTTGTCGGAGAAACAGGCCCTCTAGAACCTTCTCTGACCTTTACGGTGCCACAAAGCACCGTGAGCGCCCCAGACAACAGGAACAGCATGCTGTCAGGAAGAGAGGGGCCCTTCAGATCCACCTGGTAGAAGGGAAGGCTCACACAGGTGGCAGAAGCCACGCGTCTAGAGGAGAAGGATTAAAGCTGGTTCAGGGCTCAGACTCGAAGGCAATGCTGGGACGCTCTGCCCCCCTTGTGCATTTATTATTATTATTTTTTATTACAGAGAGGGAGAGAGCGTGCGCGAGCAGGGGCGAGGGGCAGAGTGAAAGAGAGAGAATTTCAAGCAGGCTCCACGCTCCAATGCAGGTCTCGAGCCCACGGCCCCGGGATCATGACCTGAGCCGAAATCAAGAGACGCTCAAATGACTGAGCCACCCAGGCGCCCCCCTCCCCATCCATTCTAAAGTTTACTTTCTTTCGCTGTATCAGGAAGTCCAAAGGAAAGAAAATTAAAAACAAGGTAGAAAAATGCTCTTGCCTGTTGGATTCCTGCCTTTTCCCAGTAATGGACATAATACAAAAAAGTGGCCGAGAAGGCACGGACGTCAAAGGGAGAGGAGAGCCTGATGATAAGGGAGCCTTCTCCTGGCGTCACCCAAATGTTTTCGGGAGGCCCGACGGTAACTGAAATAGAATGACAAACAAAGGCAAAAAAAATACGTAAACATATACACATACACGCATATATATGTATGTTTTATAAATCACACAATATATGATTTTAGGGGCGCCTGGGTGGCTCAGTCAGTTGAGCGTCCGACTTTGGCTCAGGTCATGATCTCACGGTTGACATGTTCGAGTCCCGAGTCTGGCTCTGTGCTGGCAGCTCGGAGTACAGGAACCTCCTGGGTTAAGCCCCAAGAGCCAGTATCTCTTACAGTAGCTCTGCAGGGAGAGTTTCCAGAGTCCCCACAAGGGACACGCGCAGTTACAAAAATCGCTGTACTCGGCCCCGAACATGGCTTCCTAAGAGGTATTTGGGACGGTCCCCAGGGAGATGCAGTTTATCAGTCAGGGCTCATGTTGACATAGGTGATGCCAAGGAACACGGCCGACATGCCACCTTTCTCCACTTTCCAGAGAAGCCGCTGGAAGGTTACCCAAAGGTCAAATTTTCACGCAGAGGAGGAAGGGGTTTTGTTAGTCCTTATCTACTACCTATATACTTCGTATATGTACTTAATACACATTTTTACAGTTTCTTTACAAATGAACAAGAGTGCCATTTCCAAACCTTTGAATGCAGGTCCCTTCGCTTATTGTAACACTATGTTCAAATATAGTTAACAGGGAGGGGCGCCTGGGTGGCTCAGTGGGTTGAGCGTCCGACTTCGGCTCAGGACATGATCTCGCGGTTTGTGAGTTCGAGCCCCGTGTGGGGCCCTGTGCCGACAGCTCAGAGCCCGGAGCCTCTTCTGATTCCGTGTCTCCCTCTGTCTCTGCCCCTCCCCTGCTCACACTGTCTCTCTCAAAAATAAATAAATGTTAAAAAACATTTAAAAGATATATAGTAACAGGGAACTAGTGTAGCAGAGAATAGTGCCATAGTAAGTCTACTTGTTACAGCTTTGCTTATAGTTCCCAGGACCCGAGGACTATGACTCACCAAGCGCTATGCATTAAAAGTTACAACATTTCTCAAGTAGGCACTTAAAGCATGTAATTAACCAGAGAAACTCGGATCAAAGTAGAAGTTGGGCTGCATGAGTTCTTTTTTTCTTTAGTTTTTATTTTTTTAATGTTTATTCATTTTTGAGAGACAGAGCACGAGTAGGGGAGGAGCAGAGAGAGAGGGAGACACAGAATCCGAAGCAGGCTCCAGGCTCCGAGCGGTCAGCACAGAGCCTGACGTGGGGCTCGAACTCATGGACTGTGCGATCATGACCTGAGCTGAAGTCGGAGGCTTAACCGATGGAGCCACCCAGGCGCCCCAAGGCCGCATGAGTTCTTAAGAGGCCTATTTCCACATACACCGTTTACACCTGCAGACGATCGTATCACTGTGTGCAGTACCGTGCTCATCGCAGTGGGGGAGGATTTCTCTTATGCCTCTGTGCTCTTCCCTGGGCTCTCCCAGGTTGGCGAGGCTTAGGCATCTGTTTTAGCTGCCCTTCTCTGTGCAAAGTAACTGGTCCCTGCAGGGTTTGCACCCAGGCCCTCTGATCTCAGAGGGTGGAGATCAAGGTCCACAGACGCTCACAGACGCTGGCATTTACTCTGTCAAGCTTCCCTGTCGCAGCCAAGCGGCTGGAGCACGAGAGGCACTGACCTGCAGGCCCTGGCCGCCTGCTGCACGCCTCTCACCTCGGTGGGGCATATTCTCTAGACTCTTCTGTGACTCACACATGGGAAGTGGGCCTGGAAGCAAGGGCGCCAGTCGCGACCAGTCACTTAATCCGCTGGAAGGTCAGCGCTGAGAGACGTACCCTTCTGAGAGTCCTGGGTCTGGAATCTGGCACCAACCTGAGACACCTGTCTCTTGAGGGGGACACAATCTGCCTTCTCTCGGCACACGGAAGGAAGTCTGTTATCCGTGGGTAACTGTGGATACAACTTCCACGCACTAAGTCCTGACTGTAACCCACAGATCCGTGTGGCCAAGCACAGAAGGCGGCTCCCAGAGGGGGAAACGGAAGCCTGGGGGTGACCGTCCTCGCCCAGAGTCGCAGCGAGTAAGCGGTAGAGCCGCGATCTGAACCTAGGTCTGGTGATGCTACAGCCCGCCCCCCTGCACCCAGCTCCTCTTCCCCCGCCACACGCTTGGGAGAGCATCTTCCTGTTGGTTCTCTATCCCCAGAGCATGAGTGCTGGACACAGCGATGGGGCCCCGAGGACCCAACTGCCTTGGTCTTTATGAGCGACGGGCAGAGGATGACAACCCAGCTGGTAATCACCTGGGGGCACTGCTCCCCAGCTCAGGCTCGAAGGACAGAGAGCAGAGATGGACCAAAGACTTTCAGGATGGGGCTTGCTTCTAGTCCCATTCCTCTCCTGGGTGTGCCCAGTAACCACCACTTTCCCTCCCTCCCTCCCTCCCTCCCTCCCTTTCCTTCCTTTTCCCCTTTCCTGTCCTTTCCTTTCCTTTCCTCTCCTCTCCTTTCTTTTTTTCCTTTCCTCTCCTTCCCTTTCCTTTCCTCTCCTTTCCTCTCCTCTCCTTCCTTTTCCCCTTTCCTTTCCTCTCCTTTCTTTTCCCCTTTCCTTTCCTCTCCTTTCTTTCCCCCTTTCCCTTCCTTTCCTCTCCTCTCTTTCCTTTTCCCCTTTCTTTTCCTTTCCTCTCCTCTCCTTTCTTTTTTTCCTTCCCTTTCCTTTCCTTTCCTCTCCTTTCCTCTCCTCTCCTTTCTTTTCCCATTTCCTTTCCTCTCCTTTCTTTCCCCCTTTCTCTTCCTTTCCTCGCCTCTCCTCTCCTTCCCTTTCCTTTCCTCTCCTTTCCTCTCCTCTCCTTCCTTTTCCCCTTTCCTTTCCTCTCCTTTCTTTTCCCCTTTCCTTTCCTCTCCTCTCCTCTCCTTCCTTTTCCCCTTTCCTGTCCTTTCTTTTCCTTTCCTCTCCTCTCCTTTCTTTTTTTCCTTTCCTTTCCTTTCCTTTCCTTTCCTTTCCTCTCCTTTCCTTTCCTTTCCTTTCCTTTCCTTTCCTCTCCTTTCTTTTCCCCTTTCCTTTCCTTTCTTTCCCCCTTTCTCTTCCTTTCCTCGCCTCTCCTCTCCTTCCCTTTCCC